>NC_139513.1:162327232-162946732 GCF_947247035.1 Vipera ursinii | reverse complement strand
ACACCAAAAAATTCTTGATTTTTAAAAGCTATGAAAAACACCATTTTTAAGCACGAAATTATACCCCGAATCTCATTCCGGCGTCTGTTTATAGATTTGGGTGGGGGGAAAAAATTCACCTCCTGGGCACAAAACTCTCTGACCCCGGCATCAGGAATTTTCTTCCCCAGACACCAAAAAAATCTTGATTTTTAAAAGCTATGAAAAACACCATTTTTAAGCACGAAATTCAACCCCGAATCTCATTCCGGCGTCCGTTTATAGATTTGGGTGGGAAAAAAAATTTCACCTCCTGGGCACAAAAATCTCTGACTCCGGCATCAGGCATTTTCTTCCCAACAAAATCTTGATTTTTAAAAATTATGAAAAACACCATTTTTAAGGACAAAATTCAACCCCGAATCTATTCAGGTGTCTGTTTTTATATTTGAATCAAAAAAAAAAAATTTCACCTCCTGGGCCCAAAAATCCCTGACTCCGGCATCAGGAATTATCTTCCCCGGACACCAAAAAAATCTTCATTTTTAAAAACTATGAAAAACACCATTTTGAAGGACGAAATTCAACCCCAAATCTAATTCTGGCATCCGTTTTTATATTTGGGTCAAAAAAAATATTCACCTCCTGGGCACAAAAATCCCTGACCCTGGCATCAGGAATTTTCTTCCCCAGACACCAAAAAAATCTTGATTTTTAAAAGCAATGAAAAACACCATTTTTGAGAATGAAATTCAACCCCGAATCTCATTCTGGTGTGCGTTTTTACATTTGGGTGGAAAAAAATTTCACCTCCTGGGCACAAAACTCCCTGACTCCGGCATCAGGAATTTATTATGATAAACACCATTTTAAAGGACAAAATTCAACCCTGAATCTCATTCGGGTGTCTGTTTTTACATTTGAGTCAAAAAAAATTTTTCACCTCCTGGGCACAAAAATCCCTGACTCCGGCATCAGGAATTTTCTTCCCCGGACACGAAATAAATCTTGATTTTTAAAAGCTATGAAAAACACCATTTTTTATTTTTTTTTTTTTTATTGAAAAGTTTTACAAAGTTTTTAGATTTGGGGGTGGGAAAAAATTTCACCTCCTGGGCACAAAAATCCCTGACTCCGGCATCAGGAATTTTCTCCCCGGGACACCAAAAAATTCTTGATTTTTAAAAGCTATGAAAAACACCATTTTTAAGCACGAAATTCAACCCCGAATCTCATTCCGGCGTCTGTTTATAGATTTGGGTGGGGGGGGAAAATTCACCTCCTGGGCACAAAACTCTCTGACCCCGGCATCAGGAATTTTCTTCCCCGGACACCAAAAAAATCTTGATTTTTAAAAGCTATGAAAAACACCATTTTTAAGCACGAAATTCAACCCCGAATCTCATTCCGGCGTCCGTTTATAGATTTGGGTGGAAAAAAAAATTTCACCTCCTGGGCACAAAAATCTCTGACTCCGGCATCAGGCATTTTCTTCCCAACAAAATCTTGATTTTTAAAAATTATGAAAAACACCATTTTTAAGGACAAAATTCAACCCCGAATCTATTCGGGTGTCTGTTTTTATATTTGAATCAAAAAAAAAAATTTCACCTCCTGGGCCCAAAAATCCCTGACTCCGGCATCAGGAATTACCTTCCCCGGACACCAAAAAAATCTTCATTTTTAAAAACTATGAAAAACACCATTTTGAAGGACGAAATTCAACCCCAAATCTAATTCTGGCATCCGTTTTTATATTTGGGTCAAAAAAAATATTCACCTCCTGGGCACAAAAATCCCTGACCCTGGCATCAGGAATTTTCTTCCCCAGACACCAAAAAAATCCTGATTTTTAAAAGCAATGAAAAACACCATTTTTGAGAATGAAATTCAACCCCGAATCTCATTCTGGTGTGCGTTTTTACATTTGGGTGGAAAAAAATTTCACCTCCTGGGCACAAAACTCCCTGACTCCGGCATCAGGAATTTATTATGATAAACACCATTTTAAAGGACAAAATTCAACCCTGAATCTCATTCGGGTGTCTGTTTTTACATTTGAGTCAAAAAAATTTTTTCACCTCCTGGGCACAAAAATCCCTGACTCCGGCATCAGGAATTTTCTTCCCCGGACACGAAATAAATCTTGATTTTTAAAAGCTATGAAAAACACCATTTTTGAGAATGAAATTCAACCCCGAATCTCATTCTGGTGTCGGTTTTTAGATTTGGGGGTGGGAAAAAATTTCACCTCCTGGGCACAAAAATCCCTGACTCCGGCATCAGGAATTTTCTCCCCGGGACACCAAAAAATTCTTGATTTTTAAAAGCTATGAAAAACACCATTTTTAAGCACGAAATTCAACCCCGAATCTCATTCCGGCGTCTGTTTATAGATTTGGGTGGGGGGAAAAAATTCACCTCCTGGGCACAAAACTCTCTGACCCCGGCATCAGGAATTTTCTTCCCCGGACAACAAAAAAATCTTGCTTTTTAAAAGCTATGAAAAACACCATTTTTAAGAGTGAAATTCAACCCTGAATCTCATTCTGGTGTCTGTTTTTAGATTTGGGTCAAAAAAACTTTTTCACCTCCTGGGCACAAAAATCCCTGACTCCAGCATCAGGAATTTTCTTCCCAACAAAATCTTGATTTTTAAAAATTACGAAAAACACCATTTTTAAGGACAAAATTCAACCCCAAATCTAATTCTGACATCCGTTTTTACATTTGGGTCAAAAAAAATATTCACCTCCTGGGCACAAAAATCCCTGACCCTGGCATCAGGAATTATCTTCCCAGGACACCAAAAAAATCTTGATTTTTAAAAACTATGAAAAACACCATTTTTGAGAATGAAATTCAACCCCGAATCTCATTCTGGTGTCGGTTTTTAGATTTGGGGGTGGGAAAAAATTTCACCTCCTGGGCACAAAAATCCCTGACTCCGGCATCAGGAATTTTCTCCCCGGGACACCAAAAAATTCTTGATTTTTAAAAGCTATGAAAAACACCATTTTTAAGCACGAAATTCAACCCCGAATCTCATTCCGGCGTCTGTTTATAGATTTGGGTGGGGGGAAAAAATTCACCTCCTGGGCACAAAACTCTCTGACCCCGGCATCAGGAATTTTCTTCCCCGGACACCAAAAAAATCTTGATTTTTAAAAGCTATGAAAAACACCATTTTTAAGCACGAAATTCAACCCCGAATCTCATTCCGGCGTCCGTTTATAGATTTGGGTGGAAAAAAAAATTTCACCTCCTGGGCACAAAAATCTCTGACTCCGGCATCAGGCATTTTCTTCCCAACAAAATCAAGATTTTTAAAAATTATGAAAAACACCATTTTTAAGGACAAAATTCAACCCCGAATCTATTCGGGTGTCTGTTTTTATATTTGAATCAAAAAAAAAAATTTCACCTCCTGGGCCCAAAAATCCCTGACTCCGGCATCAGGAATTATCTTCCCCGGACACCAAAAAAATCTTCATTTTTAAAAACTATGAAAAACACCATTTTGAAGGACGAAATTCAACCCCAAATCTAATTCTGGCATCCGTTTTTATATTTGGGTCAAAAAAAATATTCACCTCCTGGGCACAAAAATCCCTGACCCTGGCATCAGGAATTTTCTTCCCCAGACACCAAAAAAATCTTGATTTTTAAAAGCAATGAAAAACACCATTTTTGAGAATGAAATTCAACCCCGAATCTCATTCTGGTGTGCGTTTTTACATTTGGGTAGAAAAAAATTTCACCTCCTGGGCACAAAACTCCCTGACTCCGGCATCAGGAATTTATTATGATAAACACCATTTTAAAGGACAAAATTCAACCCTGAATCTCATTCGGGTGTCTGTTTTTACATTTGAGTCAAAAAAAATTTTTCACCTCCTGGGCACAAAAATCCCTGACTCCGGCATCAGGAATTTTCTTTCCCGGACACGAAATAAATCTTGATTTTTAAAAGCTATGAAAAACACCATTTTTGAGAATGAAATTCAACCCCGAATCTCATTCTGGTGTCGGTTTTTAGATTTGGGGGTGGGAAAAAATTTCACCTCCTGGGCACAAAAATCCCTGACTCCGGCATCAGGAATTTTCTCCCCGGGACACCAAAAAATTCTTGATTTTTAAAAGCTATGAAAAACACCATTTTTAAGCACGAAATTCAACCCCGAATCTCATTCCGGCGTCTGTTTATAGATTTGGGTGGGGGGAAAAAATTCACCTCCTGGGCACAAAACTCTCTGACCCCAGCATCAGGAATTTTCTTCCCCGGACAACAAAAAAATCTTGCTTTTTAAAAGCTATGAAAAACACCATTTTTAAGAGTGAAATTCAACCCTGAATCTCATTCTGGTGTCTGTTTTTAGATTTGGGTCAAAAAAACTTTTTCACCTCCTGGGCACAAAAATCCCTGACTCCAGCATCAGGAATTTTCTTCCCAACAAAATCTTGATTTTTAAAAATTACGAAAAACACCATTTTTAAGGACAAAATTCAACCCCAAATCTAATTCTGACATCCGTTTTTACATTTGGGTCAAAAAAAATATTCACCTCCTGGGCACAAAAATCCCTGACCCTGGCATCAGGAATTTTCTTCCCCAGACACCAAAAAAATCTTGATTTTTAAAAGCAATGAAAAACACCATTTTTGAGAATGAAATTCAACCCCGAATCTCATTCTGGTGTGCGTTTTTACATTTGGGTAGAAAAAAATTTCACCTCCTGGGCACAAAACTCCCTGACTCCGGCATCAGGAATTTATTATGATAAACACCATTTTAAAGGACAAAATTCAACCCTGAATCTCATTCGGGTGTCTGTTTTTACATTTGAGTCAAAAAAAATTTTTCACCTCCTGGGCACAAAAATCCCTGACTCCGGCATCAGGAATTTTCTTTCCCGGACACGAAATAAATCTTGATTTTTAAAAGCTATGAAAAACACCATTTTTGAGAATGAAATTCAACCCCGAATCTCATTCTGGTGTCGGTTTTTAGATTTGGGGGTGGGAAAAAATTTCACCTCCTGGGCACAAAAATCCCTGACTCCGGCATCAGGAATTTTCTCCCCGGGACACCAAAAAATTCTTGATTTTTAAAAGCTATGAAAAACACCATTTTTAAGCACGAAATTCAACCCCGAATCTCATTCCGGCGTCTGTTTATAGATTTGGGTGGGGGGAAAAAATTCACCTCCTGGGCACAAAACTCTCTGACCCCGGCATCAGGAATTTTCTTCCCCGGACAACAAAAAAATCTTGCTTTTTAAAAGCTATGAAAAACACCATTTTTAAGAGTGAAATTCAACCCTGAATCTCATTCTGGTGTCTGTTTTTAGATTTGGGTCAAAAAAACTTTTTCACCTCCTGGGCACAAAAATCCCTGACTCCAGCATCAGGAATTTTCTTCCCCGGACAACAAAAAAATCTTGATTTTTAAAAGCAATGAAAAACACCATTTTTGAGAATGAAATTCAACCCCGAATCTCATTCTGGTGTGCGTTTTTACATTTGGGTAGAAAAAAATTTCACCTCCTGGGCACAAAACTCCCTGACTCCGGCATCAGGAATTTATTATGATAAACACCATTTTAAAGGACAAAATTCAACCCTGAATCTCATTCGGGTGTCTGTTTTTACATTTGAGTCAAAAAAAATTTTTCACCTCCTGGGCACAAAAATCCCTGACTCCGGCATCAGGAATTTTCTTTCCCGGACACGAAATAAATCTTGATTTTTAAAAGCTATGAAAAACACCATTTTTGAGAATGAAATTCAACCCCGAATCTCATTCTGGTGTCGGTTTTTAGATTTGGGGGTGGGAAAAAATTTCACCTCCTGGGCACAAAAATCCCTGACTCCGGCATCAGGAATTTTCTCCCCGGGACACCAAAAAATTCTTGATTTTTAAAAGCTATGAAAAACACCATTTTTAAGCACGAAATTCAACCCCGAATCTCATTCCGGCGTCTGTTTATAGATTTGGGTGGGGGGAAAAAATTCACCTCCTGGGCACAAAACTCTCTGACCCCGGCATCAGGAATTTTCTTCCCCGGACAACAAAAAAATCTTGCTTTTTAAAAGCTATGAAAAACACCATTTTTGAGAATGAAATTCAACCCCGAATCTCATTCTGGTGTCGGTTTTTAGATTTGGGGGTGGGAAAAAATTTCACCTCCTGGGCACAAAAATCCCTGACTCCGGCATCAGGAATTTTCTCCCCGGGACACCAAAAAATTCTTGATTTTTAAAAGCTATGAAAAACACCATTTTTAAGCACGAAATTCAACCCCGAATCTCATTCCGGCGTCTGTTTATAGATTTGGGTGGGGGGAAAAAATTCACCTCCTGGGCACAAAACTCTCTGACCCCGGCATCAGGAATTTTCTTCCCCGGACAACAAAAAAATCTTGCTTTTTAAAAGCTATGAAAAACACCATTTTTAAGCACGAAATTCAACCCCGAATCTCATTCCGGCGTCCGTTTATAGATTTGGGTGGAAAAAAAAATTTCACCTCCTGGGCACAAAAATCTCTGACTCCGGCATCAGGCATTTTCTTCCCAACAAAATCAAGATTTTTAAAAATTATGAAAAACACCATTTTTAAGGACAAAATTCAACCCCGAATCTATTCGGGTGTCTGTTTTTATATTTGAATCAAAAAAAAAAATTTCACCTCCTGGGCCCAAAAATCCCTGACTCCGGCATCAGGAATTATCTTCCCCGGACACCAAAAAAATCTTCATTTTTAAAAACTATGAAAAACACCATTTTGAAGGACGAAATTCAACCCCAAATCTAATTCTGGCATCCGTTTTTATATTTGGGTCAAAAAAAATATTCACCTCCTGGGCACAAAAATCCCTGACCCTGGCATCAGGAATTTTCTTCCCCAGACACCAAAAAAATCTTGATTTTTAAAAGCAATGAAAAACACCATTTTTGAGAATGAAATTCAACCCCGAATCTCATTCTGGTGTGCGTTTTTACATTTGGGTAGAAAAAAATTTCACCTCCTGGGCACAAAACTCCCTGACTCCGGCATCAGGAATTTATTATGATAAACACCATTTTAAAGGACAAAATTCAACCCTGAATCTCATTCGGGTGTCTGTTTTTACATTTGAGTCAAAAAAAATTTTTCACCTCCTGGGCACAAAAATCCCTGACTCCGGCATCAGGAATTTTCTTTCCCGGACACGAAATAAATCTTGATTTTTAAAAGCTATGAAAAACACCATTTTTGAGAATGAAATTCAACCCCGAATCTCATTCTGGTGTCGGTTTTTAGATTTGGGGGTGGGAAAAAATTTCACCTCCTGGGCACAAAAATCCCTGACTCCGGCATCAGGAATTTTCTCCCCGGGACACCAAAAAATTCTTGATTTTTAAAAGCTATGAAAAACACCATTTTTAAGCACGAAATTCAACCCCGAATCTCATTCCGGCGTCTGTTTATAGATTTGGGTGGGGGGAAAAAATTCACCTCCTGGGCACAAAACTCTCTGACCCCGGCATCAGGAATTTTCTTCCCCGGACACCAAAAAAATCTTGATTTTTAAAAGCTATGAAAAACACCATTTTTAAGCACGAAATTCAACCCCGAATCTCATTCCGGTGTCCGTTTATAGATTTGGGTGGAAAAAAAAATTTCACCTCCTGGGCACAAAAATCTCTGACTCCGGCATCAGGCATTTTCTTCCCAACAAAATCTTGATTTTTAAAAATTATGAAAAACACCATTTTTAAGGACAAAATTCAACCCCGAATCTATTCGGGTGTCTGTATTTATATTTGAATCAAAAAAAAAAATTTCACCTCCTGGGCCCAAAAATCCCTGACTCCGGCATCAGGAATTATCTTCCCCGGACACCAAAAAAATCTTCATTTTTAAAAACTATGAAAAACACCATTTTGAAGGACGAAATTCAACCCCAAATCTAATTCTGGCATCCGTTTTTATATTTGGGTCAAAAAAAATATTCACCTCCTGGGCACAAAAATCCCTGACCCTGGCATCAGGAATTTTCTTCCCCAGACACCAAAAAAATCTTGATTTTTAAAAGCAATGAAAAACACCATTTTTGAGAATGAAATTCAACCCCGAATCTCATTCTGGTGTGCGTTTTTACATTTGGGTGGAAAAAAAATTCACCTCCTGGGCACAAAACTCCCTGACTCCGGCATCAGGAATTTATTATGATAAACACCATTTTAAAGGACAAAATTCAACCCTGAATCTCATTCGGGTGTCTGTTTTTACATTTGAGTCAAAAAAATTTTTTCACCTCCTGGGCACAAAAATCCCTGACTCCGGCATCAGGAATTTTCTTCCCCGGACACGAAATAAATCTTGATTTTTAAAAGCTATGAAAAACACCATTTTTGAGAATGAAATTCAACCCCGAATCTCATTCTGGTGTCGGTTTTTAGATTTGGGGGTGGGAAAAAATTTCACCTCCTGGGCACAAAAATCCCTGACTCCGGCATCAGGAATTTTCTCCCCGGGACACCAAAAAATTCTTGATTTTTAAAAGCTATGAAAAACACCATTTTTAAGCACGAAATTCAACCCCGAATCTCATTCCGGCGTCTGTTTATAGATTTGGGTGGGGGGGGAAAATTCACCTCCTGGGCACAAAACTCTCTGACCCCGGCATCAGGAATTTTCTTCCCCGGACACCAAAAAAATCTTGATTTTTAAAAGCTATGAAAAACACCATTTTTAAGCACGAAATTCAACCCCGAATCTCATTCCGGTGTCCGTTTATAGATTTGGGTGGAAAAAAAAATTTCACCTCCTGGGCACAAAAATCTCTGACTCCGGCATCAGGCATTTTCTTCCCAACAAAATCTTGATTTTTAAAAATTATGAAAAACACCATTTTTAAGGACAAAATTCAACCCCGAATCTATTCGGGTGTCTGTTTTTATATTTGAATCAAAAAAAAAAAATTTCACCTCCTGGGCCCAAAAATCCCTGACTCCGGCATCAGGAATTACCTTCCCCGGACACCAAAAAAATCTTCATTTTTAAAAACTATGAAAAACACCATTTTGAAGGACGAAATTCAACCCCAAATCTAATTCTGGCATCCGTTTTTATATTTGGGTCAAAAAAAATATTCACCTCCTGGGCACAAAAATCCCTGACCCTGGCATCAGGAATTTTCTTCCCCAGACACCAAAAAAATCCTGATTTTTAAAAGCAATGAAAAACACCATTTTTGAGAATGAAATTCAACCCCGAATCTCATTCTGGTGTGCGTTTTTACATTTGGGTGGAAAAAAATTTCACCTCCTGGGCACAAAACTCCCTGACTCCGGCATCAGGAATTTATTATGATAAACACCATTTTAAAGGACAAAATTCAACCCTGAATCTCATTCGGGTGTCTGTTTTTACATTTGAGTCAAAAAAAATTTTTCACCTCCTGGGCACAAAAATCCCTGACTCCGGCATCAGGAATTTTCTTCCCCGGACATGAAATAAATCTTGATTTTTAAAAGCTATGAAAAACACCATTTTTGAGAATGAAATTCAACCCCGAATCTCATTCTGGTGTCGGTTTTTAGATTTGGGGGTGGGAAAAAATTTCACCTCCTGGGCACAAAAATCCCTGACTCCGGCATCAGGAATTTTCTCCCCGGGACACCAAAAAATTCTTGATTTTTAAAAGCTATGAAAAACACCATTTTTAAGCACGAAATTCAACCCCGAATCTCATTCCGGTGTCCGTTTATAGATTTGGGTGGAAAAAAAAAATTCACCTCCTGGGCACAAAAATCTCTGACTCCGGCATCAGGCATTTTCTTCCCAACAAAATCTTGATTTTTAAAAATTATGAAAAACACCATTTTTAAGGACAAAATTCAACCCCGAATCTATTCGGGTGTCTGTTTTTATATTTGAATCAAAAAAAAAAAATTTCACCTCCTGGGCCCAAAAATCCCTGACTCCGGCATCAGGAATTACCTTCCCCGGACACCAAAAAAATCTTCATTTTTAAAAACTATGAAAAACACCATTTTGAAGGACGAAATTCAACCCCAAATCTAATTCTGGCATCCGTTTTTATATTTGGGTCAAAAAAAATATTCACCTCCTGGGCACAAAAATCCCTGACCCTGGCATCAGGAATTTTCTTCCCCAGACACCAAAAAAATCCTGATTTTTAAAAGCAATGAAAAACACCATTTTTGAGAATGAAATTCAACCCCGAATCTCATTCTGGTGTGCGTTTTTACATTTGGGTGGAAAAAAATTTCACCTCCTGGGCACAAAACTCCCTGACTCCGGCATCAGGAATTTATTATGATAAACACCATTTTAAAGGACAAAATTCAACCCTGAATCTCATTCGGGTGTCTGTTTTTACATTTGAGTCAAAAAAAATTTTTCACCTCCTGGGCACAAAAATCCCTGACTCCGGCATCAGGAATTTTCTTCCCCGGACATGAAATAAATCTTGATTTTTAAAAGCTATGAAAAACACCATTTTTGAGAATGAAATTCAACCCCGAATCTCATTCTGGTGTCGGTTTTTAGATTTGGGGGTGGGAAAAAATTTCACCTCCTGGGCACAAAAATCCCTGACTCCGGCATCAGGAATTTTCTCCCCGGGACACCAAAAAATTCTTGATTTTTAAAAGCTATGAAAAACACCATTTTTAAGCACGAAATTCAACCCCGAATCTCATTCCGGCGTCTGTTTATAGATTTGGGTGGGGGGGGGGAAATTCACCTCCTGGGCACAAAACTCTCTGACCCCGGCATCAGGAATTTTCTTCCCCGGACACCAAAAAAATCTTGATTTTTAAAAGCTATGAAAAACACCATTTTTAAGGAAGAAATTCAACCCCGAATCTCATTCTGGTGTCCGTTTTTAGATTTGAGTGAGAAATTTTTTTTCACCTCCTGGGCATAAAAATCGGCATCAGGAATTTTCTTCCCCGGACACCCAAAAATTCTTGATTTTTAAAAATTATGAAAAACACCATTTTTAAGAATGAAATTCAACCCCAAATCTCATTCTGGTGTCCGTTTTTAGATTTGAGTGAGAAATTTTTTTATACCTCCTGGGCACAAAAATTGGCATCAGGAATTTTCTTCCCCGGACACCTAAAAATTCTTGATTTTTAAAAGCTATGAAAAACACCATTTTTAAGGATGAAATTCAACCCCGAATCTCATTCTGGTGTCCGTTTTTAGATTTGAGTGAGAAATTTTTTTTCACCTCCTGGGCACAAAAATCGGCATCAGGAATTTTCTTCCCCGGACACCAAAAAAATCTTGATTTTCATAAACTATGAAAAATACCATTTTTAAGGACGAAATTCAACCCCGAATCTCATTCGGGTGTCCGTTTTTAGATTTGAGTAAAAAAAAAATTTTCACCTCCTGGGCACAAAAATCCCTGACTCCGGCATCAGGAATTTTCTTCCCAACAAAATCTTGATTTTTAAAAATTATGAAAAACACCATTTTTAAGGACAAAATTCAACCCTGAATCTCATTCGGGTGTCTGTTTTTACATTTGAGTAAAAAAAAACATTCACCTCCTGGGCACAAAAATCCCTGACTCCGGCATCAGGAATTTTCTTCCCCGCACACCAAAAAAATCTTGATGTTTAAATGCTATGAACAACACCATTTTAAAGAATGAAATTCAACCCCAAATCTCATTCGGGTGTCCATTTTTAGATTTGAGTCAAAAAAAATTTTTCACCTCCTGGGCACAAAAATCCCTGACTCCGGCATCAGGAATTTTCTTCTCCGCACACCAAAAAAATCTTGATTTTCATTAACTATGAAAAACACCATTTTTAAGGACGAAATTCAACCCTGAATCTCATTCGGGTGTCTGTTTTTACATTTGAGTAAAAAAAAAAATTTCACCTCCTGGGCACAAAAATCCCTGACCTCGGCATCAGGAATTTTCTTCCCCGGACACCAAAAAAAATCTTGATTTTTAAAAGCTATAAAAAACACCATTTTTAAGGAAGAAATTCAACCCCGAATCTCATTCTGGTGTCGGTTTTTAGATTTGAAATTTTTTTTCACCTCCTGGGCACAAAAATCAGCATCAGCAATTTTCTTCCCCGGACACCAAAAAAATCTTGATTTTTAAAAGCTATAAAAAACACCATTTTTAAGGAAGAAATTCAACCCCGAATCTCATTCTGGTGTCGGTTTTTAGATTTAGTCAGAAATTTTTTTTCACCTCCTGGGCACAAAAATCGGCATCAGGAATTTTCTTCCCCGGACACCAAAAAATCTTGATTTTCATTAACTATGAAAAACACCATTTTTAAGGACGAAATTCAACCCCGAATCTCATTCGGGTGTCTGTTTTTAGATTTGAGTAAAAAAAAAAAACCATTCACCTCCTGGGCACAAAAGTCCCTTACCCCGGCATCAGGAATTTTCTTCCCCGCACACCAAAAAAATCTTGATTTTTAAATGCTATGAACAACACCATTTTAAAGAATGAAATTCAACCGCGAATCTCATTCTGGTGTCCGTTTTTAGATTTGGGTAGAAAAAAATTTCACCTCCTGGTCACAAAAATGCCTGACTCCGGCATCAGGCATTTTCTTCCCAACAAAATCTTGATTTTTAAAAATTATAAAAAACACCATTTTTAAGGACAAAATTCAACCCTGAATCGATTCGGGTGTCTGTTTTTACATTTGGGTCAAAAAAAATATTCACCTCCTGGGCACAAAAATCCCTGACCCTGGCATCAGGAATTATCTTTCCCGGACACCAAAAAAATCTTGATTTTTAAAAGCTATGAAAAACACCATTTTTGAGAATGAAATTCAACCGCGAATCTCATTCTGGTGTCCGTTTTTAGATTTGGGTAGAAAAAAATTTCACCTCCTGGGCACAAAAATCCCTGACTCCGGCATCAGGAATTTTCTTCCCCGGACACCAAAAAATTCCACTTTTAAGAATGAAATTCAACCCCGAATCTCATTCGGGTGTCCGTTTTTAGATTTGAGTAAAAAAAAAATTCACCTCCTGGGCACAAAACTCCCTGACCTCGGCATCAGGAATTTTCTTCCCCGGACACCAAAAAAATCTTGATTTTTAAAAGCTATGAAAAACACAATTTTTGAGAAAGAAATTTAACCCCAAATCTCATTCTGGTGTCCGTTTATAGATTTGAGTGAGAAATTTTATTTCACCTCCTGGGCACAAAAATCGGCATCAGGAATTTTCTTCCCCGGACACCAAAAATATCTTGATTTTTAAAAGCTATAAAAAACACCATTTTTAAGGAAGAAATTCAACCCCGAATCTCATTCTGGTGTCGGTTTTTAGATTTAGTCAGAAATTTTTTTTCACCTCCTGGGCACAAAAATCGGCATCAGGAATTTTCTTCCCCGGACACCAAAAAAATCTTGATTTTCATTAACTATGAAAAACACCATTTTTAAGGACGAAATTCAACCCCGAATCTCATTCGGGTGTCTGTTTTTAGATTTGAATAAAAAAAAACCATTCACCTCCTGGGCACAAAAGTCCCTGACCCCGGCATCAGGAATTTTCTTCCCCGCACACCAAAGAAATCTTGATTTTTAAATGCTATGAACAACACCATTTTAAAGAATGAAATTCAACCGCGAATCTCATTCTGGTGTCCGTTTTTAGATTTGGGTGGAAAAAAATTTCACCTCCTGGGCACAAAAATCCCTGACTCCGGCATCAGGCATTTTCTTCCCAACAAAATCTTGATTTTTAAAAATTATGAAAAACACCATTTTTAAGGACAAAATACAACCCTGAATCGATTCGGGTGTCTGTTTTTACATTTGGGTCAAAAAAAATATTCACCTTCTGGGCACAAAAATCCCTGACCCTGGCATCAGGAATTATCTTCCCCGGACACCAAAAAAATCTTGATTTTTAAAAGCTATGAAAAACACCATTTTTGAGAATGAAATTCAACCCTGAATCTCATTCTGGTGTCCGTTTTTAGATTTGAGTAAAAAAAAACATTCACCTCCTGGGCACAAAAATCCCTGACCTCAGCATCAGGAATTTTCTTCCCCGGACACCAAAAAAATCTTGATTTTTAAAAGCTATGAAAAACACCATTTTTAAGGAAGAAATTCAACCCCGAATCTCATTCTGGTGTCCGTTTTTAGATTTGAGTGAGAAATTTTTTTTCACCTCCTGGGCATAAAAATCGGCATCAGGAATTTTCTTCCCCGGACACCCAAAAATTCTTGATTTTTAAAAATTATGAAAAACACCATTTTTAAGAATGAAATTCAACCCCAAATCTCATTCTGGTGTCCGTTTTTAGATTTGAGTGAGAAATTTTTTTATACCTCCTGGGCACAAAAATTGGCATCAGGAATTTTCTTCCCCGGACACCTAAAAATTCTTGATTTTTAAAAGCTATGAAAAACACCATTTTTAAGGATGAAATTCAACCCCGAATCTCATTCTGGTGTCCGTTTTTAGATTTGAGTGAGAAATTTTTTTTCACCTCCTGGGCACAAAAATCGGCATCAGGAATTTTCTTCCCCGGACACCAAAAAAATCTTGATTTTCATAAACTATGAAAAATACCATTTTTAAGGACGAAATTCAACCCCGAATCTCATTCGGGTGTCCGTTTTTAGATTTGAGTAAAAAAAAAATTTTCACCTCCTGGGCACAAAAATCCCTGACTCCGGCATCAGGAATTTTCTTCCCAACAAAATCTTGATTTTTAAAAATTATGAAAAACACCATTTTTAAGGACAAAATTCAACCCTGAATCTCATTCGGGTGTCTGTTTTTACATTTGAGTAAAAAAAAACATTCACCTCCTGGGCACAAAAATCCCTGACTCCGGCATCAGGAATTTTCTTCCCCGCACACCAAAAAAATCTTGATGTTTAAATGCTATGAACAACACCATTTTAAAGAATGAAATTCAACCCCAAATCTCATTCGGGTGTCCATTTTTAGATTTGAGTCAAAAAAAATTTTTCACCTCCTGGGCACAAAAATCCCTGACTCCGGCATCAGGAATTTTCTTCTCCGCACACCAAAAAAATCTTGATTTTCATTAACTATGAAAAACACCATTTTTAAGGACGAAATTCAACCCTGAATCTCATTCGGGTGTCTGTTTTTACATTTGAGTAAAAAAAAAAATTTCACCTCCTGGGCACAAAAATCCCTGACCTCGGCATCAGGAATTTTCTTCCCCGGACACCAAAAAAAATCTTGATTTTTAAAAGCTATAAAAAACACCATTTTTAAGGAAGAAATTCAACCCCGAATCTCATTCTGGTGTCGGTTTTTAGATTTGAAATTTTTTTTCACCTCCTGGGCACAAAAATCAGCATCAGCAATTTTCTTCCCCGGACACCAAAAAAATCTTGATTTTTAAAAGCTATAAAAAACACCATTTTTAAGGAAGAAATTCAACCCCGAATCTCATTCTGGTGTCGGTTTTTAGATTTAGTCAGAAATTTTTTTTCACCTCCTGGGCACAAAAATCGGCATCAGGAATTTTCTTCCCCGGACACCAAAAAATCTTGATTTTCATTAACTATGAAAAACACCATTTTTAAGGACGAAATTCAACCCCGAATCTCATTCGGGTGTCTGTTTTTAGATTTGAGTAAAAAAAAAAAACCATTCACCTCCTGGGCACAAAAGTCCCTTACCCCGGCATCAGGAATTTTCTTCCCCGCACACCAAAAAAATCTTGATTTTTAAATGCTATGAACAACACCATTTTAAAGAATGAAATTCAACCGCGAATCTCATTCTGGTGTCCGTTTTTAGATTTGGGTAGAAAAAAATTTCACCTCCTGGTCACAAAAATGCCTGACTCCGGCATCAGGCATTTTCTTCCCAACAAAATCTTGATTTTTAAAAATTATGAAAAACACCATTTTTAAGGACAAAATTCAACCCTGAATCGATTCGGGTGTCTGTTTTTACATTTGGGTCAAAAAAAATATTCACCTCCTGGGCACAAAAATCCCTGACCCTGGCATCAGGAATTATCTTTCCCGGACACCAAAAAAATCTTGATTTTTAAAAGCTATGAAAAACACCATTTTTGAGAATGAAATTCAACCGCGAATCTCATTCTGGTGTCCGTTTTTAGATTTGGGTAGAAAAAAATTTCACCTCCTGGGCACAAAAATCCCTGACTCCGGCATCAGGCATTTTCTTCCCAACAAAATCTTGATTTTTAAAAATTATGAAAAACACCATTTTTAAGGACAAAATTCAACCCTGAATCTATTCGGGTGTCTGTTTTTACATTTGAGTCAAAAAAAAAATTCACCTCCTGGGCCCAAAGATCCCTGACTCCGGCATCAGGAATTATCTTCCCTGGACACCAAAAAAATCTTGATTTTTAAAAACTATGAAAAACACCATTTTGAAGGACGAAATTAAACCGCAAATCTAATTCTGGCATCCGTTTTTACATTTGGGTCAAAAAAAATATTCACCTCCTGGGCACAAAAATCCCTGACCCTGGCATAAGGAATTTTCTTCCCCGGACACCAAAAAAATCTTGATTTTTATAAACTATGAAAAACACCATTTTTAAGGAACAAATTCAACCCCGAATCTCATTCTGGTGTCCGTTTTTACATTTGGGTGGAAAAAAAATTTCACCTCCTGGGCACAAAAGTCCCTGACTCCGGCATCAGGAATTTTCGTCCCCGGACACCAAAAAAATCTTGAATTTAAAATCTATGAAAAACACCATTTTGAAGGACGAAATTCAACCCCGAATCTCATTCTGGTGTCCGTTTTTGGATTTGAGTAAAAAAAAACATTCACCTCCTGGGCACAAAAATCCCTGACTCCGGCATCAGGAATTTTCTTCCCCGCACACCAAAAAAATCTTGAATTTAAAATCTATGAAAAACACCATTTTGAAGGACGAAATTCAACCCCGAATCTCATTCTGGTGTCTATTTATACATTTGGGTTGAAAAAAAATTTAACCTCCTGGGCACAATAATCGCCGGGACTTAAAAACCTGGTTGTTTGAATTGTCTGGCCAGGACTGAGGGATTTTAAATTAAATTAAATAAAATTAAAGAAATTTGAAATTTGAAATTTGAAATTTGAAATAATTTGAAATTTGAAATTTGAAATTTGAAATTTGAAATTTGAAATTTGAAATTTGAAATTTGAAATTTGAAATTTGAAATTTGAAATTTATAATTTGAAATTTGAAATTTGAAATTTGAAATTTGAAATTTGAAATTTGAAATTTGAAATTTGAAATTTGAAATTTGAAATTTGAAATTTGAAATTTGAAATTTGAAATTTGAAATTTGCCTTGCCTTGCCTTGCTTTGCCTTGCCTTGCCTTGCCTTCGGCATTAGGAATTTTCTTTCCCGGACACCAAAAAAATCTTGATTTTTAAAAGCTATGAAAAACATCATTTTTAAGAATGAAATTCAAGCCCGAATTTCATTCTGGTGTGCGTTTTTACATTTGGGTGGAAAGTAATTTCACCTCCTGGGCACAAAAATCCCTGACCCTGGAATCAGGAATTTTCTTCCCCGGACACCAAAAAATTCTTAATTTTTAAAAGCTATGAAAAACACCATTTTGAAGAATGAAATTCAACCCCGAATCTCATTCTGGTGTCCGTTTTTACATTTGGGTGGAAAAAAAAATTTCACCTCCTGGGCACAAAAATCCCTGACTCCGGCATCAGTCATTTTCTTCCCAACAAAATCTTGATTTTTAAAAATTATGAAAAACACCATTTTTAAGGACAAAATTCAACCCTGAATCTATTTGGGTGTCCGTTTTTACATTTGAGTCAAAAAAAAAAATTCACCTCCTGGGCCCAAAAATCCCTGACTCCGGCATCAGGAATTATCTTCCCTGGACACCAAAAAAATCTTGATTTTTAAAAACTATGAAAAACACCATTTTGAAGGACGAAATTCAACCCCAAATCTAATTCTGGCATCCGTTTTTAGATTTTCGTAAAAAAAAACATTCACCTCCTGGGCACAAAAATCCCTGACCCTGGCATCAGGAACTTTCTTCCCCGCACACCAAAAAAATCTTGAATTTAAAATCTATTAAAAACACCATTTTGAAGGACGAAATTCAACCCCGAATCTCATTCTGGTGTCTATTTATACATTTGGGTTGAAAAAAAATTTCACCTCCTGGGCACAAATATCGCCGGGACTAAAAAACCTGGTTGTTTGAATTGTCTGGCCTGGACTGAGGGATTTTAAATTAAATTAAATAAAATTAAAGAAATTTGAAATTTGAAATTTGAAATAATTTGAATTTGAAATTTGAAATTTGAAATTTGAAATTTGAAATTTGAAATTTGAAATTTGAAATTTGAAATTTGAAATTTGAAATTTGAAATTTGAAATTTGAAATTTGAAATTTGAAATTTGAAATTTGAAATTTGAAATTTGAAATTTGAAATTTGCCTTGCCATGCTTTGCCTTGCCTTGCCTTGCCTTCGGCATTAGGAATTTTCTTCCCCGGACACCAAAAATTCTTAATTTTTAAAACCTATGAAAAACACCATTTTGAAGAATGAAATTCAACCCCGAATCTCATTCTAGTGTGCGTTTTTACATTTGGGTGGAAAAAAATTTCACCTCCTGGGCACAAAAATCCCTTTCTCCGGCATCAGGAATTTTCTTCCTCGGACACCAAAAAATTCTTGATTTTTAAAAGCTATGAAAAACATCATTTTTAAGAATGAAATTCAAGCCCGAATTTCATTCTGGTGTGCGTTTTTACATTTGGGTGGAAAATAATTTCACCTCCTGGGCACAAAAGTCCCTGACTCCGGCATGAGGAATTTTCTTCCCCGCACACCAAAAAAATCTTGAATTTAAAATCTATGAAAAACACCATTTTGAAGGACGAAATTCAACCCCGAATCTCATTCTGGTGTCTATTTATACATTTGGGTGGAAAAAAAATTTCACCTCCTGGGCACAAAAATCGCCGGAACTTAAAAACCTGGTTTTTTGAATTGTCTGGCCTGGACTTTGGGATTTTAAATTAAATTAAATAAAATTAAAGAAATTTGAAATTTGAAATTTGAAATTTGATATTTGAAATAATTTGAAATAATTTGAAATTTGAAATTTGAAATTTGAAATTTGAAATTTGAAATTTGAAATTTGAAATTTGAAATTTGAAATTTGAAATTTGAAATTTGAAATTTGAAATTTGAAATTTGAAATTTGAAATTTGAAATTTGAAATTTGAAATTTGAAATTTGAAATTTGAAATTTGCCTTGCCTTGCCTTGCTTTGCCTTGCCTTGCCTTGCCTTCGGAATTAGGAATTTTCTTCCCCGGACACAAAAAAATTCTTAATTTTCAAAAGCTATGAAAAACACCATTTTGAAGAATGAAATTCAACCCCGAATCTCATTCTAGTGTGCGTTTTTACATTTGGGTGGAAAAAAATTTCACCTCCTGGGCACAAAAATCCCTGACTCCGGCATCAGGCATTTTCTTCACAACAAAATCTTGATTTTAAAAAATTATGAAAAACACCATTTTTAAGGACAAAATTCAACCCTGAATCTATTCGGGTGTCTGTTTTTACATTTGGGTAAAAAAAAAATATTCACCTCCTGGGCACTAAAATCCCTGACCCTGGCATCAGGAATTATCTTCCCCGGACACCAAAAAAATCTTGATTTTTAAAAGCTATGAAAAACACCATTTTTAAGCACGAAATTCAACCCTGAATCTCATTCCGGCGTCTGTTTATAGATTTGGGTGGGGAAAAAAAATTCACCTCCTGGGCACAAAACTCTCTGACCCCGGCATCAGGAATTTTCTTCCCCGGACACCAAAAAAATCTTGATTTTTAAAAGCAATGAAAAACACCATTTTTGAGAATGAAATTCAACCCCGAATCTCATTCTGGTGTCCGTTTTTAGATTTGGGTGGGAAAAAAAATTCACCTCCTGGGCACAAAACTCTCTGACCCCGGCATCAGGAATTTTCTTCCCCGGACACCAAAAAAATCTTGATTTTTAAAAGCAATGAAAAACACCATTTTTGAGAATGAAATTCAACCCCGAATCTCATTCTGGTGTCCGTTTTTAGATTTGATTGAGAAATTTTTTTTCACCTGCTGGGCACAAAAATCGGCATCAGGAATTTTCTTCCCCGGACACCAAAAAAATCTTGATTTTCATAAACTATGAAAAATACCATTTTTAAGGACGAAATTCAATCCCGAATCTCATTCGGGTGTCCGTTTTTAGATTTGAGTGAAAAAAATTTTTTTACCTCCTGGGCACAAAAATCCCTGACTCCGGCATCAGGAATTTTCTTCCCCGGACACCAAAAAATTCCACTTTTAAGAATGAAATTCAACCCCGAATCTCATTCGGGTGTCCGTTTTTAGATTTGAGTAAAAAAAAAATTCACCTCCTGGGCACAAAACTCCCTGACCTCGGCATCAGGAATTTTCTTCCCCGGACACCAAAAAAATCTTGATTTTTAAAAGCTATGAAAAACACAATTTTTGAGAAAGAAATTTAACCCCAAATCTCATTCTGGTGTCCGTTTATAGATTTGAGTGAGAAATTTTATTTCACCTCCTGGGCACAAAAATCGGCATCAGGAATTTTCTTCCCCGGACACCAAAAATATCTTGATTTTTAAAAGCTATAAAAAACACCATTTTTAAGGAAGAAATTCAACCCCGAATCTCATTCTGGTGTCGGTTTTTAGATTTAGTCAGAAATTTTTTTTCACCTCCTGGGCACAAAAATCGGCATCAGGAATTTTCTTCCCCGGACACCAAAAAAATCTTGATTTTCATTAACTATGAAAAACACCATTTTTAAGGACGAAATTCAACCCCGAATCTCATTCGGGTGTCTGTTTTTAGATTTGAATAAAAAAAAACCATTCACCTCCTGGGCACAAAAGTCCCTGACCCCGGCATCAGGAATTTTCTTCCCCGCACACCAAAGAAATCTTGATTTTTAAATGCTATGAACAACACCATTTTAAAGAATGAAATTCAACCGCGAATCTCATTCTGGTGTCCGTTTTTAGATTTGGGTGGAAAAAAATTTCACCTCCTGGGCACAAAAATCCCTGACTCCGGCATCAGGCATTTTCTTCCCAACAAAATCTTGATTTTTAAAAATTATGAAAAACACCATTTTTAAGGACAAAATACAACCCTGAATCGATTCGGGTGTCTGTTTTTACATTTGGGTCAAAAAAAATATTCACCTTCTGGGCACAAAAATCCCTGACCCTGGCATCAGGAATTATCTTCCCCGGACACCAAAAAAATCTTGATTTTTAAAAGCTATGAAAAACACCATTTTTGAGAATGAAATTCAACCCTGAATCTCATTCTGGTGTCCGTTTTTAGATTTGAGTAAAAAAAAACATTCACCTCCTGGGCACAAAAATCCCTGACCTCAGCATCAGGAATTTTCTTCCCCGGACACCAAAAAAATCTTGATTTTTAAAAGCTATGAAAAACACCATTTTTAAGGAAGAAATTCAACCCCGAATCTCATTCTGGTGTCCGTTTTTAGATTTGAGTGAGAAATTTTTTTTCACCTCCTGGGCATAAAAATCGGCATCAGGAATTTTCTTCCCCGGACACCCAAAAATTCTTGATTTTTAAAAATTATGAAAAACACCATTTTTAAGGATGAAATTCAACCCCAAATCTCATTCTGGTGTCCGTTTTTAGATTTGAGTGAGAAATTTTTTTATACCTCCTGGGCACAAAAATTGGCATCAGGAATTTTCTTCCCCGGACACCTAAAAATTCTTGATTTTTAAAAGCTATGAAAAACACCATTTTTAAGGATGAAATTCAACCCCGAATCTCATTCTGGTGTCCGTTTTTAGATTTGAGTGAGAAATTTTTTTTCACCTCCTGGGCACAAAAATCGGCATCAGGAATTTTCTTCCCCGGACACCAAAAAAATCTTGATTTTCATAAACTATGAAAAATACCATTTTTAAGGACGAAATTCAACCCCGAATCTCATTCGGGTGTCCGTTTTTAGATTTGAGTAAAAAAAAAATTTTCACCTCCTGGGCACAAAAATCCCTGACTCCGGCATCAGGAATTTTCTTCCCAACAAAATCTTGATTTTTAAAAATTATGAAAAACACCATTTTTAAGGACAAAATTCAACCCTGAATCTCATTCGGGTGTCTGTTTTTACATTTGAGTCAAAAAAAAAATTTCACCTCCTGGGCACAAAAATCCCTGACTCCGGCATCAGGAATTTTCTTCCCCGCACACCAAAAAAATCTTGATGTTTAAATGCTATGAACAACACCATTTTAAAGAATGAAATTCAACCCCAAATCTCATTCGGGTGTCCATTTTTAGATTTGAGTCAAAAAAAATTTTTCACCTCCTGGGCACAAAAATCCCTGACTCCGGCATCAGGAATTTTCTTCTCCGCACACCAAAAAAATCTTGATTTTCATTAACTATGAAAAACACCATTTTTAAGGACGAAATTCAACCCTGAATCTCATTCGGGTGTCTGTTTTTACATTTGAGTAAAAAAAAAAATTTCACCTCCTGGGCACAAAAATCCCTGACCTCGGCATCAGGAATTTTCTTCCCCGGACACCAAAAAAAATCTTGATTTTTAAAAGCTATAAAAAACACCATTTTTAAGGAAGAAATTCAACCCCGAATCTCATTCTGGTGTCGGTTTTTAGATTTGAAATTTTTTTTCACCTCCTGGGCACAAAAATCAGCATCAGCAATTTTCTTCCCCGGACACCAAAAAAATCTTGATTTTTAAAAGCTATAAAAAACACCATTTTTAAGGAAGAAATTCAACCCCGAATCTCATTCTGGTGTCGGTTTTTAGATTTAGTCAGAAATTTTTTTTCACCTCCTGGGCACAAAAATCGGCATCAGGAATTTTCTTCCCCGGACACCAAAAAATCTTGATTTTCATTAACTATGAAAAACACCATTTTTAAGGACGAAATTCAACCCCGAATCTCATTCGGGTGTCTGTTTTTAGATTTGAGTAAAAAAAAAAAACCATTCACCTCCTGGGCACAAAAGTCCCTTACCCCGGCATCAGGAATTTTCTTCCCCGCACACCAAAAAAATCTTGATTTTTAAATGCTATGAACAACACCATTTTAAAGAATGAAATTCAACCGCGAATCTCATTCTGGTGTCCGTTTTTAGATTTGGGTAGAAAAAAATTTCACCTCCTGGTCACAAAAATGCCTGACTCCGGCATCAGGCATTTTCTTCCCAACAAAATCTTGATTTTTAAAAATTATGAAAAACACCATTTTTAAGGACAAAATTCAACCCTGAATCGATTCGGGTGTCTGTTTTTACATTTGGGTCAAAAAAAATATTCACCTCCTGGGCACAAAAATCCCTGACCCTGGCATCAGGAATTATCTTTCCCGGACACCAAAAAAATCTTGATTTTTAAAAGCTATGAAAAACACCATTTTTGAGAATGAAATTCAACCCCGAATCTCATTCTGGTGTCCGTTTTTAGATTTGAGTAAAAAAAAACATTCACCTCCTGGCACAAAAATCCCTGACCTCGGCATCAGGAATTTTCTTCCCCGGACACCAAAAAAATCTTGATTTTTAAAAGCTATGAAAAACACCATTTTGAAGAATGAAATTCAACCCCGAATCTCATTCTAGTGTGCGTTTTTACATTTGGGTGGAAAAAAATTTCACCTCCTGGGCACAAAAATCCCTTACTCCGGCATCAGGAATTTTCTTCCCAACAAAATCTTGATTTTTAAAAATTATGATAAACACCATTTTTAAGGAAGAAATTCAACCCCGAATCTCATTCTGGTGTCCGTTTTTACATTTGGGTGGAAAAAAAAAATTTCACCTCCTGGGCACAAAAATCCCTGACTCCGGCATCAGTCATTTTCTTCCCAACAAAATCTTGATTTTTAAAAATTATGAAAAACACCATTTTTAAGGACAAAATTCAACCCTGAATCTATTCGGGTGTCCGTTTTTACATTTGAGTCAAAAAAAAAAAAATTCACCTCCTGGGCCCAAAAATCCCTGACTCCGGCATGAGGAATTATCTTCCCTGGACACCAAAAAAATCTTGATTTTTAAAAACTATGAAAAAGACCATTTTTAAGGAACAAATTCAACCCCGAATCTCATTCTGGTGTCCGTTTTTACATTTGGGTGGAAAAAAAATTTCACCTCCTGGGCACAAAAATCCCTGACTCTGGCATCAGGAATTTTCTTCCCCGGACACCAAAAAAATCTTGATTTTTAAAAGCAATGAAAAACACCATTTTTGAGAATGAAATTCAACCCCGAATCTCATTCTGGTGTGCGTTTTTACATTTGGGTAGAAAAAAATTTCACCTCCTGGGCACAAAACTCCCTGACTCCGGCATCAGGAATTTATTATGATAAACACCATTTTAAAGGACAAAATTCAACCCTGAATCTCATTCGGGTGTCTGTTTTTACATTTGAGTCAAAAAAAATTTTTCACCTCCTGGGCACAAAAATCCCTGACTCCGGCATCAGGAATTTTCTTTCCCGGACACGAAATAAATCTTGATTTTTAAAAGCTATGAAAAACACCATTTTTGAGAATGAAATTCAACCCCGAATCTCATTCTGGTGTCGGTTTTTAGATTTGGGGGTGGGAAAAAATTTCACCTCCTGGGCACAAAAATCCCTGACTCCGGCATCAGGAATTTTCTCCCCGGGACACCAAAAAATTCTTGATTTTTAAAAGCTATGAAAAACACCATTTTTAAGCACGAAATTCAACCCCGAATCTCATTCCGGCGTCTGTTTATAGATTTGGGTGGGGGGAAAAAATTCACCTCCTGGGCACAAAACTCTCTGACCCCGGCATCAGGAATTTTCTTCCCCGGACAACAAAAAAATCTTGCTTTTTAAAAGCTATGAAAAACACCATTTTTAAGAGTGAAATTCAACCCTGAATCTCATTCTGGTGTCTGTTTTTAGATTTGGGTCAAAAAAACTTTTTCACCTCCTGGGCACAAAAATCCCTGACTCCAGCATCAGGAATTTTCTTCCCCGGACAACAAAAAAATCTTGATTTTTAAAAGCAATGAAAAACACCATTTTTGAGAATGAAATTCAACCCCGAATCTCATTCTGGTGTGCGTTTTTACATTTGGGTAGAAAAAAATTTCACCTCCTGGGCACAAAACTCCCTGACTCCGGCATCAGGAATTTATTATGATAAACACCATTTTAAAGGACAAAATTCAACCCTGAATCTCATTCGGGTGTCTGTTTTTACATTTGAGTCAAAAAAAATTTTTCACCTCCTGGGCACAAAAATCCCTGACTCCGGCATCAGGAATTTTCTTTCCCGGACACGAAATAAATCTTGATTTTTAAAAGCTATGAAAAACACCATTTTTGAGAATGAAATTCAACCCCGAATCTCATTCTGGTGTCGGTTTTTAGATTTGGGGGTGGGAAAAAATTTCACCTCCTGGGCACAAAAATCCCTGACTCCGGCATCAGGAATTTTCTCCCCGGGACACCAAAAAATTCTTGATTTTTAAAAGCTATGAAAAACACCATTTTTAAGCACGAAATTCAACCCCGAATCTCATTCCGGCGTCTGTTTATAGATTTGGGTGGGGGGAAAAAATTCACCTCCTGGGCACAAAACTCTCTGACCCCGGCATCAGGAATTTTCTTCCCCGGACAACAAAAAAATCTTGCTTTTTAAAAGCTATGAAAAACACCATTTTTGAGAATGAAATTCAACCCCGAATCTCATTCTGGTGTCGGTTTTTAGATTTGGGGGTGGGAAAAAATTTCACCTCCTGGGCACAAAAATCCCTGACTCCGGCATCAGGAATTTTCTCCCCGGGACACCAAAAAATTCTTGATTTTTAAAAGCTATGAAAAACACCATTTTTAAGCACGAAATTCAACCCCGAATCTCATTCCGGCGTCTGTTTATAGATTTGGGTGGGGGGAAAAAATTCACCTCCTGGGCACAAAACTCTCTGACCCCGGCATCAGGAATTTTCTTCCCCGGACAACAAAAAAATCTTGCTTTTTAAAAGCTATGAAAAACACCATTTTTAAGCACGAAATTCAACCCCGAATCTCATTCCGGCGTCCGTTTATAGATTTGGGTGGAAAAAAAAATTTCACCTCCTGGGCACAAAAATCTCTGACTCCGGCATCAGGCATTTTCTTCCCAACAAAATCAAGATTTTTAAAAATTATGAAAAACACCATTTTTAAGGACAAAATTCAACCCCGAATCTATTCGGGTGTCTGTTTTTATATTTGAATCAAAAAAAAAAATTTCACCTCCTGGGCCCAAAAATCCCTGACTCCGGCATCAGGAATTATCTTCCCCGGACACCAAAAAAATCTTCATTTTTAAAAACTATGAAAAACACCATTTTGAAGGACGAAATTCAACCCCAAATCTAATTCTGGCATCCGTTTTTATATTTGGGTCAAAAAAAATATTCACCTCCTGGGCACAAAAATCCCTGACCCTGGCATCAGGAATTTTCTTCCCCAGACACCAAAAAAATCTTGATTTTTAAAAGCAATGAAAAACACCATTTTTGAGAATGAAATTCAACCCCGAATCTCATTCTGGTGTGCGTTTTTACATTTGGGTAGAAAAAAATTTCACCTCCTGGGCACAAAACTCCCTGACTCCGGCATCAGGAATTTATTATGATAAACACCATTTTAAAGGACAAAATTCAACCCTGAATCTCATTCGGGTGTCTGTTTTTACATTTGAGTCAAAAAAAATTTTTCACCTCCTGGGCACAAAAATCCCTGACTCCGGCATCAGGAATTTTCTTTCCCGGACACGAAATAAATCTTGATTTTTAAAAGCTATGAAAAACACCATTTTTGAGAATGAAATTCAACCCCGAATCTCATTCTGGTGTCGGTTTTTAGATTTGGGGGTGGGAAAAAATTTCACCTCCTGGGCACAAAAATCCCTGACTCCGGCATCAGGAATTTTCTCCCCGGGACACCAAAAAATTCTTGATTTTTAAAAGCTATGAAAAACACCATTTTTAAGCACGAAATTCAACCCCGAATCTCATTCCGGCGTCTGTTTATAGATTTGGGTGGGGGGAAAAAATTCACCTCCTGGGCACAAAACTCTCTGACCCCGGCATCAGGAATTTTCTTCCCCGGACACCAAAAAAATCTTGATTTTTAAAAGCTATGAAAAACACCATTTTTAAGCACGAAATTCAACCCCGAATCTCATTCCGGTGTCCGTTTATAGATTTGGGTGGAAAAAAAAATTTCACCTCCTGGGCACAAAAATCTCTGACTCCGGCATCAGGCATTTTCTTCCCAACAAAATCTTGATTTTTAAAAATTATGAAAAACACCATTTTTAAGGACAAAATTCAACCCCGAATCTATTCGGGTGTCTGTATTTATATTTGAATCAAAAAAAAAAATTTCACCTCCTGGGCCCAAAAATCCCTGACTCCGGCATCAGGAATTATCTTCCCCGGACACCAAAAAAATCTTCATTTTTAAAAACTATGAAAAACACCATTTTGAAGGACGAAATTCAACCCCAAATCTAATTCTGGCATCCGTTTTTATATTTGGGTCAAAAAAAATATTCACCTCCTGGGCACAAAAATCCCTGACCCTGGCATCAGGAATTTTCTTCCCCAGACACCAAAAAAATCTTGATTTTTAAAAGCAATGAAAAACACCATTTTTGAGAATGAAATTCAACCCCGAATCTCATTCTGGTGTGCGTTTTTACATTTGGGTGGAAAAAAAATTCACCTCCTGGGCACAAAACTCCCTGACTCCGGCATCAGGAATTTATTATGATAAACACCATTTTAAAGGACAAAATTCAACCCTGAATCTCATTCGGGTGTCTGTTTTTACATTTGAGTCAAAAAAATTTTTTCACCTCCTGGGCACAAAAATCCCTGACTCCGGCATCAGGAATTTTCTTCCCCGGACACGAAATAAATCTTGATTTTTAAAAGCTATGAAAAACACCATTTTTGAGAATGAAATTCAACCCCGAATCTCATTCTGGTGTCGGTTTTTAGATTTGGGGGTGGGAAAAAATTTCACCTCCTGGGCACAAAAATCCCTGACTCCGGCATCAGGAATTTTCTCCCCGGGACACCAAAAAATTCTTGATTTTTAAAAGCTATGAAAAACACCATTTTTAAGCACGAAATTCAACCCCGAATCTCATTCCGGCGTCTGTTTATAGATTTGGGTGGGGGGGGAAAATTCACCTCCTGGGCACAAAACTCTCTGACCCCGGCATCAGGAATTTTCTTCCCCGGACACCAAAAAAATCTTGATTTTTAAAAGCTATGAAAAACACCATTTTTAAGCACGAAATTCAACCCCGAATCTCATTCCGGTGTCCGTTTATAGATTTGGGTGGAAAAAAAAATTTCACCTCCTGGGCACAAAAATCTCTGACTCCGGCATCAGGCATTTTCTTCCCAACAAAATCTTGATTTTTAAAAATTATGAAAAACACCATTTTTAAGGACAAAATTCAACCCCGAATCTATTCGGGTGTCTGTTTTTATATTTGAATCAAAAAAAAAAAATTTCACCTCCTGGGCCCAAAAATCCCTGACTCCGGCATCAGGAATTACCTTCCCCGGACACCAAAAAAATCTTCATTTTTAAAAACTATGAAAAACACCATTTTGAAGGACGAAATTCAACCCCAAATCTAATTCTGGCATCCGTTTTTATATTTGGGTCAAAAAAAATATTCACCTCCTGGGCACAAAAATCCCTGACCCTGGCATCAGGAATTTTCTTCCCCAGACACCAAAAAAATCCTGATTTTTAAAAGCAATGAAAAACACCATTTTTGAGAATGAAATTCAACCCCGAATCTCATTCTGGTGTGCGTTTTTACATTTGGGTGGAAAAAAATTTCACCTCCTGGGCACAAAACTCCCTGACTCCGGCATCAGGAATTTATTATGATAAACACCATTTTAAAGGACAAAATTCAACCCTGAATCTCATTCGGGTGTCTGTTTTTACATTTGAGTCAAAAAAAATTTTTCACCTCCTGGGCACAAAAATCCCTGACTCCGGCATCAGGAATTTTCTTCCCCGGACATGAAATAAATCTTGATTTTTAAAAGCTATGAAAAACACCATTTTTGAGAATGAAATTCAACCCCGAATCTCATTCTGGTGTCGGTTTTTAGATTTGGGGGTGGGAAAAAATTTCACCTCCTGGGCACAAAAATCCCTGACTCCGGCATCAGGAATTTTCTCCCCGGGACACCAAAAAATTCTTGATTTTTAAAAGCTATGAAAAACACCATTTTTAAGCACGAAATTCAACCCCGAATCTCATTCCGGTGTCCGTTTATAGATTTGGGTGGAAAAAAAAAATTCACCTCCTGGGCACAAAAATCTCTGACTCCGGCATCAGGCATTTTCTTCCCAACAAAATCTTGATTTTTAAAAATTATGAAAAACACCATTTTTAAGGACAAAATTCAACCCCGAATCTATTCGGGTGTCTGTTTTTATATTTGAATCAAAAAAAAAAAATTTCACCTCCTGGGCCCAAAAATCCCTGACTCCGGCATCAGGAATTACCTTCCCCGGACACCAAAAAAATCTTCATTTTTAAAAACTATGAAAAACACCATTTTGAAGGACGAAATTCAACCCCAAATCTAATTCTGGCATCCGTTTTTATATTTGGGTCAAAAAAAATATTCACCTCCTGGGCACAAAAATCCCTGACCCTGGCATCAGGAATTTTCTTCCCCAGACACCAAAAAAATCCTGATTTTTAAAAGCAATGAAAAACACCATTTTTGAGAATGAAATTCAACCCCGAATCTCATTCTGGTGTGCGTTTTTACATTTGGGTGGAAAAAAATTTCACCTCCTGGGCACAAAACTCCCTGACTCCGGCATCAGGAATTTATTATGATAAACACCATTTTAAAGGACAAAATTCAACCCTGAATCTCATTCGGGTGTCTGTTTTTACATTTGAGTCAAAAAAAATTTTTCACCTCCTGGGCACAAAAATCCCTGACTCCGGCATCAGGAATTTTCTTCCCCGGACATGAAATAAATCTTGATTTTTAAAAGCTATGAAAAACACCATTTTTGAGAATGAAATTCAACCCCGAATCTCATTCTGGTGTCGGTTTTTAGATTTGGGGGTGGGAAAAAATTTCACCTCCTGGGCACAAAAATCCCTGACTCCGGCATCAGGAATTTTCTCCCCGGGACACCAAAAAATTCTTGATTTTTAAAAGCTATGAAAAACACCATTTTTAAGCACGAAATTCAACCCCGAATCTCATTCCGGCGTCTGTTTATAGATTTGGGTGGGGGGGGGGAAATTCACCTCCTGGGCACAAAACTCTCTGACCCCGGCATCAGGAATTTTCTTCCCCGGACACCAAAAAAATCTTGATTTTTAAAAGCTATGAAAAACACCATTTTTAAGGAAGAAATTCAACCCCGAATCTCATTCTGGTGTCCGTTTTTAGATTTGAGTGAGAAATTTTTTTTCACCTCCTGGGCATAAAAATCGGCATCAGGAATTTTCTTCCCCGGACACCCAAAAATTCTTGATTTTTAAAAATTATGAAAAACACCATTTTTAAGAATGAAATTCAACCCCAAATCTCATTCTGGTGTCCGTTTTTAGATTTGAGTGAGAAATTTTTTTATACCTCCTGGGCACAAAAATTGGCATCAGGAATTTTCTTCCCCGGACACCTAAAAATTCTTGATTTTTAAAAGCTATGAAAAACACCATTTTTAAGGATGAAATTCAACCCCGAATCTCATTCTGGTGTCCGTTTTTAGATTTGAGTGAGAAATTTTTTTTCACCTCCTGGGCACAAAAATCGGCATCAGGAATTTTCTTCCCCGGACACCAAAAAAATCTTGATTTTCATAAACTATGAAAAATACCATTTTTAAGGACGAAATTCAACCCCGAATCTCATTCGGGTGTCCGTTTTTAGATTTGAGTAAAAAAAAAATTTTCACCTCCTGGGCACAAAAATCCCTGACTCCGGCATCAGGAATTTTCTTCCCAACAAAATCTTGATTTTTAAAAATTATGAAAAACACCATTTTTAAGGACAAAATTCAACCCTGAATCTCATTCGGGTGTCTGTTTTTACATTTGAGTAAAAAAAAACATTCACCTCCTGGGCACAAAAATCCCTGACTCCGGCATCAGGAATTTTCTTCCCCGCACACCAAAAAAATCTTGATGTTTAAATGCTATGAACAACACCATTTTAAAGAATGAAATTCAACCCCAAATCTCATTCGGGTGTCCATTTTTAGATTTGAGTCAAAAAAAATTTTTCACCTCCTGGGCACAAAAATCCCTGACTCCGGCATCAGGAATTTTCTTCTCCGCACACCAAAAAAATCTTGATTTTCATTAACTATGAAAAACACCATTTTTAAGGACGAAATTCAACCCTGAATCTCATTCGGGTGTCTGTTTTTACATTTGAGTAAAAAAAAAAATTTCACCTCCTGGGCACAAAAATCCCTGACCTCGGCATCAGGAATTTTCTTCCCCGGACACCAAAAAAAATCTTGATTTTTAAAAGCTATAAAAAACACCATTTTTAAGGAAGAAATTCAACCCCGAATCTCATTCTGGTGTCGGTTTTTAGATTTGAAATTTTTTTTCACCTCCTGGGCACAAAAATCAGCATCAGCAATTTTCTTCCCCGGACACCAAAAAAATCTTGATTTTTAAAAGCTATAAAAAACACCATTTTTAAGGAAGAAATTCAACCCCGAATCTCATTCTGGTGTCGGTTTTTAGATTTAGTCAGAAATTTTTTTTCACCTCCTGGGCACAAAAATCGGCATCAGGAATTTTCTTCCCCGGACACCAAAAAATCTTGATTTTCATTAACTATGAAAAACACCATTTTTAAGGACGAAATTCAACCCCGAATCTCATTCGGGTGTCTGTTTTTAGATTTGAGTAAAAAAAAAAAACCATTCACCTCCTGGGCACAAAAGTCCCTTACCCCGGCATCAGGAATTTTCTTCCCCGCACACCAAAAAAATCTTGATTTTTAAATGCTATGAACAACACCATTTTAAAGAATGAAATTCAACCGCGAATCTCATTCTGGTGTCCGTTTTTAGATTTGGGTAGAAAAAAATTTCACCTCCTGGTCACAAAAATGCCTGACTCCGGCATCAGGCATTTTCTTCCCAACAAAATCTTGATTTTTAAAAATTATAAAAAACACCATTTTTAAGGACAAAATTCAACCCTGAATCGATTCGGGTGTCTGTTTTTACATTTGGGTCAAAAAAAATATTCACCTCCTGGGCACAAAAATCCCTGACCCTGGCATCAGGAATTATCTTTCCCGGACACCAAAAAAATCTTGATTTTTAAAAGCTATGAAAAACACCATTTTTGAGAATGAAATTCAACCGCGAATCTCATTCTGGTGTCCGTTTTTAGATTTGGGTAGAAAAAAATTTCACCTCCTGGGCACAAAAATCCCTGACTCCGGCATCAGGAATTTTCTTCCCCGGACACCAAAAAATTCCACTTTTAAGAATGAAATTCAACCCCGAATCTCATTCGGGTGTCCGTTTTTAGATTTGAGTAAAAAAAAAATTCACCTCCTGGGCACAAAACTCCCTGACCTCGGCATCAGGAATTTTCTTCCCCGGACACCAAAAAAATCTTGATTTTTAAAAGCTATGAAAAACACAATTTTTGAGAAAGAAATTTAACCCCAAATCTCATTCTGGTGTCCGTTTATAGATTTGAGTGAGAAATTTTATTTCACCTCCTGGGCACAAAAATCGGCATCAGGAATTTTCTTCCCCGGACACCAAAAATATCTTGATTTTTAAAAGCTATAAAAAACACCATTTTTAAGGAAGAAATTCAACCCCGAATCTCATTCTGGTGTCGGTTTTTAGATTTAGTCAGAAATTTTTTTTCACCTCCTGGGCACAAAAATCGGCATCAGGAATTTTCTTCCCCGGACACCAAAAAAATCTTGATTTTCATTAACTATGAAAAACACCATTTTTAAGGACGAAATTCAACCCCGAATCTCATTCGGGTGTCTGTTTTTAGATTTGAATAAAAAAAAACCATTCACCTCCTGGGCACAAAAGTCCCTGACCCCGGCATCAGGAATTTTCTTCCCCGCACACCAAAGAAATCTTGATTTTTAAATGCTATGAACAACACCATTTTAAAGAATGAAATTCAACCGCGAATCTCATTCTGGTGTCCGTTTTTAGATTTGGGTGGAAAAAAATTTCACCTCCTGGGCACAAAAATCCCTGACTCCGGCATCAGGCATTTTCTTCCCAACAAAATCTTGATTTTTAAAAATTATGAAAAACACCATTTTTAAGGACAAAATACAACCCTGAATCGATTCGGGTGTCTGTTTTTACATTTGGGTCAAAAAAAATATTCACCTTCTGGGCACAAAAATCCCTGACCCTGGCATCAGGAATTATCTTCCCCGGACACCAAAAAAATCTTGATTTTTAAAAGCTATGAAAAACACCATTTTTGAGAATGAAATTCAACCCTGAATCTCATTCTGGTGTCCGTTTTTAGATTTGAGTAAAAAAAAACATTCACCTCCTGGGCACAAAAATCCCTGACCTCAGCATCAGGAATTTTCTTCCCCGGACACCAAAAAAATCTTGATTTTTAAAAGCTATGAAAAACACCATTTTTAAGGAAGAAATTCAACCCCGAATCTCATTCTGGTGTCCGTTTTTAGATTTGAGTGAGAAATTTTTTTTCACCTCCTGGGCATAAAAATCGGCATCAGGAATTTTCTTCCCCGGACACCCAAAAATTCTTGATTTTTAAAAATTATGAAAAACACCATTTTTAAGAATGAAATTCAACCCCAAATCTCATTCTGGTGTCCGTTTTTAGATTTGAGTGAGAAATTTTTTTATACCTCCTGGGCACAAAAATTGGCATCAGGAATTTTCTTCCCCGGACACCTAAAAATTCTTGATTTTTAAAAGCTATGAAAAACACCATTTTTAAGGATGAAATTCAACCCCGAATCTCATTCTGGTGTCCGTTTTTAGATTTGAGTGAGAAATTTTTTTTCACCTCCTGGGCACAAAAATCGGCATCAGGAATTTTCTTCCCCGGACACCAAAAAAATCTTGATTTTCATAAACTATGAAAAATACCATTTTTAAGGACGAAATTCAACCCCGAATCTCATTCGGGTGTCCGTTTTTAGATTTGAGTAAAAAAAAAATTTTCACCTCCTGGGCACAAAAATCCCTGACTCCGGCATCAGGAATTTTCTTCCCAACAAAATCTTGATTTTTAAAAATTATGAAAAACACCATTTTTAAGGACAAAATTCAACCCTGAATCTCATTCGGGTGTCTGTTTTTACATTTGAGTAAAAAAAAACATTCACCTCCTGGGCACAAAAATCCCTGACTCCGGCATCAGGAATTTTCTTCCCCGCACACCAAAAAAATCTTGATGTTTAAATGCTATGAACAACACCATTTTAAAGAATGAAATTCAACCCCAAATCTCATTCGGGTGTCCATTTTTAGATTTGAGTCAAAAAAAATTTTTCACCTCCTGGGCACAAAAATCCCTGACTCCGGCATCAGGAATTTTCTTCTCCGCACACCAAAAAAATCTTGATTTTCATTAACTATGAAAAACACCATTTTTAAGGACGAAATTCAACCCTGAATCTCATTCGGGTGTCTGTTTTTACATTTGAGTAAAAAAAAAAATTTCACCTCCTGGGCACAAAAATCCCTGACCTCGGCATCAGGAATTTTCTTCCCCGGACACCAAAAAAAATCTTGATTTTTAAAAGCTATAAAAAACACCATTTTTAAGGAAGAAATTCAACCCCGAATCTCATTCTGGTGTCGGTTTTTAGATTTGAAATTTTTTTTCACCTCCTGGGCACAAAAATCAGCATCAGCAATTTTCTTCCCCGGACACCAAAAAAATCTTGATTTTTAAAAGCTATAAAAAACACCATTTTTAAGGAAGAAATTCAACCCCGAATCTCATTCTGGTGTCGGTTTTTAGATTTAGTCAGAAATTTTTTTTCACCTCCTGGGCACAAAAATCGGCATCAGGAATTTTCTTCCCCGGACACCAAAAAATCTTGATTTTCATTAACTATGAAAAACACCATTTTTAAGGACGAAATTCAACCCCGAATCTCATTCGGGTGTCTGTTTTTAGATTTGAGTAAAAAAAAAAAACCATTCACCTCCTGGGCACAAAAGTCCCTTACCCCGGCATCAGGAATTTTCTTCCCCGCACACCAAAAAAATCTTGATTTTTAAATGCTATGAACAACACCATTTTAAAGAATGAAATTCAACCGCGAATCTCATTCTGGTGTCCGTTTTTAGATTTGGGTAGAAAAAAATTTCACCTCCTGGTCACAAAAATGCCTGACTCCGGCATCAGGCATTTTCTTCCCAACAAAATCTTGATTTTTAAAAATTATGAAAAACACCATTTTTAAGGACAAAATTCAACCCTGAATCGATTCGGGTGTCTGTTTTTACATTTGGGTCAAAAAAAATATTCACCTCCTGGGCACAAAAATCCCTGACCCTGGCATCAGGAATTATCTTTCCCGGACACCAAAAAAATCTTGATTTTTAAAAGCTATGAAAAACACCATTTTTGAGAATGAAATTCAACCGCGAATCTCATTCTGGTGTCCGTTTTTAGATTTGGGTAGAAAAAAATTTCACCTCCTGGGCACAAAAATCCCTGACTCCGGCATCAGGCATTTTCTTCCCAACAAAATCTTGATTTTTAAAAATTATGAAAAACACCATTTTTAAGGACAAAATTCAACCCTGAATCTATTCGGGTGTCTGTTTTTACATTTGAGTCAAAAAAAAAATTCACCTCCTGGGCCCAAAGATCCCTGACTCCGGCATCAGGAATTATCTTCCCTGGACACCAAAAAAATCTTGATTTTTAAAAACTATGAAAAACACCATTTTGAAGGACGAAATTAAACCGCAAATCTAATTCTGGCATCCGTTTTTACATTTGGGTCAAAAAAAATATTCACCTCCTGGGCACAAAAATCCCTGACCCTGGCATAAGGAATTTTCTTCCCCGGACACCAAAAAAATCTTGATTTTTATAAACTATGAAAAACACCATTTTTAAGGAACAAATTCAACCCCGAATCTCATTCTGGTGTCCGTTTTTACATTTGGGTGGAAAAAAAATTTCACCTCCTGGGCACAAAAGTCCCTGACTCCGGCATCAGGAATTTTCGTCCCCGGACACCAAAAAAATCTTGAATTTAAAATCTATGAAAAACACCATTTTGAAGGACGAAATTCAACCCCGAATCTCATTCTGGTGTCCGTTTTTGGATTTGAGTAAAAAAAAACATTCACCTCCTGGGCACAAAAATCCCTGACTCCGGCATCAGGAATTTTCTTCCCCGCACACCAAAAAAATCTTGAATTTAAAATCTATGAAAAACACCATTTTGAAGGACGAAATTCAACCCCGAATCTCATTCTGGTGTCTATTTATACATTTGGGTTGAAAAAAAATTTAACCTCCTGGGCACAATAATCGCCGGGACTTAAAAACCTGGTTGTTTGAATTGTCTGGCCAGGACTGAGGGATTTTAAATTAAATTAAATAAAATTAAAGAAATTTGAAATTTGAAATTTGAAATTTGAAATAATTTGAAATTTGAAATTTGAAATTTGAAATTTGAAATTTGAAATTTGAAATTTGAAATTTGAAATTTGAAATTTGAAATTTGAAATTTATAATTTGAAATTTGAAATTTGAAATTTGAAATTTGAAATTTGAAATTTGAAATTTGAAATTTGAAATTTGAAATTTGAAATTTGAAATTTGAAATTTGAAATTTGAAATTTGAAATTTGCCTTGCCTTGCCTTGCTTTGCCTTGCCTTGCCTTGCCTTCGGCATTAGGAATTTTCTTTCCCGGACACCAAAAAAATCTTGATTTTTAAAAGCTATGAAAAACATCATTTTTAAGAATGAAATTCAAGCCCGAATTTCATTCTGGTGTGCGTTTTTACATTTGGGTGGAAAGTAATTTCACCTCCTGGGCACAAAAATCCCTGACCCTGGAATCAGGAATTTTCTTCCCCGGACACCAAAAAATTCTTAATTTTTAAAAGCTATGAAAAACACCATTTTGAAGAATGAAATTCAACCCCGAATCTCATTCTGGTGTCCGTTTTTACATTTGGGTGGAAAAAAAAATTTCACCTCCTGGGCACAAAAATCCCTGACTCCGGCATCAGTCATTTTCTTCCCAACAAAATCTTGATTTTTAAAAATTATGAAAAACACCATTTTTAAGGACAAAATTCAACCCTGAATCTATTTGGGTGTCCGTTTTTACATTTGAGTCAAAAAAAAAAATTCACCTCCTGGGCCCAAAAATCCCTGACTCCGGCATCAGGAATTATCTTCCCTGGACACCAAAAAAATCTTGATTTTTAAAAACTATGAAAAACACCATTTTGAAGGACGAAATTCAACCCCAAATCTAATTCTGGCATCCGTTTTTAGATTTTCGTAAAAAAAAACATTCACCTCCTGGGCACAAAAATCCCTGACCCTGGCATCAGGAACTTTCTTCCCCGCACACCAAAAAAATCTTGAATTTAAAATCTATTAAAAACACCATTTTGAAGGACGAAATTCAACCCCGAATCTCATTCTGGTGTCTATTTATACATTTGGGTTGAAAAAAAATTTCACCTCCTGGGCACAAATATCGCCGGGACTAAAAAACCTGGTTGTTTGAATTGTCTGGCCTGGACTGAGGGATTTTAAATTAAATTAAATAAAATTAAAGAAATTTGAAATTTGAAATTTGAAATAATTTGAATTTGAAATTTGAAATTTGAAATTTGAAATTTGAAATTTGAAATTTGAAATTTGAAATTTGAAATTTGAAATTTGAAATTTGAAATTTGAAATTTGAAATTTGAAATTTGAAATTTGAAATTTGAAATTTGAAATTTGAAATTTGAAATTTGCCTTGCCATGCTTTGCCTTGCCTTGCCTTGCCTTCGGCATTAGGAATTTTCTTCCCCGGACACCAAAAATTCTTAATTTTTAAAACCTATGAAAAACACCATTTTGAAGAATGAAATTCAACCCCGAATCTCATTCTAGTGTGCGTTTTTACATTTGGGTGGAAAAAAATTTCACCTCCTGGGCACAAAAATCCCTTTCTCCGGCATCAGGAATTTTCTTCCTCGGACACCAAAAAATTCTTGATTTTTAAAAGCTATGAAAAACATCATTTTTAAGAATGAAATTCAAGCCCGAATTTCATTCTGGTGTGCGTTTTTACATTTGGGTGGAAAATAATTTCACCTCCTGGGCACAAAAGTCCCTGACTCCGGCATGAGGAATTTTCTTCCCCGCACACCAAAAAAATCTTGAATTTAAAATCTATGAAAAACACCATTTTGAAGGACGAAATTCAACCCCGAATCTCATTCTGGTGTCTATTTATACATTTGGGTGGAAAAAAAATTTCACCTCCTGGGCACAAAAATCGCCGGAACTTAAAAACCTGGTTTTTTGAATTGTCTGGCCTGGACTTTGGGATTTTAAATTAAATTAAATAAAATTAAAGAAATTTGAAATTTGAAATTTGAAATTTGATATTTGAAATAATTTGAAATAATTTGAAATTTGAAATTTGAAATTTGAAATTTGAAATTTGAAATTTGAAATTTGAAATTTGAAATTTGAAATTTGAAATTTGAAATTTGAAATTTGAAATTTGAAATTTGAAATTTGAAATTTGAAATTTGAAATTTGAAATTTGAAATTTGAAATTTGAAATTTGCCTTGCCTTGCCTTGCTTTGCCTTGCCTTGCCTTGCCTTCGGAATTAGGAATTTTCTTCCCCGGACACAAAAAAATTCTTAATTTTCAAAAGCTATGAAAAACACCATTTTGAAGAATGAAATTCAACCCCGAATCTCATTCTAGTGTGCGTTTTTACATTTGGGTGGAAAAAAATTTCACCTCCTGGGCACAAAAATCCCTGACTCCGGCATCAGGCATTTTCTTCACAACAAAATCTTGATTTTAAAAAATTATGAAAAACACCATTTTTAAGGACAAAATTCAACCCTGAATCTATTCGGGTGTCTGTTTTTACATTTGGGTAAAAAAAAAATATTCACCTCCTGGGCACTAAAATCCCTGACCCTGGCATCAGGAATTATCTTCCCCGGACACCAAAAAAATCTTGATTTTTAAAAGCTATGAAAAACACCATTTTTAAGCACGAAATTCAACCCTGAATCTCATTCCGGCGTCTGTTTATAGATTTGGGTGGGGAAAAAAAATTCACCTCCTGGGCACAAAACTCTCTGACCCCGGCATCAGGAATTTTCTTCCCCGGACACCAAAAAAATCTTGATTTTTAAAAGCAATGAAAAACACCATTTTTGAGAATGAAATTCAACCCCGAATCTCATTCTGGTGTCCGTTTTTAGATTTGGGTGGGAAAAAAAATTCACCTCCTGGGCACAAAACTCTCTGACCCCGGCATCAGGAATTTTCTTCCCCGGACACCAAAAAAATCTTGATTTTTAAAAGCAATGAAAAACACCATTTTTGAGAATGAAATTCAACCCCGAATCTCATTCTGGTGTCCGTTTTTAGATTTGATTGAGAAATTTTTTTTCACCTGCTGGGCACAAAAATCGGCATCAGGAATTTTCTTCCCCGGACACCAAAAAAATCTTGATTTTCATAAACTATGAAAAATACCATTTTTAAGGACGAAATTCAATCCCGAATCTCATTCGGGTGTCCGTTTTTAGATTTGAGTGAAAAAAATTTTTTTACCTCCTGGGCACAAAAATCCCTGACTCCGGCATCAGGAATTTTCTTCCCCGGACACCAAAAAATTCCACTTTTAAGAATGAAATTCAACCCCGAATCTCATTCGGGTGTCCGTTTTTAGATTTGAGTAAAAAAAAAATTCACCTCCTGGGCACAAAACTCCCTGACCTCGGCATCAGGAATTTTCTTCCCCGGACACCAAAAAAATCTTGATTTTTAAAAGCTATGAAAAACACAATTTTTGAGAAAGAAATTTAACCCCAAATCTCATTCTGGTGTCCGTTTATAGATTTGAGTGAGAAATTTTATTTCACCTCCTGGGCACAAAAATCGGCATCAGGAATTTTCTTCCCCGGACACCAAAAATATCTTGATTTTTAAAAGCTATAAAAAACACCATTTTTAAGGAAGAAATTCAACCCCGAATCTCATTCTGGTGTCGGTTTTTAGATTTAGTCAGAAATTTTTTTTCACCTCCTGGGCACAAAAATCGGCATCAGGAATTTTCTTCCCCGGACACCAAAAAAATCTTGATTTTCATTAACTATGAAAAACACCATTTTTAAGGACGAAATTCAACCCCGAATCTCATTCGGGTGTCTGTTTTTAGATTTGAATAAAAAAAAACCATTCACCTCCTGGGCACAAAAGTCCCTGACCCCGGCATCAGGAATTTTCTTCCCCGCACACCAAAGAAATCTTGATTTTTAAATGCTATGAACAACACCATTTTAAAGAATGAAATTCAACCGCGAATCTCATTCTGGTGTCCGTTTTTAGATTTGGGTGGAAAAAAATTTCACCTCCTGGGCACAAAAATCCCTGACTCCGGCATCAGGCATTTTCTTCCCAACAAAATCTTGATTTTTAAAAATTATGAAAAACACCATTTTTAAGGACAAAATACAACCCTGAATCGATTCGGGTGTCTGTTTTTACATTTGGGTCAAAAAAAATATTCACCTTCTGGGCACAAAAATCCCTGACCCTGGCATCAGGAATTATCTTCCCCGGACACCAAAAAAATCTTGATTTTTAAAAGCTATGAAAAACACCATTTTTGAGAATGAAATTCAACCCTGAATCTCATTCTGGTGTCCGTTTTTAGATTTGAGTAAAAAAAAACATTCACCTCCTGGGCACAAAAATCCCTGACCTCAGCATCAGGAATTTTCTTCCCCGGACACCAAAAAAATCTTGATTTTTAAAAGCTATGAAAAACACCATTTTTAAGGAAGAAATTCAACCCCGAATCTCATTCTGGTGTCCGTTTTTAGATTTGAGTGAGAAATTTTTTTTCACCTCCTGGGCATAAAAATCGGCATCAGGAATTTTCTTCCCCGGACACCCAAAAATTCTTGATTTTTAAAAATTATGAAAAACACCATTTTTAAGGATGAAATTCAACCCCAAATCTCATTCTGGTGTCCGTTTTTAGATTTGAGTGAGAAATTTTTTTATACCTCCTGGGCACAAAAATTGGCATCAGGAATTTTCTTCCCCGGACACCTAAAAATTCTTGATTTTTAAAAGCTATGAAAAACACCATTTTTAAGGATGAAATTCAACCCCGAATCTCATTCTGGTGTCCGTTTTTAGATTTGAGTGAGAAATTTTTTTTCACCTCCTGGGCACAAAAATCGGCATCAGGAATTTTCTTCCCCGGACACCAAAAAAATCTTGATTTTCATAAACTATGAAAAATACCATTTTTAAGGACGAAATTCAACCCCGAATCTCATTCGGGTGTCCGTTTTTAGATTTGAGTAAAAAAAAAATTTTCACCTCCTGGGCACAAAAATCCCTGACTCCGGCATCAGGAATTTTCTTCCCAACAAAATCTTGATTTTTAAAAATTATGAAAAACACCATTTTTAAGGACAAAATTCAACCCTGAATCTCATTCGGGTGTCTGTTTTTACATTTGAGTCAAAAAAAAAATTTCACCTCCTGGGCACAAAAATCCCTGACTCCGGCATCAGGAATTTTCTTCCCCGCACACCAAAAAAATCTTGATGTTTAAATGCTATGAACAACACCATTTTAAAGAATGAAATTCAACCCCAAATCTCATTCGGGTGTCCATTTTTAGATTTGAGTCAAAAAAAATTTTTCACCTCCTGGGCACAAAAATCCCTGACTCCGGCATCAGGAATTTTCTTCTCCGCACACCAAAAAAATCTTGATTTTCATTAACTATGAAAAACACCATTTTTAAGGACGAAATTCAACCCTGAATCTCATTCGGGTGTCTGTTTTTACATTTGAGTAAAAAAAAAAATTTCACCTCCTGGGCACAAAAATCCCTGACCTCGGCATCAGGAATTTTCTTCCCCGGACACCAAAAAAAATCTTGATTTTTAAAAGCTATAAAAAACACCATTTTTAAGGAAGAAATTCAACCCCGAATCTCATTCTGGTGTCGGTTTTTAGATTTGAAATTTTTTTTCACCTCCTGGGCACAAAAATCAGCATCAGCAATTTTCTTCCCCGGACACCAAAAAAATCTTGATTTTTAAAAGCTATAAAAAACACCATTTTTAAGGAAGAAATTCAACCCCGAATCTCATTCTGGTGTCGGTTTTTAGATTTAGTCAGAAATTTTTTTTCACCTCCTGGGCACAAAAATCGGCATCAGGAATTTTCTTCCCCGGACACCAAAAAATCTTGATTTTCATTAACTATGAAAAACACCATTTTTAAGGACGAAATTCAACCCCGAATCTCATTCGGGTGTCTGTTTTTAGATTTGAGTAAAAAAAAAAAACCATTCACCTCCTGGGCACAAAAGTCCCTTACCCCGGCATCAGGAATTTTCTTCCCCGCACACCAAAAAAATCTTGATTTTTAAATGCTATGAACAACACCATTTTAAAGAATGAAATTCAACCGCGAATCTCATTCTGGTGTCCGTTTTTAGATTTGGGTAGAAAAAAATTTCACCTCCTGGTCACAAAAATGCCTGACTCCGGCATCAGGCATTTTCTTCCCAACAAAATCTTGATTTTTAAAAATTATGAAAAACACCATTTTTAAGGACAAAATTCAACCCTGAATCGATTCGGGTGTCTGTTTTTACATTTGGGTCAAAAAAAATATTCACCTCCTGGGCACAAAAATCCCTGACCCTGGCATCAGGAATTATCTTTCCCGGACACCAAAAAAATCTTGATTTTTAAAAGCTATGAAAAACACCATTTTTGAGAATGAAATTCAACCCCGAATCTCATTCTGGTGTCCGTTTTTAGATTTGAGTAAAAAAAAACATTCACCTCCTGGCACAAAAATCCCTGACCTCGGCATCAGGAATTTTCTTCCCCGGACACCAAAAAAATCTTGATTTTTAAAAGCTATGAAAAACACCATTTTGAAGAATGAAATTCAACCCCGAATCTCATTCTAGTGTGCGTTTTTACATTTGGGTGGAAAAAAATTTCACCTCCTGGGCACAAAAATCCCTTACTCCGGCATCAGGAATTTTCTTCCCAACAAAATCTTGATTTTTAAAAATTATGATAAACACCATTTTTAAGGAAGAAATTCAACCCCGAATCTCATTCTGGTGTCCGTTTTTACATTTGGGTGGAAAAAAAAAATTTCACCTCCTGGGCACAAAAATCCCTGACTCCGGCATCAGTCATTTTCTTCCCAACAAAATCTTGATTTTTAAAAATTATGAAAAACACCATTTTTAAGGACAAAATTCAACCCTGAATCTATTCGGGTGTCCGTTTTTACATTTGAGTCAAAAAAAAAAAAATTCACCTCCTGGGCCCAAAAATCCCTGACTCCGGCATGAGGAATTATCTTCCCTGGACACCAAAAAAATCTTGATTTTTAAAAACTATGAAAAAGACCATTTTTAAGGAACAAATTCAACCCCGAATCTCATTCTGGTGTCCGTTTTTACATTTGGGTGGAAAAAAAATTTCACCTCCTGGGCACAAAAATCCCTGACTCTGGCATCAGGAATTTTCTTCCCCGGACACCAAAAAATTCTTGATTTTTAAAAGCTATGAAAAACATCATTTTTAAGAATGAAATTCAAGCCCGAATTTCATTCTGGTGTGCGTTTTTACATTTCGTTGGAAAATAATTTCACCTCCTGGGCACAAAAGTCCCTGACTCCGGCATCAGGAATTTTCTTCCCCGGACACCAAAAAAATCTTGAATTTAAAATCTATGAAAAACACCATTTTGAAGGACGAAATTCAACCCCGAATCTCATTCTGGTGTCCGTTTTTGGATTTGAGTAAAAAAAAACATTCACCTCCTGGGCACAAAAATCTCTGACCCTGGCATCAGGAATTTTCTTCCCCGGACACCAAAAATATCTTGATTTTTATAAACTATGAAAAACACCATTTTTAAGGAACAAATTCAACCCCGAATCTCATTCTGGTGTCCGTTTTTACATTTGGGTGGAAAAAAAATTTCACCTCCTGGGCACAAAAATCCCTGACTCCGGCATCAGGAATTTTCTTCCCCGGACACCAAAAAATTCTTGATTTTTAAAAGCTATGAAAAACATCATTTTTAAGAATGAAATTCAAGCCCGAATTTCATTCTGGTGTGCGTTTTTACATTTCGTTGGACAATAATTTCACCTCCTGGGCACAAAAGTCCCTGACTCCAGCATCAGGAATTTTCTTCCCCGGACACCAAAAAAATCTTGATTTTTAAAAGCTATGAAAAACACCATTTTTAAGCAGGAAATTCAACCCCGAATCTCATTCCGGCGTCCGTTTATAGATTTGGGTGGAAAAAAAATTTTCACCTCCTGGGCACAAAAATCCCTGACCCTGGCATCAGGAATTTTCTTCCCTGGACACCAAAAAATTCTTGATTTTTAAAAGCTATGAAAAACATCATTTTTAAGAATGAAATTCAAGCCCGAATTTCATTCTGGTGTGCTTTTTTACATTTGGGTGGAAAATAATTTCACCTCCTGGGCACAAAAGTCCCTGACTCCGGCATCAGGAATTTTCTTCCCCGCACACCAAAAAAATCTTGAATTTAAAATCTATGAAAAACACCATTTTGAAGGACGAAATTCAACCCCGAATCTCATTCTGGTGTCTATTTATACATTTGGGTGGAAAAAAAATTTCACCTCCTGGGCACAAAAATCGCCGGGACTTAAAAACCTGGTTTTTTGAATTGTCTGGCCTGGACTTTGGGATTTTAAATTAAATTAAATAAAATTAAAGAAATTTGAAATTTGAAATTTGAAATTTGAAATTTGATATTTGAAATAATTTGAAATAATTTGAAATTTGAAATTTGAAATTTGAAATTTGAAATTTGAAATTTGAAATTTGAAATTTGAAATTTGAAATTTGAAATTTGCCTTGCCTTGCCTGGCTTTGCCTTGCCTTGCCTTGCCTTCGGTATTAGGAATTTTCTTCCCCGGACACAAAAAAATTCTTAATTTTCAAAAGCTATGAAAAATACCATTTTGAAGAATGAAATTCAACCCCGAATCTCATTCAAGTGTGCGTTTTTACATTTGGGTGGAAAAAAATTTCACCTCCTGGGCACAAAAATCCCTTACTCCGGCATCAGGAATTTTCTTCCCAACAAAATCTTGATTTTTAAAAATAATGATAAACACCATTTTTAAGGAAGAAATTCAACCCCGAATCTCATTCTGGTGTCCGTTTTTACATTTGGGTGGAAAAAAAATTTCACCTCCTGGGCACAAAAATCCCTGACTCCGGCATCAGGCATTTTCTTCCCAACAAAATCTTGATTTTTAAAAATTATGAAAAACACCATTTTTAAGGACAAAATTCAACCCTGAATCTATTTGGGTGTCCGTTTTTACATTTGAGTCAAAAAAAAAAATTCACCTCCTGGGCCCAAAAATCCCTGACTCCGGCATCAGGAATTATCTTCCCTGGACACCAAAAAAATCTTGATTTTTAAAAACTATGAAAAACACCATTTTGAAGGACGAAATTCAACCCCAAATCTAATTCTGGCATCCGTTTTTAGATTTTCGTAAAAAAAAACATTCACCTCCTGGGCACAAAAATCCCTGACCCTGGCATCAGGAACTTTCTTCCCCGCACACCAAAAAAATCTTGAATTTAAAATCTATTAAAAACACCATTTTGAAGGACGAAATTCAACCCCGAATCTCATTCTGGTGTCTATTTATACATTTGGGTTGAAAAAAAATTTCACCTCCTGGGCACAAATATCGCCGGGACTAAAAAACCTGGTTGTTTGAATTGTCTGGCCTGGACTGAGGGATTTTAAATTAAATTAAATAAAATTAAAGAAATTTGAAATTTGAAATTTGAAATAATTTGAATTTGAAATTTGAAATTTGAAATTTGAAATTTGAAATTTGAAATTTGAAATTTGAAATTTGAAATTTGAAATTTGAAATTTGAAATTTGAAATTTGCCTTGCCATGCTTTGCCTTGCCTTGCCTTGCCTTCGGCATTAGGAATTTTCTTCCCCGGACACCAAAAATTCTTAATTTTTAAAACCTATGAAAAACACCATTTTGAAGAATGAAATTCAACCCCGAATCTCATTCTAGTGTGCGTTTTTACATTTGGGTGGAAAAAAATTTCACCTCCTGGGCACAAAAATCCCTTTCTCCGGCATCAGGAATTTTCTTCCTCGGACACCAAAAAATTCTTGATTTTTAAAAGCTATGAAAAACATCATTTTTAAGAATGAAATTCAAGCCCGAATTTCATTCTGGTGTGCGTTTTTACATTTGGGTGGAAAATAATTTCACCTCCTGGGCACAAAAGTCCCTGACTCCGGCATGAGGAATTTTCTTCCCCGCACACCAAAAAAATCTTGAATTTAAAATCTATGAAAAACACCATTTTGAAGGACGAAATTCAACCCCGAATCTCATTCTGGTGTCTATTTATACATTTGGGTGGAAAAAAAATTTCACCTCCTGGGCACAAAAATTGCCGGAACTTAAAAACCTGGTTTTTTGAATTGTCTGGCCTGGACTTTGGGATTTTAAATTAAATTAAATAAAATTAAAGAAATTTGAAATTTGAAATTTGAAATTTGAAATTTGATATTTGAAATAATTTGAAATAATTTGAAATTTGAAATTTGAAATTTGAAATTTGAAATTTGAAATTTGAAATTTGAAATTTGAAATTTGAAATTTGAAATTTGAAATTTGAAATTTGAAATTTGAAATTTGAAATTTGAAATTTGAAATTTGAAATTTGCCTTGCCTTGCCTTGCTTTGCCTTGCCTTGCCTTGCCTTCGGAATTAGGAATTTTCTTCCCCGGACACAAAAAAATTCTTAATTTTCAAAAGCTATGAAAAACACCATTTTGAAGAATGAAATTCAACCCCGAATCTCATTCTAGTGTGCGTTTTTACATTTGGGTGGAAAAAAATTTCACCTCCTGGGCACAAAAATCCCTGACTCCGGCATCAGGCATTTTCTTCACAACAAAATCTTGATTTTAAAAAATTATGAAAAACACCATTTTTAAGGACAAAATTCAACCCTGAATCTATTCGGGTGTCTGTTTTTACATTTGGGTAAAAAAAAAATATTCACCTCCTGGGCACTAAAATCCCTGACCCTGGCATCAGGAATTATCTTCCCCGGACACCAAAAAAATCTTGATTTTTAAAAGCTATGAAAAACACCATTTTTAAGCACGAAATTCAACCCTGAATCTCATTCCGGCGTCTGTTTATAGATTTGGGTGGGGAAAAAAAATTCACCTCCTGGGCACAAAACTCTCTGACCCCGGCATCAGGAATTTTCTTCCCCGGACACCAAAAAAATCTTGATTTTTAAAAGCAATGAAAAACACCATTTTTGAGAATGAAATTCAACCCCGAATCTCATTCTGGTGTCCGTTTTTAGATTTGGGTGGGAAAAAAAATTCACCTCCTGGGCACAAAACTCTCTGACCCCGGCATCAGGAATTTTCTTCCCCGGACACCAAAAAAATCTTGATTTTTAAAAGCAATGAAAAACACCATTTTTGAGAATGAAATTCAACCCCGAATCTCATTCTGGTGTCCGTTTTTAGATTTGATTGAGAAATTTTTTTTCACCTGCTGGGCACAAAAATCGGCATCAGGAATTTTCTTCCCCGGACACCAAAAAAATCTTGATTTTCATAAACTATGAAAAATACCATTTTTAAGGACGAAATTCAATCCCGAATCTCATTCGGGTGTCCGTTTTTAGATTTGAGTGAAAAAAATTTTTTTACCTCCTGGGCACAAAAATCCCTGACTCCGGCATCAGGAATTTTCTTCCCCGGACACCAAAAAATTCCACTTTTAAGAATGAAATTCAACCCCGAATCTCATTCGGGTGTCCGTTTTTAGATTTGAGTAAAAAAAAAATTCACCTCCTGGGCACAAAACTCCCTGACCTCGGCATCAGGAATTTTCTTCCCCGGACACCAAAAAAATCTTGATTTTTAAAAGGTATGAAAAACACAATTTTTGAGAAAGAAATTTAACCCCAAATCTCATTCTGGTGTCCGTTTATAGATTTGAGTGAGAAATTTTATTTCACCTCCTGGGCACAAAAATCGGCATCAGGAATTTTCTTCCCCGGACACCAAAAATATCTTGATTTTTAAAAGCTATAAAAAACACCATTTTTAAGGAAGAAATTCAACCCCGAATCTCATTCTGGTGTCGGTTTTTAGATTTAGTCAGAAATTTTTTTTCACCTCCTGGGCACAAAAATCGGCATCAGGAATTTTCTTCCCCGGACACCAAAAAAATCTTGATTTTCATTAACTATGAAAAACACCATTTTTAAGGACGAAATTCAACCCCGAATCTCATTCGGGTGTCTGTTTTTAGATTTGAATAAAAAAAAACCATTCACCTCCTGGGCACAAAAGTCCCTGACCCCGGCATCAGGAATTTTCTTCCCCGCACACCAAAGAAATCTTGATTTTTAAATGCTATGAACAACACCATTTTAAAGAATGAAATTCAACCGCGAATCTCATTCTGGTGTCCGTTTTTAGATTTGGGTGGAAAAAAATTTCACCTCCTGGGCACAAAAATCCCTGACTCCGGCATCAGGCATTTTCTTCCCAACAAAATCTTGATTTTTAAAAATTATGAAAAACACCATTTTTAAGGACAAAATACAACCCTGAATCGATTCGGGTGTCTGTTTTTACATTTGGGTCAAAAAAAATATTCACCTTCTGGGCACAAAAATCCCTGACCCTGGCATCAGGAATTATCTTCCCCGGACACCAAAAAAATCTTGATTTTTAAAAGCTATGAAAAACACCATTTTTGAGAATGAAATTCAACCCTGAATCTCATTCTGGTGTCCATTTTTAGATTTGAGTAAAAAAAAACATTCACCTCCTGGGCACAAAAATCCCTGACCTCAGCATCAGGAATTTTCTTCCCCGGACACCAAAAAAATCTTGATTTTTAAAAGCTATGAAAAACACCATTTTTAAGGAAGAAATTCAACCCCGAATCTCATTCTGGTGTCCGTTTTTAGATTTGAGTGAGAAATTTTTTTTCACCTCCTGGGCATAAAAATCGGCATCAGGAATTTTCTTCCCCGGACACCCAAAAATTCTTGATTTTTAAAAATTATGAAAAACACCATTTTTAAGAATGAAATTCAACCCCAAATCTCATTCTGGTGTCCGTTTTTAGATTTGAGTGAGAAATTTTTTTATACCTCCTGGGCACAAAAATTGGCATCAGGAATTTTCTTCCCCGGACACCTAAAAATTCTTGATTTTTAAAAGCTATGAAAAACACCATTTTTAAGGATGAAATTCAACCCCGAATCTCATTCTGGTGTCCGTTTTTAGATTTGAGTGAGAAATTTTTTTTCACCTCCTGGGCACAAAAATCGGCATCAGGAATTTTCTTCCCCGGACACCAAAAAAATCTTGATTTTCATAAACTATGAAAAATACCATTTTTAAGGACGAAATTCAACCCCGAATCTCATTCGGGTGTCCGTTTTTAGATTTGAGTAAAAAAAAAATTTTCACCTCCTGGGCACAAAAATCCCTGACTCCGGCATCAGGAATTTTCTTCCCAACAAAATCTTGATTTTTAAAAATTATGAAAAACAACATTTTTAAGGACAAAATTCAACCCTGAATCTCATTCGGGTGTCTGTTTTTACATTTGAGTCAAAAAAAAAATTTCACCTCCTGGGCACAAAAATCCCTGACTCCGGCATCAGGAATTTTCTTCCCCGCACACCAAAAAAATCTTGATGTTTAAATGCTATGAACAACACCATTTTAAAGAATGAAATTCAACCCCAAATCTCATTCGGGTGTCCATTTTTAGATTTGAGTCAAAAAAAATTTTTCACCTCCTGGGCACAAAAATCCCTGACTCCGGCATCAGGAATTTTCTTCTCCGTACACCAAAAAAATCTTGATTTTCATTAACTATGAAAAACACCATTTTTAAGGACGAAATTCAACCCTGAATCTCATTCGGGTGTCTGTTTTTACATTTGAGTAAAAAAAAAAATTTCACCTCCTGGGCACAAAAATCCCTGACCTCGGCATCAGGAATTTTCTTCCCCGGACACCAAAAAAAATCTTGATTTTTAAAAGCTATAAAAAACACCATTTTTAAGGAAGAAATTCAACCCCGAATCTCATTCTGGTGTCGGTTTTTAGATTTGAAATTTTTTTTCACCTCCTGGGCACAAAAATCAGCATCAGCAATTTTCTTCCCCGGACACCAAAAAAATCTTGATTTTTAAAAGCTATAAAAAACACCATTTTTAAGGAAGAAATTCAACCCCGAATCTCATTCTGGTGTCGGTTTTTAGATTTAGTCAGAAATTTTTTTTCACCTCCTGGGCACAAAAATCGGCATCAGGAATTTTCTTCCCCGGACACCAAAAAATCTTGATTTTCATTAACTATGAAAAACACCATTTTTAAGGACGAAATTCAACCCCGAATCTCATTCGGGTGTCTGTTTTTAGATTTGAGTAAAAAAAAAAAACCATTCACCTCCTGGGCACAAAAGTCCCTTACCCCGGCATCAGGAATTTTCTTCCCCGCACACCAAAAAAATCTTGATTTTTAAATGCTATGAACAACACCATTTTAAAGAATGAAATTCAACCGCGAATCTCATTCTGGTGTCCGTTTTTAGATTTGGGTAGAAAAAAATTTCACCTCCTGGTCACAAAAATGCCTGACTCCGGCATCAGGCATTTTCTTCCCAACAAAATCTTGATTTTTAAAAATTATGAAAAACACCATTTTTAAGGACAAAATTCAACCCTGAATCGATTCGGGTGTCTGTTTTTACATTTGGGTCAAAAAAAATATTCACCTCCTGGGCACAAAAATCCCTGACCCTGGCATCAGGAATTATCTTTCCCGGACACCAAAAAAATCTTGATTTTTAAAAGCTATGAAAAACACCATTTTTGAGAATGAAATTCAACCGCGAATCTCATTCTGGTGTCCGTTTTTAGATTTGGGTAGAAAAAAATTTCACCTCCTGGGCACAAAAATCCCTGACTCCGGCATCAGGCATTTTCTTCCCAACAAAATCTTGATTTTTAAAAATTATGAAAAACACCATTTTTAAGGACAAAATTCAACCCTGAATCTATTCGGGTGTCTGTTTTTACATTTGAGTCAAAAAAAAAATTCACCTCCTGGGCCCAAAGATCCCTGACTCCGGCATCAGGAATTATCTTCCCTGGACACCAAAAAAATCTTGATTTTTAAAAACTATGAAAAACACCATTTTGAAGGACGAAATTAAACCGCAAATCTAATTCTGGCATCCGTTTTTACATTTGGGTCAAAAAAAATATTCACCTCCTGGGCACAAAAATCCCTGACCCTGGCATAAGGAATTTTCTTCCCCGGACACCAAAAAAATCTTGATTTTTATAAACTATGAAAAACACCATTTTTAAGGAACAAATTCAACCCCGAATCTCATTCTGGTGTCCGTTTTTACATTTGGGTGGAAAAAAAATTTCACCTCCTGGGCACAAAAGTCCCTGACTCCGGCATCAGGAATTTTCGTCCCCGGACACCAAAAAAATCTTGAATTTAAAATCTATGAAAAACACCATTTTGAAGGACGAAATTCAACCCCGAATCTCATTCTGGTGTCCGTTTTTGGATTTGAGTAAAAAAAAACATTCACCTCCTGGGCACAAAAATCCCTGACTCCGGCATGAGGAATTTTCTTCCCCGCACACCAAAAAAATCTTGAATTTAAAATCTATGAAAAACACCATTTTGAAGGACGAAATTCAACCCCGAATCTCATTCTGGTGTCTATTTATACATTTGGGTTGAAAAAAAATTTAACCTCCTGGGCACAATAATCGCCGGGACTTAAAAACCTGGTTGTTTGAATTGTCTGGCCAGGACTGAGGGATTTTAAATTAAATTAAATAAAATTAAAGAAATTTGAAATTTGAAATTTGAAATTTGAAATAATTTGAAATTTGAAATTTGAAATTTGAAATTTGAAATTTGAAATTTGAAATTTGAAATTTGAAATTTGAAATTTGAAATTTGAAATTTGAAATTTGAAATTTGAAATTTGAAATTTGAAATTTGAAATTTGAAATTTGAAATTTGAAATTTGAAATTTGAAATTTGAAATTTGAAATTTGAAATTTGAAATTTGAAATTTGAAATTTGAAATTTGAAATTTGAAATTTGAAATTTGCCTTGCCTTGCCTTGCTTTGCCTTGCCTTGCCTTGCCTTCGGCATTAGGAATTTTCTTTCCCGGACACCAAAAAAATCTTGATTTTTAAAAGCTATGAAAAACATCATTTTTAAGAATGAAATTCAAGCCCGAATTTCATTCTGGTGTGCGTTTTTACATTTGGGTGGAAAGTAATTTCACCTCCTGGGCACAAAAATCCCTGACCCTGGAATCAGGAATTTTCTTCCCCGGACACCAAAAAATTCTTAATTTTTAAAAGCTATGAAAAACACCATTTTGAAGAATGAAATTCAACCCCGAATCTCATTCTGGTGTCCGTTTTTACATTTGGGTGGAAAAAAAAATTTCACCTCCTGGGCACAAAAATCCCTGACTCCGGCATCAGTCATTTTCTTCCCAACAAAATCTTGATTTTTAAAAATTATGAAAAACACCATTTTTAAGGACAAAATTCAACCCTGAATCTATTTGGGTGTCCGTTTTTACATTTGAGTCAAAAAAAAAAATTCACCTCCTGGGCCCAAAAATCCCTGACTCCGGCATCAGGAATTATCTTCCCTGGACACCAAAAAAATCTTGATTTTTAAAAACTATGAAAAACACCATTTTGAAGGACGAAATTCAACCCCAAATCTAATTCTGGCATCCGTTTTTAGATTTTCGTAAAAAAAAACATTCACCTCCTGGGCACAAAAATCCCTGACCCTGGCATCAGGAACTTTCTTCCCCGCACACCAAAAAAATCTTGAATTTAAAATCTATTAAAAACACCATTTTGAAGGACGAAATTCAACCCCGAATCTCATTCTGGTGTCTATTTATACATTTGGGTTGAAAAAAAATTTCACCTCCTGGGCACAAATATCGCCGGGACTAAAAAACCTGGTTGTTTGAATTGTCTGGCCTGGACTGAGGGATTTTAAATTAAATTAAATAAAATTAAAGAAATTTGAAATTTGAAATTTGAAATAATTTGAATTTGAAATTTGAAATTTGAAATTTGAAATTTGAAATTTGAAATTTGAAATTTGAAATTTGAAATTTGAAATTTGAAATTTGAAATTTGAAATTTGAAATTTGAAATTTGAAATTTGAAATTTGCCTTGCCATGCTTTGCCTTGCCTTGCCTTGCCTTCGGCATTAGGAATTTTCTTCCCCGGACACCAAAAATTCTTAATTTTTAAAACCTATGAAAAACACCATTTTGAAGAATGAAATTCAACCCCGAATCTCATTCTAGTGTGCGTTTTTACATTTGGGTGGAAAAAAATTTCACCTCCTGGGCACAAAAATCCCTTTCTCCGGCATCAGGAATTTTCTTCCTCGGACACCAAAAAATTCTTGATTTTTAAAAGCTATGAAAAACATCATTTTTAAGAATGAAATTCAAGCCCGAATTTCATTCTGGTGTGCGTTTTTACATTTGGGTGGAAAATAATTTCACCTCCTGGGCACAAAAGTCCCTGACTCCGGCATGAGGAATTTTCTTCCCCGCACACCAAAAAAATCTTGAATTTAAAATCTATGAAAAACACCATTTTGAAGGACGAAATTCAACCCCGAATCTCATTCTGGTGTCTATTTATACATTTGGGTGGAAAAAAAATTTCACCTCCTGGGCACAAAAATCGCCGGAACTTAAAAACCTGGTTTTTTGAATTGTCTGGCCTGGACTTTGGGATTTTAAATTAAATTAAATAAAATTAAAGAAATTTGAAATTTGAAATTTGAAATTTGAAATTTGATATTTGAAATAATTTGAAATAATTTGAAATTTGAAATTTGAAATTTGAAATTTGAAATTTGAAATTTGAAATTTGAAATTTGAAATTTGAAATTTGAAATTTGAAAATTGTAATTTGAAATTTGAAATTTGAAATTTGAAATTTGAAATTTGAAATTTGAAATTTGCCTTGCCTTGCCTTGCTTTGCCTTGCCTTGCCTTGCCTTCGGAATTAGGAATTTTCTTCCCCGGACACAAAAAAATTCTTAATTTTCAAAAGCTATGAAAAACACCATTTTGAAGAATGAAATTCAACCCCGAATCTCATTCTAGTGTGCGTTTTTACATTTGGGTGGAAAAAAATTTCACCTCCTGGGCACAAAAATCCCTGACTCCGGCATCAGGCATTTTCTTCACAACAAAATCTTGATTTTAAAAAATTATGAAAAACACCATTTTTAAGGACAAAATTCAACCCTGAATCTATTCGGGTGTCTGTTTTTACATTTGGGTAAAAAAAAAATATTCACCTCCTGGGCACTAAAATCCCTGACCCTGGCATCAGGAATTATCTTCCCCGGACACCAAAAAAATCTTGATTTTTAAAAGCTATGAAAAACACCATTTTTAAGCACGAAATTCAACCCTGAATCTCATTCCGGCGTCTGTTTATAGATTTGGGTGGGGAAAAAAAATTCACCTCCTGGGCACAAAACTCTCTGACCCCGGCATCAGGAATTTTCTTCCCCGGACACCAAAAAAATCTTGATTTTTAAAAGCAATGAAAAACACCATTTTTGAGAATGAAATTCAACCCCGAATCTCATTCTGGTGTCCGTTTTTAGATTTGGGTGGGAAAAAAAATTCACCTCCTGGGCACAAAACTCTCTGACCCCGGCATCAGGAATTTTCTTCCCCGGACACCAAAAAAATCTTGATTTTTAAAAGCAATGAAAAACACCATTTTTGAGAATGAAATTCAACCCCGAATCTCATTCTGGTGTCCGTTTTTAGATTTGATTGAGAAATTTTTTTTCACCTGCTGGGCACAAAAATCGGCATCAGGAATTTTCTTCCCCGGACACCAAAAAAATCTTGATTTTCATAAACTATGAAAAATACCATTTTTAAGGACGAAATTCAATCCCGAATCTCATTCGGGTGTCCGTTTTTAGATTTGAGTGAAAAAAAATTTTTTACCTCCTGGGCACAAAAATCCCTGACTCCGGCATCAGGAATTTTCTTCCCCGGACACCAAAAAATTCCACTTTTAAGAATGAAATTCAACCCCGAATCTCATTCGGGTGTCCGTTTTTAGATTTGAGTAAAAAAAAAATTCACCTCCTGGGCACAAAACTCCCTGACCTCGGCATCAGGAATTTTCTTCCCCGGACACCAAAAAAATCTTGATTTTTAAAAGCTATGAAAAACACAATTTTTGAGAAAGAAATTTAACCCCAAATCTCATTCTGGTGTCCGTTTATAGATTTGAGTGAGAAATTTTATTTCACCTCCTGGGCACAAAAATCGGCATCAGGAATTTTCTTCCCCGGACACCAAAAATATCTTGATTTTTAAAAGCTATAAAAAACACCATTTTTAAGGAAGAAATTCAACCCCGAATCTCATTCTGGTGTCGGTTTTTAGATTTAGTCAGAAATTTTTTTTCACCTCCTGGGCACAAAAATCGGCATCAGGAATTTTCTTCCCCGGACACCAAAAAAATCTTGATTTTCATTAACTATGAAAAACACCATTTTTAAGGACGAAATTCAACCCCGAATCTCATTCGGGTGTCTGTTTTTAGATTTGAATAAAAAAAAACCATTCACCTCCTGGGCACAAAAGTCCCTGACCCCGGCATCAGGAATTTTCTTCCCCGCACACCAAAGAAATCTTGATTTTTAAATGCTATGAACAACACCATTTTAAAGAATGAAATTCAACCGCGAATCTCATTCTGGTGTCCGTTTTTAGATTTGGGTGGAAAAAAATTTCACCTCCTGGGCACAAAAATCCCTGACTCCGGCATCAGGCATTTTCTTCCCAACAAAATCTTGATTTTTAAAAATTATGAAAAACACCATTTTTAAGGACAAAATACAACCCTGAATCGATTCGGGTGTCTGTTTTTACATTTGGGTCAAAAAAAATATTCACCTTCTGGGCACAAAAATCCCTGACCCTGGCATCAGGAATTATCTTCCCCGGACACCAAAAAAATCTTGATTTTTAAAAGCTATGAAAAACACCATTTTTGAGAATGAAATTCAACCCTGAATCTCATTCTGGTGTCCGTTTTTAGATTTGAGTAAAAAAAAACATTCACCTCCTGGGCACAAAAATCCCTGACCTCAGCATCAGGAATTTTCTTCCCCGGACACCAAAAAAATCTTGATTTTTAAAAGCTATGAAAAACACCATTTTTAAGGAAGTAATTCAACCCCGAATCTCATTCTGGTGTCCGTTTTTAGATTTGAGTGAGAAATTTTTTTTCACCTCCTGGGCATAAAAATCGGCATCAGGAATTTTCTTCCCCGGACACCCAAAAATTCTTGATTTTTAAAAATTATGAAAAACACCATTTTTAAGGATGAAATTCAACCCCAAATCTCATTCTGGTGTCCGTTTTTAGATTTGAGTGAGAAATTTTTTTATACCTCCTGGGCACAAAAATTGGCATCAGGAATTTTCTTCCCCGGACACCTAAAAATTCTTGATTTTTAAAAGCTATGAAAAACACCATTTTTAAGGATGAAATTCAACCCCGAATCTCATTCTGGTGTCCGTTTTTAGATTTGAGTGAGAAATTTTTTTTCACCTCCTGGGCACAAAAATCGGCATCAGGAATTTTCTTCCCCGGACACCAAAAAAATCTTGATTTTCATAAACTATGAAAAATACCATTTTTAAGGACGAAATTCAACCCCGAATCTCATTCGGGTGTCCGTTTTTAGATTTGAGTAAAAAAAAAATTTTCACCTCCTGGGCACAAAAATCCCTGACTCCGGCATCAGGAATTTTCTTCCCAACAAAATCTTGATTTTTAAAAATTATGAAAAACACCATTTTTAAGGACAAAATTCAACCCTGAATCTCATTCGGGTGTCTGTTTTTACATTTGAGTCAAAAAAAAAATTTCACCTCCTGGGCACAAAAATCCCTGACTCCGGCATCAGGAATTTTCTTCCCCGCACACCAAAAAAATCTTGATGTTTAAATGCTATGAACAACACCATTTTAAAGAATGAAATTCAACCCCAAATCTCATTCGGGTGTCCATTTTTAGATTTGAGTCAAAAAAAATTTTTCACCTCCTGGGCACAAAAATCCCTGACTCCGGCATCAGGAATTTTCTTCTCCGCACACCAAAAAAATCTTGATTTTCATTAACTATGAAAAACACCATTTTTAAGGACGAAATTCAACCCTGAATCTCATTCGGGTGTCTGTTTTTACATTTGAGTAAAAAAAAAAATTTCACCTCCTGGGCACAAAAATCCCTGACCTCGGCATCAGGAATTTTCTTCCCCGGACACCAAAAAAAATCTTGATTTTTAAAAGCTATAAAAAACACCATTTTTAAGGAAGAAATTCAACCCCGAATCTCATTCTGGTGTCGGTTTTTAGATTTGAAATTTTTTTTCACCTCCTGGGCACAAAAATCAGCATCAGCAATTTTCTTCCCCGGACACCAAAAAAATCTTGATTTTTAAAAGCTATAAAAAACACCATTTTTAAGGAAGAAATTCAACCCCGAATCTCATTCTGGTGTCGGTTTTTAGATTTAGTCAGAAATTTTTTTTCACCTCCTGGGCACAAAAATCGGCATCAGGAATTTTCTTCCCCGGACACCAAAAAATCTTGATTTTCATTAACTATGAAAAACACCATTTTTAAGGACGAAATTCAACCCCGAATCTCATTCGGGTGTCTGTTTTTAGATTTGAGTAAAAAAAAAAAACCATTCACCTCCTGGGCACAAAAGTCCCTTACCCCGGCATCAGGAATTTTCTTCCCCGCACACCAAAAAAATCTTGATTTTTAAATGCTATGAACAACACCATTTTAAAGAATGAAATTCAACCGCGAATCTCATTCTGGTGTCCGTTTTTAGATTTGGGTAGAAAAAAATTTCACCTCCTGGTCACAAAAATGCCTGACTCCGGCATCAGGCATTTTCTTCCCAACAAAATCTTGATTTTTAAAAATTATGAAAAACACCATTTTTAAGGACAAAATTCAACCCTGAATCGATTCGGGTGTCTGTTTTTACATTTGGGTCAAAAAAAATATTCACCTCCTGGGCACAAAAATCCCTGACCCTGGCATCAGGAATTATCTTTCCCGGACACCAAAAAAATCTTGATTTTTAAAAGCTATGAAAAACACCATTTTTGAGAATGAAATTCAACCCCGAATCTCATTCTGGTGTCCGTTTTTAGATTTGAGTAAAAAAAAACATTCACCTCCTGGCACAAAAATCCCTGACCTCGGCATCAGGAATTTTCTTCCCCGGACACCAAAAAAATCTTGATTTTTAAAAGCTATGAAAAACACCATTTTTAAGGAAGAAATTCAACCCCGAATCTCATTTTGGTGTCCGTTTTTAGATTTGAGTCAGAATTTTTTTTTCACCTCTTGGGCATAAAAATCGGCATCAGGAATTTTCTTCCCCGGACACCAAAAACTCTTGATTTTTAAAAATTATGAAAAACACCATTTTTAAGGATGAAATTCAACCCCGAATGTCATTCTGGTGTCCGTTTTTAGATTTTAGTGAGAAATTTTTTTTCACCTCCTGGGCACAAAAATTGGCATCAGGAATTTTCTTCCCCGGACACCCAAAAATTCTTGATTTTTAAAAGCTATGAAAAACACCATTTTTAAGGATGAAATTCAACCCCGAATCTCATTCTGGTGTCCATTTTTAGATTTGAGTGAGAAATTTTTTTTCACCTACTGGGCACAAAAATCGGCATCAGGAATTTTCTTCCCCGGACACCAAAAAATTCTTGATTTTTAAAAGCTATGAAAAACACCATTTTTAAGAATGAAATTCAACCCCAAATATCATTCTAGTGTGCGTTTTTACATTTGGGTGGAAAAACATTTCACCTCCTGGGCACAAAAATCCCTGACTCCAGCATCAGGAATTTTCTTCCCAACAAAATCTTGATTTTTAAAAATTATGAAAAACACCATTTTTAAGGACAAAATTCAACCCTGAATCTCATTCGGGTGTCTGTTTTTACATTTGAGTCAAAAAAAAAAAATCACCTCCTGGGCACAAAAATCCCTGACTCCGGCATCAGGAATTTTCTTCCCCGCACACCAAAAAAATCTTGATTTTTAAATGCTATGAACAACACCATTTTAAAGAATGAAATTCAACCCCAAATCTCATTCGGGTGTCCATTTTTAGATTTGAGTCAAAAAAAAATTTTCACCTCCTGGGCACTCCGGCATCAGGAATTTTCTTCTCCGCACACCAAAAAAATCTTGATTTTCATTAACTATGAAAAACACCATTTTTAAGGACGAAATTCAACCCTGAATCTCATTCGGGTGTCTGTTTTTACATTTGAGTCAAAAAAAAAATTTCACCTCCTGGGCACAAAAATCCCTGACCTCGGCATCAGGAATTTTCTTCCCCGGACACCAAAAAAAATCTTGATTTTTAAAAGCTATAAAAAACACCATTTTTAAGGAAGAAATTCAACCCCGAATCTCATTCTGGTGTCGGTTTTTAGATTTGAAATTTTTTTTCACATCCTGGGCACAAAAATCAGCATCAGGAATTTTCTTCCCCGGACACCAAAAAAATCTTGATTTTTAAAAGCTATAAAAAACACCATTTTGAAGGACGAAATTCAACCCCGAATCTCATTCTGGTGTCCGTTTTTGGATTTGAGTAAAAAAAAACATTCACCTCCTGGGCACAAAAATCCCTGACTCCGGCATCAGGAATTTTCTTCCCCGCACACCAAAAAAATCTTGAATTTAAAATCTATGAAAAACACCATTTTGAAGGACGAAATTCAACCCCGAATCTCATTCTGGTGTCTATTTATACATTTGGGTTGGAAAAAAATTTAACCTCCTGGGCACAAAAATCGCCGGGAGTTAAAAACCTGGTTGTTTGAATTGTCTGGCCAGGACTGAGGGATTTTAAATTAAATTAAATTAAATTAAAGAAATTTGAAATTTGAAATTTGAAATAATTTGAAATTTGAAATTTGAAATTTGAAATTTGAAATTTGAAATTTGAAATTTGAAATTTGAAATTTGAAATAATTTGAAATTTGAAATTTGAAATTTGAAATTTGAAATTTGAAATTTGAAATTTGAAATTTGCCTTGCCATGCTTTGCCTTGCCTTGCCTTGCCTTCGGCATTAGGAATTTTCTTCCCCGGACACCAAAAAATTCTTAATTTTTAAAACCTATGAAATACACCATTTTGAAGAATGAAATTCAACCCCGAATCTCATTCTAGTGTGCGTTTTTACATTTGGGTGGAAAAAAATTTCACCTCCTGGGCACAAAAATCCCTGACTCCGGCATCAGGAATTTTCTTCCCCGGACACCAAAAAATTCTTGATTTTTAAAAGCTATGAAAAACATCATTTTTAAGAATGAAATTCAAGCCCGAATTTCATTCTGGTGTGCGTTTTTACATTTGGGTGGAAAATAATTTCACCTCCTGGGCACAAAAGTCCCTGACTCCGGCATCAGGAATTTTCGTCCCCGGACACCAAAAAAATCTTGAATTTAAAATCTATGAAAAACACCATTTTGAAGGACGAAATTCAACCCCGAATCTCATTCTGGTGTCTATTTATACATTTGGGTGGAAAAAAAATTTCACCTCCTGGGCACAAAAATCGCCGGGACTTAAAAACCTGGTTTTTTGAATTGTCTGGCCTGGACTTTGGGATTTTAAATTAAATTAAATAAAATTAAAGAAATTTGAAATTTGAAATTTGAAATTTGAAATTTGATATTTGAAATAATTTGAAATAATTTGAAATTTGAAATTTGAAATTTGAAATTTGAAATTTGAAATTTGAAATTTGAAATTTGAAATTTGAAATTTGAAATTTGAAATTTGCCTTGCCTTGCCTTGCTTTGCCTTGCCTTGCCTTGCGTTCGGCATTAGGAATTTTCTTCCCCGGACACCAAAAAATTCTTAATTTTTAAAAGCTATGAAAAACACCATTTTGAAGAATGAAATTCAACCCCGAATCTCATTCTAGTGTGCGTTTTTACATTTGGGTGGAAAAAAAATTTCACCTCCTGGGCACAAAAGTCCCTGACTCCGGCATCAGGAATTTTCTTCCCCGGACACCAAAAAAATCGTGAATTTAAAATCTATGAAAAATACCATTTTGAAGGACGAAATTCAACCCCGAATCTCATTCTGGTGTCCGTTTTTGGATTTGAGTAAAAAAAAACATTCACCTCCTGGGCACAAAAATCCCTGACTCCGGCATCAGGAATTTTCTTCCCCGCACACCAAAAAAATCTTGAATTTAAAATCTATGAAAAACACCATTTTGAAGGACGAAATTCAACCCCGAATCTCATTCTGGTGTCTATTTATACATTTGGGTTGAAAAAAAATTTAACCTCCTGGGCACAAAAATCGCCGGGACTTAAAAACCTGGTTGTTTGAATTGTCTGGCCAGGACTGAGGGATTTTAAATTAAATTAAATAAAATTAAAGAAATTTGAAATTAGAAATTAGAAATAATTTGAAATTTGAAATTTGAAATTTGAAATTTGAAATTTGAAATTTGAAATTTGAAATTTGAAATTTGAAATTTGAAATTTGAAATTTGAAATTTGAAATTTGAAATTTGAAATTTGAAATTTGAAATTTGAAATTTGAAATTTGAAATTTGAAATTTGAAATTTGAAATTTGAAATTTGAAATTTGAAATTTGAAATTTGAAATTTGAAATTTGAAATTTGCCTTGCCTTGCCTTGCCTTGCCTTCGGCATTAGGAATTTTCTTCCCCATACACCAAAAAATTCTTAATTTTTAAAAGCTATGAAAAACACCATTTTTAAGAATGAAATTCAACCCCGAATCTCATTCTAGTGTGCGTTTTTACATTTGGGTGGAAAAAAATTTCACCTCCTGGGCACAAAAATCCCTGACTCCGGCATCAGGAATTTTATTCCCAACAAAATCTTGATTTTTAATAATTATGATAAACACCATTTTTAAGGAAGAAATTCAACCCCGAATCTCATTCTGGTGTCCGTTTTTACATTTGGGTGGGGAAAAAATTTCACCTCCTGGGCACAAAAATCCCTGACACCGGCATCAGGAATTATCTTCCCTGTACACCAAAAAAATCTTGATTTTTAAAAGCTATGAAAAACATCATTTTTAAGAATGAAATTCAAGCCCGAATTTCATTCTGGTGTGCATTTTCACATTTGGGTGGAAAGTAATTTCACCTCCTGGGCACAAAAATCCCTGACCCTGGAATCAGGAATTTTCTTCCCCGGACACCAAAAAAATCTTGATTTTTATAAACTATGAAAAACACCATTTTTAAGGAAGAAATTCAACCCCGAATTTCATTCTGGTGTCAGTTTTTACATTTGAGTCAATAAAAAAATTTCACCTCCTGGGCACAAAAATCCCTGACCCCAGCATCAGGAATTTTCTTCCCCGGACATGAAATAAATCTTGATTTTTAAAAGCTATGAAAAACACCATTTTTGAGAATGAAATTCAACCCCTAATCTCATTCTGGTGTCCGTTTTTAGATTTGGGTGGGAAAAAAATTTCACCTCCTGGGCACAAAAATCCCTGACCCCGGCATCAGGAATTTTCTTCCCCGCACACCAAAAAAATCTTGATTTTTAAATGCTATGAAAAATGACATTTTTAAGGACAAAAAGCAACCCTGAATCTCATTCTGGTGTCCGTTTTTAGATTTGAGTCAGAAATTTTTTTTCACCTCCTGGGCACAAAAATCGGCATAAGGAATTTTCTTACCCAGACACCAAAAAAATCTTGATTTTTAAAAGCTATGAAAACACCATTTTTAAGGAACAAATTCAACCCCGAATCTCATTCTGGTGTCCGTTTTTACATTTGGGTGGAAAAAAAAATTCACCTCCTGGGCACAAAAATCCCTGACTCCGGCATCAGGAATTTTCTTCCCCGGACACCAAAAAATTCTTGATTTTTAAAAGCTATGAAAAACATCATTTTTAAGAATGAAATTCAAGCCCGAATTTCATTCTGGTGTGCGTTTTTACATTTCGTTGGAAAATAATTTCACCTCCTGGGCACAAAAGTCCCTGACTCCGGCATCAGGAATTTTCTTCCCCGGACACCAAAAAAATCGTGAATTTAAAATCTATGAAAAACACCATTTTGAAGGACGAAATTCAACCCCGAATCTCATTCTGGTGTCCGTTTTTGGATTTGAGTAAAAAAAAACATTCACCTCCTGGGCACAAAAATCCCTGACTCCGGCATCAGGAATTTTCTTCCCCGCACACCCAAAAAAATCTTGAATTTAAAATATATGAAAAACACCATTTTGAAGGACGAAATTCAACCCCGAATCTCATTCTGGTGTCTATTTATACATTTGGGTTGAAAAAAAATTTAACCTCCTGGGCACAAAAATCGCCGGGACTTAAAAACCTGGTTGTTTGAATTGTCTGGCCAGGACTGAGGGATTTTAAATTAAATTAAATAAAATTAAAGAAATTTGAAATTTGAAATTTGAAATTTGAAATAATTTGAAATTTGAAATTTGAAATTTGAAATTTGAAATTTGAAATTTGAAATTTGAAATTTGAAATTTGAAATTTGAAATTTGAAATTTGAAATTTGAAATTTGAAATTTGAAATTTGAAATTTGAAATTTGAAATTTGCCTTGCCTTGCCTTGCTTTGCCTTGCCTTGCCTTGCCTTCGGCATTAGGAATTTACTTCCCCATACACCAAAAAGTTCTTAATTTTTAAAAGCTATGAAAAACACCATTTTTAAGATTGAAATTCAACCCCGAATCTCATTCTGGTGTCCGTTTTTACATTTGGGTGGAAAAAAAAATTTCACCTCCTGGGCACAAAAATCCCTGACTCCGGCATCAGGAATTTTCTTCCCCGGACACCAAAAAAATCTATTTTTATAAACTATGAAAAACACCATTTTTAAGGAAGAAATTCAACCCCAAATCTAATTCTGGCATCCGTTTTTACATTTGGGTCAAAAAAAATATTCACCTCCTGGGCACAAAAATCCCTGACCCTGGCATAAGGAATTTTCTTCCCCGGACACCAAAAAAATCTTGATTTTTAAAAGCAATGAAAAACACCATTTTTGAGAATGAAATTCAACCCCAAATCTCATTCTGGTGTCCGTTTTTAGATTTGGGTGGGAAAAAAATTTCACCTCCTGGGCACAAAAATCCCTGACCCCGGCATCAGGAATTTACTTCCCCGCACACAAAAAAAATCTTGATTTTTAAATGCTATGAAAAATGACATTTTTAAGGACAAAAAGCAACCCCGAATCTCATTCTGGTGTCCGTTTTTAGATTTGAGTCAGAAATTTTTTTTCACCTCCTGGGCACAAAAATCGGCATAAGGAATTTTCTTACCCAGACACCAAAAAAATCTTGATTTTTAAAAGCTATGAAAACACCATTTTTAAGGATGAAATCCAACCCCGAATCTCATTCTGGTGTCCGTTTTTAGATTTTCGTAAAAAAAAAACATTCACCTCCTGGGCACAAAAATCCCTGACTCCGGCATCAGGAATTTTCTTCCCCGCACACCAAAAAAATCTTGAATTTAAAATCTATTAAAAACACCATTTTGAAGGACGATATTCAACCCCGAATCTCATTCTGGTGTCTATTTATACATTTGGGTTGAAAAAAAATTTCACCTCCTGTGCACAAAAATCGCCGGGACTTAAAAACCTGGTTGTTTGAATTGTCTGGCCTGGACTGAGGGATTTTAAATTAAATTAAATAAAATTAAAGAAATTTGAAATTTGAAATTTGAAATAATTTGAATTTGAAATTTGAAATTTGAAATTTGAAATTTGAAATTTGAAATTTGAAATTTGAAATTTGAAATTTGAAATTTGAAATTTGAAATTTGAAATTTGAAATTTGAAATTTGAAATTTGAAATTTGAAATTTGAAATTTGAAATTTGAAATTTGAAATTTGAAATTTGAAATTTGAAATTTGAAATTTGAAATTTGAAATTTGAAATTTGAAATTTGAAATTTGAAATTTGAAATTTGAAATTTGCCTTGCCTTGCTTTGCCTTGCCTTGCCTTGCCTTGCCTTCGGCATTAGGAATTTTCTTCCCCATACACCAAAAAATTCTTAATTTTTAAAAGCTATGAAAAACACCATTTTTAAGAATGAAATTCAACCCCGAATCTCATTCTAGTGTGCGTTTTTACATTTGGGTGGAAAAAAATTTCACCTCCTGGGCACAAAAATCCCTGACTCCGGCATCAGGAATTTTATTCCCAACAAAATCTTGATTTTTAATAATTATGATAAACACCATTTTTAAGGAAGAAATTCAACCCCGAATCTCATTCTGGTGTCCGTTTTTACATTTGGGTGGGGAAAAAATTTCACCTCCTGGGCACAAAAATCCCTGACTCCGGCATCAGGAATTTTCTTCCCCGGACACCAAAAAAATCTTGATTTTTAAAAGCTATGAAAAACATCATTTTTAAGAATGAAATTCAAGCCCGAATTTCATTCTGGTGTGCGTTTTCACATTTGGGTGGAAAGTAATTTCACCTCCTGGGCACATAAATCCCTGACCCTGGAATCAGGAATTTTCTTCCCCGGACACCAAAAAAATCTTGATTTTTATAAACTATGAAAAACACCATTTTTAAGGAAGAAATTCAACCCCGAATTTCATTCTGGTGTCAGTTTTTACATTTGAGTCAATAAAAAAATTTCACCTCCTGGGCACAAAAATCCCTGACCCCAGCATCAGGAATTTTCTTCCCCGGACATGAAATAAATCTTGATTTTAAAAAGCTATGAAAAACACCATTTTTGAGAATGAAATTCAACCCCTAATCTCATTCTGGTGTCCGTTTTTAGATTTGGGTGGGAAAAAAATTTCACCTCCTGGGCGCAAAAATCCCTGACCCCGGCATCAGGAATTTTCTTCCCCGCACACAAAAAAAATCTTGATTTTTAAGTGCTATGAAAAATGACATTTTTAAGGACAAAAAGCAACCCCGAATCTCATTCTGGTGTCCGTTTTTAGATTTGAGTCAGAAATTTTTTTTCACCTCCTGGGCACAAAAATCGGCATAAGGAATCTTCTTACCCAGACACCAAAAAAATCTTGATTTTTAAAAGCAATGAAAAACACCATTTTTGAGAATGAAATTCAACCCCGAATCTCATTCTGGTGTCCGTTTTTAGATTTGGATGGGAAAAAAATTTCACCTCCTGGGCACAAAAATCCCTGACCCCGGCATCAGGAATTTTCTTCCCCGCACACCAAAAAAATCTTGATTTTTAAATGCTATGAAAAATGACATTTTTAAGGACAAAAAGCAACCCCGAATCTCATTCTGGTGTCCGTTTTTAGATTTGAGTCAGAAATTTTTTTTCACCTCCTGGGCACAAAAATCGGCATAAGGAATTTTCTTACCCAGACACCAAAAAAATCTTGATTTTTAAAAGCTATGAAAACACCATTTTTAAGGACAAAATTCAACCCTGAATCTATTCGGGTGTCCGTTTTTACATTTGAGTCAAAAACAAAAATTCACCTCCTGGGCCCAAAAATCCCTGACTCCGGCATCAGGAATTATCTTCCCTGGACACCAAAAAAATCTTGATTTTTAAAAACTATGAAAAACACCATTTTGAAGGACGAAATTCAACCCCAAATCTAATTCTGGCATCCGTTTTTACATTTGGGTCAAAAAAAATATTCACCTCCTGGGCCCAAAAATCCCTGACCCTGGCATCAGGAATTTTCTTCCCCGGACACCAAAAAAATCTTGATTTTTATAAACTATGAAAAACACCATTTTTAAGGAACAAATTCAACCCCGAATCTCATTCTGGTGTCCGTTTTTAGATTTGATTGAGAAATTTTTTTTCACCTCCTGGGCACAAAAATCGGCATCAGGAATTTTCTTCCCCGGAAACCAAAAAAATCTTGATTTTCATAAACTATGAAAAATACCATTTTTAACGACGAAATTCAACCCCGAATCTCATTCGGGTGTCCGTTTTTAGATTTGAGTGAAAAAAATTTTTTCACCTCCTGGGCACAAAAATCCCTGACTCCGGCATCAGGAATTTTCTTCCCCGGACACCAAAAAATTCTTGATTTTTAAAAGCTATGAAAAACACCACTTTTAAGAATGAAATTCAACCCCGAATCTCATTCTAGTGTGCGTTTTTACATTTGGGTGGAAAAAAATTTCACCTCCTGGGCACAAAAATCCCTGACTCCGGCATCAGGAATTTTCTTCCCAACAAAATCTTGATTTTTAAAAATTATGAAAAACACCATTTTTAAGGACAAAATTCAACCCTGAATCTCATTCGGGTGTCTGTTTTTACATTTGAGTCAAAAAAAAAATTTCACCTCCTGGGCACAAAAATCCCTGACTCCGGCATCAGGAATTTTCTTCCCCGCACACCAAAAAAATCTTGATGTTTAAATGCTATGAACAACACCATTTTAAAGAATGAAATTCAACCCCAAATCTCATTCGGGTGTCCATTTTTAGATTTGAGTCAAAAAAAATTTTTCACCTCCTGGGCACAAAAATCCCTGACTCCGGCATCAGGAATTTTCTTCTCCGCACACCAAAAAAATCTTGATTTTCATTAACTATGAAAAACACCATTTTTAAGGACGAAATTCAACCCTGAATCTCATTCGGGTGTCTGTTTTTACATTTGAGTAAAAAAAAAAATTTCACCTCCTGGGCACAAAAATCCCTGACCTCGGCATCAGGAATTTTCTTCCCCGGACACCAAAAAAAATCTTGATTTTTAAAAGCTATAAAAAACACCATTTTTAAGGAAGAAATTCAACCCCGAATCTCATTCTGGTGTCGGTTTTTAGATTTGAAATTTTTTTTCACCTCCTGGGCACAAAAATCAGCATCAGCAATTTTCTTCCCCGGACACCAAAAAAATCTTGATTTTTAAAAGCTATAAAAAACACCATTTTTAAGGAAGAAATTCAACCCCGAATCTCATTCTGGTGTCGGTTTTTAGATTTAGTCAGAAATTTTTTTTCACCTCCTGGGCACAAAAATCGGCATCAGGAATTTTCTTCCCCGGACACCAAAAAATCTTGATTTTCATTAACTATGAAAAACACCATTTTTAAGGACGAAATTCAACCCCGAATCTCATTCGGGTGTCTGTTTTTAGATTTGAGTAAAAAAAAAAAACCATTCACCTCCTGGGCACAAAAGTCCCTTACCCCGGCATCAGGAATTTTCTTCCCCGCACACCAAAAAAATCTTGATTTTTAAATGCTATGAACAACACCATTTTAAAGAATGAAATTCAACCGCGAATCTCATTCTGGTGTCCGTTTTTAGATTTGGGTAGAAAAAAATTTCACCTCCTGGTCACAAAAATGCCTGACTCCGGCATCAGGCATTTTCTTCCCAACAAAATCTTGATTTTTAAAAATTATGAAAAACACCATTTTTAAGGACAAAATTCAACCCTGAATCGATTCGGGTGTCTGTTTTTACATTTGGGTCAAAAAAAATATTCACCTCCTGGGCACAAAAATCCCTGACCCTGGCATCAGGAATTATCTTTCCCGGACACCAAAAAAATCTTGATTTTTAAAAGCTATGAAAAACACCATTTTTGAGAATGAAATTCAACCCCGAATCTCATTCTGGTGTCCGTTTTTAGATTTGAGTAAAAAAAAACATTCACCTCCTGGCACAAAAATCCCTGACCTCGGCATCAGGAATTTTCTTCCCCGGACACCAAAAAAATCTTGATTTTTAAAAGCTATGAAAAACACCATTTTTAAGGAAGAAATTCAACCCCGAATCTCATTTTGGTGTCCGTTTTTAGATTTGAGTCAGAATTTTTTTTTCACCTCTTGGGCATAAAAATCGGCATCAGGAATTTTCTTCCCCGGACACCAAAAACTCTTGATTTTTAAAAATTATGAAAAACACCATTTTTAAGGATGAAATTCAACCCCGAATGTCATTCTGGTGTCCGTTTTTAGATTTTAGTGAGAAATTTTTTTTCACCTCCTGGGCACAAAAATTGGCATCAGGAATTTTCTTCCCCGGACACCCAAAAATTCTTGATTTTTAAAAGCTATGAAAAACACCATTTTTAAGGATGAAATTCAACCCCGAATCTCATTCTGGTGTCCATTTTTAGATTTGAGTGAGAAATTTTTTTTCACCTACTGGGCACAAAAATCGGCATCAGGAATTTTCTTCCCCGGACACCAAAAAATTCTTGATTTTTAAAAGCTATGAAAAACACCATTTTTAAGAATGAAATTCAACCCCAAATATCATTCTAGTGTGCGTTTTTACATTTGGGTGGAAAAACATTTCACCTCCTGGGCACAAAAATCCCTGACTCCAGCATCAGGAATTTTCTTCCCAACAAAATCTTGATTTTTAAAAATTATGAAAAACACCATTTTTAAGGACAAAATTCAACCCTGAATCTCATTCGGGTGTCTGTTTTTACATTTGAGTCAAAAAAAAAAATTCACCTCCTGGGCACAAAAATCCCTGACTCCGGCATCAGGAATTTTCTTCCCCGCACACCAAAAAAATCTTGATTTTTAAATGCTATGAACAACACCATTTTAAAGAATGAAATTCAACCCCAAATCTCATTCGGGTGTCCATTTTTAGATTTGAGTCAAAAAAAAATTTTCACCTCCTGGGCACTCCGGCATCAGGAATTTTCTTCTCCGCACACCAAAAAAATCTTGATTTTCATTAACTATGAAAAACACCATTTTTAAGGACGAAATTCAACCCTGAATCTCATTCGGGTGTCTGTTTTTACATTTGAGTCAAAAAAAAAATTTCACCTCCTGGGCACAAAAATCCCTGACCTCGGCATCAGGAATTTTCTTCCCCGGACACCAAAAAAAATCTTGATTTTTAAAAGCTATAAAAAACACCATTTTTAAGGAAGAAATTCAACCCCGAATCTCATTCTGGTGTCGGTTTTTAGATTTGAAATTTTTTTTCACATCCTGGGCACAAAAATCAGCATCAGGAATTTTCTTCCCCGGACACCAAAAAAATCTTGATTTTTAAAAGCTATAAAAAACACCATTTTGAAGGACGAAATTCAACCCCGAATCTCATTCTGGTGTCCGTTTTTGGATTTGAGTAAAAAAAAACATTCACCTCCTGGGCACAAAAATCCCTGACTCCGGCATCAGGAATTTTCTTCCCCGCACACCAAAAAAATCTTGAATTTAAAATCTATGAAAAACACCATTTTGAAGGACGAAATTCAACCCCGAATCTCATTCTGGTGTCTATTTATACATTTGGGTTGGAAAAAAATTTAACCTCCTGGGCACAAAAATCGCCGGGAGTTAAAAACCTGGTTGTTTGAATTGTCTGGCCAGGACTGAGGGATTTTAAATTAAATTAAATTAAATTAAAGAAATTTGAAATTTGAAATTTGAAATAATTTGAAATTTGAAATTTGAAATTTGAAATTTGAAATTTGAAATTTGAAATTTGAAATTTGAAATTTGAAATTTGAAATTTGAAATAATTTGAAATTTGAAATTTGAAATTTGAAATTTGAAATTTGAAATTTGAAATTTGCCTTGCCATGCTTTGCCTTGCCTTGCCTTGCCTTCGGCATTAGGAATTTTCTTCCCCGGACACCAAAAAATTCTTAATTTTTAAAACCTATGAAATACACCATTTTGAAGAATGAAATTCAACCCCGAATCTCATTCTAGTGTGCGTTTTTACATTTGGGTGGAAAAAAATTTCACCTCCTGGGCACAAAAATCCCTGACTCCGGCATCAGGAATTTTCTTCCCCGGACACCAAAAAATTCTTGATTTTTAAAAGCTATGAAAAACATCATTTTTAAGAATGAAATTCAAGCCCGAATTTCATTCTGGTGTGCGTTTTTACATTTGGGTGGAAAATAATTTCACCTCCTGGGCACAAAAGTCCCTGACTCCGGCATCAGGAATTTTCGTCCCCGGACACCAAAAAAATCTTGAATTTAAAATCTATGAAAAACACCATTTTGAAGGACGAAATTCAACCCCGAATCTCATTCTGGTGTCTGTTTTTGGATTTGAGTAAAAAAAAACATTCACCTCCTGGGCACAAAAATCCCTGACTCCGGCATCAGGAATTTTCTTCCCCGCACACCAAAAAAATCTTGAATTTAAAATCTATGAAAAACACCATTTTGAAGGACGAAATTCAACCCCGAATCTCATTCTGGTGTCTATTTATACATTTGGGTTGAAAAAAAATTTAACCTCCTGGGCACAATAATCGCCGGGACTTAAAAACCTGGTTGTTTGAATTGTCTGGCCAGGACTGATGGATTTTAAATTAAATTAAATAAAATTAAAGAAATTTGAAATTAGAAATTTGAAATTTGAAATAATTTGAAATTTGAAATTTGAAATTTGAAATTTGAAATTTGAAATTTGAAATTTGAAATTTGAAATTTGAAATTTGAAATTTGAAATTTGAAATTTGAAATTTGAAATTTGAAATTTGAAATTTGAAATTTGAAATTTGAAATTTGAAATTTGAAATTTGAAATTTGAAATTTGAAATTTGAAATTTGAAATTTGAAATTTGAAATTTGAAATTTGAAATTTGAAATTTGAAATTTGAAATTTGAAATTTGAAATTTGAAATTTGAAATTTGAAATTTGAAATTTGCCTTGCCTTGCCTTGCTTTGCCTTGCCTTGCCTTGCCTTCGGCATTAGGAATTTTCTTCCCCGGACACCAAAAAAATCTTGATTTTTAAAAGCTATGAAAAACATCATTTTTAAGAATGAAATTCAAGCCCGAATTTCATTCTGGTGTGCGTTTTTACATTTGGGTGGAAAGTAATTTCACCTCCTGGGCACAAAAATCCCTGACCCTGGAATCAGGAATTTTCTTCCCCGGACACCAAAAAATTCTTAATTTTTAAAAGCTATGAAAAACACCATTTTGAAGAATGAAATTCAACCCCGAATCTCATTCTAGTGTGCGTTTTTACATTTGGGTGGAAAAAAATTTCACCTCATGGGCACAAAAATCCCTGACTCCGGCATCAGGCATTTTCTTCCCAACAAAATCTTGATTTTTAAAAATTATGAAAAACACCATTTTTAAGGACAAAATTCAACCCTGAATCGATTCGGGTGTCTGTTTTTACATTTGGGTCAAAAAAAATATTCACCTCCTGGGCACAAAAATCCCTGACCCTGGCATCAGGAATTATCTTCCCCGGACACCAAAAAAATCTTGATTTTTAAAAGCTATGAAAAACACCATTTTTGAGAATGAAATTCAACCCTGAATCTCATTCTGGTGTCCGTTTTTAGATTTGAGTAAAAAAAAACATTCACCTCCTGGGCACAAAAATCCCTGACCTCAGCATCAGGAATTTTCTTCCCCGGACACCAAAAAAATCTTGATTTTTAAAAGCTATGAAAAACACCATTTTTAAGGAAGAAATTCAACCCCGAATCTCATTCTGGTGTCCGTTTTTAGATTTGAGTGAGAAATTTTTTTTCACCTCCTGGGCATAAAAATCGGCATCAGGAATTTTCTTCCCCGGACACCCAAAAATTCTTGATTTTTAAAAATTATGAAAAACACCATTTTTAAGGATGAAATTCAACCCCAAATCTCATTCTGGTGTCCGTTTTTAGATTTGAGTGAGAATTTTTTTTTCACCTCCTGGGCACAAAAATTGGCATCAGGAATTTTCTTCCCCGGACACCTAAAAATTCTTGATTTTTAAAAGCTATGAAAAACACCATTTTTAAGGATGAAATTCAACCCCGAATCTCATTCTGGTGTCCGTTTTTAGATTTGAGTGAGAAATTTTTTTTCACCTCCTGGGCACAAAAATCGGCATCAGGAATTTTCTTCCCCGGACACCAAAAAAATCTTGATTTTCATAAACTATGAAAAATACCATTTTTAAGGATGAAATTCAACCCCGAATCTCATTCGGGTGTCCGTTTTTAGATTTGAGTAAAAAAAAAATTTTCACCTCCTGGGCACAAAAATCCCTGACTCCGGCATCAGGAATTTTCTTCCCAACAAAATCTTGATTTTTAAAAATTATGAAAAACACCATTTTTAAGGACAAAATTCAACCCTGAATCTCATTCGGGTGTCTGTTTTTACATTTGAGTCAAAAAAAAAAATTCACCTCCTGGGCACAAAAATCCCTGACTCCGGCATCAGGAATTTTCTTCACCGCACACCAAAAAAAATCTTGATTTTTAAATGCTATGAACAACACCATTTTAAAGAATGAAATTCAACCCCAAATCTCATTCGGGTGTCCATTTTTAGATTTGAGTCAAAAAAAAATTTTCACCTCCTGGGCACAAAAATCCCTGACTCCGGCATCAGGAATTTTCTTCTCCGCACACCAAAAAAATCTTGATTTTCATTAACTATGAAAAACACCATTTTTAAGGACGAAATTCAACCCTGAATCTCATTCGGGTGTCTGTTTTTACATTTGAGTCAAAAAAAAAATTTCACCTCCTGGGCACAAAAATCCCTGACCTCGGCATCAGGAATTTTCTTCCCCGGACACCAAAAAAAATCTTGATTTTTAAAAGCTATAAAAAACACCATTTTTAAGGAAGAAATTCAACCCCGAATCTCATTCTGGTGTCGGTTTTTAGATTTGAAATTTTTTTTCACCTCCTGGGCACAAAAATCAGCATCAGGAATTTTCTTCCCCGGACACCAAAAAAATCTTGATTTTTAAAAGCTATAAAAAACACCATTTTGAAGGACGAAATTCAACCCCGAATCTCATTCTGGTGTCCGTTTTTGGATTTGAGTAAAAAAAAACATTCACCTCCTGGGCACAAAAATCCCTGACTCTGGCATCAGGAATTTTCTTCCCCGCACACCAAAAAAATCTTGAATTTAAAATCTATGAAAAACACCATTTTGAAGGACGAAATTCAACCCCGAATCTCATTCTGGTGTCTATTTATACATTTGGGTTGGGGAAAAATTTAACCTCCTGGGCACAAAAATCGCCGGGAGTTAAAAACCTGGTTGTTTGAATTGTCTGGCCAGGACTGAGGGATTTTAAATTAAATTAAATTAAATTAAAGAAATTTGAAATTTGAAATTTGAAATAATTTGAAATTTGAAATTTGAAATTTGAAATTTGAAATTTGAAATTTGAAATTTGAAATTTGAAATTTGAAATTTGAAATTTGAAATTTGAAATTTGAAATTTGAAATAATTTGAAATTTGAAATTTGAAATTTGAAATTTGAAATTTGAAATTTGAAATTTGAAATTTGAAATTTGAAATTTGCCTTGCCATGCTTTGCCTTGCCTTGCCTTGCCTTCGGCATTAGGAATTTTCTTCCCCGGACACCAAAAAATTCTTAATTTTTAAAACCTATGAAAAACACCATTTTGAAGAATGAAATTCAACCCCGAATCTCATTCTAGTGTGCGTTTTTACATTTGGGTGGAAAAAAATTTCACCTCCTGGGCACAAAAATCCCTGACTCCGGCATCAGGAATTTTCTTCCCCGGACACCAAAAAATTCTTGATTTTTAAAAGCTATGAAAAACATCATTTTTAAGAATGAAATTCAAGCCCGAATTTCATTCTGGTGTGCGTTTTTACATTTGGGTGGAAAATAATTTCACCTCCTGGGCACAAAAGTCCCTGACTCCGGCATCAGGAATTTTCTTCCCCGCACACCAAAAAAATCTTGAATTTAAAATCTATGAAAAACACCATTTTGAAGGACGAAATTCAACCCCGAATCTCATTCTGGTGTCTATTTATACATTTGGGTGGAAAAAAAATTTCACCTCCTGGACACAAAAATCGCCGGGACTTAAAAACCTGGTTTTTTGAATTGTCTGGCCTGGACTTTGGGATTTTAAATTAAATTAAATAAAATTAAAGAAATTTGAAATTTGAAATTTGAAATTTGAAATTTGATATTTGAAATAATTTGAAATAATTTGAAATTTGAAATTTGAAATTTGAAATTTGAAATTTGAAATTTGAAATTTGAAATTTGAAATTTGAAATTTGAAATTTGAAATTTGCCTTGCCTTGCCTTGCTTTGCCTTGCCTTGCCTTGCGTTCGGCATTAGGAATTTTCTTCCCCGGACACCAAAAAATTCTTAATTTTTAAAAGCTATGAAAAACACCATTTTGAAGAATGAAATTCAACCCCGAATCTCATTCTAGTGTGCGTTTTTACATTTGGGTGGAAAAAAAATTTCACCTCCTGGGCACAAAAGTCCCTGACTCCGGCATCAGGAATTTTCTTCCCCGGACACCAAAAAAATCGTGAATTTAAAATCTATGAAAAATACCATTTTGAAGGACGAAATTCAACCCCGAATCTCATTCTGGTGTCCGTTTTTGGATTTGAGTAAAAAAAAACATTCACCTCCTGGGCACAAAAATCCCTGACTCCGGCATCAGGAATTTTCTTCCCCGCACACCAAAAAAATCTTGAATTTAAAATCTATGAAAAACACCATTTTGAAGGACGAAATTCAACCCCGAATCTCATTCTGGTGTCTATTTATACATTTGGGTTGAAAAAAAATTTAACCTCCTGGGCACAAAAATCGCCGGGACTTAAAAACCTGGTTGTTTGAATTGTCTGGCCAGGACTGAGGGATTTTAAATTAAATTAAATAAAATTAAAGAAATTTGAAATTAGAAATTAGAAATAATTTGAAATTTGAAATTTGAAATTTGAAATTTGAAATTTGAAATTTGAAATTTGAAATTTGAAATTTGAAATTTGAAATTTGAAATTTGAAATTTGAAATTTGAAATTTGAAATTTGAAATTTGAAATTTGAAATTTGAAATTTGAAATTTGAAATTTGAAATTTGAAATTTGAAATTTGAAATTTGAAATTTGAAATTTGAAATTTGAAATTTGAAATTTGAAATTTGAAATTTGAAATTTGAAATTTGAAATTTGCCTTGCCTTGCCTTGCCTTGCCTTCGGCATTAGGAATTTTCTTCCCCATACACCAAAAAATTCTTAATTTTTAAAAGCTATGAAAAACACCATTTTTAAGAATGAAATTCAACCCCGAATCTCATTCTAGTGTGCGTTTTTACATTTGGATGGAAAAAAATTTCACCTCCTGGGCACAAAAATCCCTGACTCCGGCATCAGGAATTTTATTCCCAACAAAATCTTGATTTTTAATAATTATGATAAACACCATTTTTAAGGAAGAAATTCAACCCCGAATCTCATTCTGGTGTCCGTTTTTACATTTGGGTGGGGAAAAAATTTCACCTCCTGGGCACAAAAATCCCTGACACCGGCATCAGGAATTATCTTCCCTGTACACCAAAAAAATCTTGATTTTTAAAAGCTATGAAAAACATCATTTTTAAGAATGAAATTCAAGCCCGAATTTCATTCTGGTGTGCATTTTCACATTTGGGTGGAAAGTAATTTCACCTCCTGGGCACAAAAATCCCTGACCCTGGAATCAGGAATTTTCTTCCCCGGACACCAAAAAAATCTTGATTTTTATAAACTATGAAAAACACCATTTTTAAGGAAGAAATTCAACCCCGAATTTCATTCTGGTGTCAGTTTTTACATTTGAGTCAATAAAAAAATTTCACCTCCTGGGCACAAAAATCCCTGACCCCAGCATCAGGAATTTTCTTCCCCGGACATGAAATAAATCTTGATTTTTAAAAGCTATGAAAAACACCATTTTTGAGAATGAAATTCAACCCCTAATCTCATTCTGGTGTCCGTTTTTAGATTTGGGTGGGAAAAAAATTTCACCTCCTGGGCACAAAAATCCCTGACCCCGGCATCAGGAATTTTCTTCCCCGCACACCAAAAAAATCTTGATTTTTAAATGCTATGAAAAATGACATTTTTAAGGACAAAAAGCAACCCTGAATCTCATTCTGGTGTCCGTTTTTAGATTTGAGTCAGAAATTTTTTTTCACCTCCTGGGCACAAAAATCGGCATAAGGAATTTTCTTACCCAGACACCAAAAAAATCTTGATTTTTAAAAGCTATGAAAACACCATTTTTAAGGAACAAATTCAACCCCGAATCTCATTCTGGTGTCCGTTTTTACATTTGGGTGGAAAAAAAATTTCACCTCCTGGGCACAAAAATCCCTGACTCCGGCATCAGGAATTTTCTTCCCCGGACACCAAAAAATTCTTGATTTTTAAAAGCTATGAAAAACATCATTTTTAAGAATGAAATTCAAGCCCGAATTTCATTCTGGTGTGCGTTTTTACATTTCGTTGGAAAATAATTTCACCTCCTGGGCACAAAAGTCCCTGACTCCGGCATCAGGAATTTTCTTCCCCGGACACCAAAAAAATCGTGAATTTAAAATCTATGAAAAACACCATTTTGAAGGACGAAATTCAACCCCGAATCTCATTCTGGTGTCCGTTTTTGGATTTGAGTAAAAAAAAACATTCACCTCCTGGGCACAAAAATCCCTGACTCCGGCATCAGGAATTTTCTTCCCCGCACACCCAAAAAAATCTTGAATTTAAAATATATGAAAAACACCATTTTGAAGGACGAAATTCAACCCCGAATCTCATTCTGGTGTCTATTTATACATTTGGGTTGAAAAAAAATTTAACCTCCTGGGCACAAAAATCGCCGGGACTTAAAAACCTGGTTGTTTGAATTGTCTGGCCAGGACTGAGGGATTTTAAATTAAATTAAATAAAATTAAAGAAATTTGAAATTTGAAATTTGAAATTTGAAATAATTTGAAATTTGAAATTTGAAATTTGAAATTTGAAATTTGAAATTTGAAATTTGAAATTTGAAATTTGAAATTTGAAATTTGAAATTTGAAATTTGAAATTTGAAATTTGAAATTTGAAATTTGAAATTTGAAATTTGCCTTGCCTTGCCTTGCTTTGCCTTGCCTTGCCTTGCCTTCGGCATTAGGAATTTACTTCCCCATACACCAAAAAGTTCTTAATTTTTAAAAGCTATGAAAAACACCATTTTTAAGATTGAAATTCAACCCCGAATCTCATTCTGGTGTCCGTTTTTACATTTGGGTGGAAAAAAAAATTTCACCTCCTGGGCACAAAAATCCCTGACTCCGGCATCAGGAATTTTCTTCCCCGGACACCAAAAAAATCTATTTTTATAAACTATGAAAAACACCATTTTTAAGGAAGAAATTCAACCCCAAATCTAATTCTGGCATCCGTTTTTACATTTGGGTCAAAAAAAATATTCACCTCCTGGGCACAAAAATCCCTGACCCTGGCATAAGGAATTTTCTTCCCCGGACACCAAAAAAATCTTGATTTTTAAAAGCAATGAAAAACACCATTTTTGAGAATGAAATTCAACCCCAAATCTCATTCTGGTGTCCGTTTTTAGATTTGGGTGGGAAAAAAATTTCACCTCCTGGGCACAAAAATCCCTGACCCCGGCATCAGGAATTTACTTCCCCGCACACAAAAAAAATCTTGATTTTTAAATGCTATGAAAAATGACATTTTTAAGGACAAAAAGCAACCCCGAATCTCATTCTGGTGTCCGTTTTTAGATTTGAGTCAGAAATTTTTTTTCACCTCCTGGGCACAAAAATCGGCATAAGGAATTTTCTTACCCAGACACCAAAAAAATCTTGATTTTTAAAAGCTATGAAAACACCATTTTTAAGGATGAAATCCAACCCCGAATCTCATTCTGGTGTCCGTTTTTAGATTTTCGTAAAAAAAAAACATTCACCTCCTGGGCACAAAAATCCCTGACTCCGGCATCAGGAATTTTCTTCCCCGCACACCAAAAAAATCTTGAATTTAAAATCTATTAAAAACACCATTTTGAAGGACGATATTCAACCCCGAATCTCATTCTGGTGTCTATTTATACATTTGGGTTGAAAAAAAATTTCACCTCCTGTGCACAAAAATCGCCGGGACTTAAAAACCTGGTTGTTTGAATTGTCTGGCCTGGACTGAGGGATTTTAAATTAAATTAAATAAAATTAAAGAAATTTGAAATTTGAAATTTGAAATTTGAAATAATTTGAATTTGAAATTTGAAATTTGAAATTTGAAATTTGAAATTTGAAATTTGAAATTTGAAATTTGAAATTTGAAATTTGAAATTTGAAATTTGAAATTTGAAATTTGAAATTTGAAATTTGAAATTTGAAATTTGAAATTTGAAATTTGAAATTTGAAATTTGAAATTTGAAATTTGAAATTTGAAATTTGAAATTTGAAATTTGAAATTTGAAATTTGAAATTTGAAATTTGAAATTTGAAATTTGCCTTGCCTTGCTTTGCCTTGCCTTGCCTTGCCTTGCCTTCGGCATTAGGAATTTTCTTCCCCATACACCAAAAAATTCTTAATTTTTAAAAGCTATGAAAAACACCATTTTTAAGAATGAAATTCAACCCCGAATCTCATTCTAGTGTGCGTTTTTACATTTGGGTGGAAAAAAATTTCACCTCCTGGGCACAAAAATCCCTGACTCCGGCATCAGGAATTTTATTCCCAACAAAATCTTGATTTTTAATAATTATGATAAACACCATTTTTAAGGAAGAAATTCAACCCCGAATCTCATTCTGGTGTCCGTTTTTACATTTGGGTGGGGAAAAAATTTCACCTCCTGGGCACAAAAATCCCTGACTCCGGCATCAGGAATTTTCTTCCCCGGACACCAAAAAAATCTTGATTTTTAAAAGCTATGAAAAACATCATTTTTAAGAATGAAATTCAAGCCCGAATTTCATTCTGGTGTGCGTTTTCACATTTGGGTGGAAAGTAATTTCACCTCCTGGGCACATAAATCCCTGACCCTGGAATCAGGAATTTTCTTCCCCGGACACCAAAAAAATCTTGATTTTTATAAACTATGAAAAACACCATTTTTAAGGAAGAAATTCAACCCCGAATTTCATTCTGGTGTCAGTTTTTACATTTGAGTCAATAAAAAAATTTCACCTCCTGGGCACAAAAATCCCTGACCCCAGCATCAGGAATTTTCTTCCCCGGACATGAAATAAATCTTGATTTTAAAAAGCTATGAAAAACACCATTTTTGAGAATGAAATTCAACCCCTAATCTCATTCTGGTGTCCGTTTTTAGATTTGGGTGGGAAAAAAATTTCACCTCCTGGGCGCAAAAATCCCTGACCCCGGCATCAGGAATTTTCTTCCCCGCACACAAAAAAAATCTTGATTTTTAAGTGCTATGAAAAATGACATTTTTAAGGACAAAAAGCAACCCCGAATCTCATTCTGGTGTCCGTTTTTAGATTTGAGTCAGAAATTTTTTTTCACCTCCTGGGCACAAAAATCGGCATAAGGAATCTTCTTACCCAGACACCAAAAATATCTTGATTTTTAAAAGCAATGAAAAACACCATTTTTGAGAATGAAATTCAACCCCGAATCTCATTCTGGTGTCCGTTTTTAGATTTGGATGGGAAAAAAATTTCACCTCCTGGGCACAAAAATCCCTGACCCCGGCATCAGGAATTTTCTTCCCCGCACACCAAAAAAATCTTGATTTTTAAATGCTATGAAAAATGACATTTTTAAGGACAAAAAGCAACCCCGAATCTCATTCTGGTGTCCGTTTTTAGATTTGAGTCAGAAATTTTTTTTCACCTCCTGGGCACAAAAATCGGCATAAGGAATTTTCTTACCCAGACACCAAAAAAATCTTGATTTTTAAAAGCTATGAAAACACCATTTTTAAGGACAAAATTCAACCCTGAATCTATTCGGGTGTCCGTTTTTACATTTGAGTCAAAAACAAAAATTCACCTCCTGGGCCCAAAAATCCCTGACTCCGGCATCAGGAATTATCTTCCCTGGACACCAAAAAAATCTTGATTTTTAAAAACTATGAAAAACACCATTTTGAAGGACGAAATTCAACCCCAAATCTAATTCTGGCATCCGTTTTTACATTTGGGTCAAAAAAAATATTCACCTCCTGGGCCCAAAAATCCCTGACCCTGGCATCAGGAATTTTCTTCCCCGGACACCAAAAAAATCTTGATTTTTATAAACTATGAAAAACACCATTTTTAAGGAACAAATTCAACCCCGAATCTCATTCTGGTGTCCGTTTTTAGATTTGATTGAGAAATTTTTTTTCACCTCCTGGGCACAAAAATCGGCATCAGGAATTTTCTTCCCCGGAAACCAAAAAAATCTTGATTTTCATAAACTATGAAAAATACCATTTTTAACGACGAAATTCAACCCCGAATCTCATTCGGGTGTCCGTTTTTAGATTTGAGTGAAAAAAATTTTTTCACCTCCTGGGCACAAAAATCCCTGACTCCGGCATCAGGAATTTTCTTCCCCGGACACCAAAAAATTCTTGATTTTTAAAAGCTATGAAAAACACCACTTTTAAGAATGAAATTCAACCCCGAATCTCATTCTAGTGTGCGTTTTTACATTTGGGTGGAAAAAAATTTCACCTCCTGGGCACAAAAATCCCTGACTCCGGCATCAGGCATTTTCTTCACAACAAAATCTTGATTTTAAAAAATTATGAAAAACACCATTTTTAAGGACAAAATTCAACCCTGAATCTATTCGGGTGTCTGTTTTTACATTTGGGTAAAAAAAAAATATTCACCTCCTGGGCACTAAAATCCCTGACCCTGGCATCAGGAATTATCTTCCCCGGACACCAAAAAAATCTTGATTTTTAAAAGCTATGAAAAACACCATTTTTAAGCACGAAATTCAACCCCGAATCTCATTCCGGCGTCTGTTTATAGATTTGGGTGGGGAAAAAAAATTCACCTCCTGGGCACAAAACTCTCTGACCCCGGCATCAGGAATTTTCTTCCCCGGACACCAAAAAAATCTTGATTTTTAAAAGCAATGAAAAACACCATTTTTGAGAATGAAATTCAACCCCGAATCTCATTCTGGTGTCCGTTTTTAGATTTGGGTGGGAAAAAAATTTCACCTTCTGGGCACAAAAATCCCTGACCCCGGCATCAGGAATTTTCTTCCCCGCACACCAAAGAAATCTTGATTTTTAAATGCTATGAACAACACCATTTTAAAGAATGAGATTCAACCGCGAATCTCATTCTGGTGTCCGTTTTTAGATTTGGGTGGAAAAAAATTTCACCTCCTGGGCACAAAAATCCCTGACTCCGGCATCAGGCATTTTCTTCCCAACAAAATCTTGATTTTTAAAAATTATGAAAAACACCATTTTTAAGGACAAAATTCAACCCTGAATCGATTCGGGTGTCTGTTTTTACATTTGGGTCAAAAAAAATATTCACCTCCTGGGCACAAAAATCCCTGACCCTGGCATCAGGAATTATCTTCCCCGGACACCAAAAAAATCTTGATTTTTAAAAGCTATGAAAAACACCATTTTTGAGAATGAAATTCAACCCTGAATCTCATTCTGGTGTCCGTTTTTAGATTTGAGTAAAAAAAAACATTCACCTCCTGGGCACAAAAATCCCTGACCTCAGCATCAGGAATTTTCTTCCCCGGACACCAAAAAAATCTTGATTTTTAAAAGCTATGAAAAACACCATTTTTAAGGAAGAAATTCAACCCCGAATCTCATTCTGGTGTCCGTTTTTAGATTTGAGTGAGAAATTTTTTTTCACCTCCTGGGCATAATAATCGGCATCAGGAATTTTCTTCCCCGGACACCCAAAAATTCTTGATTTTTAAAAATTATGAAAAACACCATTTTTAAGGATGAAATTCAACCCCAAATCTAATTCTGGCATCCGTTTTTACATTTGGGTCAAAAAAAATATTCACCTCCTGGGCCCAAAAATCCCTGACCTCAGCATCAGGAATTTTCTTCCCCGGACACCAAAAAAATCTTGATTTTTATAAACTATGAAAAACACCATTTTTAAGGAACAAATTCAACCCCGAATCACATTCTGGTGTCCGTTTTTAGATTTGATTGAGAAATTTTTTTTCACCTCCTGGGCACAAAAATCGGCATCAGGAATTTTCTTCCCCGGAAACCAAAAAAATCTTGATTTTCATAAACTATGAAAAATACCATTTTTAACGACGAAATTCAACCCCGAATCTCATTCGGGTGTCCGTTTTTAGATTTGAGTGAAAAAAAATTTTTCACCTCCTGGGCACAAAAATCCCTGACTCCGGCATCAGGAATTTTCTTCCCCGGACACCAAAAAATTCTTGATTTTTAAAAGCTATGAAAAACACCACTTTTAAGAATGAAATTCAACCCCGAATCTCATTCTAGTGTGCGTTTTTACATTTGGGTGGAAAAAAATTTCACCTCCTGGGCACAAAAATCCCTGACTCCGGCATCAGGCATTTTCTTCACAACAAAATCTTGATTTTAAAAAATTATGAAAAACACCATTTTTAAGGACAAAATTCAACCCTGAATCTATTCGGGTGTCTGTTTTTACATTTGGGTAAAAAAAAAATATTCACCTCCTGGGCACTAAAATCCCTGACCCTGGCATCCCGGAATTATCTTCCCCGGACACCAAAAAAATCTTGATTTTTAAAAGCTATGAAAAACACCATTTTTAAGCACGAAATTCAACCCCGAATCTCATTCCGGCGTCTGTTTATAGATTTGGGTGGGGAAAAAAAATTCACCTCCTGGGCACAAAACTCTCTGACCCCGGCATCAGGAATTTTCTTCCCCGGACACCAAAAAAATCTTGATTTTTAAAAGCAATGAAAAACACCATTTTTGAGAATGAAATTCAACCCCGAATCTCATTCTGGTGTCCGTTTTTAGATTTGGGTGGGAAAAAAATTTCACCTTCTGGGCACAAAAATCCCTGACCCCGGCATCAGGAATTTTCTTCCCCGCACACCAAAGAAATCTTGATTTTTAAATGCTATGAACAACACCATTTTAAAGAATGAAATTCAACCGCGAATCTCATTCTGGTGTCCGTTTTTAGATTTGGGTAGAAAAAAATTTCACCTCCTGGTCACAAAAATGCCTGACTCCGGCATCAGGCATTTTCTTCCCAACAAAATCTTGATTTTTAAAAATTATGAAAAACACCATTTTTAAGGACAAAATTCAACCCTGAATCGATTCGGGTGTCTGTTTTTACATTTGGGTCAAAAAAAATATTCACCTCCTGGGCACAAAAATCCCTGACCCTGGCATCAGGAATTATCTTTCCCGGACACCAAAAAAATCTTGATTTTTAAAAGCTATGAAAAACACCATTTTTGAGAATGAAATTCAACCCCGAATCTCATTCTGGTGTCCGTTTTTAGATTTGAGTAAAAAAAAACATTCACCTCCTGGCACAAAAATCCCTGACCTCGGCATCAGGAATTTTCTTCCCCGGACACCAAAAAAATCTTGATTTTTAAAAGCTATGAAAAACACCATTTTGAAGAATGAAATTCAACCCCGAATCTCATTCTAGTGTGCGTTTTTACATTTGGGTGGAAAAAAATTTCACCTCCTGGGCACAAAAATCCCTTACTCCGGCATCAGGAATTTTCTTCCCAACAAAATCTTGATTTTTAAAAATTATGATAAACACCATTTTTAAGGAAGAAATTCAACCCCGAATCTCATTCTGGTGTCCGTTTTTACATTTGGGTGGAAAAAAAAAATTTCACCTCCTGGGCACAAAAATCCCTGACTCCGGCATCAGTCATTTTCTTCCCAACAAAATCTTGATTTTTAAAAATTATGAAAAACACCATTTTTAAGGACAAAATTCAACCCTGAATCTATTCGGGTGTCCGTTTTTACATTTGAGTCAAAAAAAAAAAATTCACCTCCTGGGCCCAAAAATCCCTGACTCCGGCATGAGGAATTATCTTCCCTGGACACCAAAAAAATCTTGATTTTTAAAAACTATGAAAAAGACCATTTTTAAGGAACAAATTCAACCCCGAATCTCATTCTGGTGTCCGTTTTTACATTTGGGTGGAAAAAAAATTTCACCTCCTGGGCACAAAAATCCCTGACTCTGGCATCAGGAATTTTCTTCCCCGGACACCAAAAAATTCTTGATTTTTAAAAGCTATGAAAAACATCATTTTTAAGAATGAAATTCAAGCCCGAATTTCATTCTGGTGTGCGTTTTTACATTTCGTTGGAAAATAATTTCACCTCCTGGGCACAAAAGTCCCTGACTCCGGCATCAGGAATTTTCTTCCCCGGACACCAAAAAAATCTTGAATTTAAAATCTATGAAAAACACCATTTTGAAGGACGAAATTCAACCCCGAATCTCATTCTGGTGTCCGTTTTTGGATTTGAGTAAAAAAAAACATTCACCTCCTGGGCACAAAAATCTCTGACCCTGGCATCAGGAATTTTCTTCCCCAGACACCAAAAATATCTTGATTTTTATAAACTATGAAAAACACCATTTTTAAGGAACAAATTCAACCCCGAATCTCATTCTGGTGTCCGTTTTTACATTTGGGTGGAAAAAAAATTTCACCTCCTGGGCACAAAAATCCCTGACTCCGGCATCAGGAATTTTCTTCCCCGGACACCAAAAAATTCTTGATTTTTAAAAGCTATGAAAAACATCATTTTTAAGAATGAAATTCAAGCCCGAATTTCATTCTGGTGTGCGTTTTTACATTTCGTTGGACAATAATTTCACCTCCTGGGCACAAAAGTCCCTGACTCCAGCATCAGGAATTTTCTTCCCCGGACACCAAAAAAATCTTGATTTTTAAAAGCTATGAAAAACACCATTTTTAAGCAGGAAATTCAACCCCGAATCTCATTCCGGCGTCCGTTTATAGATTTGGGTGGAAAAAAAATTTTCACCTCCTGGGCACAAAAATCCCTGACATCAGGAATTTTCTTCCCTGGACACCAAAAAATTCTTGATTTTTAAAAGCTATGAAAAACATCATTTTTAAGAATGAAATTCAAGCCCGAATTTCATTCTGGTGTGCTTTTTTACATTTGGGTGGAAAATAATTTCACCTCCTGGGCACAAAAGTCCCTGACTCCGGCATCAGGAATTTTCTTCCCCGCACACCAAAAAAATCTTGAATTTAAAATCTATGAAAAACACCATTTTGAAGGACGAAATTCAACCCCGAATCTCATTCTGGTGTCTATTTATACATTTGGGTGGAAAAAAAATTTCACCTCCTGGGCACAAAAATCGCCGGGACTTAAAAACCTGGTTTTTTGAATTGTCTGGCCTGGACTTTGGGATTTTAAATTAAATTAAATAAAATTAAAGAAATTTGAAATTTGAAATTTGAAATTTGAAATTTGATATTTGAAATAATTTGAAATAATTTGAAATTTGAAATTTGAAATTTGAAATTTGAAATTTGAAATTTGAAATTTGAAATTTGAAATTTGAAATTTGAAATTTGAAATTTGAAATTTGCCTTGCCTTGCCTGGCTTTGCCTTGCCTTGCCTTGCCTTCGGTATTAGGAATTTTCTTCCCCGGACACAAAAAAATTCTTAATTTTCAAAAGCTATGAAAAATACCATTTTGAAGAATGAAATTCAACCCCGAATCTCATTCAAGTGTGCGTTTTTACATTTGGGTGGAAAAAAATTTCACCTCCTGGGCACAAAAATCCCTTACTCCGGCATCAGGAATTTTCTTCCCAACAAAATCTTGATTTTTAAAAATAATGATAAACACCATTTTTAAGGAAGAAATTCAACCCCGAATCTCATTCTGGTGTCCGTTTTTACATTTGGGTGGAAAAAAAATTTCACCTCCTGGGCACAAAAATCCCTGACTCCGGCATCAGGCATTTTCTTCCCAACAAAATCTTGATTTTTAAAAATTATGAAAAACACCATTTTTAAGGACAAAATTCAACCCTGAATCTATTTGGGTGTCCGTTTTTACATTTGAGTCAAAAAAAAAAATTCACCTCCTGGGCCCAAAAATCCCTGACTCCGGCATCAGGAATTATCTTCCCTGGACACCAAAAAAATCTTGATTTTTAAAAACTATGAAAAACACCATTTTGAAGGACGAAATTCAACCCCAAATCTAATTCTGGCATCCGTTTTTAGATTTTCGTAAAAAAAAACATTCACCTCCTGGGCACAAAAATCCCTGACCCTGGCATCAGGAACTTTCTTCCCCGCACACCAAAAAAATCTTGAATTTAAAATCTATTAAAAACACCATTTTGAAGGACGAAATTCAACCCCGAATCTCATTCTGGTGTCTATTTATACATTTGGGTTGAAAAAAAATTTCACCTCCTGGGCACAAATATCGCCGGGACTAAAAAACCTGGTTGTTTGAATTGTCTGGCCTGGACTGAGGGATTTTAAATTAAATTAAATAAAATTAAAGAAATTTGAAATTTGAAATTTGAAATAATTTGAATTTGAAATTTGAAATTTGAAATTTGAAATTTGAAATTTGAAATTTGAAATTTGAAATTTGAAATTTGAAATTTGAAATTTGAAATTTGAAATTTGAAATTTGAAATTTGCCTTGCCATGCTTTGCCTTGCCTTGCCTTGCCTTCGGCATTAGGAATTTTCTTCCCCGGACACCAAAAATTCTTAATTTTTAAAACCTATGAAAAACACCATTTTGAAGAATGAAATTCAACCCCGAATCTCATTCTAGTGTGCGTTTTTACATTTGGGTGGAAAAAAATTTCACCTCCTGGGCACAAAAATCCCTTTCTCCGGCATCAGGAATTTTCTTCCTCGGACACCAAAAAATTCTTGATTTTTAAAAGCTATGAAAAACATCATTTTTAAGAATGAAATTCAAGCCCGAATTTCATTCTGGTGTGCGTTTTTACATTTGGGTGGAAAATAATTTCACCTCCTGGGCACAAAAGTCCCTGACTCCGGCATGAGGAATTTTCTTCCCCACACACCAAAAAAATCTTGAATTTAAAATCTATGAAAAACACCATTTTGAAGGACGAAATTCAACCCCGAATCTCATTCTGGTGTCTATTTATACATTTGGGTGGAAAAAAAATTTCACCTCCTGGGCACAAAAATCGCCGGAACTTAAAAACCTGGTTTTTTGAATTGTCTGGCCTGGACTTTGGGATTTTAAATTAAATTAAATAAAATTAAAGAAATTTGAAATTTGAAATTTGAAATTTGAAATTTGATATTTGAAATAATTTGAAATAATTTGAAATTTGAAATTTGAAATTTGAAATTTGAAATTTGAAATTTGAAATTTGAAATTTGAAATTTGAAATTTGAAATTTGAAATTTGAAATTTGAAATTTGAAATTTGAAATTTGAAATTTGCCTTGCCTTGCCTTGCTTTGCCTTGCCTTGCCTTGCCTTCGGAATTAGGAATTTTCTTCCCCGGACACAAAAAAATTCTTAATTTTCAAAAGCTATGAAAAACACCATTTTGAAGAATGAAATTCAACCCCGAATCTCATTCTAGTGTGCGTTTTTACATTTGGGTGGAAAAAAATTTCACCTCCTGGGCACAAAAATCCCTGACTCCGGCATCAGGCATTTTCTTCACAACAAAATCTTGATTTTAAAAAATTATGAAAAACACCATTTTTAAGGACAAAATTCAACCCTGAATCTATTCGGGTGTCTGTTTTTACATTTGGGTAAAAAAAAAATATTCACCTCCTGGGCACTAAAATCCCTGACCCTGGCATCAGGAATTATCTTCCCCGGACACCAAAAAAATCTTGATTTTTAAAAGCTATGAAAAACACCATTTTTAAGCACGAAATTCAACCCTGAATCTCATTCCGGCGTCTGTTTATAGATTTGGGTGGGGAAAAAAAATTCACCTCCTGGGCACAAAACTCTCTGACCCCGGCATCAGGAATTTTCTTCCCCGGACACCAAAAAAATCTTGATTTTTAAAAGCAATGAAAAACACCATTTTTGAGAATGAAATTCAACCCCGAATCTCATTCTGGTGTCCGTTTTTAGATTTGGGTGGGAAAAAAAATTCACCTCCTGGGCACAAAACTCTCTGACCCCGGCATCAGGAATTTTCTTCCCCGGACACCAAAAAAATCTTGATTTTTAAAAGCAATGAAAGACACCATTTTTGAGAATGAAATTCAACCCCGAATCTCATTCTGGTGTCCGTTTTTAGATTTGATTGAGAAATTTTTTTTCACCTGCTGGGCACAAAAATCGGCATCAGGAATTTTCTTCCCCGGACACCAAAAAAATCTTGATTTTCATAAACTATGAAAAATACCATTTTTAAGGACGAAATTCAATCCCGAATCTCATTCGGGTGTCCGTTTTTAGATTTGAGTGAAAAAAATTTTTTTACCTCCTGGGCACAAAAATCCCTGACTCCGGCATCAGGAATTTTCTTCCCCGGACACCAAAAAATTCCACTTTTAAGAATGAAATTCAACCCCGAATCTCATTCGGGTGTCCATTTTTAGATTTGAGTAAAAAAAAAATTCACCTCCTGGGCACAAAACTCCCTGACCTCGGCATCAGGAATTTTCTTCCCCGGACACCAAAAAAATCTTGATTTTTAAAAGGTATGAAAAACACAATTTTTGAGAAAGAAATTTAACCCCAAATCTCATTCTGGTGTCCGTTTATAGATTTGAGTGAGAAATTTTATTTCACCTCCTGGGCACAAAAATCGGCATCAGGAATTTTCTTCCCCGGACACCAAAAATATCTTGATTTTTAAAAGCTATAAAAAACACCATTTTTAAGGAAGAAATTCAACCCCGAATCTCATTCTGGTGTCGGTTTTTAGATTTAGTCAGAAATTTTTTTTCACCTCCTGGGCACAAAAATCGGCATCAGGAATTTTCTTCCCCGGACACCAAAAAAATCTTGATTTTCATTAACTATGAAAAACACCATTTTTAAGGACGAAATTCAACCCCGAATCTCATTCGGGTGTCTGTTTTTAGATTTGAATAAAAAAAAACCATTCACCTCCTGGGCACAAAAGTCCCTGACCCCGGCATCAGGAATTTTCTTCCCCGCACACCAAAGAAATCTTGATTTTTAAATGCTATGAACAACACCATTTTAAAGAATGAAATTCAACCGCGAATCTCATTCTGGTGTCCGTTTTTAGATTTGGGTGGAAAAAAATTTCACCTCCTGGGCACAAAAATCCCTGACTCCGGCATCAGGCATTTTCTTCCCAACAAAATCTTGATTTTTAAAAATTATGAAAAACACCATTTTTAAGGACAAAATACAACCCTGAATCGATTCGGGTGTCTGTTTTTACATTTGGGTCAAAAAAAATATTCACCTTCTGGGCACAAAAATCCCTGACCCTGGCATCAGGAATTATCTTCCCCGGACACCAAAAAAATCTTGATTTTTAAAAGCTATGAAAAACACCATTTTTGAGAATGAAATTCAACCCTGAATCTCATTCTGGTGTCCATTTTTAGATTTGAGTAAAAAAAAACATTCACCTCCTGGGCACAAAAATCCCTGACCTCAGCATCAGGAATTTTCTTCCCCGGACACCAAAAAAATCTTGATTTTTAAAAGCTATGAAAAACACCATTTTTAATGAAGAAATTCAACCCCGAATCTCATTCTGGTGTCCGTTTTTAGATTTGAGTGAGAAATTTTTTTTCACCTCCTGGGCATAAAAATCGGCATCAGGAATTTTCTTCCCCGGACACCCAAAAATTCTTGATTTTTAAAAATTATGAAAAACACCATTTTTAAGAATGAAATTCAACCCCAAATCTCATTCTGGTGTCCGTTTTTAGATTTGAGTGAGAAATTTTTTTATACCTCCTGGGCACAAAAATTGGCATCAGGAATTTTCTTCCCCGGACACCTAAAAATTCTTGATTTTTAAAAGCTATGAAAAACACCATTTTTAAGGATGAAATTCAACCCCGAAACTCATTCTGGTGTCCGTTTTTAGATTTGAGTGAGAAATTTTTTTTCACCTCCTGGGCACAAAAATCGGCATCAGGAATTTTCTTCCCCGGACACCAAAAAAATCTTGATTTTCATAAACTATGAAAAATACCATTTTTAAGGACGAAATTCAACCCCGAATCTCATTCGGGTGTCCGTTTTTAGATTTGAGTAAAAAAAAAATTTTCACCTCCTGGGCACAAAAATCCCTGACTCCGGCATCAGGAATTTTCTTCCCAACAAAATCTTGATTTTTAAAAATTATGAAAAACAACATTTTTAAGGACAAAATTCAACCCTGAATCTCATTCGGGTGTCTGTTTTTACATTTGAGTCAAAAAAAAAATTTCACCTCCTGGGCACAAAAATCCCTGACTCCGGCATCAGGAATTTTCTTCCCCGCACACCAAAAAAATCTTGATGTTTAAATGCTATGAACAACACCATTTTAAAGAATGAAATTCAACCCCAAATCTCATTCGGGTGTCCATTTTTAGATTTGAGTCAAAAAAAATTTTTCACCTCCTGGGCACAAAAATCCCTGACTCCGGCATCAGGAATTTTCTTCTCCGTACACCAAAAAAATCTTGATTTTCATTAACTATGAAAAACACCATTTTTAAGGACGAAATTCAACCCTGAATCTCATTCGGGTGTCTGTTTTTACATTTGAGTAAAAAAAAAAATTTCACCTCCTGGGCACAAAAATCCCTGACCTCGGCATCAGGAATTTTCTTCCCCGGACACCAAAAAAAATCTTGATTTTTAAAAGCTATAAAAAACACCATTTTTAAGGAAGAAATTCAACCCCGAATCTCATTCTGGTGTCGGTTTTTAGATTTGAAATTTTTTTTCACCTCCTGGGCACAAAAATCAGCATCAGCAATTTTCTTCCCCGGACACCAAAAAAATCTTGATTTTTAAAAGCTATAAAAAACACCATTTTTAAGGAAGAAATTCAACCCCGAATCTCATTCTGGTGTCGGTTTTTAGATTTGAAATTTTTTTTCACCTCCTGGGCACAAAAATCAGCATCAGCAATTTTCTTCCCCGGACACCAAAAAAATCTTGATTTTTAAAAGCTATAAAAAACACCATTTTTAAGGAAGAAATTCAACCCCGAATCTCATTCTGGTGTCGGTTTTTAGATTTAGTCAGAAATTTTTTTTCACCTCCTGGGCACAAAAATCGGCATCAGGAATTTTCTTCCCCGGACACCAAAAAATCTTGATTTTCATTAACTATGAAAAACACCATTTTTAAGGACGAAATTCAACCCCGAATCTCATTCGGGTGTCTGTTTTTAGATTTGAGTAAAAAAAAAAAACCATTCACCTCCTGGGCACAAAAGTCCCTTACCCCGGCATCAGGAATTTTCTTCCCCGCACACCAAAAAAATCTTGATTTTTAAATGCTATGAACAACACCATTTTAAAGAATGAAATTCAACCGCGAATCTCATTCTGGTGTCCGTTTTTAGATTTGGGTAGAAAAAAATTTCACCTCCTGGTCACAAAAATGCCTGACTCCGGCATCAGGCATTTTCTTCCCAACAAAATCTTGATTTTTAAAAATTATGAAAAACACCATTTTTAAGGACAAAATTCAACCCTGAATCGATTCGGGTGTCTGTTTTTACATTTGGGTCAAAAAAAATATTCACCTCCTGGGCACAAAAATCCCTGACCCTGGCATCAGGAATTATCTTTCCCGGACACCAAAAAAATCTTGATTTTTAAAAGCTATGAAAAACACCATTTTTGAGAATGAAATTCAACCGCGAATCTCATTCTGGTGTCCGTTTTTAGATTTGGGTAGAAAAAAATTTCACCTCCTGGGCACAAAAATCCCTGACTCCGGCATCAGGCATTTTCTTCCCAACAAAATCTTGATTTTTAAAAATTATGAAAAACACCATTTTTAAGGACAAAATTCAACCCTGAATCTATTCGGGTGTCTGTTTTTACATTTGAGTCAAAAAAAAAATTCACCTCCTGGGCCCAAAGATCCCTGACTCCGGCATCAGGAATTATCTTCCCTGGACACCAAAAAAATCTTGATTTTTAAAAACTATGAAAAACACCATTTTGAAGGACGAAATTAAACCGCAAATCTAATTCTGGCATCCGTTTTTACATTTGGGTCAAAAAAAATATTCACCTCCTGGGCACAAAAATCCCTGACCCTGGCATAAGGAATTTTCTTCCCCGGACACCAAAAAAATCTTGATTTTTATAAACTATGAAAAACACCATTTTTAAGGAACAAATTCAACCCCGAATCTCATTCTGGTGTCCGTTTTTACATTTGGGTGGAAAAAAAATTTCACCTCCTGGGCACAAAAGTCCCTGACTCCGGCATCAGGAATTTTCGTCCCCGGACACCAAAAAAATCTTGAATTTAAAATCTATGAAAAACACCATTTTGAAGGACGAAATTCAACCCCGAATCTCATTCTGGTGTCCGTTTTTGGATTTGAGTAAAAAAAAACATTCACCTCCTGGGCACAAAAATCCCTGACTCCGGCATCAGGAATTTTCTTCCCCGCACACCAAAAAAATCTTGAATTTAAAATCTATGAAAAACACCATTTTGAAGGACGAAATTCAACCCCGAATCTCATTCTGGTGTCTATTTATACATTTGGGTTGAAAAAAAATTTAACCTCCTGGGCACAATAATCGCCGGGACTTAAAAACCTGGTTGTTTGAATTGTCTGGCCAGGACTGAGGGATTTTAAATTAAATTAAATAAAATTAAAGAAATTTGAAATTTGAAATTTGAAATTTGAAATAATTTGAAATTTGAAATTTGAAATTTGAAATTTGAAATTTGAAATTTGAAATTTGAAATTTGAAATTTGAAATTTGAAATTTGAAATTTGAAATTTGAAATTTGAAATTTGAAATTTGAAATTTGAAATTTGAAATTTGAAATTTGAAATTTGAAATTTGAAATTTGAAATTTGAAATTTGAAATTTGAAATTTGAAATTTGAAATTTGAAATTTGAAATTTGAAATTTGCCTTGCCTTGCCTTGCTTTGCCTTGCCTTGCCTTGCCTTCGGCATTAGGAATTTTCTTTCCCGGACACCAAAAAAATCTTGATTTTTAAAAGCTATGAAAAACATCATTTTTAAGAATGAAATTCAAGCCCGAATTTCATTCTGGTGTGCGTTTTTACATTTGGGTGGAAAGTAATTTCACCTCCTGGGCACAAAAATCCCTGACCCTGGAATCAGGAATTTTCTTCCCCGGACACCAAAAAATTCTTAATTTTTAAAAGCTATGAAAAACACCATTTTGAAGAATGAAATTCAACCCCGAATCTCATTCTGGTGTCCGTTTTTACATTTGGGTGGAAAAAAAAATTTCACCTCCTGGGCACAAAAATCCCTGACTCCGGCATCAGTCATTTTCTTCCCAACAAAATCTTGATTTTTAAAAATTATGAAAAACACCATTTTTAAGGACAAAATTCAACCCTGAATCTATTTGGGTGTCCGTTTTTACATTTGAGTCAAAAAAAAAAATTCACCTCCTGGGCCCAAAAATCCCTGACTCCGGCATCAGGAATTATCTTCCCTGGACACCAAAAAAATCTTGATTTTTAAAAACTATGAAAAACACCATTTTGAAGGACGAAATTCAACCCCAAATCTAATTCTGGCATCCGTTTTTAGATTTTCGTAAAAAAAAACATTCACCTCCTGGGCACAAAAATCCCTGACCCTGGCATCAGGAACTTTCTTCCCCGCACACCAAAAAAATCTTGAATTTAAAATCTATTAAAAACACCATTTTGAAGGACGAAATTCAACCCCGAATCTCATTCTGGTGTCTATTTATACATTTGGGTTGAAAAAAAATTTCACCTCCTGGGCACAAATATCGCCGGGACTAAAAAACCTGGTTGTTTGAATTGTCTGGCCTGGACTGAGGGATTTTAAATTAAATTAAATAAAATTAAAGAAATTTGAAATTTGAAATTTGAAATAATTTGAATTTGAAATTTGAAATTTGAAATTTGAAATTTGAAATTTGAAATTTGAAATTTGAAATTTGAAATTTGAAATTTGAAATTTGAAATTTGAAATTTGAAATTTGAAATTTGAAATTTGAAATTTGCCTTGCCATGCTTTGCCTTGCCTTGCCTTGCCTTCGGCATTAGGAATTTTCTTCCCCGGACACCAAAAATTCTTAATTTTTAAAACCTATGAAAAACACCATTTTGAAGAATGAAATTCAACCCCGAATCTCATTCTAGTGTGCGTTTTTACATTTGGGTGGAAAAAAATTTCACCTCCTGGGCACAAAAATCCCTTTCTCCGGCATCAGGAATTTTCTTCCTCGGACACCAAAAAATTCTTGATTTTTAAAAGCTATGAAAAACATCATTTTTAAGAATGAAATTCAAGCCCGAATTTCATTCTGGTGTGCGTTTTTACATTTGGGTGGAAAATAATTTCACCTCCTGGGCACAAAAGTCCCTGACTCCGGCATGAGGAATTTTCTTCCCCGCACACCAAAAAAATCTTGAATTTAAAATCTATGAAAAACACCATTTTGAAGGACGAAATTCAACCCCGAATCTCATTCTGGTGTCTATTTATACATTTGGGTGGAAAAAAAATTTCACCTCCTGGGCACAAAAATCGCCGGAACTTAAAAACCTGGTTTTTTGAATTGTCTGGCCTGGACTTTGGGATTTTAAATTAAATTAAATAAAATTAAAGAAATTTGAAATTTGAAATTTGAAATTTGAAATTTGATATTTGAAATAATTTGAAATAATTTGAAATTTGAAATTTGAAATTTGAAATTTGAAATTTGAAATTTGAAATTTGAAATTTGAAATTTGAAATTTGAAATTTGAAATTTGAAATTTGAAATTTGAAATTTGAAATTTGAAATTTGAAATTTGCCTTGCCTTGCCTTGCTTTGCCTTGCCTTGCCTTGCCTTCGGAATTAGGAATTTTCTTCCCCGGACACAAAAAAATTCTTAATTTTCAAAAGCTATGAAAAACACCATTTTGAAGAATGAAATTCAACCCCGAATCTCATTCTAGTGTGCGTTTTTACATTTGGGTGGAAAAAAATTTCACCTCCTGGGCACAAAAATCCCTGACTCCGGCATCAGGCATTTTCTTCACAACAAAATCTTGATTTTAAAAAATTATGAAAAACACCATTTTTAAGGACAAAATTCAACCCTGAATCTATTCGGGTGTCTGTTTTTACATTTGGGTAAAAAAAAAATATTCACCTCCTGGGCACTAAAATCCCTGACCCTGGCATCAGGAATTATCTTCCCCGGACACCAAAAAAATCTTGATTTTTAAAAGCTATGAAAAACACCATTTTTAAGCACGAAATTCAACCCTGAATCTCATTCCGGCGTCTGTTTATAGATTTGGGTGGGGAAAAAAAATTCACCTCCTGGGCACAAAACTCTCTGACCCCGGCATCAGGAATTTTCTTCCCCGGACACCAAAAAAATCTTGATTTTTAAAAGCAATGAAAAACACCATTTTTGAGAATGAAATTCAACCCCGAATCTCATTCTGGTGTCCGTTTTTAGATTTGGGTGGGAAAAAAAATTCACCTCCTGGGCCCAAAAATCCCTGACTCCGGCATGAGGAATTATCTTCCCTGGACACCAAAAAAATCTTGATTTTTAAAAACTATGAAAAAGACCATTTTTAAGGAACAAATTCAACCCCGAATCTCATTCTGGTGTCCGTTTTTACATTTGGGTGGAAAAAAAATTTCACCTCCTGGGCACAAAAATCCCTGACTCTGGCATCAGGAATTTTCTTCCCCGGACACCAAAAAATTCTTGATTTTTAAAAGCTATGAAAAACATCATTTTTAAGAATGAAATTCAAGCCCGAATTTCATTCTGGTGTGCGTTTTTACATTTCGTTGGAAAATAATTTCACCTCCTGGGCACAAAAGTCCCTGACTCCGGCATCAGGAATTTTCTTCCCCGGACACCAAAAAAATCTTGAATTTAAAATCTATGAAAAACACCATTTTGAAGGACGAAATTCAACCCCGAATCTCATTCTGGTGTCCGTTTTTGGATTTGAGTAAAAAAAAACATTCACCTCCTGGGCACAAAAATCTCTGACCCTGGCATCAGGAATTTTCTTCCCCGGACACCAAAAATATCTTGATTTTTATAAACTATGAAAAACACCATTTTTAAGGAACAAATTCAACCCCGAATCTCATTCTGGTGTCCGTTTTTACATTTGGGTGGAAAAAAAATTTCACCTCCTGGGCACAAAAATCCCTGACTCCGGCATCAGGAATTTTCTTCCCCGGACACCAAAAAATTCTTGATTTTTAAAAGCTATGAAAAACATCATTTTTAAGAATGAAATTCAAGCCCGAATTTCATTCTGGTGTGCGTTTTTACATTTCGTTGGACAATAATTTCACCTCCTGGGCACAAAAGTCCCTGACTCCAGCATCAGGAATTTTCTTCCCCGGACACCAAAAAAATCTTGATTTTTAAAAGCTATGAAAAACACCATTTTTAAGCAGGAAATTCAACCCCGAATCTCATTCCGGCGTCCGTTTATAGATTTGGGTGGAAAAAAAATTTTCACCTCCTGGGCACAAAAATCCCTGACCCTGGCATCAGGAATTTTCTTCCCTGGACACCAAAAAATTCTTGATTTTTAAAAGCTATGAAAAACATCATTTTTAAGAATGAAATTCAAGCCCGAATTTCATTCTGGTGTGCTTTTTTACATTTGGGTGGAAAATAATTTCACCTCCTGGGCACAAAAGTCCCTGACTCCGGCATCAGGAATTTTCTTCCCCGCACACCAAAAAAATCTTGAATTTAAAATCTATGAAAAACACCATTTTGAAGGACGAAATTCAACCCCGAATCTCATTCTGGTGTCTATTTATACATTTGGGTGGAAAAAAAATTTCACCTCCTGGGCACAAAAATCGCCGGGACTTAAAAACCTGGTTTTTTGAATTGTCTGGCCTGGACTTTGGGATTTTAAATTAAATTAAATAAAATTAAAGAAATTTGAAATTTGAAATTTGAAATTTGAAATTTGATATTTGAAATAATTTGAAATAATTTGAAATTTGAAATTTGAAATTTGAAATTTGAAATTTGAAATTTGAAATTTGAAATTTGAAATTTGAAATTTGAAATTTGAAATTTGAAATTTGCCTTGCCTTGCCTGGCTTTGCCTTGCCTTGCCTTGCCTTCGGTATTAGGAATTTTCTTCCCCGGACACAAAAAAATTCTTAATTTTCAAAAGCTATGAAAAATACCATTTTGAAGAATGAAATTCAACCCCGAATCTCATTCAAGTGTGCGTTTTTACATTTGGGTGGAAAAAAATTTCACCTCCTGGGCACAAAAATCCCTTACTCCGGCATCAGGAATTTTCTTCCCAACAAAATCTTGATTTTTAAAAATAATGATAAACACCATTTTTAAGGAAGAAATTCAACCCCGAATCTCATTCTGGTGTCCGTTTTTACATTTGGGTGGAAAAAAAATTTCACCTCCTGGGCACAAAAATCCCTGACTCCGGCATCAGGCATTTTCTTCCCAACAAAATCTTGATTTTTAAAAATTATGAAAAACACCATTTTTAAGGACAAAATTCAACCCTGAATCTATTTGGGTGTCCGTTTTTACATTTGAGTCAAAAAAAAAAATTCACCTCCTGGGCCCAAAAATCCCTGACTCCGGCATCAGGAATTATCTTCCCTGGACACCAAAAAAATCTTGATTTTTAAAAACTATGAAAAACACCATTTTGAAGGACGAAATTCAACCCCAAATCTAATTCTGGCATCCGTTTTTAGATTTTCGTAAAAAAAAACATTCACCTCCTGGGCACAAAAATCCCTGACCCTGGCATCAGGAACTTTCTTCCCCGCACACCAAAAAAATCTTGAATTTAAAATCTATTAAAAACACCATTTTGAAGGACGAAATTCAACCCCGAATCTCATTCTGGTGTCTATTTATACATTTGGGTTGAAAAAAAATTTCACCTCCTGGGCACAAATATCGCCGGGACTAAAAAACCTGGTTGTTTGAATTGTCTGGCCTGGACTGAGGGATTTTAAATTAAATTAAATAAAATTAAAGAAATTTGAAATTTGAAATTTGAAATAATTTGAATTTGAAATTTGAAATTTGAAATTTGAAATTTGAAATTTGAAATTTGAAATTTGAAATTTGAAATTTGAAATTTGAAATTTGAAATTTGAAATTTGAAATTTGAAATTTGCCTTGCCATGCTTTGCCTTGCCTTGCCTTGCCTTCGGCATTAGGAATTTTCTTCCCCGGACACCAAAAATTCTTAATTTTTAAAACCTATGAAAAACACCATTTTGAAGAATGAAATTCAACCCCGAATCTCATTCTAGTGTGCGTTTTTACATTTGGGTGGAAAAAAATTTCACCTCCTGGGCACAAAAATCCCTTTCTCCGGCATCAGGAATTTTCTTCCTCGGACACCAAAAAATTCTTGATTTTTAAAAGCTATGAAAAACATCATTTTTAAGAATGAAATTCAAGCCCGAATTTCATTCTGGTGTGCGTTTTTACATTTGGGTGGAAAATAATTTCACCTCCTGGGCACAAAAGTCCCTGACTCCGGCATGAGGAATTTTCTTCCCCACACACCAAAAAAATCTTGAATTTAAAATCTATGAAAAACACCATTTTGAAGGACGAAATTCAACCCCGAATCTCATTCTGGTGTCTATTTATACATTTGGGTGGAAAAAAAATTTCACCTCCTGGGCACAAAAATCGCCGGAACTTAAAAACCTGGTTTTTTGAATTGTCTGGCCTGGACTTTGGGATTTTAAATTAAATTAAATAAAATTAAAGAAATTTGAAATTTGAAATTTGAAATTTGAAATTTGATATTTGAAATAATTTGAAATAATTTGAAATTTGAAATTTGAAATTTGAAATTTGAAATTTGAAATTTGAAATTTGAAATTTGAAATTTGAAATTTGAAATTTGAAATTTGAAATTTGAAATTTGAAATTTGAAATTTGAAATTTGAAATTTGAAATTTGCCTTGCCTTGCCTTGCTTTGCCTTGCCTTGCCTTGCCTTCGGAATTAGGAATTTTCTTCCCCGGACACAAAAAAATTCTTAATTTTCAAAAGCTATGAAAAACACCATTTTGAAGAATGAAATTCAACCCCGAATCTCATTCTAGTGTGCGTTTTTACATTTGGGTGGAAAAAAATTTCACCTCCTGGGCACAAAAATCCCTGACTCCGGCATCAGGCATTTTCTTCACAACAAAATCTTGATTTTAAAAAATTATGAAAAACACCATTTTTAAGGACAAAATTCAACCCTGAATCTATTCGGGTGTCTGTTTTTACATTTGGGTAAAAAAAAAATATTCACCTCCTGGGCACTAAAATCCCTGACCCTGGCATCAGGAATTATCTTCCCCGGACACCAAAAAAATCTTGATTTTTAAAAGCTATGAAAAACACCATTTTTAAGCACGAAATTCAACCCTGAATCTCATTCCGGCGTCTGTTTATAGATTTGGGTGGGGAAAAAAAATTCACCTCCTGGGCACAAAACTCTCTGACCCCGGCATCAGGAATTTTCTTCCCCGGACACCAAAAAAATCTTGATTTTTAAAAGCAATGAAAAACACCATTTTTGAGAATGAAATTCAACCCCGAATCTCATTCTGGTGTCCGTTTTTAGATTTGGGTGGGAAAAAAAATTCACCTCCTGGGCACAAAACTCTCTGACCCCGGCATCAGGAATTTTCTTCCCCGGACACCAAAAAAATCTTGATTTTTAAAAGCAATGAAAAACACCATTTTTGAGAATGAAATTCAACCCCGAATCTCATTCTGGTGTCCATTTTTAGATTTGATTGAGAAATTTTTTTTCACCTGCTGGGCACAAAAATCGGCATCAGGAATTTTCTTCCCCGGACACCAAAAAAATCTTGATTTTCATAAACTATGAAAAATACCATTTTTAAGGACGAAATTCAATCCCGAATCTCATTCGGGTGTCCGTTTTTAGATTTGAGTGAAAAAAATTTTTTTACCTCCTGGGCACAAAAATCCCTGACTCCGGCATCAGGAATTTTCTTCCCCGGACACCAAAAAATTCCACTTTTAAGAATGAAATTCAACCCCGAATCTCATTCGGGTGTCCATTTTTAGATTTGAGTAAAAAAAAAATTCACCTCCTGGGCACAAAACTCCCTGACCTCGGCATCAGGAATTTTCTTCCCCGGACACCAAAAAAATCTTGATTTTTAAAAGGTATGAAAAACACAATTTTTGAGAAAGAAATTTAACCCCAAATCTCATTCTGGTGTCCGTTTATAGATTTGAGTGAGAAATTTTATTTCACCTCCTGGGCACAAAAATCGGCATCAGGAATTTTCTTCCCCGGACACCAAAAATATCTTGATTTTTAAAAGCTATAAAAAACACCATTTTTAAGGAAGAAATTCAACCCCGAATCTCATTCTGGTGTCGGTTTTTAGATTTAGTCAGAAATTTTTTTTCACCTCCTGGGCACAAAAATCGGCATCAGGAATTTTCTTCCCCGGACACCAAAAAAATCTTGATTTTCATTAACTATGAAAAACACCATTTTTAAGGACGAAATTCAACCCCGAATCTCATTCGGGTGTCTGTTTTTAGATTTGAATAAAAAAAAACCATTCACCTCCTGGGCACAAAAGTCCCTGACCCCGGCATCAGGAATTTTCTTCCCCGCACACCAAAGAAATCTTGATTTTTAAATGCTATGAACAACACCATTTTAAAGAATGAAATTCAACCGCGAATCTCATTCTGGTGTCCGTTTTTAGATTTGGGTGGAAAAAAATTTCACCTCCTGGGCACAAAAATCCCTGACTCCGGCATCAGGCATTTTCTTCCCAACAAAATCTTGATTTTTAAAAATTATGAAAAACACCATTTTTAAGGACAAAATACAACCCTGAATCGATTCGGGTGTCTGTTTTTACATTTGGGTCAAAAAAAATATTCACCTTCTGGGCACAAAAATCCCTGACCCTGGCATCAGGAATTATCTTCCCCGGACACCAAAAAAATCTTGATTTTTAAAAGCTATGAAAAACACCATTTTTGAGAATGAAATTCAACCCTGAATCTCATTCTGGTGTCCATTTTTAGATTTGAGTAAAAAAAAACATTCACCTCCTGGGCACAAAAATCCCTGACCTCAGCATCAGGAATTTTCTTCCCCGGACACCAAAAAAATCTTGATTTTTAAAAGCTATGAAAAACACCATTTTTAATGAAGAAATTCAACCCCGAATCTCATTCTGGTGTCCGTTTTTAGATTTGAGTGAGAAATTTTTTTTCACCTCCTGGGCATAAAAATCGGCATCAGGAATTTTCTTCCCCGGACACCCAAAAATTCTTGATTTTTAAAAATTATGAAAAACACCATTTTTAAGAATGAAATTCAACCCCAAATCTCATTCTGGTGTCCGTTTTTAGATTTGAGTGAGAATTTTTTTTATACCTCCTGGGCACAAAAATTGGCATCAGGAATTTTCTTCCCCGGACACCTAAAAATTCTTGATTTTTAAAAGCTATGAAAAACACCATTTTTAAGGATGAAATTCAACCCCGAAACTCATTCTGGTGTCCGTTTTTAGATTTGAGTGAGAAATTTTTTTTCACCTCCTGGGCACAAAAATCGGCATCAGGAATTTTCTTCCCCGGACACCAAAAAAATCTTGATTTTCATAAACTATGAAAAATACCATTTTTAAGGACGAAATTCAACCCCGAATCTCATTCGGGTGTCCGTTTTTAGATTTGAGTAAAAAAAAAATTTTCACCTCCTGGGCACAAAAATCCCTGACTCCGGCATCAGGAATTTTCTTCCCAACAAAATCTTGATTTTTAAAAATTATGAAAAACAACATTTTTAAGGACAAAATTCAACCCTGAATCTCATTCGGGTGTCTGTTTTTACATTTGAGTCAAAAAAAAAATTTCACCTCCTGGGCACAAAAATCCCTGACTCCGGCATCAGGAATTTTCTTCCCCGCACACCAAAAAAATCTTGATGTTTAAATGCTATGAACAACACCATTTTAAAGAATGAAATTCAACCCCAAATCTCATTCGGGTGTCCATTTTTAGATTTGAGTCAAAAAAAATTTTTCACCTCCTGGGCACAAAAATCCCTGACTCCGGCATCAGGAATTTTCTTCTCCGTACACCAAAAAAATCTTGATTTTCATTAACTATGAAAAACACCATTTTTAAGGACGAAATTCAACCCTGAATCTCATTCGGGTGTCTGTTTTTACATTTGAGTAAAAAAAAAAATTTCACCTCCTGGGCACAAAAATCCCTGACCTCGGCATCAGGAATTTTCTTCCCCGGACACCAAAAAAAATCTTGATTTTTAAAAGCTATAAAAAACACCATTTTTAAGGAAGAAATTCAACCCCGAATCTCATTCTGGTGTCGGTTTTTAGATTTGAAATTTTTTTTCACCTCCTGGGCACAAAAATCAGCATCAGCAATTTTCTTCCCCGGACACCAAAAAAATCTTGATTTTTAAAAGCTATAAAAAACACCATTTTTAAGGAAGAAATTCAACCCCGAATCTCATTCTGGTGTCGGTTTTTAGATTTAGTCAGAAATTTTTTTTCACCTCCTGGGCACAAAAATCGGCATCAGGAATTTTCTTCCCCGGACACCAAAAAATCTTGATTTTCATTAACTATGAAAAACACCATTTTTAAGGACGAAATTCAACCCCGAATCTCATTCGGGTGTCTGTTTTTAGATTTGAGTAAAAAAAAAAAACCATTCACCTCCTGGGCACAAAAGTCCCTTACCCCGGCATCAGGAATTTTCTTCCCCGCACACCAAAAAAATCTTGATTTTTAAATGCTATGAACAACACCATTTTAAAGAATGAAATTCAACCGCGAATCTCATTCTGGTGTCCGTTTTTAGATTTGGGTAGAAAAAAATTTCACCTCCTGGTCACAAAAATGCCTGACTCCGGCATCAGGCATTTTCTTCCCAACAAAATCTTGATTTTTAAAAATTATGAAAAACACCATTTTTAAGGACAAAATTCAACCCTGAATCGATTCGGGTGTCTGTTTTTACATTTGGGTCAAAAAAAATATTCACCTCCTGGGCACAAAAATCCCTGACCCTGGCATCAGGAATTATCTTTCCCGGACACCAAAAAAATCTTGATTTTTAAAAGCTATGAAAAACACCATTTTTGAGAATGAAATTCAACCGCGAATCTCATTCTGGTGTCCGTTTTTAGATTTGGGTAGAAAAAAATTTCACCTCCTGGGCACAAAAATCCCTGACTCCGGCATCAGGCATTTTCTTCCCAACAAAATCTTGATTTTTAAAAATTATGAAAAACACCATTTTTAAGGACAAAATTCAACCCTGAATCTATTCGGGTGTCTGTTTTTACATTTGAGTCAAAAAAAAAATTCACCTCCTGGGCCCAAAGATCCCTGACTCCGGCATCAGGAATTATCTTCCCTGGACACCAAAAAAATCTTGATTTTTAAAAACTATGAAAAACACCATTTTGAAGGACGAAATTAAACCGCAAATCTAATTCTGGCATCCGTTTTTACATTTGGGTCAAAAAAAATATTCACCTCCTGGGCACAAAAATCCCTGACCCTGGCATAAGGAATTTTCTTCCCCGGACACCAAAAAAATCTTGATTTTTATAAACTATGAAAAACACCATTTTTAAGGAACAAATTCAACCCCGAATCTCATTCTGGTGTCCGTTTTTACATTTGGGTGGAAAAAAAATTTCACCTCCTGGGCACAAAAGTCCCTGACTCCGGCATCAGGAATTTTCGTCCCCGGACACCAAAAAAATCTTGAATTTAAAATCTATGAAAAACACCATTTTGAAGGACGAAATTCAACCCCGAATCTCATTCTGGTGTCCGTTTTTGGATTTGAGTAAAAAAAAACATTCACCTCCTGGGCACAAAAATCCCTGACTCCGGCATCAGGAATTTTCTTCCCCGCACACCAAAAAAATCTTGAATTTAAAATCTATGAAAAACACCATTTTGAAGGACGAAATTCAACCCCGAATCTCATTCTGGTGTCTATTTATACATTTGGGTTGAAAAAAAATTTAACCTCCTGGGCACAATAATCGCCGGGACTTAAAAACCTGGTTGTTTGAATTGTCTGGCCAGGACTGAGGGATTTTAAATTAAATTAAATAAAATTAAAGAAATTTGAAATTTGAAATTTGAAATTTGAAATAATTTGAAATTTGAAATTTGAAATTTGAAATTTGAAATTTGAAATTTGAAATTTGAAATTTGAAATTTGAAATTTGAAATTTGAAATTTGAAATTTGAAATTTGAAATTTGAAATTTGAAATTTGAAATTTGAAATTTGAAATTTGAAATTTGAAATTTGAAATTTGAAATTTGAAATTTGAAATTTGAAATTTGAAATTTGAAATTTGAAATTTGAAATTTGAAATTTGAAATTTGAAATTTGAAATTTGCCTTGCCTTGCCTTGCTTTGCCTTGCCTTGCCTTGCCTTCGGCATTAGGAATTTTCTTTCCCGGACACCAAAAAAATCTTGATTTTTAAAAGCTATGAAAAACATCATTTTTAAGAATGAAATTCAAGCCCGAATTTCATTCTGGTGTGCGTTTTTACATTTGGGTGGAAAGTAATTTCACCTCCTGGGCACAAAAATCCCTGACCCTGGAATCAGGAATTTTCTTCCCCGGACACCAAAAAATTCTTAATTTTTAAAAGCTATGAAAAACACCATTTTGAAGAATGAAATTCAACCCCGAATCTCATTCTGGTGTCCGTTTTTACATTTGGGTGGAAAAAAAAATTTCACCTCCTGGGCACAAAAATCCCTGACTCCGGCATCAGTCATTTTCTTCCCAACAAAATCTTGATTTTTAAAAATTATGAAAAACACCATTTTTAAGGACAAAATTCAACCCTGAATCTATTTGGGTGTCCGTTTTTACATTTGAGTCAAAAAAAAAAATTCACCTCCTGGGCCCAAAAATCCCTGACTCCGGCATCAGGAATTATCTTCCCTGGACACCAAAAAAATCTTGATTTTTAAAAACTATGAAAAACACCATTTTGAAGGACGAAATTCAACCCCAAATCTAATTCTGGCATCCGTTTTTAGATTTTCGTAAAAAAAAACATTCACCTCCTGGGCACAAAAATCCCTGACCCTGGCATCAGGAACTTTCTTCCCCGCACACCAAAAAAATCTTGAATTTAAAATCTATTAAAAACACCATTTTGAAGGACGAAATTCAACCCCGAATCTCATTCTGGTGTCTATTTATACATTTGGGTTGAAAAAAAATTTCACCTCCTGGGCACAAATATCGCCGGGACTAAAAAACCTGGTTGTTTGAATTGTCTGGCCTGGACTGAGGGATTTTAAATTAAATTAAATAAAATTAAAGAAATTTGAAATTTGAAATTTGAAATAATTTGAATTTGAAATTTGAAATTTGAAATTTGAAATTTGAAATTTGAAATTTGAAATTTGAAATTTGAAATTTGAAATTTGAAATTTGAAATTTGAAATTTGAAATTTGAAATTTGAAATTTGAAATTTGAAATTTGCCTTGCCATGCTTTGCCTTGCCTTGCCTTGCCTTCGGCATTAGGAATTTTCTTCCCCGGACACCAAAAATTCTTAATTTTTAAAACCTATGAAAAACACCATTTTGAAGAATGAAATTCAACCCCGAATCTCATTCTAGTGTGCGTTTTTACATTTGGGTGGAAAAAAATTTCACCTCCTGGGCACAAAAATCCCTTTCTCCGGCATCAGGAATTTTCTTCCTCGGACACCAAAAAATTCTTGATTTTTAAAAGCTATGAAAAACATCATTTTTAAGAATGAAATTCAAGCCCGAATTTCATTCTGGTGTGCGTTTTTACATTTGGGTGGAAAATAATTTCACCTCCTGGGCACAAAAGTCCCTGACTCCGGCATGAGGAATTTTCTTCCCCGCACACCAAAAAAATCTTGAATTTAAAATCTATGAAAAACACCATTTTGAAGGACGAAATTCAACCCCGAATCTCATTCTGGTGTCTATTTATACATTTGGGTGGAAAAAAAATTTCACCTCCTGGGCACAAAAATCGCCGGAACTTAAAAACCTGGTTTTTTGAATTGTCTGGCCTGGACTTTGGGATTTTAAATTAAATTAAATAAAATTAAAGAAATTTGAAATTTGAAATTTGAAATTTGAAATTTGATATTTGAAATAATTTGAAATAATTTGAAATTTGAAATTTGAAATTTGAAATTTGAAATTTGAAATTTGAAATTTGAAATTTGAAATTTGAAATTTGAAATTTGAAATTTGAAATTTGAAATTTGAAATTTGAAATTTGAAATTTGAAATTTGCCTTGCCTTGCCTTGCTTTGCCTTGCCTTGCCTTGCCTTCGGAATTAGGAATTTTCTTCCCCGGACACAAAAAAATTCTTAATTTTCAAAAGCTATGAAAAACACCATTTTGAAGAATGAAATTCAACCCCGAATCTCATTCTAGTGTGCGTTTTTACATTTGGGTGGAAAAAAATTTCACCTCCTGGGCACAAAAATCCCTGACTCCGGCATCAGGCATTTTCTTCACAACAAAATCTTGATTTTAAAAAATTATGAAAAACACCATTTTTAAGGACAAAATTCAACCCTGAATCTATTCGGGTGTCTGTTTTTACATTTGGGTAAAAAAAAAATATTCACCTCCTGGGCACTAAAATCCCTGACCCTGGCATCAGGAATTATCTTCCCCGGACACCAAAAAAATCTTGATTTTTAAAAGCTATGAAAAACACCATTTTTAAGCACGAAATTCAACCCTGAATCTCATTCCGGCGTCTGTTTATAGATTTGGGTGGGGAAAAAAAATTCACCTCCTGGGCACAAAACTCTCTGACCCCGGCATCAGGAATTTTCTTCCCCGGACACCAAAAAAATCTTGATTTTTAAAAGCAATGAAAAACACCATTTTTGAGAATGAAATTCAACCCCGAATCTCATTCTGGTGTCCGTTTTTAGATTTGATTGAGAAATTTTTTTTCACCTGCTGGGCACAAAAATCGGCATCAGGAATTTTCTTCCCCGGACACCAAAAAAATCTTGATTTTCATAAACTATGAAAAATACCATTTTTAAGGACGAAATTCAATCCCGAATCTCATTCGGGTGTCCGTTTTTAGATTTGAGTGAAAAAAAATTTTTTACCTCCTGGGCACAAAAATCCCTGACTCCGGCATCAGGAATTTTCTTCCCCGGACACCAAAAAATTCCACTTTTAAGAATGAAATTCAACCCCGAATCTCATTCGGGTGTCCGTTTTTAGATTTGAGTAAAAAAAAAATTCACCTCCTGGGCACAAAACTCCCTGACCTCGGCATCAGGAATTTTCTTCCCCGGACACCAAAAAAATCTTGATTTTTAAAAGCTATGAAAAACACAATTTTTGAGAAAGAAATTTAACCCCAAATCTCATTCTGGTGTCCGTTTATAGATTTGAGTGAGAAATTTTATTTCACCTCCTGGGCACAAAAATCGGCATCAGGAATTTTCTTCCCCGGACACCAAAAATATCTTGATTTTTAAAAGCTATAAAAAACACCATTTTTAAGGAAGAAATTCAACCCCGAATCTCATTCTGGTGTCGGTTTTTAGATTTAGTCAGAAATTTTTTTTCACCTCCTGGGCACAAAAATCGGCATCAGGAATTTTCTTCCCCGGACACCAAAAAAATCTTGATTTTCATTAACTATGAAAAACACCATTTTTAAGGACGAAATTCAACCCCGAATCTCATTCGGGTGTCTGTTTTTAGATTTGAATAAAAAAAAACCATTCACCTCCTGGGCACAAAAGTCCCTGACCCCGGCATCAGGAATTTTCTTCCCCGCACACCAAAGAAATCTTGATTTTTAAATGCTGTGAACAACACCATTTTAAAGAATGAAATTCAACCGCGAATCTCATTCTGGTGTCCGTTTTTAGATTTGGGTGGAAAAAAATTTCACCTCCTGGGCACAAAAATCCCTGACTCCGGCATCAGGCATTTTCTTCCCAACAAAATCTTGATTTTTAAAAATTATGAAAAACACCATTTTTAAGGACAAAATACAACCCTGAATCGATTCGGGTGTCTGTTTTTACATTTGGGTCAAAAAAAATATTCACCTTCTGGGCACAAAAATCCCTGACCCTGGCATCAGGAATTATCTTCCCCGGACACCAAAAAAATCTTGATTTTTAAAAGCTATGAAAAACACCATTTTTGAGAATGAAATTCAACCCTGAATCTCATTCTGGTGTCCGTTTTTAGATTTGAGTAAAAAAAAACATTCACCTCCTGGGCACAAAAATCCCTGACCTCAGCATCAGGAATTTTCTTCCCCGGACACCAAAAAAATCTTGATTTTTAAAAGCTATGAAAAACACCATTTTTAAGGAAGAAATTCAACCCCGAATCTCATTCTGGTGTCCGTTTTTAGATTTGAGTGAGAAATTTTTTTTCACCTCCTGGGCATAAAAATCGGCATCAGGAATTTTCTTCCCCGGACACCCAAAAATTCTTGATTTTTAAAAATTATGAAAAACACCATTTTTAAGGATGAAATTCAACCCCAAATCTCATTCTGGTGTCCGTTTTTAGATTTGAGTGAGAAATTTTTTTATACCTCCTGGGCACAAAAATTGGCATCAGGAATTTTCTTCCCCGGACACCTAAAAATTCTTGATTTTTAAAAGCTATGAAAAACACCATTTTTAAGGATGAAATTCAACCCCGAATCTCATTCTGGTGTCCGTTTTTAGATTTGAGTGAGAAATTTTTTTTCACCTCCTGGGCACAAAAATCGGCATCAGGAATTTTCTTCCCCGGACACCAAAAAAATCTTGATTTTCATAAACTATGAAAAATACCATTTTTAAGGACGAAATTCAACCCCGAATCTCATTCGGGTGTCCGTTTTTAGATTTGAGTAAAAAAAAAATTTTCACCTCCTGGGCACAAAAATCCCTGACTCCGGCATCAGGAATTTTCTTCCCAACAAAATCTTGATTTTTAAAAATTATGAAAAACACCATTTTTAAGGACAAAATTCAACCCTGAATCTCATTCGGGTGTCTGTTTTTACATTTGAGTCAAAAAAAAAATTTCACCTCCTGGGCACAAAAATCCCTGACTCCGGCATCAGGAATTTTCTTCCCCGCACACCAAAAAAATCTTGATGTTTAAATGCTATGAACAACACCATTTTAAAGAATGAAATTCAACCCCAAATCTCATTCGGGTGTCCATTTTTAGATTTGAGTCAAAAAAAATTTTTCACCTCCTGGGCACAAAAATCCCTGACTCCGGCATCAGGAATTTTCTTCTCCGCACACCAAAAAAATCTTGATTTTCATTAACTATGAAAAACACCATTTTTAAGGACGAAATTCAACCCTGAATCTCATTCGGGTGTCTGTTTTTACATTTGAGTCAAAAAAAAAATTTCACCTCCTGGGCACAAAAATCCCTGACCTCGGCATCAGGAATTTTCTTCCCCGGACACCAAAAAAAATCTTGATTTTTAAAAGCTATAAAAAACACCATTTTTAAGGAAGAAATTCAACCCCGAATCTCATTCTGGTGTCGGTTTTTAGATTTGAAATTTTTTTTCACCTCCTGGGCACAAAAATCAGCATCAGGAATTTTCTTCCCCGGACACCAAGAAAATCTTGATTTTTAAAAGCTATAAAAAACACCATTTTGAAGGACGAAATTCAACCCCGAATCTCATTCTGGTGTCCGTTTTTGGATTTGAGTAAAAAAAAACATTCACCTCCTGGGCACAAAAATCCCTGACTCTGGCATCAGGAATTTTCTTCCCCGCACACCAAAAAAATCTTGAATTTAAAATCTATGAAAAACACCATTTTGAAGGACGAAATTCAACCCCGAATCTCATTCTGGTGTCTATTTATACATTTGGGTTGGGGAAAAATTTAACCTCCTGGGCACAAAAATCGCCGGGAGTTAAAAACCTGGTTGTTTGAATTGTCTGGCCAGGACTGAGGGATTTTAAATTAAATTAAATTAAATTAAAGAAATTTGAAATTTGAAATTTGAAATAATTTGAAATTTGAAATTTGAAATTTGAAATTTGAAATTTGAAATTTGAAATTTGAAATTTGAAATTTGAAATTTGAAATTTGAAATTTGAAATTTGAAATTTGAAATTTGAAATAATTTGAAATTTGAAATTTGAAATTTGAAATTTGAAATTTGAAATTTGAAATTTGAAATTTGAAATTTGAAATTTGAAATTTGAAATTTGAAATTTGAAATTTGCCTTGCCATGCTTTGCCTTGCCTTGCCTTGCCTTCGGCATTAGGAATTTTCTTCCCCGGACACCAAAAAATTCTTAATTTTTAAAACCTATGAAAAACACCATTTTGAAGAATGAAATTCAACCCCGAATCTCATTCTAGTGTGCGTTTTTACATTTGGGTGGAAAAAAATTTCACCTCCTGGGCACAAAAATCCCTGACTCCGGCATCAGGAATTTTCTTCCCCGGACACCAAAAAATTCTTGATTTTTAAAAGCTATGAAAAACATCATTTTTAAGAATGAAATTCAAGCCCGAATTTCATTCTGGTGTGCGTTTTTACATTTGGGTGGAAAATAATTTCACCTCCTGGGCACAAAAGTCCCTGACTCCGGCATCAGGAATTTTCTTCCCCGCACACCAAAAAAATCTTGAATTTAAAATCTATGAAAAACACCATTTTGAAGGACGAAATTCAACCCCGAATCTCATTCTGGTGTCTATTTATACATTTGGGTGGAAAAAAAATTTCACCTCCTGGACACAAAAATCGCCGGGACTTAAAAACCTGGTTTTTTGAATTGTCTGGCCTGGACTTTGGGATTTTAAATTAAATTAAATAAAATTAAAGAAATTTGAAATTTGAAATTTGAAATTTGAAATTTGATATTTGAAATAATTTGAAATAATTTGAAATTTGAAATTTGAAATTTGAAATTTGAAATTTGAAATTTGAAATTTGAAATTTGAAATTTGAAATTTGAAATTTGAAATTTGCCTTGCCTTGCCTTGCTTTGCCTTGCCTTGCCTTGCGTTCGGCATTAGGAATTTTCTTCCCCGGACACCAAAAAATTCTTAATTTTTAAAAGCTATGAAAAACACCATTTTGAAGAATGAAATTCAACCCCGAATCTCATTCTAGTGTGCGTTTTTACATTTGGGTGGAAAAAAAATTTCACCTCCTGGGCACAAAAGTCCCTGACTCCGGCATCAGGAATTTTCTTCCCCGGACACCAAAAAAATCGTGAATTTAAAATCTATGAAAAATACCATTTTGAAGGACGAAATTCAACCCCGAATCTCATTCTGGTGTCCGTTTTTGGATTTGAGTAAAAAAAAACATTCACCTCCTGGGCACAAAAATCCCTGACTCCGGCATCAGGAATTTTCTTCCCCGCACACCAAAAAAATCTTGAATTTAAAATCTATGAAAAACACCATTTTGAAGGACGAAATTCAACCCCGAATCTCATTCTGGTGTCTATTTATACATTTGGGTTGAAAAAAAATTTAACCTCCTGGGCACAAAAATCGCCGGGACTTAAAAACCTGGTTGTTTGAATTGTCTGGCCAGGACTGAGGGATTTTAAATTAAATTAAATAAAATTAAAGAAATTTGAAATTAGAAATTAGAAATAATTTGAAATTTGAAATTTGAAATTTGAAATTTGAAATTTGAAATTTGAAATTTGAAATTTGAAATTTGAAATTTGAAATTTGAAATTTGAAATTTGAAATTTGAAATTTGAAATTTGAAATTTGAAATTTGAAATTTGAAATTTGAAATTTGAAATTTGAAATTTGAAATTTGAAATTTGAAATTTGAAATTTGAAATTTGAAATTTGAAATTTGAAATTTGAAATTTGAAATTTGAAATTTGCCTTGCCTTGCCTTGCCTTGCCTTCGGCATTAGGAATTTTCTTCCCCATACACCAAAAAATTCTTAATTTTTAAAAGCTATGAAAAACACCATTTTTAAGAATGAAATTCAACCCCGAATCTCATTCTAGTGTGCGTTTTTACATTTGGGTGGAAAAAAATTTCACCTCCTGGGCACAAAAATCCCTGACTCCGGCATCAGGAATTTTATTCCCAACAAAATCTTGATTTTTAATAATTATGATAAACACCATTTTTAAGGAAGAAATTCAACCCCGAATCTCATTCTGGTGTCCGTTTTTACATTTGGGTGGGGAAAAAATTTCACCTCCTGGGCACAAAAATCCCTGACACCGGCATCAGGAATTATCTTCCCTGTACACCAAAAAAATCTTGATTTTTAAAAGCTATGAAAAACATCATTTTTAAGAATGAAATTCAAGCCCGAATTTCATTCTGGTGTGCATTTTCACATTTGGGTGGAAAGTAATTTCACCTCCTGGGCACAAAAATCCCTGACCCTGGAATCAGGAATTTTCTTCCCCGGACACCAAAAAAATCTTGATTTTTATAAACTATGAAAAACACCATTTTTAAGGAAGAAATTCAACCCCGAATTTCATTCTGGTGTCAGTTTTTACATTTGAGTCAATAAAAAAATTTCACCTCCTGGGCACAAAAATCCCTGACCCCAGCATCAGGAATTTTCTTCCCCGGACATGAAATAAATCTTGATTTTTAAAAGCTATGAAAAACACCATTTTTGAGAATGAAATTCAACCCCTAATCTCATTCTGGTGTCCGTTTTTAGATTTGGGTGGGAAAAAAATTTCACCTCCTGGGCACAAAAATCCCTGACCCCGGCATCAGGAATTTTCTTCCCCGCACACCAAAAAAATCTTGATTTTTAAATGCTATGAAAAATGACATTTTTAAGGACAAAAAGCAACCCTGAATCTCATTCTGGTGTCCGTTTTTAGATTTGAGTCAGAAATTTTTTTTCACCTCCTGGGCACAAAAATCGGCATAAGGAATTTTCTTACCCAGACACCAAAAAAATCTTGATTTTTAAAAGCTATGAAAACACCATTTTTAAGGAACAAATTCAACCCCGAATCTCATTCTGGTGTCCGTTTTTACATTTGGGTGGAAAAAAAAATTCACCTCCTGGGCACAAAAATCCCTGACTCCGGCATCAGGAATTTTCTTCCCCGGACACCAAAAAATTCTTGATTTTTAAAAGCTATGAAAAACATCATTTTTAAGAATGAAATTCAAGCCCGAATTTCATTCTGGTGTGCGTTTTTACATTTCGTTGGAAAATAATTTCACCTCCTGGGCACAAAAGTCCCTGACTCCGGCATCAGGAATTTTCTTCCCCGGACACCAAAAAAATCGTGAATTTAAAATCTATGAAAAACACCATTTTGAAGGACGAAATTCAACCCCGAATCTCATTCTGGTGTCCGTTTTTGGATTTGAGTAAAAAAAAACATTCACCTCCTGGGCACAAAAATCCCTGACTCCGGCATCAGGAATTTTCTTCCCCGCACACCCAAAAAAATCTTGAATTTAAAATATATGAAAAACACCATTTTGAAGGACGAAATTCAACCCCGAATCTCATTCTGGTGTCTATTTATACATTTGGGTTGAAAAAAAATTTAACCTCCTGGGCACAAAAATCGCCGGGACTTAAAAACCTGGTTGTTTGAATTGTCTGGCCAGGACTGAGGGATTTTAAATTAAATTAAATAAAATTAAAGAAATTTGAAATTTGAAATTTGAAATTTGAAATAATTTGAAATTTGAAATTTGAAATTTGAAATTTGAAATTTGAAATTTGAAATTTGAAATTTGAAATTTGAAATTTGAAATTTGAAATTTGAAATTTGAAATTTGAAATTTGAAATTTGAAATTTGAAATTTGAAATTTGCCTTGCCTTGCCTTGCTTTGCCTTGCCTTGCCTTGCCTTCGGCATTAGGAATTTACTTCCCCATACACCAAAAAGTTCTTAATTTTTAAAAGCTATGAAAAACACCATTTTTAAGATTGAAATTCAACCCCGAATCTCATTCTGGTGTCCGTTTTTACATTTGGGTGGAAAAAAAAATTTCACCTCCTGGGCACAAAAATCCCTGACTCCGGCATCAGGAATTTTCTTCCCCGGACACCAAAAAAATCTATTTTTATAAACTATGAAAAACACCATTTTTAAGGAAGAAATTCAACCCCAAATCTAATTCTGGCATCCGTTTTTACATTTGGGTCAAAAAAAATATTCACCTCCTGGGCACAAAAATCCCTGACCCTGGCATAAGGAATTTTCTTCCCCGGACACCAAAAAAATCTTGATTTTTAAAAGCAATGAAAAACACCATTTTTGAGAATGAAATTCAACCCCAAATCTCATTCTGGTGTCCGTTTTTAGATTTGGGTGGGAAAAAAATTTCACCTCCTGGGCACAAAAATCCCTGACCCCGGCATCAGGAATTTACTTCCCCGCACACAAAAAAAATCTTGATTTTTAAATGCTATGAAAAATGACATTTTTAAGGACAAAAAGCAACCCCGAATCTCATTCTGGTGTCCGTTTTTAGATTTGAGTCAGAAATTTTTTTTCACCTCCTGGGCACAAAAATCGGCATAAGGAATTTTCTTACCCAGACACCAAAAAAATCTTGATTTTTAAAAGCTATGAAAACACCATTTTTAAGGATGAAATCCAACCCCGAATCTCATTCTGGTGTCCGTTTTTAGATTTTCGTAAAAAAAAAACATTCACCTCCTGGGCACAAAAATCCCTGACTCCGGCATCAGGAATTTTCTTCCCCGCACACCAAAAAAATCTTGAATTTAAAATCTATTAAAAACACCATTTTGAAGGACGATATTCAACCCCGAATCTCATTCTGGTGTCTATTTATACATTTGGGTTGAAAAAAAATTTCACCTCCTGTGCACAAAAATCGCCGGGACTTAAAAACCTGGTTGTTTGAATTGTCTGGCCTGGACTGAGGGATTTTAAATTAAATTAAATAAAATTAAAGAAATTTGAAATTTGAAATTTGAAATTTGAAATAATTTGAATTTGAAATTTGAAATTTGAAATTTGAAATTTGAAATTTGAAATTTGAAATTTGAAATTTGAAATTTGAAATTTGAAATTTGAAATTTGAAATTTGAAATTTGAAATTTGAAATTTGAAATTTGAAATTTGAAATTTGAAATTTGAAATTTGAAATTTGAAATTTGAAATTTGAAATTTGAAATTTGAAATTTGAAATTTGAAATTTGAAATTTGAAATTTGAAATTTGAAATTTGAAATTTGAAATTTGAAATTTGAAATTTGAAATTTGAAATTTGAAATTTGAAATTTGAAATTTGCCTTGCCTTGCTTTGCCTTGCCTTGCCTTGCCTTGCCTTCGGCATTAGGAATTTTCTTCCCCATACACCAAAAAATTCTTAATTTTTAAAAGCTATGAAAAACACCATTTTTAAGAATGAAATTCAACCCCGAATCTCATTCTAGTGTGCGTTTTTACATTTGGGTGGAAAAAAATTTCACCTCCTGGGCACAAAAATCCCTGACTCCGGCATCAGGAATTTTATTCCCAACAAAATCTTGATTTTTAATAATTATGATAAACACCATTTTTAAGGAAGAAATTCAACCCCGAATCTCATTCTGGTGTCCGTTTTTACATTTGGGTGGGGAAAAAATTTCACCTCCTGGGCACAAAAATCCCTGACTCCGGCATCAGGAATTTTCTTCCCCGGACACCAAAAAAATCTTGATTTTTAAAAGCTATGAAAAACATCATTTTTAAGAATGAAATTCAAGCCCGAATTTCATTCTGGTGTGCGTTTTCACATTTGGGTGGAAAGTAATTTCACCTCCTGGGCACATAAATCCCTGACCCTGGAATCAGGAATTTTCTTCCCCGGACACCAAAAAAATCTTGATTTTTATAAACTATGAAAAACACCATTTTTAAGGAAGAAATTCAACCCCGAATTTCATTCTGGTGTCAGTTTTTACATTTGAGTCAATAAAAAAATTTCACCTCCTGGGCACAAAAATCCCTGACCCCAGCATCAGGAATTTTCTTCCCCGGACATGAAATAAATCTTGATTTTAAAAAGCTATGAAAAACACCATTTTTGAGAATGAAATTCAACCCCTAATCTCATTCTGGTGTCCGTTTTTAGATTTGGGTGGGAAAAAAATTTCACCTCCTGGGCGCAAAAATCCCTGACCCCGGCATCAGGAATTTTCTTCCCCGCACACAAAAAAAATCTTGATTTTTAAGTGCTATGAAAAATGACATTTTTAAGGACAAAAAGCAACCCCGAATCTCATTCTGGTGTCCGTTTTTAGATTTGAGTCAGAAATTTTTTTTCACCTCCTGGGCACAAAAATCGGCATAAGGAATCTTCTTACCCAGACACCAAAAAAATCTTGATTTTTAAAAGCAATGAAAAACACCATTTTTGAGAATGAAATTCAACCCCGAATCTCATTCTGGTGTCCGTTTTTAGATTTGGATGGGAAAAAAATTTCACCTCCTGGGCACAAAAATCCCTGACCCCGGCATCAGGAATTTTCTTCCCCGCACACCAAAAAAATCTTGATTTTTAAATGCTATGAAAAATGACATTTTTAAGGACAAAAAGCAACCCCGAATCTCATTCTGGTGTCCGTTTTTAGATTTGAGTCAGAAATTTTTTTTCACCTCCTGGGCACAAAAATCGGCATAAGGAATTTTCTTACCCAGACACCAAAAAAATCTTGATTTTTAAAAGCTATGAAAACACCATTTTTAAGGACAAAATTCAACCCTGAATCTATTCGGGTGTCCGTTTTTACATTTGAGTCAAAAACAAAAATTCACCTCCTGGGCCCAAAAATCCCTGACTCCGGCATCAGGAATTATCTTCCCTGGACACCAAAAAAATCTTGATTTTTAAAAACTATGAAAAACACCATTTTGAAGGACGAAATTCAACCCCAAATCTAATTCTGGCATCCGTTTTTACATTTGGGTCAAAAAAAATTTCACCTCCTGGGCACAAAAATCCCTGACCCTGGCATCAGGAATTTTCTTCCCCGGACACCAAAAAAATCTTGATTTTTATAAACTATGAAAAACACCATTTTTAAGGAACAAATTCAACCCCGAATCTCATTCTGGTGTCCGTTTTTAGATTTGATTGAGAAATTTTTTTTCACCTCCTGGGCACAAAAATCGGCATCAGGAATTTTCTTCCCCGGAAATCAAAAAAATCTTGATTTTCATAAACTATGAAAAATACCATTTTTAACGACGAAATTCAACCCCGAATCTCATTCGGGTGTCCGTTTTTAGATTTGAGTGAAAAAAAATTTTTCACCTCCTGGGCACAAAAATCCCTGACTCCGGCATCAGGAATTTTCTTCCCCGGACACCAAAAAATTCTTGATTTTTAAAAGCTATGAAAAACACCACTTTTAAGAATGAAATTCAACCCCGAATCTCATTCTAGTGTGCGTTTTTACATTTGGGTGGAAAAAAATTTCACCTCCTGGGCACAAAAATCCCTGACTCCGGCATCAGGCATTTTCTTCACAACAAAATCTTGATTTTAAAAAATTATGAAAAACACCATTTTTAAGGACAAAATTCAACCCTGAATCTATTCGGGTGTCTGTTTTTACATTTGGGTAAAAAAAAAATATTCACCTCCTGGGCACTAAAATCCCTGACCCTGGCATCAGGAATTATCTTCCCCGGACACCAAAAAAATCTTGATTTTTAAAAGCTATGAAAAACACCATTTTTAAGCACGAAATTCAACCCCGAATCTCATTCCGGCGTCTGTTTATAGATTTGGGTGGGGAAAAAAAATTCACCTCCTGGGCACAAAACTCTCTGACCCCGGCATCAGGAATTTTCTTCCCCGGACACCAAAAAAATCTTGATTTTTAAAAGCAATGAAAAACACCATTTTTGAGAATGAAATTCAACCCCGAATCTCATTCTGGTGTCCGTTTTTAGATTTGGGTGGGAAAAAAATTTCACCTTCTGGGCACAAAAATCCCTGACCCCGGCATCAGGAATTTTCTTCCCCGCACACCAAAGAAATCTTGATTTTTAAATGCTATGAACAACACCATTTTAAAGAATGAGATTCAACCGCGAATCTCATTCTGGTGTCCGTTTTTAGATTTGGGTGGAAAAAAATTTCACCTCCTGGGCACAAAAATCCCTGACTCCGGCATCAGGCATTTTCTTCCCAACAAAATCTTGATTTTTAAAAATTATGAAAAACACCATTTTTAAGGACAAAATTCAACCCTGAATCGATTCGGGTGTCTGTTTTTACATTTGGGTCAAAAAAAATATTCACCTCCTGGGCACAAAAATCCCTGACCCTGGCATCAGGAATTATCTTCCCCGGACACCAAAAAAATCTTGATTTTTAAAAGCTATGAAAAACACCATTTTTGAGAATGAAATTCAACCCTGAATCTCATTCTGGTGTCCGTTTTTAGATTTGAGTAAAAAAAAACATTCACCTCCTGGGCACAAAAATCCCTGACCTCAGCATCAGGAATTTTCTTCCCCGGACACCAAAAAAATCTTGATTTTTAAAAGCTATGAAAAACACCATTTTTAAGGAAGAAATTCAACCCCGAATCTCATTCTGGTGTCCGTTTTTAGATTTGAGTGAGAAATTTTTTTTCACCTCCTGGGCATAAAAATCGGCATCAGGAATTTTCTTCCCCGGACACCCAAAAATTCTTGATTTTTAAAAATTATGAAAAACACCATTTTTAAGGATGAAATTCAACCCCAAATCTAATTCTGGCATCCGTTTTTACATTTGGGTCAAAAAAAATATTCACCTCCTGGGCCCAAAAATCCCTGACCTCAGCATCAGGAATTTTCTTCCCCGGACACCAAAAAAATCTTGATTTTTATAAACTATGAAAAACACCATTTTTAAGGAACAAATTCAACCCCGAATCTCATTCTGGTGTCCGTTTTTAGATTTGATTGAGAAATTTTTTTTCACCTCCTGGGCACAAAAATCGGCATCAGGAATTTTCTTCCCCGGAAACCAAAAAAATCTTGATTTTCATAAACTATGAAAAATACCATTTTTAACGACGAAATTCAACCCCGAATCTCATTCGGGTGTCCGTTTTTAGATTTGAGTGAAAAAAAATTTTTCACCTCCTGGGCACAAAAATCCCTGACTCCGGCATCAGGAATTTTCTTCCCCGGACACCAAAAAATTCTTGATTTTTAAAAGCTATGAAAAACACCACTTTTAAGAATGAAATTCAACCCCGAATCTCATTCTAGTGTGCGTTTTTACATTTGGGTGGAAAAAAATTTCACCTCCTGGGCACAAAAATCCCTGACTCCGGCATCAGGCATTTTCTTCACAACAAAATCTTGATTTTAAAAAATTATGAAAAACACCATTTTTAAGGACAAAATTCAACCCTGAATCTATTCGGGTGTCTGTTTTTACATTTGGGTAAAAAAAAAATATTCACCTCCTGGGCACTAAAATCCCTGACCCTGGCATCCCGGAATTATCTTCCCCGGACACCAAAAAAATCTTGATTTTTAAAAGCTATGAAAAACACCATTTTTAAGCACGAAATTCAACCCCGAATCTCATTCCGGCGTCTGTTTATAGATTTGGGTGGGGAAAAAAAATTCACCTCCTGGGCACAAAACTCTCTGACCCCGGCATCAGGAATTTTCTTCCCCGGACACCAAAAAAATCTTGATTTTTAAAAGCAATGAAAAACACCATTTTTGAGAATGAAATTCAACCCCGAATCTCATTCTGGTGTCCGTTTTTAGATTTGGGTGGGAAAAAAATTTCACCTTCTGGGCACAAAAATCCCTGACCCCGGCATCAGGAATTTTCTTCCCCGCACACCAAAGAAATCTTGATTTTTAAATGCTATGAACAACACCATTTTAAAGAATGAAATTCAACCGCGAATCTCATTCTGGTGTCCGTTTTTAGATTTGGGTGGAAAAAAATTTCACCTCCTGGGCACAAAAATCCCTGACTCCGGCATCAGGCATTTTCTTCCCAACAAAATCTTGATTTTTAAAAATTATGAAAAACACCATTTTTAAGGACAAAATTCAACCCTGAATCGATTCGGGTGTCTGTTTTTACATTTGGGTCAAAAAAAATATTCACCTCCTGGGCACAAAAATCCCTGACCCTGGCATCAGGAATTATCTTCCCCGGACACCAAAAAAATCTTGATTTTTAAAAGCTATGAAAAACACCATTTTTGAGAATGAAATTCAACCCTGAATCTCATTCTGGTGTCCGTTTTTAGATTTGAGTAAAAAAAAACATTCACCTCCTGGGCACAAAAATCCCTGACCTCAGCATCAGGAATTTTCTTCCCCGGACACCAAAAAAATCTTGATTTTTAAAAGCTATGAAAAACACCATTTTTAAGGAAGAAATTCAACCCCGAATCTCATTCTGGTGTCCGTTTTTAGATTTGAGTGAGAAATTTTTTTTCACCTCCTGGGCATAAAAATCGGCATCAGGAATTTTCTTCCCCGGACACCCAAAAATTCTTGATTTTTAAAAATTATGAAAAACACCATTTTTAAGGATGAAATTCAACCCCAAATCTCATTCTGGTGTCCGTTTTTAGATTTGAGTGAGAAATTTTTTTTCACTTCCTGGGCACAAAAATTGGCATCAGGAATTTTCTTCCCCGGACACCTAAAAATTCTTGATTTTTAAAAGCTATGAAAAACACCATTTTTAAGGATGAAATTCAACCCCGAATCTCATTCTGGTGTCCGTTTTTAGATTTGAGTGAGAAATTTTTTTTCACCTCCTGGGCACAAAAATCGGCATCAGGAATTTTCTTCCCCGGACACCAAAAAAATCTTGATTTTCATAAACTATGAAAAATACCATTTTTAAGGATGAAATTCAACCCCGAATCTCATTCTGGTGTCCGTTTTTAGATTTGAGTAAAAAAAAATTTTCACCTCCTGGGCACAAAAATCCCTGACTCCGGCATCAGGAATTTTCTTCCCAACAAAATCTTGATTTTTAAAAATTATGAAAAACACCATTTTTAAGGACAAAATTCAACCCTGAATCTCATTCGGGTGTCTGTTTTTACATTTGAGTCAAAAAAAAAATTTCACCTCCTGGGCACAAAAATCCCTGACTCCGGCATCAGGAATTTTCTTCCCCGCACACCAAAAAAATCTTGATGTTTAAATGCTATGAACAACACCATTTTAAAGAATGAAATTCAACCCCAAATCTCATTCGGGTGTCCATTTTTAGATTTGAGTCAAAAAAATTTTTTCACCTCCTGGGCACAAAAATCCCTGACTCCGGCATCAGGAATTTTCTTCTCCGCACACCAAAAAAATCTTGATTTTCATTAACTATGAAAAACACCATTTTTAAGGACGAAATTCAACCCTGAATCTCATTCGGGTGTCTGTTTTTACATTTGAGTAAAAAAAAAAATTTCACCTCCTGGGCACAAAAATCCCTGACTCCGGCATCAGGAATTATCTTCCCTGGACACCAAAAAAATCTTGATTTTTAAAAACTATGAAAAACACCATTTTGAAGGAGGAAATTCAACCCCAAATCTAATTCTGGCATCCGTTTTTACATTTGGGTCAAAAAAAATATTCACCTCCTGGGCACAAAAATCCCTGACCCTGGCATCAGGAATTTTCTTCCCCGGACACCAAAAAAATCTTGATTTTTATAAACTATGAAAAACACCATTTTTAAGGAACAAATTCAACCCCGAATCTCATTCTGGTGTCCGTTTTTACATTTGGGTGGAAAAAAAAATTCACCTCCTGGGCCCAAAAATCCCTGACTCCGGCATCAGGAATTTTCTTCCCCGGACACCAAAAAAATCTTGATTTTTATAAACTATGAAAAACACCATTTTTAAGGAACAAATTCAACCCCGAATCTCATTCTGGTGTCCGTTTTTACATTTGGGTGGAAAAAAAAATTCACCTCCTGGGCACAAAAATCCCTGACTCCGGCATCAGGAATTTTCTTCCCCGGACACCAAAAAATTCTTGATTTTTAAAAGCTATGAAAAACATCATTTTTAAGAATGAAATTCAAGCCCGAATTTCATTCTGGTGTGCGTTTTTACATTTCGTTGGAAAATAATTTCACCTCCTGGGCACAAAAGTCCCTGACTCCGGCATCAGGAATTTTCTTCCCCGGACACCAAAAAAATCTTGAATTTAAAATCTATGAAAAACACCATTTTGAAGGACGAAATTCAAGCCCGAATCTCATTCTGGTGTCCGTTTTTGGATTTGAGTAAAAAAAAACATTCACCTCCTGGGCACAAAAATCCCTGACTCCGGCATCAGGAATTTTCTTCCCCGCACACCAAAAAAATCTTGAATTTAAAATCTATTAAAAACACCATTTTGAAGGACGAAATTCAACCCCGAATCTCATTCTGGTGTCTATTTATACATTTGGGTTGAAAAAAAAATTCACCTCCTGTGCACAAAAATCGCCGGGACTTAAAAACCTGGTTGTTTGAATTGTCTGGCCTGGACTGAGGGATTTTAAATTAAATTAAATAAAATTAAAGAAATTTGAAATTTGAAATTTGAAATTTGAAATTTGAAATAATTTGAAATTTGAAATTTGAAATTTGAAATTTGAAATTTGAAATTTGAAATTTGAAATTTGCCTTGCCTTGCTTTGCCTTGCCTTGCCTTGCCTTCGGCATTAGGAATTTTCTTCCCCGGACACCAAAAAATTCTTAATTTTTAAAAGCTATGAAAAACACCATTTTGAAGAATGAAATTCAACCCCGAATCTCATTCTAGTATGCGTTTTTACATTTGGGTGGAAAAAAATTTCACCTCCTGGGCACAAAAATCCCTTACTCCGGCATCAGGAAGTTTCTTCCCAACAAAATCTTGATTTTTAAAAATTATGATAAACACCATTTTTAAGGAAGAAATTCAACCCCGAATCTCATTCTGGTGTCCGTTTTTATATTTGGGTGGAAAAAAAATTTCACGTCCTGGGCACAAAAATCCCTGACTCCGGCATCAGGAATTTTCTTCCCCGGACACCAAAAAATTCTTGATTTTTAAAAGCTATGAAAAACATCATTTTTAAGAATGAAATTCAAGCCCGAATTTCATTCTGGTGTGCGTTTTTACATTTGGGAGAAAAAAATTTCACCTCCTGGCCACAAAAGTCCCTGACTCCGGCATCAGGAATTTTCTTCCCCGCACACCAAAAAAATCTTGAATTTAAAATCTATGAAAAACACCATTTTGAAGGATGAAATTCAACCCCGAATCTCATTCTGGTGTCTATTTATACATTTGGGTGGAAAAAAAATTTCACCTCCTGGGCACAAAAATCGCCGGGACTTAAAAACCTGGTTTTTTGAATTGTCTGGCCTGGACTTTGGGATTTTAAATTAAATTAAATAAAATTAAAGAAATTTGAAATTTGAAATTTGAAATTTGAAATTTGATATTTGAAATAATTTGAAATAATTTGAAATAATTTGAAATTTGAAATTTGAAATTTGAAATTTGAAATTTGAAATTTGAAATTTGAAATTTGAAATTTGAAATTTGAAATTTGAAATTTGAAATTTGAAATTTGAAATTTGAAATTTGAAATTTGAAATTTGAAATTTGAAATTTGCCTTGCCTTGCCTTGCCTTCGGCATTAGGAATTTTCTTCCCCATACACCAAAAAATTCTTAATTTTTAAAAGCTACGAAAAACACTATTTTTAAGAATGAAATTCAACCCCGAATCTCATTCTAGTGTGCGTTTTTACATTTGGGTGGAAAAAAATTTCACCTCCTGGGCACAAAAATCCCTGACTCCGGCATCAGGAATTTTATTCCCAACAAAATCTTGATTTTTAAAAATTATGATTAACACCATTTTTAAGGAAGAAATTCAACCCCGAATCTCATTCTGCTGTCTGTTTTTACATTTGGGTGGAGAAAAAAATTTCACCTCCTGGGCACAAAAATCCCTGACTCCGGCATCAGGAATTTTCTTTCCCGGACACCAAAAAAATCTTGATTTTTAAAAGCTATGAAAAACATCATTTTTAAGAATGAAATTCAAGCCCGAATTTCATTCTGGTGTGCGTTTTTACATTTGGGTGGAAAGTAATTTCACCTCCTGGGCACAAAAATCCCTGACCCTGGCATCAGGAATTTTCTTCCCCGGACACCAAAAAAATCTATTTTTATAAACTATGAAAAACACCATTTTTAAGGAAGAAATTCAACCCCGAATTTCATTCTGGTGTCAGTTTTTACATTTGAGTCAATAAAAAAATTTCACCTCCTGGGCACAAAAATCCCTGACCCCAGCATCAGGAATTTTCTTCCCCGGACATGAAATAAATCTTGATTTTTAAAAGCTATGAAAAACACCATTTTTGAGAATGAAATTCAACCCCGAATCTCATTCTGGCGTCTGTTTATAAATTTGGGTGGAAAAAAAAAATTTCACCTCCTGGGCACAAAAATCCCTGACTCCGGCATAAGCATTTTCTTCCCAACAAATCTTGATTTTTAAAAATGATGAAAAACACCATTTTTAAGGACAAAATTCAACCCTGAATCTATTCGGGTGTCTGTTTTTACATTTGAGTCAAAAAAATTTTTTCACCTCCTGGGCCCAAAAATCCCTGACTCCGGCATCAGGAATTTTCTTCCCTGGACACCAAAAAAATCTTCATTTTTAAAAACTATGAAAAACACCATTTTGAAGGACGAAATTCAACCGCAAATCTAATTCTGGCATCCGTTTTTACATTTGGGTCAAAAAAAATATTCACCTCCTGGGCACAAAAATCCCTGACCCTGGCATCAGGAATTTTCTTCCCCGGACACCAAAAAAATCTTGATTTTTATAAACTATGAAAAACACCATTTTTAAGGAACAAATTCAACCCCGAATCTCATTCTGGTGTCCGTTTTTACATTTGGGTGGAAAAAAAATTTCACCTCCTGGGCACAAAAATCCCTGACTCCGGCATCAGGAATTTTCTTCCCCGCACACCAAAAAAATCTTGAATTTAAAATCTATGAAAAACACCATTTTGAAGGACGAAATTCAACCCCGAATCTCATTTTGGTGTCTATTTATACATTTGGGTTGAAAAAAAATTTAACCTCCTGGGCACAAAAATCGCCGGGAGTTAAAAACCTAGTTGTTTGAATTGTCTGGCCAGGACTGAGGGATTTCAAATTAAATTAAATTAAATTAAAGAAATTTGAAATTTGAAATTTGAAATAATTTGAAATTTGAAATTTGAAATTTGAAATTTGAAATTTGAAATTTGAAATTTGAAATTTGAAATTTGAAATTTGATATTTGAAATAATTTGAAATAATTTGAAATAATTTGAAATAATTTGAAATATGAAATTTGAAATTTGAAATTTGAAATTTGCCTTGCCTTGCCTTGCCTTCGGTATTAGGAATTTTCTTCCCCGGACACCAAAAAATTCTTAATTTTCAAAAGCTATGAAAAACACCATTTTGAAGAATGAAATTCAACCCCGAATCTCATTCTAGTGTGCGTTTTTACATTTGGGTGGAAAAAAAATTCACCTCCTGGGCACAAAAATCCCTGACTCCGGCATCAGGAATTTTCTTCCCCGGACACCAAAAAATTCTTGATTTTTAAAAGCTATGAAAAACATCATTTTTAAGAATGAAATTCAAGCCCGAATTTCATTTTGGTGTGCGTTTTTACATTTGGGTGGAAAATAATTTCACCTCCTGGGCACAAAAATCCCTGACTCCGGCATCAGGCATTTTCTTCCCAACAAAATCTTGATTTTTAAAAATTATGAAAAACACCATTTTTAAGGACAAAATTCAACCCTGAATCTATTAGGGTGTCTGTTTTTACATTTGGGTCAAAAAAAATATTCACCTCCTTGGCCCAAAAATCCCTGACTCCGGCATCAGGAATTATCTTCCCTGGACACCAAAAAAATCTTGATTTTTAAAAACTATGAAAAACACCATTTTGAAGGACAAAATTCAACCGCAAATCAAATTCTGGCATCCGTTTTTACATTTGGGTCAAAAAAAATATTCACCTCCTGGGCACAAAAATCCCTGACCCTGGCATCAGGAATTTTCTTCCCCGGACACCAAAAAAATCTTGATTTTTAAAAGCTATGAAAACACCATTTTTAAGGATGAAATTCAACCCCGAATCTCATTCTGGTATCCGTTTTTAGATTTTCGTAAAAAAAAACATTCACCTCCTGGGCACAAAAATCCCTGACTCCGGCATCAGGAATTTTCTTCCCCGCACACCAAAAAAAATCTTGAATTTAAAATCTATTAAAAACACCATTTTGAAGGACAAAATTCAACCCCGAATCTCATTCTGGTGTCTATTTATACATTTGGGTTGAAAAAAAATTTCACCTCCTGGGCACAAATATCGCCGGGACTTAAAAACCTGGTTGTTTGAATTGTCTGGCCTGGACTGAGGGATTTTAAATTAAATTAAATAAAATTAAAGAAATTTGAAATTTGAAATTTGAAATTTGAAATAATTTGAATTTGAAATTTGAAATTTGAAATTTGAAATTTGAAATTTGAAATTTGAAATTTGAAATTTGAAATTTGCCTTGCCTTGCTTTGCCTTGCCTTGCCTTGCCTTCGGCATTAGGAATTTTCTTCCCCGGACACCAAAAAATTCTTAATTTTTAAAACCTATGAAAAACACCATTTTGAAGAATGAAATTCAACCCCGAATCTCATTCTAGTGTGCGTTTTTACATTTGGGTGGAAAAAAATTTCACCTCCTGGGCACAAAAATCCCTGACTCCGGCATCAGGAATTTTCTTCCCCGGACACCAAAAAATTCTTGATTTTTAAAAGCTATGAAAAACATCATTTTTAAGAATGAAATTCAAGCCCGAATTTCATTCTGGTGTGCGTTTTTACATTTGGGTGGAAAATAATTTCACCTCCTGGGCACAAAAGTCCCTGACTCCGGCATCAGGAATTTTCTTCCCCGCACACCAAAAAAATCTTGAATTTAAAATCTATGAAAAACACCATTTTGAAGGACGAAATTCAACCCCGAATCTCATTCTGGTGTCTATTTATACATTTGGGTGGAAAAAAAATTTCATCTCCTGGGCACAAAAATCGCCGGGACTTAAAAACCTGGTTTTTTGAATTGTCTGGCCTGGACTTTGGGATTTTAAATTAAATTAAATAAAATTAAAGAAATTTGAAATTTGAAATTTGAAATTTGAAATTTGAAATTTGATATTTGAAATAATTTGAAATAATTTGAAATAATTTGAAATTTGAAATTTGAAATTTGAAATTTGAAATTTGAAATTTGAAATTTGCCTTGCCTTGCCTTGCTTTGCCTTGCCTTGCCTTCGGCATTAGGAATTTTCTTCCCCGGACACCAAAAAATTCTTAATTTTTAAAAGCTATGAAAACACCATTTTTAAGGATGAAATTCAACCCCGAATCTCATTCTGGTATCCGTTTTTAGATTTTCGTAAAAAAAAACATTCACCTCCTGGGCACAAAAATCCCTGACTCCGGCATCAGGAATTTTCTTCCCCGCACACCAAAAAAAATCTTGAATTTAAAATCTATTAAAAACACCATTTTGAAGGACAAAATTCAACCCCGAATCTCATTCTGGTGTCTATTTATACATTTGGGTTGAAAAAAAATTTCACCTCCTGGGCACAAATATCGCCGGGACTTAAAAACCTGGTTGTTTGAATTGTCTGGCCTGGACTGAGGGATTTTAAATTAAATTAAATAAAATTAAAGAAATTTGAAATTTGAAATTTGAAATTTGAAATAATTTGAATTTGAAATTTGAAATTTGAAATTTGAAATTTGAAATTTGAAATTTGAAATTTGAAATTTGAAATTTGAAATTTGAAATTTGAAATTTGAAATTTGAAATTTGAAATTTGAAATTTGAAATTTGCCTTGCCTTGCCTTGCTTTGCCTTGCCTTGCCTTCGGCATCAGGAATTTTCTTCCCCGGACACCAAAAAAATCTTGATATTTAAAAGCTATGAAAACACCATTTTTTAGGATGAAATTCAACCCCGAATCTCATTCTGGTATCCGTTTTTAGATTTTCGTAAAAAAAAACATTCACCTCCTGGGCACAAAAATCCCTGACTCCGGCATCAGGAATTTTCTTCCCCGCACACCAAAAAAAATCTTGAATTTAAAATCTATTAAAAACACCATTTTGAAGGACAAAATTCAACCCCGAATCTCATTCTGGTGTCTATTTATACATTTGGGTTGGAAAAAAATTTCACCTCCTGGGCACAAATATCGCCGGGACTTAAAAACCTGGTTGTTTGAATTGTCTGGCCTGGACTGAGGGATTTTAAATTAAATTAAATAAAATTAAAGAAATTTGAAATTTGAAATTTGAAATTTGAAATAATTTGAATTTGAAATTTGAAATTTGAAATTTGAAATTTGAAATTTGAAATTTGAAATTTGAAATTTGAAATTTGAAATTTGAAATTTGAAATTTGAAATTTGAAATTTGAAATTTGCCTTGCCTTGCTTTGCCTTACCTTGCCTTGCCTTCGGCATTAGGAATTTTCTTCCCCGGACACCAAAAAATTCTTAATTTTTAAAACCTATGAAAAACACCATTTTGAAGAATGAAATTCAACCCCGAATCTCATTCTAGTGTGCGTTTTTACATTTGGGTGGAAAAAAAATTCACCTCCTGGGCACAAAAATCCCTGACTCCGGCATCAGGAATTTTCTTCCCCGGACACCAAAAAATTCTTGATTTTTAAAAGCTATGAAAAACATCATTTTTAAGAATGAAATTCAAGCCCGAATTTCATTCTGGTGTGCGTTTTTACATTTGGGTGGAAAATAATTTCACCTCCTGGGCACAAAAGTCCCTGACTCCGGCATCAGGAATTTTCTTCCCCGCACACCAAAAAAATCTTGAATTTAAAATCTATGAAAAACACCATTTTGAAGGACGAAATTCAACCCCGAATCTCATTCTGGTGTCTATTTATACATTTGGGTGGAAAAAAAATTTCATCTCCTGGGCACAAAAATCGCCGGGACTTAAAAACCTGGTTTTTTGAATTGTCTGGCCTGGACTTTGGGATTTTAAATTAAATTAAATAAAATTAAAGAAATTTGAAATTTGAAATTTGAAATTTGAAATTTGAAATTTGATATTTGAAATAATTTGAAATAATTTGAAATAATTTGAAATTTGAAATTTGAAATTTGAAATTTGAAATTTGAAATTTGAAATTTGCCTTGCCTTGCCTTGCTTTGCCTTGCCTTGCCTTGCCTTCGGTATTAGGAATTTTCTTCCCCGGACAGCAAAAAATTCTTAATTTTCAAAAGCTATGAAAAACACCATTTTGAAGAATGAAATTCAACCCCGAATCTCATTCTAGTGTGCGTTTTTACATTTGGGTGGAAAAAAATTTCACCTCCTGGGCACAAAAATCCCTTACTCCGGCATCAGGAATTTTCTTCCCAACAAAATCTTGATTTTTAAAAATAATGATAAAGACCATTTTTAAGGAAGAAATTCAACCCCGAATCTCATTCTTGTGTCCATTTTTACATTTGGGTGGAAAAAAAAATTTCACCTCCTGGGCACAAAAATCCCTGACTCCGGCATCAGGCATTTTCTTCCCAACAAAATCTTGATTTTTAAAAATTATGAAAAACACCATTTTTAAGGACAAAATTCAACCCTGAATCTATTCGGGTGTCTGTTTTTACATTTGAGTCAAAAAAAAAATTCACCTCCTGGGCCCAAAAATCCCTGACTCCGGCATCAGGAATTATCTTCCCTGGACACCAAAAAAAATCTTGATTTTTAAAAACTATGAAAAACACCATTTTGAAGGACGAAATTCAACCGCAAATCTAATTCTGGCATCCGTTTTTACATTTGGGTCAAAAAAAATATTCACCTCCTGGGCACAAAAATCCCTGACCCTGACATCAGGAATTTTCTTCCCCGGACACCAAAAAAAATCTTGATTTTTATAAACTATGAAAAACACCATTTTTAAGGAACAAATTCAACCCCGAATCTCATTCGGGTGTCCGTTTTTACATTTGGGTGGAAAAAAAATTTCACCTCCTGGGCACAAAAATCCCTGACTCCGGCATCAGGAATTTTCTTCCCCGGACACCAAAAAATTCTTGATTTTTAAAAGCTATGAAAAACATCATTTTTAAGAATGAAATTCAAGCCTGAATTTCATTCTGGTGTGCGTTTTTACATTTCTTTGTAAAATAATTTCACCTCCTGGGCACAAAAGTCACTGACTGCGGCATCAGGAATTTTCTTCCCCGGACACCAAAAAAATCTTGAATTTAAAATCTATGAAAAACACCATTTTGAAGGACGAAATTCAACCCCGAATCTCATTCTGGTGTCCGTTTTTGGATTTGAGTAAAAAAAAACATTCACCTCCTGGGCACAAAAATCCCTGACTCCGGCATCAGGAATTTTCTTCCCCGTACACCAAAAAAATCTTGAATTTAAAATCTATGAAAAACACCATTTTGAAGGACGAAATTCAACCCCGAATCTCATTCTGGTGTCTATTTATACATTTGGGTTGAAAAAAAATTTCACCTCCTGGGCACAAATATCGCCGGGACTTAAAAACCTGGTTGTTTGAATTGTCTGGCCTGGACTGAGGGATTTTAAATTAAATTAAATTAAATTAAAGAAATTTGAAATTTGAAATTTGAAATTTGAAATAATTTGAATTTGAAATTTGAAATTTGAAATAATTTGAAATTTGAAATTTGAAATTTGAAATTTGAAATTTGAAATTTGAAATTTGAAATTTGAAATTTGAAATTTGAAATTTGAAATTTGAAATTTGAAATTTGAAATTTGAAATTTGAAATTTGAAATTTGAAATTTGAAATTTGCCTTGCCTTGCTTTGCCTTGCCTTGCCTTGCCTTGCCTTCGGCATTAGGAATTTTCTTCCCCGGACACCAAAAAAATCTTGAATTTAAAATCTATGAAAAACACCATTTTGAAGGACGAAATTCAACCCCGAATCTCATTCTGGTGTCTATTTATACATTTGGGTGGGGAAAAAAATTCACCTCCTGGGCACAAAAATCGCCGGGACTTAAAAACGTGGTTTTTTCAATTGTCTGGCCTGGACTTTGGGATTTTAAATTAAATTAAATAAAATTAAAGAAGTTTGAAATTTGAAATTTGAAATTTGAAATTTGAAATTTGATATTTGAAATAATTTGAAATAATTTGAAATAATTTGAAATTTGAAATTTGAAATTTGAAATTTGAAATTTGAAATTTGAAATTTAAAATTTGAAATTTGAAATTTGAAATTTGAAATTTGAAATTTGAAATTTGAAATTTGAAATTATTTGCCTTGCCTTGCCTTGCTTTGCCTTGCCTTGCCTTGCCTTTGGCATTAGGAATTTTCTTCCCCGGACACCAAAAAATTCTTAATTTTTAAAAGCTATGAAAAACACCATTTTGAAGAATGAAATTCAACCCCGAATCTCATTCTAGTGTGCGTTTTTACATTTGGGTGGAAAAAAATTTCACATCCTGGGCACAAAAATCGTTTACTCCGGCATCAGGAATTTTCTTCCCAACAAAATCTTGATTTTTAAAAATTATGATAAACACCATTTTTAAGGAACAAATTCAACCCCGAATCTCATTCTGGTGTCCGTTTTTACATTTGGGTGGAAAAAAAAATATTCACCTCCTGGGCCCAAAAATCCCTGACTCCGGCATCAGGAATTATCTTCCCTGGACACCAACAAAATCTTGATTTTTAAAAACTATGAAAAACACCATTTTGAAGGACGAAATTCAACCCCAAATCTAATTCTGGCATCCGTTTTTACATTTGGGTCAAAAAAAATATTCACCTCCTCGGCACAAAAATCCCTGACCCTGGCATCAGGAATTTTCTTCCCCGGACACCAAAAAAATCTTGATTTTTATAAACTATGAAAAACACCATTTTTAAGGAATAAATTCAACCCCGAATCTCATTCTGGTGTCCGTTTTTACATTTGGGTGGAAAAAAAATTTCACCTCCTGGGCACAAAAATCCCTGACTCCGGCATCAGGAATTTTCTTCCCCGGACACCAAAAAATTCTTAATTTTTAAAAGCTATGAAAAACACCATTTTGAAGAATGAAATTCAACCCCGAATCTCATTCTAGTGTGCATTTTTACATTTGGGTGGAAAAAAATTTCACATCCTGGGCACAAAAATCCCTTACTCCGGCATCAGGAATTTTCTTCCCAACAAAATCTTGATTTTTAAAAATTATGATAAAAACCATTTTTAAGGAACAAATTCAACCCCGAATCTCATTCTGGTGTCCGTTTTTACATTTGGGTGGGAAAAAAAATTTCACCTCCTGGGCACAAAAATCCCTGACTCCGGCATCAGTCATTTTCTTCCCAACAAAATCTTGATTTTTAAAAATTATGAAAAACACCATTTTTAAGGACAAAATTCAACCCTGAATCTATTCGGGTGTCCGTTTTTACATTTGAGTCAAAAAAAAAAAATTCACCTCCTGGGCCCAAAATTCCCTGACTCCAGCATCAGGAATTATCTTCCCTGGACACCAAAAAAATCTTGATTTTTAAAAACTATGAAAAACACCATTTTGAAGGACGATATTCAACCCCAAATCTAATTCTGGCATCCGTTTTTACATTTGGGTCAAAAAAAATATTCACCTCCTCGGCACAAAAATCCCTGACCCTGGCATCAGGAATTTTCTTCCCCGGACACCAAAAATATCTTGATTTTTATAAACTATGAAAAACACCATTTTTAAGGAACAAATTCAACCCCGAATCTCATTCTGGTGTCCGTTTTTACATTTGGGTGGAAAAAAAATTTCACCTACTGGGCACAAAAATCCATGACTCCGGCATCAGGAATTTTCTTCCCCGGACACCAAAAAAATCTTGAATTTAAAATCTATGAAAAACACCATTTTGAAGGACGAAATTCAACCCCGAATCTCATTCTGGTGTCCGTTTTTGGATTTGAGTAAAAAAAAACATTCACCTCCTGGGCACAAAAATCCCTGACTCCGGCATCAGGAATTTTCTTCCCCGCACACCAAAAAAATCTTGAATTTAAAATCTATGAAAAACACCATTTTGAAGGACAAAATTCAACCCCGAATCTCATTCTGGTGTCTATTTATACATTTGGGTTGGAAAAAAATTTAACCTCCTGGGCACAAAAATCGCCGGGAGTTAAAAACCTGGTTGTTTGAATTGTCTGGCCAGGACTGAGGGATTTTAAATTAAATTAAATTAATTTAAAGAAATTTGAAATTTGAAATTTGAAATAATTTGAAATTTGAAATTTGAAATTTGAAATTTGAAATTTGAAATTTGAAATTTGAAATTTGAAATTTGCCTTGCCTTGCCTTGCTTTGCCTTGCCTTGCCTTCGGCATCAGGAATTTTCTTCCCCGGACACCAAAAAAATCTTGATATTTAAAAGCTATGAAAACACCATTTTTAAGGATGAAATTCAACCCCGAATCTCATTCTGGTATCCGTTTTTAGATTTTCGTAAAAAAAAACATTCACCTCCTGGGCACAAAAATCCCTGACTCCGGCATCAGGAATTTTCTTCCCCGCACACCAAAAAAAATCTTGAATTTAAAATCTATTAAAAACACCATTTTGAAGGACAAAATTCAACCCCGAATCTCATTCTGGTGTCTATTTATACATTTGGGTTGAAAAAAAATTTCACCTCCTGGGCACAAATATCGCCGGGACTTAAAAACCTGGTTGTTTGAATTGTCTGGCCTGGACTGAGGGATTTTAAATTAAATTAAATAAAATTAAAGAAATTTGAAATTTGAAATTTGAAATTTGAAATAATTTGAATTTGAAATTTGAAATTTGAAATTTGAAATTTGAAATTTGAAATTTGAAATTTGAAATTTGAAATTTGAAATTTGAAATTTGAAATTTGAAATTTGAAATTTGAAATTTGCCTTGCCTTGCTTTGCCTTACCTTGCCTTGCCTTCGGCATTAGGAATTTTCTTCCCCGGACACCAAAAAATTCTTAATTTTTAAAAGCTATGAAAAACACCATTTTGAAGAATGAAATTCAACCCCGAATCTCATTCTAGTGTGCGTTTTTACATTTGGGTGGAAAAAAAATTCACCTCCTGGGCACAAAAATCCCTGACTCCGGCATCAGGAATTTTCTTCCCCGGACACCAAAAAATTCTTGATTTTTAAAAGCTATGAAAAACATCATTTTTCAGAATGAAATTCAAGCCCGAATTTCATTCTGGTGTGCGTTTTTACATTTGGGTGGAAAATAATTTCACCTCCTGGGCACAAAAGTCCCTGACTCCGGCATCAGGAATTTTCTTCCCCGCACACCAAAAAAATCTTGAATTTAAAATCTATGAAAAACACCATTTTGAAGGACGAAATTCAACCCCGAATCTCATTCTGGTGTCTATTTATACATTTGGGTGGAAAAAAAATTTCACCTCCTGGGCACAAAAATCGCCGGGACTTAAAAACCTGGTTTTTTGAATTGTCTGGCCTGGACTTTGGGATTTTAAATTATTTAAATAAAATTAAAGAAATTTGAAATTTGAAATTTGAAATTTGAAATTTGATATTTGAAATAATTTGAAATAATTTGAAATTTGAAATTTGAAATTTGAAATTTGAAATTTGAAATTTGAAATTTGAAATTTGAAATTTGAAATTTGAAATTTGAAATTTGAAATTTGAAATTTGAAATTTGAAATTTGCCTTGCCTTGCCTTGCTTTGCCTTGCCTTGCCTTGCCTTCGGTATTAGGAATTTTCTTCCCCGGAGACAAAAAAATTCTTAATTTTCAAAAGCTATGAAAAACACCATTTTGAAGAATGAAATTCAACCCCGAATCTCATTCTAGTGTGCGTTTTTACATTTGGGTGGAAAAAAATTTCACCTCCTGGGCACAAAAATCCCTTACTCCGGCATCAGGAATTTTCTTCCCAACAAAATCTTGATTTTTAAAAATAATGATAAACACCATTTTTAAGGAAGAAATTCAACCCCGAATCTCATTCTGGTGTCCATTTTTACATTTTGGTGGAAAAAAAAATTTCACCTCCTGGGCACAAAAATCCCTGACTCCGGCATCAGTCATTTTCTTCCCAACAAAATCTTGATTTTTAAAAATTATGAAAAACACCATTTTTAAGGACAAAATTCAACCCTGAATCTATTCGGGTGTCTGTTTTTACATTTGAGTCAAAAAAAAAAATTCACCTCCTGGGCCCAAAGATCCCTGACTCCGGCATCAGGAATTATCTTCCCTGGACACCAAAAAAATCTTGATTTTTAAAAACTATGAAAAACACCATTTTGAAGGACGAAATTAAACCGCAAATCTAATTCTGGCATCCGTTTTTACATTTGGGTCAAAAAAAATATTCACCTCCTGGGCACAAAAATCCCTGACCCTGGCATAAGGAATTTTCTTCCCCGGACACCAAAAAAATCTTGATTTTTATAAACTATGAAAAACACCATTTTTAAGGAACAAATTCAACCCCGAATCTCATTCTGGTGTCCGTTTTTACATTTGGGTGGAAAAAAAATTTCACCTCCTGGGCACAAAAATCAGGAATTTTCTTCCCCGCACACCAAAAAAATCTTGAATTTAAAATCTATGAAAAACACCATTTTGAAGGACGAAATTCAACCCCGAATCTCATTCTGGTGTCTATTTATACATTTGGGTTGAAAAAAAATTTAACCTCCTGGGCACAAAAATCGCCAAGACTTAAAAACCTGGTTGTTTGAATTGTCTGGCCAGGACTGAGGGATTTTAAATTAAATTAAATAAAATTAAAGAAATTTGAAATTTGAAATTTGAAATTTGAAATAATTTGAAATTTGAAATTTGAAATTTGAAATTTGAAATTTGAAATTTGAAATTTGAAATTTGAAATTTGAAATTTGAAATTTGAAATTTGAAATTTGAAATTTGAAATTTGAAATTTGAAATTTGAAATTTGAAATTTGAAATTTGAAATTTGAAATTTGAAATTTGAAATTTGAAATTTGATATTTGCCTTGCCTTGCCTTGCTTTGCCTTGCCTTGCCTTGCCTTCGGCATTAGGAATTTTCTTTCCCGGACACCAAAAAAATCTTGATTTTTAAAAGCTATGAAAAACATCATTTTTAAGAATGAAATTCAAGCCCGAATTTCATTCTGGTGTGCGTTTTCACATTTGAGTGGAAAGTAATTTCACCTCCTGGGCACAAAAATCCCTGACCCTGGAATCAGGAATTTTCTTCCCCGGACACCAAAAAATTCTTAATTTTTAAAAGCTATGAAAAACACCATTTTGAAGAATGAAATTCAACCCCGAATCTCATTCTAGTGTGCGTTTTTACATTTGGGTGGAAAAAAATTTCACCTCCTGGGCACAAAAATCCCTGACTCCGGCATCAGGAATTTTCTTCCCAACAAAATCTTGATTTTTAAAAATTATGAAAAACACCATTTTTAAGGACAAAATTCAACCCTGAATCTATTCGGGTGTCCGTTTTTACATTTGAGTCAAAAAAAATAATTCACCTCCTGGGCCCAAAAATCCCTGACTCCGGCATCAGGAATTATCTTCCCTGGACACCAAAAAAATCTTGATTTTTAAAAACTATGAAAAACACCATTTTGAAGGACGAAATTCAACCCCAAATCTAATTCTGGCATCCGTATTTACATTTGGGTCAAAAAAAATATTCACCTCCTGGGCACAAAAATCCCTGACCCTGGCATCAGGAATTTTCTTCCCCGGACACCAAAAAAATCTTGATTTTTATAAACTATGAAAAACACCATTTTTAAGGAACAAATTGAACCCCGAATCTCATTCTGGTGTCCGTTTTTACATTTGGGTGGAAAAAAAATTTCACCTCCTGGGCACAAAAATCCCTGACTGCGGCATCAGGAATTTTCTTCCCAACAAAATCTTGATTTTTAAAAATTATGATAAAAACCATTTTTAAGGAACAAATTCAACCCCGAATCTCATTCTGGTGTCCGTTTTTACATTTGGGTGGAAAAAAAAATTTCACCTCCTGGGCACAAAAATCCCTGACTCCGGCATCAGTCATTTTCTTCCCAACAAAATCTTGATTTTTAAAAATTATGAAAAACACCATTTTTAAGGACAAAATTCAACCCTGAATCTATTCGGGTGTCCGTTTTTACATTTGAGTCAAAAAAAAAAAAATTCACCTCCTGGGCCCAAAAATCCCTGACTCCGGCATCAGGAATTATCTTCCCTGGACACCAAAAAAATCTTGATTTTTAAAAACTATGAAAAACACCATTTTGAAGGACGAAATTCAACCCCAAATCTAATTCTGGCATCCGTTTTTACATTTGGGTCAAAAAAAATATTCACCTCCTCGGCACAAAAATCCCTGACCCTGGCATCAGGAATTTTCTTCCCCGGACACCAAAAATATCTTGATTTTTATAAACTATGAAAAACACCATTTTTAAGGAACAAATTCAACCCCGAATCTCATTCTGGTGTCCGTTTTTACATTTGGGTGGAAAAAAAATTTCACCTCCTGGGCACAAAAATCCCTGACTCCGGCATCAGGAATTTTCTTCCCCGGACACCAAAAAATTCTTGATTTTTAAAAGCTATGAAAAACATCATTTTTAAGAATGAAATTCAAGCCCGAATTTCATTCTGGTGTGCGTTTTTACATTTCGTTGGAAAATAATTTCACCTCCTGGGCACAAAAGTCCCTGACTCCGGCATCAGGAATTTTCTTCCCCGGACACCAAAAAAATCGTGAATTTAAAATCTATGAAAAAAACCATTTTGAAGGACGAAATTCAACCCCGAATCTCATTGTGGTGTCCGTTTTTGGATTTGAGTAAAAAAAAACATTCACCTCCTGGGCACAAAAATCCCTGACTCCGGCATCAGGAATTTTCTTCCCCGCACACCAAAAAAATCTTGAATTTAAAATCTATGAAAAACACCATTTTGAAGGACGAAATTCAACCCCGAATCTCATTCTGGTGTCTATTTATACATTTGGGTTGAAAAAAAATTTAACATCCTGGGCACAAAAATCGCCGGGACTTAAAAACCTGGTTGTTTGAATTGTCTGGCCAGGACTGAGGGATTTTAAATTAAATTAAATACAATTAAAGAAATTTGAAATTTGAAATTTGAAATTTGAAATAATTTGAATTTGAAATTTGAAATTTGAAATTTGAAATTTGAAATTTGAAATTTGAAATTTGAAATTTGAAATTTGAAATTTGAAATTTGAAATTTGAAATTTGAAATTTGAAATTTGAAATTTGAAATTTGCCTTGCCTTGCCTTGCTTTGACTTGCCTTGCCTTGCCTTCGGCATTAGGAATTTTCTTCCCTGGACACCAAAAAATTCTTAATTTTTAAAAGCTATGAAAAACACCATTTTGAAGAATGAAATTCAACCCCCAATCTCATTCTAGTGTGCGTTTTTACATTTGGGTGGAAAAAAATTTCACCTCCTGGGCACAAAAATCCCTTACTCCGGCATCAGGAATTTTCTTCCCAACAAAATCTTGATTTTTAAAAATTATGATAAACACCATTTTTAAGGAAGAAATTCAACCCCGAATCTCATTCTGGTGTCCGTTTTTACATTTGGGTGGAAAAAAAAATTTCACCTCCTGGGCACAAAAGTCCCTGACTCCGGCATCAGGAATTTTCTTCCCCACACACCAAAAAAATTTTGAATTAAAAATCTATGAAAAACACCATTTTGAAGGACGAAATTCAACCCCGAATCTCATTCTGGTGTCCATTTTTACATTTTGGTGGAAAAAAAAATTTCACCTCCTGGGCACAAAAATCCCTGACTCCGGCATCAGGAATTTTCTTCCCAACAAAATCTTGATTTTTAAAAATTATGAAAAACACCATTTTTAAGGACAAAATTCAACCCTGAATCTATTCGGGTGTCTGTTTTTACATTTGAGTCAAAAAAAAAAATTCACCTCCTGGGCCCAAAGATCCCTGACTCCGGCATCAGGAATTATCTTCCCTGGACACCAAAAAAATCTTGATTTTTAAAAACTATGAAAAACACCATTTTGAAGGACGAAATTAAACCGCAAATCTAATTCTGGCATCCGTTTTTACATTTGGGTCAAAAAAAATATTCACCTCCTGGGCACAAAAATCCCTGACCCTGGCATAAGGAATTTTCTTCCCCGGACACCAAAAAAATCTTGATTTTTATAAACTATGAAAAACACCATTTTTAAGGAACAAATTCAACCCCGAATCTCATTCTGGTGTCCGTTTTTACATTTGGGTGGAAAAAAAATTTCACCTCCTGGGCACAAAAATCAGGAATTTTCTTCCCCGCACACCAAAAAAATCTTGAATTTAAAATCTATGAAAAACACCATTTTGAAGGACGAAATTCAACCCCGAATCTCATTCTGGTGTCTATTTATACATTTGGGTTGAAAAAAAATTTAACCTCCTGGGCACAAAAATCGCCGAGACTTAAAAACCTGGTTGTTTGAATTGTCTGGCCAGGACTGAGGGATTTTAAATTAAATTAAATAAAATTAAAGAAATTTGAAATTTGAAATTTGAAATTTGAAATAATTTGAAATTTGAAATTTGAAATTTGAAATTTGAAATTTGAAATTTGAAATTTGAAATTTGAAATTTGAAATTTGAAATTTGAAATTTGAAATTTGAAATTTGAAATTTGAAATTTGAAATTTGAAATTTGAAATTTGAAATTTGAAATTTGAAATTTGAAATTTGAAATTTGAAATTTGAAATTTGCCTTGCCTTGCCTTGCTTTGCCTTGCCTTGCCTTGCCTTCGGCATTAGGAATTTTCTTTCCCGGACACCAAAAAAATCTTGATTTTTAAAAGCTATGAAAAACATCATTTTTAAGAATGAAATTCAAGCCCGAATTTCATTCTGGTGTGCGTTTTTACATTTGAGTGGAAAGTAATTTCACCTCCTGGGCACAAAAATCCCTGACCCTGGAATCAGGAATTTTCTTCCCCGGACACCAAAAAATTCTTAATTTTTAAAAGCTATGAAAAACACCATTTTGAAGAATGAAATTCAACCCCGAATCTCATTCTAGTGTGCGTTTTTACATTTGGGTGGAAAAAAATTTCACCTCCTGGGCACAAAAATCCCTGACTCCGGCATCAGGAATTTTCTTCCCAACAAAATCTTGATTTTTAAAAATTATGAAAAACACCATTTTTAAGGACAAAATTCAACCCTGAATCTATTCGGGTGTCCGTTTTTACATTTGAGTCAAAAAAAATAATTCACCTCCTGGGCCCAAAAATCCCTGACTCCGGCATCAGGAATTATCTTCCCTGGACACCAAAAAAATCTTGATTTTTAAAAACTATGAAAAACACCATTTTGAAGGACGAAATTCAACCCCAAATCTAATTCTGGCATCCGTATTTACATTTGGGTCAAAAAAAATATTCACCTCCTGGGCACAAAAATCCCTGACCCTGGCATCAGGAATTTTCTTCCCCGGACACCAAAAAAATCTTGATTTTTATAAACTATGAAAAACACCATTTTTAAGGAACAAATTGAACCCCGAATCTCATTCTGGTGTCCGTTTTTACATTTGGGTGGAAAAAAAATTTCACCTCCTGGGCACAAAAATCCCTGACTGCGGCATCAGGAATTTTCTTCCCAACAAAATCTTGATTTTTAAAAATTATGATAAAAACCATTTTTAAGGAACAAATTCAACCCCGAATCTCATTCTGGTGTCCGTTTTTACATTTGGGTGGAAAAAAAAATTTCACCTCCTGGGCACAAAAATCCCTGACTCCGGCATCAGTCATTTTCTTCCCAACAAAATCTTGATTTTTAAAAATTATGAAAAACACCATTTTTAAGGACAAAATTCAACCCTGAATCTATTCGGGTGTCCGTTTTTACATTTGAGTCAAAAAAAAAAAATTCACCTCCTGGGCCCAAAAATCCCTGACTCCGGCATCAGGAATTATCTTCCCTGGACACCAAAAAAATCTTGATTTTTAAAAACTATGAAAAACACCATTTTGAAGGACGAAATTCAACCCCAAATCTAATTCTGGCATCCGTTTTTACATTTGGGTCAAAAAAAATATTCACCTCCTCGGCACAAAAATCCCTGACCCTGGCATCAGGAATTTTCTTCCCCGGACACCAAAAATATCTTGATTTTTATAAACTATGAAAAACACCATTTTTAAGGAACAAATTCAACCCCGAATCTCATTCTGGTGTCCGTTTTTACATTTGGGTGGAAAAAAAATTTCACCTCCTGGGCACAAAAATCCCTGACTCCGGCATCAGGAATTTTCTTCCCCGGACACCAAAAAATTCTTGATTTTTAAAAGCTATGAAAAACATCATTTTTAAGAATGAAATTCAAGCCCGAATTTCATTCTGGTGTGCGTTTTTACATTTCGTTGGAAAATAATTTCACCTCCTGGGCACAAAAGTCCCTGACTCCGGCATCAGGAATTTTCTTCCCCGGACACCAAAAAAATCGTGAATTTAAAATCTATGAAAAACACCATTTTGAAGGACGAAATTCAACCCCGAATCTCATTGTGGTGTCCGTTTTTGGATTTGAGTAAAAAAAAACATTCACCTCCTGGGCACAAAAATCCCTGACTCCGGCATCAGGAATTTTCTTCCCCGCACACCAAAAAAATCTTGAATTTAAAATCTATGAAAAACACCATTTTGAAGGACGAAATTCAACCCCGAATCTCATTCTGGTGTCTATTTATACATTTGGGTTGAAAAAAAATTTAACATCCTGGGCACAAAAATCGCCGGGACTTAAAAACCTGGTTGTTTGAATTGTCTGGCCAGGACTGAGGGATTTTAAATTAAATTAAATACAATTAAAGAAATTTGAAATTTGAAATTTGAAATTTGAAATAATTTGAATTTGAAATTTGAAATTTGAAATTTGAAATTTGAAATTTGAAATTTGAAATTTGAAATTTGAAATTTGAAATTTGAAATTTGAAATTTGAAATTTGAAATTTGAAATTTGAAATTTGCCTTGCCTTGCCTTGCTTTGACTTGCCTTGCCTTGCCTTCGGCATTAGGAATTTTCTTCCCTGGACACCAAAAAATTCTTAATTTTTAAAAGCTATGAAAAACACCATTTTGAAGAATGAAATTCAACCCCCAATCTCATTCTAGTGTGCGTTTTTACATTTGGGTGGAAAAAAATTTCACCTCCTGGGCACAAAAATCCCTTACTCCGGCATCAGGAATTTTCTTCCCAACAAAATCTTGATTTTTAAAAATTATGATAAACACCATTTTTAAGGAAGAAATTCAACCCCGAATCTCATTCTGGTGTCCGTTTTTACATTTGGGTGGAAAAAAAAATTTCACCTCCTGGGCACAAAAGTCCCTGACTCCGGCATCAGGAATTTTCTTCCCCACACACCAAAAAAATTTTGAATTAAAAATCTATGAAAAACACCATTTTGAAGGACGAAATTCAACCCCGAATCTCATTCTGGTGTCTATTTATACATTTGGGTTGAAAAAAAATTTCACCTCCTGGGCACAAAAATCGCCGGGACTTAAAAACCTGGTTTTTTGAATTGTCTGGCCTAGACTTTGGGATTTTAAATTAAATTAAATAAAATTAAAAAAATTTGAAATTTGAAATTTGAAATTTGATATTTGAAATAATTTGAAATAATTTGAAATAATTTGAAATAATTTGAAATAATTTGAAATAATTTGAAATTTGAAATTTGAAATTTGAAATTTGAAATTTGAAATTTGAAATTTGAAATTTGAAATTTGAAATTTGAAATTTGAAATTTGAAATTTGAAATTTGCCTTGCCTTGCTTTGCCTTGCCTTGCCTTGCCTTCGGCATTAGGAATTTTCTTCCCCATACACCAAAAAATTCTTAATTTTTAAAAGCTATGAAAAACACCATTTTTAAGAATGAAATTCAATCCCGAAACTCATTCTAGTGTGCGTTTTTACATTTGGGTGGAAAAAAATTTCACCTCCTGGGCACAAAAATCCCTGACTCCGGCATCAGGAATTTTCTTCCCAACAAAATCTTGATTTTTAATAATTATGATAAACACCATTTTTAAGGAAGAAATTCAACCCCGAATCTCATTCTGGTGTCCGTTTTTACATTTGGGTGGGGAAAAAATTTCACCTCCTGGGCACAAAAATCCCTGACTCCGGCATCAGGAATTTTCTTCCCCGGACACCAAAAAATTCTTGATTTTTAAAAGCTATGAAAAACATCATTTTTAAGAATGAAATTCAAGCCCGAATTTCATTCTGGTGTGCGTTTTTACATTTGGGTGGAAAATAATTTCACCTCCTGGGCACAAATGTCCCTGACTCCGGCATCAGGAATTTTCTTCCCCACACACCAAAAAAATCTTGAATTAAAAATCTATGAAAAACACCATTTTTAAACAGGAAATTCAACCCCGAATCTCATTCCGTTGTCCGTTTATAGATTTGGGTGGAAAAATTTTTTTCACCTCCTGGGCACAAAAATCCCTGACTCCGGCATCAGGCATTTTCTTCCCAACAAAATCTTGATTTTTAACAATTATGAAAAACACCATTTTTAAGGACGAAATTCAACCCTGAATCTATTCGGGTGTCCGTTTTTACATTTGGGTCAAAAAAAATATTCACCTCCTGGGCACAAAAATCCCTGACCCTGGCATAAGGAATTTTCTTCCCCGGACACCAAAAAAATCTTGATTTTTAAAAGCAATGAAAAACACCATTTTTGAGAATGAAATTCAACCCCGAATCTCATTCTGGTGTCCGTTTTTAGATTTGGGAGGGGAAAAAATTTCACCTCCTGGGCACAAAAATCCCTGACCCCGGCATCAGGAATTTTCTTCCCCGCACACCAAAAAAATCTTGATTTTTAAATGCTATGAAAAATGACATTTTTAAGGACAAAAAGCAACCCCGAATCTCATTCTGGTGTCCGTTTTTAGATTTGAGTCAGAAATTTTTTTTCACCTCCTGGGCACAAAAATCGGCATAAGGAATTTTCTTACCCAGACACCAAAAAAATCTTGATTTTTAAAAGCAATGAAAAACACCATTTTTGAGAATGAAATTCAACCCCGAATCTCATTCTGGTGTCCGTTTTTAGATTTGGGTGGGAAAAAAATTTCACCTCCTGGGCACAAAAATCCCTGACCCCGGCATCAGGAATTTTCTTCCCCGCACACCAAAAAAATCTTGATTTTTAAATGCTATGAAAAATGACATTTTTAAGGACAAAAAGCAACCCCGAATCTCATTCTGGTGTCCATTTTTAGATTTGAGTCAGAAATTTTTTTTCACCTCCTGGGCACAAAAATCGGCATAAGGAATTTTCTTACCCAGACACCAAAAAAATCTTGATTTTTAAAAGCTATGAAAACACCATTTTTAAGGACAAAATTCAACCCTGAATCTATTCGGGTGTCCGTTTTTACATTTGAGTAAAAAAAAAAATTCACCTCCTGGGCCCAAAAATCCCTGACTCCGGCATCAGGAATTTTCTTCCCCGGACACCAAAAAAATCTTGATTTTTATAAACTATGAAAAACACCATTTTTAAGGAACAAATTCAACCCCGAATCTCATTCTGGTGTCCGTTTTTACATTTGGGTGGAAAAAAAATTTCACCTCCTGGGCACAAAAATCCCTGACTCCGGCATCAGGAATTTTCTTCCCCGGACAACAAAAAATTCTTAATTTTTAAAAGCTATGAAAAACACCATTTTGGAGAATGAAATTCAACCCCGAATCTCATTCTAGTGTGCGTTTTTACATTTGGGTGGAAAAAAAATTCACCTCCTGGGCCCAAAAATCCCTGACTCCGGCATCAGGAATTATCTTCCCTGGACACCAAAAAAATCTTGATTTTTAAAAACTATGAAAAACACCATTTTGAAGGAGGAAATTCAACCCCAAATCTAATTCTGGCATCCGTTTTTACATTTGGGTCAAAAAAAATATTCACCTCCTGGGCACAAAAATCCCTGACCCTGGCATCAGGAATTTTCTTCCCCGGACACCAAAAAAATCTTGATTTTTATAAACTATGAAAAACACCATTTTTAAGGAACAAATTCAACCCCGAATCTCATTCTGGTGTCCGTTTTTACATTTGGGTGGAAAAAAAAATTTCACCTCCTGGGCACAAAAATCCCTGACTCCGGCATCAGTCATTTTCTTCCCAACAAAATCTTGATTTTTAAAAATTATGAAAAACACCATTTTTAAGGACAAAATTCAACCCTGAATCTATTCGGGTGTCCGTTTTTACATTTGAGTCAAAAAAAAAAATTCACCTCCTGGGCCCAAAAATCCCTGACTCCGGCATCAGGAATTATCTTCCCTGGACACCAAAAAAATCTTGATTTTTAAAAACTATGAAAAACACCATTTTGAAGGAGGAAATTCAACCCCAAATCTAATTCTGGCATCCGTTTTTACATTTGGGTCAAAAAAAATATTCACCTCCTGGGCACAAAAATCCCTGACCCTGGCATCAGGAATTTTCTTCCCCGGACACCAAAAAAATCTTGATTTTTATAAACTATGAAAAACACCATTTTTAAGGAACAAATTCAACCCCGAATCTCATTCTGGTGTCCGTTTTTACATTTGGGTGGAAAAAAAAATTCACCTCCTGGGCACAAAAATCCCTGACTCCGGCATCAGGAATTTTCTTCCCCGGACACCAAAAAATTCTTGATTTTTAAAAGCTATGAAAAACATCATTTTTAAGAATGAAATTCAAGCCCGAATTTCATTCTGGTGTGCGTTTTTACATTTCGTTGGAAAATAATTTCACCTCCTGGGCACAAAAGTCCCTGACTCCGGCATCAGGAATTTTCTTCCCCGGACACCAAAAAAATCTTGAATTTAAAATCTATGAAAAACACCATTTTGAAGGACGAAATTCAAGCCCGAATCTCATTCTGGTGTCCGTTTTTGGATTTGAGTAAAAAAAAACATTCACCTCCTGGGCACAAAAATCCCTGACTCCGGCATCAGGAATTTTCTTCCCCGCACACCAAAAAAATATTGAATTTAAAATCTATTAAAAACACCATTTTGAAGGACGAAATTCAACCCCGAATCTCATTCTGGTGTCTATTTATACATTTGGGTTGAAAAAAAAATTCACCTCCTGTGCACAAAAATCGCCGGGACTTAAAAACCTGGTTGTTTGAATTGTCTGGCCTGGACTGAGGGATTTTAAATTAAATTAAATAAAATTAAAGAAATTTGAAATTTGAAATTTGAAATTTGAAATAATTTGAAATTTGAAATTTGAAATTTGAAATTTGAAATTTGAAATTTGAAATTTGAAATTTGAAATTTGCCTTGCCTTGCTTTGCCTTGCCTTGCCTTGCCTTCGGCATTAGGAATTTTCTTCCCCGGACACCAAAAAATTCTTAATTTTTAAAAGCTATGAAAAACACCATTTTGAAGAATGAAATTCAACCCCGAATCTCATTCTAGTATGCGTTTTTACATTTGGGTGGAAAAAAATTTCACCTCCTGGGCACAAAAATCCCTTACTCGGGCATCAGGAAGTTTCTTCCCAACAAAATCTTGATTTTTAAAAATTATGATAAACACCATTTTTAAGGAAGAAATTCAACCCCGAATCTCATTCTGGTGTCCGTTTTTATATTTGGGTGGAAAAAAAATTTCACGTCCTGGGCACAAAAATCCCTGACTCCGGCATCAGGAATTTTCTTCCCCGGACACCAAAAAATTCTTGATTTTTAAAAGCTATGAAAAACATCATTTTTAAGAATGAAATTCAAGCCCGAATTTCATTCTGGTGTGCGTTTTTACATTTGGGTGGAAAAAAATTTCACCTCCTGGCCACAAAAGTCCCTGACTCCGGCATCAGGAATTTTCTTCCCCGCACACCAAAAAAATCTTGAATTTAAAATCTATGAAAAACACCATTTTGAAGGATGAAATTCAACCCCGAATCTCATTCTGGTGTCTATTTATACATTTTGGTGGAAAAAAAATTTCACCTCCTGGGCACAAAAATCGCCGGGACTTAAAAACCTGGTTTTTTGAATTGTCTGGCCTGGACTTTGGGATTTTAAATTAAATTAAATAAAATTAAAGAAATTTGAAATTTGAAATTTGAAATTTGAAATTTGATATTTGAAATAATTTGAAATAATTTGAAATAATTTGAAATTTGAAATTTGAAATTTGAAATTTGAAATTTGAAATTTGAAATTTGAAATTTGAAATTTGAAATTTGAAATTTGAAATTTGAAATTTGAAATTTGAAATTTGAAATTTGCCTTGCCTTGCCTTGCCTTCGGCATTAGGAATTTTCTTCCCCATACACCAAAAAATTCTTAATTTTTAAAAGCTACGAAAAACACTATTTTTAAGAATGAAATTCAACCCCGAATCTCATTCTAGTGTGTGTTTTTACATTTGGGTGGAAAAAAATTTCACCTCCTGGGCACAAAAATCCCTGACTCCGGCATCAGGAATTTTATTCCCAACAAAATCTTGATTTTTAAAAATTATGATTAACACCATTTTTAAGGAAGAAATTCAACCCCGAATCTCATTATGGTGTCTGTTTTTACATTTGGGTGGAGAAAAAAATTTCACCTCCTGGGCACAAAAATCCCTGACTCCGGCATCAGGAATTTTCTTTCCCGGACACCAAAAAAATCTTGATTTTTAAAAGCTATGAAAAACATCATTTTTAAGAATGAAATTCAAGCCCGAATTTCATTCTGGTGTGCGTTTTTACATTTGGGTGGAAAGTAATTTCACCTCCTGGGCACAAAAATCCCTGACCCTGGCATCAGGAATTTTCTTCCCCGGACACCAAAAAAATCTATTTTTATAAACTATGAAAAACACCATTTTTAAGGAAGAAATTCAACCCCGAATTTCATTCTGGTGTCAGTTTTTACATTTGAGTCAATAAAAAAATTTCACCTCCTGGGCACAAAAATCCATGACCCCAGCATCAGGAATTTTCTTCCCCGGACATGAAATAAATCTTGATTTTTAAAAGCTATGAAAAACACCATTTTTGAGAATGAAATTCAACCCCGAATCTCATTCTGGCGTCTGTTTATAAATTTGGGTGGAAAAAAAAATTTCACCTCCTGGGCACAAAAATCCCTGACTCCGGCATAAGCATTTTCTTCCCAACAAATCTTGATTTTTAAAAATGATGAAAAACACCATTTTTAAGGACAAAATTCAACCCTGAATCTATTCGGGTGTCTGTTTTTACATTTGAGTCAAAAAAATTTTTTCACCTCCTGGGCACTAAAATCCCTGACCCTGGCATCAGGAATTTTCTTCCCTGGACACCAAAAAAATCTTCATTTTTAAAAACTATGAAAAACACCATTTTGAAGGACGAAATTCAACCGCAAATCTAATTCTGGCATCCGTTTTTACATTTGGGTCAAAAAAAATATTCACCTCCTGGGCACAAAAATCCCTGACCCTGGCATAAGGAATTTTCTTCCCCGGACACCAAAAAAATCTTGATTTTTAAATGCTATGAAAAATGACATTTTTAAGGACAAAAAGCAACCCCGAATCTCATTCTGGTGTCCGTTTTTAGATTTGAGTCAGAAATTTTTTTTCACCTCCTGGGCACAAAAATCGGCATAAGGAATTTCCTTACCCAGACACCAAAAAAATCTTGATTTTTAAAAGCTATGAAAAATGACATTTTTAAGGACAAAGAGCAACCCCAAATCTAATTCTGGCATCCGTTTTTACATTTGGGTCAAAAAAAATATTCACCTCCTGGGCACAAAAATCCCTGACCCTGGCATCAGGAATTTTCTTCCCCGGACACCAAAAAAATCTTGATTTTTATAAACTATGAAAAACACCATTTTTAAGGAACAAATTCAACCCCGAATCTCATTCTGGTGTCCGTTTTTACATTTGGGTGGAAAAAAAATTTCACCTCCTGGGCACAAAAATCCCTGACTCCGGCATCAGGAATTTTCTTCCCCGCACACCAAAAAAATCTTGAATTTAAAATCTATGAAAAACACCATTTTGAAGGACGAAATTCAACCCCGAATCTCATTTTGGTGTCTGTTTATACATTTGGGTTGAAAAAAAATTTAACCTCCTGGGCACAAAAATCGTCGGGAGTTAAAAACCTAGTTGTTTGAATTGTCAGGCCAGGACTGAGGGATTTTAAATTAAATTAAATTAAATTAAAGAAATTTGAAATTTGAAATTTGAAATAATTTGAAATTTGAAATTTGAAATTTGAAATTTGAAATTTGAAATTTGAAATTTGAAATTTGAAATTTGATATTTGAAATAATTTGAAATAATTTGAAATAATTTGAAATATGAAATTTGAAATTTGAAATTTGAAATTTGCCTTGCCTTGCCTTGCCTTCGGTATTAGGAATTTTCTTCCCCGGACACCAAAAAATTCTTAATTTTCAAAAGCTATGAAAAACACCATTTTGAAGAATGAAATTCAACCCCGAATCTCATTCTAGTGTGCGTTTTTACATTTGGGTGGAAAAAAAATTCACCTCCTGGGCACAAAAATCCCTGACTCCGGCATCAGGAATTTTCTTCCCCGGACACCAAAAAATTCTTGATTTTTAAAAGCTATGAAAAACATCATTTTTAAGAATGAAATTCAAGCCCGAATTTCATTTTGGTGTGCGTTTTTACATTTGGGTGGAAAATAATTTCACCTCCTGGGCACAAAAATCCCTGACTCCGGCATCAGGCATTTTCTTCCCAACAAAATCTTGATTTTTAAAAATTATGAAAAACACCATTTTTAAGGACAAAATTCAACCCTGAATCTATTCGGGTGTCTGTTTTTACATTTGGGTCAAAAAAAATATTCACCTCCTTGGCCCAAAAATCCCTGACTCCGGCATCAGGAATTATCTTCCCTGGACACCAAAAAAATCTTGATTTTTAAAAACTATGAAAAACACCATTTTGAAGGACAAAATTCAACCGCAAATCAAATTCTGGCATCCGTTTTTACATTTGGGTCAAAAAAAATATTCACCTCCTGGGCACAAAAATCCCTGACCCTGGCATCAGGAATTTTCTTCCCCGGACACCAAAAAAATCTTGATTTTTAAAAGCTATGAAAACACCATTTTTAAGGATGAAATTCAACCCCGAATCTCATTCTGGTATCCGTTTTTAGATTTTCGTAAAAAAAAACATTCACCTCCTGGGCACAAAAATCCCTGACTCCGGCATCAGGAATTTTCTTCCCCGCACACCAAAAAAAATCTTGAATTTAAAATCTATTAAAAACACCATTTTGAAGGACAAAATTCAACCCCGAATCTCATTCTGGTGTCTATTTATACATTTGGGTTGAAAAAAAATTTCACCTCCTGGGCACAAATATCGCCGGGACTTAAAAACCTGGTTGTTTGAATTGTCTGGCCTAGACTGAGGGATTTTAAATTAAATTAAATAAAATTAAAGAAATTTGAAATTTGAAATTTGAAATTTGAAATAATTTGAATTTGAAATTTGAAATTTGAAATTTGAAATTTGAAATTTGAAATTTGAAATTTGAAATTTGAAATTTGAAATTTGAAATTTGAAATTTGAAATTTGAAATTTGAAATTTGAAATTTGCCTTGCCTTGCTTTGCCTTGCCTTGCCTTGCCTTCGGCATTAGGAATTTTCTTCCCCGGACACCAAAAAAATCTTAATTTTTAAAACCTATGAAAAACACCATTTTGAAGAATGAAATTCAACCCCGAATCTCATTCTAGTGTGCGTTTTTACATTTGGGTGGAAAAAAATTTCACCTCCTGGGCACAAAAATCCCTGACTCCGGCATCAGGAATTTTCTTCCCCGGACACCAAAAAATTCTTGATTTTTAAAAGCTATGAAAAACATCATTTTTAAGAATGAAATTCAAGCCCGAATTTCATTCTGGTGTGCGTTTTTACATTTGGGTGGAAAATAATTTCACCTCCTGGGCACAAAAGTCCCTGACTCCGGCATCAGGAATTTTCTTCCCCGCACACCAAAAAAATCTTGAATTTAAAATCTATGAAAAACACCATTTTGAAGGACGAAATTCAACCCCGAATCTCATTCTGGTGTCTATTTATACATTTGGGTGGAAAAAAAATTTCATCTCCTGGGCACAAAAATCGCCGGGACTTAAAAACCTGGTTTTTTTAATTGTCTGGCCTGGACTTTGGGATTTTAAATTAAATTAAATAAAATTAAAGAAATTTGAAATTTGAAATTTGAAATTTGAAATTTGAAATTTGATATTTGAAATAATTTGAAATAATTTGAAATAATTTGAAATTTGAAATTTGAAATTTGAAATTTGAAATTTGAAATTTGAAATTTGAAATTTGCCTTGCCTTGCCTTGCTTTGCCTTGCCTTGCCTTCGGCATTAGGAATTTTCTTCCCCGGACACCAAAAAATTCTTAATTTTTAAAAGCTATGAAAACACCATTTTTAAGGATGAAATTCAACCCCGAATCTCATTCTGGTATCCGTTTTTAGATTTTCGTAAAAAAAAACATTCACCTCCTGGGCACAAAAGTCCCTGACTCCGGCATCAGGAATTTTCTTCCCCGCACACCAAAAAAAATCTTGAATTTAAAATCTATTAAAAACACCATTTTGAAGGACAAAATTCAACCCCGAATCTCATTCTGGTGTCTATTTATACATTTGGGTTGAAAAAAAATTTCACCTCCTGGGCACAAATATCGCCGGGACTTAAAAACCTGGTTGTTTGAATTGTCTGGCCTGGACTGAGGGATTTTAAATTAAATTAAATAAAATTAAAGAAATTTGAAATTTGAAATTTGAAATAATTTGAATTTGAAATTTGAAATTTGAAATTTGAAATTTGAAATTTGAAATTTGAAATTTGAAATTTGAAATTTGAAATTTGAAATTTGAAATTTGAAATTTGAAATTTGCCTTGCCTTGCTTTGCCTTGCCTTGCCTTGCCTTCGGCATTAGGAATTTTCTTCCCCGGACACCAAAAATTCTTAATTTTTAAAACCTATGAAAAACACCATTTTGAAGAATGAAATTCAACCCCGAATCTTATTCTAGTGTGCGTTTTTACATTTGGGTGGAAAAAAAATTCACCTCCTGGGCACAAAAGTCCCTGACTCCGGCATCAGGAATTTTCTTCCCCGGACACCAAAAAATTCTTGATTTTTAAAAGCTATGAAAAACATCATTTTTAAGAATGAAATTCAAGCCCGAATTTCATTCTGGTGTGCGTTTTTACATTTGGGTGGAAAATAATTTCACCTCCTGGGCACAAAAGTCCCTGACTCCGGCATCAGGAATTTTCTTCCCCGGACACCAAAAAAATCTTGAATTTAAAATCTATGAAAAACACCATTTTGAAGGACGAAATTCAACCCCGAATCTCATTCTGGTGTCTATTTATACATTTGGGTGGGGAAAAAAATTCACCTCCTGGGCACAAAAATCGCCGGGACTTAAAAACGTGGTTTTTTCAATTGTCTGGCCTGGACTTTGGGATTTTAAATTAAATTAAATAAAATTAAAGAAGTTTGAAATTTGAAATTTGAAATTTGAAATTTGAAATTTGATATTTGAAATAATTTGAAATAATTTGAAATAATTTGAAATTTGAAATTTGAAATTTGAAATTTGAAATTTGAAATTTGAAATTTGAAATTTGAAATTTAAAATTTGAAATTTGAAATTTGAAATTTGAAATTTGAAATTTGAAATTTGAAATTTGAAATTTGAAATTATTTGCCTTCCCTTGCCTTGCTTTGCCTTGCCTTGCCTTGCCTTTGGCATTAGGAATTTTCTTCCCCGGACACCAAAAAATTCTTAATTTTTAAAAGCTATGAAAAACACCATTTTGAAGAATGAAATTCAACCCCGAATCTCATTCTAGTGTGCGTTTTTACATTTGGGTGGAAAAAAATTTCACATCCTGGGCACAAAAATCCTTTACTCCGGCATCAGGAATTTTCTTCCCAACAAAATCTTGATTTTTAAAAATTATGATAAACACCATTTTTAAGGAACAAATTCAACCCCGAATCTCATTCTGGTGTCCGTTTTTACATTTGGGTGGAAAAAAAAATATTCACCTCCTGGGCCCAAAAATCCCTGACTCCGGCATCAGGAATTATCTTCCCTGGACACCAACAAAATCTTGATTTTTAAAAACTATGAAAAACACCATTTTGAAGGACGAAATTCAACCCCAAATCTAATTCTGGCATCCGTTTTTACATTTGGGTCAAAAAAAATATTCACCTCCTCGGCACAAAAATCCCTGACCCTGGCATCAGGAATTTTCTTCCCCGGACACCAAAAAAATCTTGATTTTTATAAACTATGAAAAACACCATTTTTAAGGAACAAATTCAACCCCGAATCTCATTCTGGTGTCCGTTTTTACATTTGGGTGGAAAAAAAATTTCACCTCCTGGGCACAAAAATCCCTGACTCCGGCATCAGGAATTTTCTTCCCCGGACACCAAAAAATTCTTAATTTTTAAAAGCTATGAAAAACACCATTTTGAAGAATGAAATTCAACCCCGAATCTCATTCTAGTGTGCATTTTTACATTTGGGTGGAAAAAAATTTCACATCCTGGGCACAAAAATCCCTTACTCCGGCATCAGGAATTTTCTTCCCAACAAAATCTTGATTTTTAAAAATTATGATAAAAACCATTTTTAAGGAACAAATTCAACCCCGAATCTCATTCTGGTGTCCGTTTTTACATTTGGGTGGAAAAAAAAATTTCACCTCCTGGGCACAAAAATCCCTGACTCCGGCATCAGTCATTTTCTTCCCAACAAAATCTTGATTTTTAAAAATTATGAAAAACACCATTTTTAAGGACAAAATTCAACCCTGAATCTATTCGGGTGTCCGTTTTTACATTTGAGTCAAAAAAAAAAAATTCACCTCCTGGGCCCAAAATTCCCTGACTCCAGCATCAGGAATTATCTTCCCTGGACACCAAAAAAATCTTGATTTTTAAAAACTATGAAAAACACCATTTTGAAGGACGATATTCAACCTCAAATCTAATTCTGGCATCCGTTTTTACATTTGGGTCAAAAAAAATATTCACCTCCTCGGCACAAAAATCCCTGACCCTGGCATCAGGAATTTTCTTCCCCGGACACCAAAAATATCTTGATTTTTATAAACTATGAAAAACACCATTTTTAAGGAACAAATTCAACCCCGAATCTCATTCTGGTGTCCGTTTTTACATTTGGGTGGAAAAAAAATTTCACCTACTGGGCACAAAAATCCCTGACTCCGGCATCAGGAATTTTCGTCCCCGGACACCAAAAAAATCTTGAATTTAAAATCTATGAAAAACACCATTTTGAAGGACGAAATTCAACCCCGAATCTCATTCTGGTGTCCGTTTTTGGATTTGAGTAAAAAAAAACATTCACCTCCTGGGCACAAAAATCCCTGACTCCGGCATCAGGAATTTTCTTCCCCGCACACCAAAAAAATCTTGAATTTAAAATCTATGAAAAACACCATTTTGAAGGACGAAATTCAACCCCGAATCTCATTCTGGTGTCTATTTATACATTTGGGTTGGAAAAAAATTTAACCTCCTGGGCACAAAAATCGCCGGGAGTTAAAAACCTGGTTGTTTGAATTGTCTGGCCAGGACTGAGGGATTTTAAATTAAATTAAATTAAATTAAAGAAATTTGAAATTTGAAATTTGAAATAATTTGAAATTTGAAATTTGAAATTTGAAATTTGAAATTTGAAATTTGAAATTTGAAATTTGAAATTTGAAATAATTTGAAATTTGAAATTTGAAATTTGAAATTTGAAATTTGAAATTTGAAATTTGAAATTTGAAATTTGAAATTTGAAATTTGAAATTTGAAATTTGAAATTTGAAATTTGAAATTTGAAATTTGAAATTTGAAATTTGAAATTTGAAATTTGAAATTTGAAATTTGCCTTGCCTTGCCTTGCCTTGCCTTCGGCATTAGGAATTTTCTTCCCCATACACCAAAAAATTCTTAATTTTTAAAATTATGATAAACACCATTTTTAAGGAAGAAATCCAACCCCGAATCTCATTCTGGTTTCCATTTTTACATTTGGGTGGGGAAAAAATTTCACCTCCTGGGCACAAAAATCCCTGACTCCGGCATCAGGAATTTTCTTCCCCGGACACCAAAAAAATCTTGATTTTTAAAAGCTATGAAAAACATCATTTTTAAGAATGAAATTCAAGCCCGAATTTCATTCTGGTGTGCGTTTTTACATTTGGGTGGAAAGTAATTTCACGTCCTGGGCACAAAAATCCCTGACCCTGGAATCAGGAATTTTCTTCCCCGGACACCAAAAAATTCTTAATTTTTAAAAGCTATGAAAAACACCATTTTGAAGAATGAAATTCAACCCCGAATCTCATTCTAGTATGCGTTTTTACATTTGGGTGGAAAAAAATTTCACCTCCTGGGCACAAAAATCCCTGACTCCGGCATCAGGAATTTTCTTCCCAACAAAATCTTGATTTTTAAAAATTATGATAAACACCATTTTTAAGGAACAAATTCAACCCCGAATCTCATTCTGGTGTCCGTTTTTACATTTGGGTGGAAAAAAAAATTTCACCTCCTGGGCACAAAAATCCCTGACTCCGGCATCAGTCATTTTCTTCCCAACAAAATCTTGATTTTTAAAAATTATGAAAAACACCATTTTTAAGGACAAAATTCAACCCTGAATCTATTCGGGTGTCCGTTTTTACATTTGAGTCAAAAAAAAAATTCACCTCCTGGGCACAAAAATCCCTGACTCCGGCATCAGGAATTTTCGTCCCCGGACACCAAAAAAATCTTGAATTTAAAATCTATGAAAAACACCATTTTGAAGGACGAAATTCAACCCCGAATCTCATTCTGGTGTCCGTTTTTGGATTTGAGTAAAAAAAACCATTCACCTCCTGGGCACAAAAATCCCTGACTCCGGCATCAGGAATTTTCTTCCCCGCACACCAAAAAAATCTTGAATTTAAAATCTATGAAAAACACCATTTTGAAGGACGAAATTCAACCCCGAATCTCATTCTGGTGTCTATTTATACATTTGGGTTGAAAAAAAATTTAACCTCCTGGGCACAAAAATTGCCGGGAGTTAAAAACCTGGTTGTTTGAATTGTCTGGCCAGGACTGAGGGATTTTAAATTAAATTAAATTAAATTAAAGAAATTTGAAATTTGAAATTTGAAATAATTTGAAATTTGAAATTTGAAATTTGAAATTTGAAATTTGAAATTTGAAATTTGAAATTTGAAATTTGAAATTTGAAATAATTTGAAATTTGAAATTTGAAATTTGAAATTTGAAATTTGAAATTTGAAATTTGAAATTTGAAATTTGAAATTTGAAATTTGAAATTTGAAATTTGAAATTTGAAATTTGAAATTTGAAATTTGAAATTTGAAATTTGAAATTTGAAATTTGAAATTTGAAATTTGAAATTTGAAATTTGAAATTTGAAATTTGAAATTTGAAATTTGCCTTGCCTTGCCTTGCTTTGCCTTGCCTTGCCTTGCCTTCGGCATTAGGAATTTTCTTCCCCATACACCAAAAAATTCTTAATTTTTAAAATTATGATAAACACCATTTTTAAGGAAGAAATTCAACCCCGAATCTCATTCTGGTTTCCGTTTTTACATTTGGGTGGGGAAAAAATTTCACCTCCTGGGCACAAAAATCCCTGACTCCGGCATCAGGAATTTTCTTCCCAACAAAATCTTGATTTTTAAAAATTATGATAAACACCATTTTTAAGGAACAAATTCAACCCCGAATCTCATTCTGGTGTCCGTTTTTACATTTGGGTGGAAAAAAAAATTTCACCTCCTGGGCACAAAAATCCCTGACTCCGGCATCAGTCATTTTCTTCCCAACAAAATCTTGATTTTTAAAAATTATGAAAAACACCATTTTTAAGGACGAAATTCAACCCTGAATCTATTTGGGTGTCCGTTTTTACATTTGAGTCAAAAAAAAAAAATTCACCTCCTGGGCCCAAAAATCCCTGACTCCGGCATCAGGAATTATCTTCCCTGGACACCAAAAAAATCTTGATTTTTAAAAACTATGAAAAACACCATTTTGAAGGACGAAATTCAACCCCAAATCTAATTCTGGCATCCGTTTTTACATTTGGGTCAAAAAAAATATTCACCTCCTGGGCACAAAAATCCCTGACCCTGGCATCAGGAATTTTCTTCCCCGGACACCAAAAAAATCTTGATTTTTAAAAGCTATGAAAACACCATTTTTAAGGATGAAATTCAACCCCGAATCTCATTCTGGTATCCGTTTTTAGATTTTCGTAAAAAAAACATTCACCTCCTGGGCACAAAAATCCCTGACTCCGGCATCAGGAATTTTCTTCCCCGCACACCAAAAAAATCTTGAATTTAAAATCTATTAAAAACACCATTTTGAAGGACGAAATTCAACCCCGAATCTCATTCTGGTGTCTATTTATACATTTGGGTTGAAAAAAAAATTTCACCTCCTGGGCACAAATATCGCCGGGACTTAAAAACCTGGTTGTTTGAATTGTCTGGCCTGGACTTTGGGATTTTAAATTAAATTAAATAAAATTAAAGAAATTTGAAATTTGAAATTTGAAATTTGAAATAATTTGAATTTGAAATTTGAAATTTGAAATTTGAAATTTGAAATTTGAAATTTGAAATTTGAAATTTGAAATTTGAAATTTGAAATTTGAAATTTGAAATTTGAAATTTGAAATTTGAAATTTGAAATTTGAAATTTGAAATTTGAAATTTGAAATTTGAAATTTGAAATTTGAAATTTGAAATTTGAAATTTGAAATTTGAAATTTGAAATTTGAAATTTGAAATTTGAAATTTGAAATTTGAAATTTGAAATTTGAAATTTGAAATTTGCCTTGCCATGCTTTGCCTTGCCTTGCCTTCGGCATTAGGAATTTTCTTCCCCGGACACCAAAAAATTCTTAATTTTTAAAACCTATGAAAAACACCATTTTGAAGAATGAAATTCAACCCCGAATCTCATTCTAGTGTGCGTTTTTACATTTGGGTGGAAAAAAATTTCACCTCCTGGGCACAAAAATCCCTGACTCCGGCATCAGGAATTTTCTTCCCCGGACACCAAAAAATTCTTGATTTTTAAAAGCTATGAAAAACATCATTTTTAAGAATGAAATTCAAGCCCGAATTTCATTCTGGTGTGCGTTTTTACATTTGGGTGGAAAATAATTTCACCTCCTGGGCACAAAAGTCCCTGACTCCAGCATCAGGAATTTTCTTCCCCGCACACCAAAAAAATCTTGAATTTAAAATCTATGAAAAACACCATTTTGAAGGACGAAATTCAACCCCGAATCTCATTCTGGTGTCTATTTATACATTTGGGTGGAAAAAAAATTTCACCTCCTGGGCACAAAAATCGCCGGGACTTAAAAACCTGGTTTTTTGAATTGTCTGGCCTGGACTTTGGGATTTTAAATTAAATTAAATAAAATTAAAGAAATTTGAAATTTGAAATTTGAAATTTGAAATTTGAAATTTGAAATTTGAAATTTGAAATTTGCCTTGCCTTGCCTTGCTTTGCCTTGCCTTGCCTTGCCTTCGGTATTAGGAATTTTCTTCCCCGGACACAAAAAAATTCTTAATTTTCAAAAGCTATGAAAAACACCATTTTGAAGAATGAAATTCAACCCCGAATCTCATTCTAGTGTGCGTTTTTACATTTGGGTGGAAAAAAATTTCACCTCCTGGGCACAAAAATCCCTTACTCCGGCATCAGGAATTTTCTTCCCAACAAAATCTTGATTTTTAAAAATAATGATAAACACCATTTTTAAGGAAGAAATTCAACCCCGAATCTCATTCTGGTGTCCATTTTTACATTTGGGTGGAAAAAAAAATTTCACCTCCTGGGCACAAAAATCCCTGACTCCGGCATCAGGCATTTTCTTCCCAACAAAATCTTGATTTTTAAAAATTATGAAAAACACCATTTTTAAGGACAAAATTCAACCCTGAATCTATTCGGGTGTCTGTTTTTACATTTGAGTCAAAAAAAAAAATTCACCTCCTGGGCCCAAAGATCCCTGACTCCGGCATCAGGAATTATCTTCCCTGGACACCAAAAAAATCTTGATTTTTAAAAACTATGAAAAACACCATTTTGAAGGACGAAATTAAACCGCAAATCTAATTCTGGCATCCGTTTTTACATTTGGGTCAAAAAAAATATTCACCTCCTGGGCACAAAAATCCCTGACCCTGGCATAAGGAATTTTCTTCCCCGGACACCAAAAAAATCTTGATTTTTATAAACTATGAAAAACACCATTTTTAAGGAACAAATTCAACCCCGAATCTCATTCTGGTGTCCGTTTTTACATTTGGGTGGAAAAAAAATTTCACCTCCTGGGCACAAAAATCAGGAATTTTCTTCCCCGCACACCAAAAAAATCTTGAATTTAAAATCTATGAAAAACACCATTTTGAAGGACGAAATTCAACCCCGAATCTCATTCTGGTGTCTATTTATACATTTGGGTTGAAAAAAAATTTAACCTCCTGGGCACAAAAATCGCCGGGACTTAAAAACCTGGTTGTTTGAATTGTCTGGCCAGGACTGAGGGATTTTAAATTAAATTAAATAAAATTAAAGAAATTTGAAATTTGAAATTTGAAATTTGAAATAATTTGAAATTTGAAATTTGAAATTTGAAATTTGAAATTTGAAATTTGAAATTTGAAATTTGAAATTTGAAATTTGAAATTTGAAATTTGAAATTTGAAATTTGAAATTTGAAATTTGAAATTTGAAATTTGAAATTTGAAATTTGAAATTTGAAATTTGAAATTTGAAATTTGAAATTTGAAATTTGAAATTTGAAATTTGAAATTTGAAATTTGAAATTTGATATTTGCCTTGCCTTGCCTTGCTTTGCCTTGCCTTGCCTTGCCTTCGGCATTAGGAATTTTCTTTCCCGGACACCAAAAAAATCTTGATTTTTAAAAGCTATGAAAAACATCATTTTTAAGAATGAAATTCAAGCCCGAATTTCATTCTGGTGTGCGTTTTTACATTTGGGTGGAAAGTAATTTCACCTCCTGGGCACAAAAATCCCTGACTCCGGCATCAGTCATTTTCTTCCCAACAAAATCTTGATTTTTAAAAATTATGAAAAACACCATTTTTAAGGACAAAATTCAACCCTGAATCTATTCGGGTGTCCGTTTTTACATTTGAGTCAAAAAAAAAAAATTCACCTCCTGGGCCCAAAAATCCCTGACTCCGGCATCAGGAATTACCTTCCCTGGACACCAAAAAAATCTTGATTTTTAAAAACTATGAAAAACACCATTTTGAAGGACGAAATTCAACCCCAAATCTAATTCTGGCATCCGTTTTTACATTTGGGTCAAAAAAAATATTCACCTCCTCGGCACAAAAATCCCTGACCCTGGCATCAGGAATTTTCTTCCCCGGACACCAAAAATATCTTGATTTTTATAAACTATGAAAAACACCATTTTTAAGGAACAAATTCAACCCCGAATCTCATTCTGGTGTCCGTTTTTACATTTGGGTGGAAAAAAAATTTCACCTCCTGGGCACAAAAATCCCTGACTCCGGCATCAGGAATTTTCTTCCCCGGACACCAAAAAATTCTTGATTTTTAAAAGCTATGAAAAACATCATTTTTAAGAATGAAATTCAAGCCCGAATTTCATTCTGGTGTGCGTTTTTACATTTCGTTGGAAAATAATTTCACCTCCTGGGCACAAAAGTCCCTGACTCCGGCATCAGGAATTTTCTTCCCCGGACACCAAAAAAATCTTGAATTTAAAATCTATGAAAAACACCATTTTGAAGGACGAAATTCAAGCCCGAATCTCATTCTGGTGTCCGTTTTTGGATTTGAGTAAAAAAAAACATTCACCTCCTGGGCACAAAAATCCCTGACTCCGGCATCAGGAATTTTCTTCCCCGCACACCAAAAAAATCTTGAATTTAAAATCTATTAAAAACACCATTTTGAAGGACGAAATTCAACCCCGAATCTCATTCTGGTGTCTATTTATACATTTGGGTTGAAAAAAAATTTAACCTCCTGGGCACAAAAATCGCCGGGACTTAAAAACCTGGTTGTTTGAATTGTCTGGCCAGGACTGAGGGATTTTAAATTAAATTAAATAAAATTAAAGAAATTTGAAATTTGAAATTTGAAATTTGAAATTTGAAATTTGAAATTTGAAATTTGAAATAATTTGAAATTTGAAATTTGAAATTTGAAATTTGAAATTTGAAATTTGAAATTTGAAATTTGAAATTTGAAATTTGAAATTTGAAATTTGAAATTTGAAATTTGAAATTTGCCTTGCCTTGCTTTGCCTTGCCTTGCCTTGCCTTCGGCATTAGGAATTTTCTTCCCCGGACACCAAAAAATTCTTAATTTTTAAAAGCTATGAAAAACACCATTTTGAAGAATGAAATTCAACCCCGAATCTCATTCTAGTATGCGTTTTTACATTTGGGTGGAAAGTAATTTCACCCTGAATCTATTCGGGTGTCCGTTTTTACATTTGAGTAAAAAAAAAAATTCACCTCCTGGGCCCAAAAATCCCTGACTCCGGCATCAGGAATTTTCTTCCCCGGACACCAAAAAAATCTTGATTTTTATAAACTATGAAAAACACCATTTTTAAGGAACAAATTCAACCCCGAATCTCATTCTGGTGTCCGTTTTTACATTTGGGTGGAAAAAAAATTTCACCTCCTGGGCACAAAAATCCCTGACTCCGGCATCAGGAATTTTCTTCCCCGGACACCAAAATATTCTTAATTTTTAAAAGCTATGAAAAACACCATTTTGAAGAATGAAATTCAACCCCGAATCTCATTCTAGTGTGCGTTTTTACATTTGGGTGGAAAAAAATTTCACCTCCTGGGCACAAAAATCCCTTACTCCGGCATCAGGAATTTTCTTCCCAACAAAATCTTGATTTTTAAAAATTATGATAAACACCATTTTTAAGGAACAAATTCAACCCCGAATCTCATTCTGGTGTCCGTTTTTACATTTGGGTGGAAAAAAAATTTCACCATTTTTGAGAATGAAATTCAACCCCGAATCTCATTCTGGCGTCTGTTTATAAATTTGGGTGGAAAAAAAAATTTCACCTCCTGGGCACAAAAATCCCTGACCCCGGCATCAGGAATTTTCTTCCCCGCACACCAAAAAAATCTTCATTTTTAAAAACTATGATAAACACCATTTTGAAGGACAAAATTCAACCGCAAATCTAATTCTGGCATCCGTTTTTACATTTGGGTCAAAAAAAATATTCACCTCCTGGGCACAAAAATTCCTGACCCTGGCATAAGGAATTTTCTTACCCGGACACCAAAAAAATCTTGATTTTTAAAAGCAATGAAAAACACCATTTTTGAGAATGAAATTCAACCCCGAATCTCATTCTGGTGTCCGTTTTTAGATTTGGGTTGGAAAAAAATTTCACCTCCTGGGCACAAAAATCCCTGACCCCGGCATCAGGAATTTTCTTCCCCGCACACCAAAAAAATCTTGATTTTTAAATGCTATGAAAAATGACATTTTTAAGGACAAAAAGCAACCCCGAATCTCATTCTGGTGTCCGTTTTTAGATTTGAGTCAGAAATTTTTTTTCACCTCCTGGGCACAAAAATCGGCATAAGGAATTTCCTTACCCAGACACCAAAAAAATCTTGATTTTTAAAAGCTATGAAAAATGACATTTTTAAGGACAAAGAGCAACCCCAAATCTAATTCTGGCATCCGTTTTTACATTTGGGTCAAAAAAAATATTCACCTCCTGGGCACAAAAATCCCTGACTCCGGCATCAGTCATTTTCTTCCCAACAAAATCTTGATTTTTAAAAATTATGAAAAACACCATTTTTAAGGACAAAATTCAACCCTGAATCTATTCGGGTGTCCGTTTTTACATTTGAGTCAAAAAAAAAAAATTCACCTCCTGGGCCCAAAAATCCCTGACTCCGGCATCAGGAATTATCTTCCCTGGACACCAAAAAAATCTTGATTTTTAAAAACTATGAAAAACACCATTTTGAAGGACGAAATTCAACCCCAAATCTAATTCTGGCATCCGTTTTTACATTTGGGTCAAAAAAAATATTCACCTCCTCGGCACAAAAATCCCTGACCCTGGCATCAGGAATTTTCTTCCCCGGACACCAAAAATATCTTGATTTTTATAAACTATGAAAAACACCATTTTTAAGGAACAAATTCAACCCCGAATCTCATTCTGGTGTCCGTTTTTACATTTGGGTGGAAAAAAAATTTCACCTCCTGGGCACAAAAATCCCTGACTCCGGCATCAGGAATTTTCTTCCCCGGACACCAAAAAATTCTTGATTTTTAAAAGCTATGAAAAACATCATTTTTAAGAATGAAATTCAAGCCCGAATTTCATTCTGGTGTGCGTTTTTACATTTCGTTGGAAAATAATTTCACCTCCTGGGCACAAAAGTCCCTGACTCCGGCATCAGGAATTTTCTTCCCCGGACACCAAAAAAATCTTGAATTTAAAATCTATGAAAAACACCATTTTGAAGGACGAAATTCAAGCCCGAATCTCATTCTGGTGTCCGTTTTTGGATTTGAGTAAAAAAAAACATTCACCTCCTGGGCACAAAAATCCCTGACTCCGGCATCAGGAATTTTCTTCCCCGCACACCAAAAAAATCTTGAATTTAAAATCTATTAAAAACACCATTTTGAAGGACGAAATTCAACCCAGAATCTCATTCTGGTGTCTATTTATACATTTGGGTTGAAAAAAAATTTAACCTCCTGGGCACAAAAATCGCCGGGACTTAAAAACCTGGTTGTTTGAATTGTCTGGCCAGGACTGAGGGATTTTAAATTAAATTAAATAAAATTAAAGAAATTTGAAATTTGAAATTTGAAATTTGAAATTTGAAATTTGAAATTTGAAATTTGAAATTTGAAATAATTTGAAATTTGAAATTTGAAATTTGAAATTTGAAATTTGAAATTTGAAATTTGAAATTTGAAATTTGAAATTTGAAATTTGAAATTTGAAATTTGAAATTTGAAATTTGAAATTTGAAATTTGCCTTGCCTTGCTTTGCCTTGCCTTGCCTTGCCTTCGGCATTAGGAATTTTCTTCCCCGGACACCAAAAAATTCTTAATTTTTAAAAGCTATGAAAAACACCATTTTGAAGAATGAAATTCAACCCCGAATCTCATTCTAGTATGCGTTTTTACATTTGGGTGGAAAGTAATTTCACCCTGAATCTATTCGGGTGTCCTTTTTTACATTTGAGTAAAAAAAAAAATTCACCTCCTGGGCCCAAAAATCCCTGACTCCGGCATCAGGAATTTTCTTCCCTGGACACCAAAAAAATCTTGATTTTTAAAAACTATGAAAAACACCATTTTTAAGGAACAAATTCAACCCTGAATCTATTCTGGTGTCCGTTTTTACATTTGGGTGGAAAAAAAATTTCACCTCCTGGGCACAAAAATCCCTGACTCCGGCATCAGGAATTTTCTTCCCCGGACACCAAAAAATTCTTGATTTTTAAAAGCTATGAAAAACACCATTTTGAAGAATGAAATTCAACCCCAAATCTCATTCTAGTGTGCGTTTTTACATTTGGGTGGAAAAAAATTTCACCTCCTGGGCACAAAAATCCCTTACTCCGGCATCAGGAATTTTCTTCCCAACAAAATCTTGATTTTTAAAAATTATGATAAACACCATTTTTAAGGAAGAAATTCAACCCCGAATCTCATTCTGGTGTCCGTTTTTACATTTGGGTGGAAAAAAAAATTTCACCTCCTGGGCACAAAAATCCCTGACTCCGGCATCAGGAATTTTCTTCCCCGGACACCAAAAAATTCTTGATTTTTAAAAGCTATGAAAAACATCATTTTTAAGAATGAAATTCAAGCCCAAATTTCATTCTGGTGTGCGTTTTTACATTTCGGTGGAAAATAATTTCACCTCCTGGGCACAAAAGTCCCTGACTCCGGCATCAGGAATTTTCTTCCCAACAAAATCTTGATTTTTAAAAATTATGAAAAACACCATTTTTAAGGACAAAATTCAACCCTGAATCTATTCGGGTGTCTGTTTTTACATTTGAGTCAAAAAAAAAAAATTCACCTCCTGGGCACAAAAATCCCTGACTCCGGCATCAGGAATTATCTTCCCTGGACACCAAAAAAATCTTGATTTTTAAAAACTATGAAAAACACCATTTTGAAGGACGAAATACAACCGCAAATCTAATTCTGGCATCCGTTTTTACATTTGGGTCAAAAAAAATATTCACCTCCTGGGCACAAAAATCCCTGACCCTGGTATCAGGAATTTTCTTCCCCAGACACCAAAAAAATCTTGATTTTTATAAACTATGAAAAACACCATTTTGAAGGACGAAATTCAACCCCGAATCTCATTCTGGTGTCTATTTATACATTTGGGTTGAAAAAAAATTTCACCTCCTGGGCACAAAAATCGCCGGGACTTAAAAACCTGGTTTTTTGAATTGTCTGGCCTGGACTTTGGGATTTTAAATTAAATTAAATAAAATTAAAAAAATTTGAAATTTGAAATTTGAAATTTGATATTTGAAATAATTTGAAATAATTTGAAATAATTTGAAATAATTTGAAATAATTTGAAATTTGAAATTTGAAATTTGAAATTTGAAATTTGAAATTTGAAATTTGAAATTTGAAATTTGAAATTTGAAATTTGCCTTGCCTTGCCTTGCTTTGCCTTGCCTTGCCTTGCCTTCGGCATTAGGAATTTTCTTCCCCGGACACCAAAAAATTCTTGATTTTTAAAAGCTATGAAAAACATCATTTTTAAGAATGAAATTCAAGCCCGAATTTCATTCTGGTGTGCGTTTTTACATTTCATTGGAAAATAATTTCACCTCCTGGGCACAAAAGTCCCTGACTCCGGCATCAGGAATTTTCTTCCCCGGACACCAAAAAAATCTTGATTTTTAAAAGCTATGAAAAACACCATTTTTAAGCAGGAAATTCAACCCCGAATCTCATTCCGTTGTCCGTTTATAGATTTGGGTGGAAAAAAAATTTTCACCTCCTGGGCACAAAAATCCCTGACTCCGGCATCAGGCATTTTCTTCCCAACAAAATCTTGATTTTTAAAAATTATGAAAAACACCATTTTTAAGGACGAAATTCAACCCTGAATCTATTCGGGTGTCCGTTTTTACATTTGAGTCAAAAAAAATTTTTCACCTCCTGGGCACAAAAATCCCTGACTCCGGCATCAGGAATTTTCTTCCCCGGACACCAAAAAAATCTTCATTTTTAAAAACTATGAAAAACACCATTTTTAAGAATGAAATTCAACCCCGAATCTCATTCTAGTGTGCGTTTTTACATTTTAAATTAAATTAAATAAAATTAAAGAAATTTGAAATTTGAAATTTGAAATTTGAAATAATTTGAAATTTGAAATTTGAAATAATTTGAAATAATTTGAAATAATTTGAAATTTGAAATTTGAAATTTGAAATTTGAAATTTGAAATTTGAAATTTGAAATTTGCCTTGCCTTGCTTTGCCTTGCCTTGCCTTGCCTTCGGCATTAGGAATTTTCTTCCCCGGACACCAAAAATTCTTAATTTTTAAAACCTATGAAAAACACCATTTTGAAGAATGAAATTCAACCCCGAATCTTATTCTAGTGTGCGTTTTTACATTTGGGTGGAAAAAAAATTCACCTCCTGGGCACAAAAGTCCCTGACTCCGGCATCAGGAATTTTCTTCCCCGGACACCAAAAAATTCTTGATTTTTAAAAGCTATGAAAAACATCATTTTTAAGAATGAAATTCAAGCCCGAATTTCATTCTGGTGTGCGTTTTTACATTTGGGTGGAAAATAATTTCACCTCCTGGGCACAAAAGTCCCTGACTCCGGCATCAGGAATTTTCTTCCCCGGACACCAAAAAAATCTTGAATTTAAAATCTATGAAAAACACCATTTTGAAGGACGAAATTCAACCCCGAATCTCATTCTGGTGTCTATTTATACATTTGGGTGGGGAAAAAAATTCACCTCCTGGGCACAAAAATCGCCGGGACTTAAAAACGTGGTTTTTTCAATTGTCTGGCCTGGACTTTGGGATTTTAAATTAAATTAAATAAAATTAAAGAAGTTTGAAATTTGAAATTTGAAATTTGAAATTTGAAATTTGATATTTGAAATAATTTGAAATAATTTGAAATAATTTGAAATTTGAAATTTGAAATTTGAAATTTGAAATTTGAAATTTGAAATTTGAAATTTGAAATTTAAAATTTGAAATTTGAAATTTGAAATTTGAAATTTGAAATTTGAAATTTGAAATTTGAAATTTGAAATTATTTGCCTTCCCTTGCCTTGCTTTGCCTTGCCTTGCCTTGCCTTTGGCATTAGGAATTTTCTTCCCCGGACACCAAAAAATTCTTAATTTTTAAAAGCTATGAAAAACACCATTTTGAAGAATGAAATTCAACCCCGAATCTCATTCTAGTGTGCGTTTTTACATTTGGGTGGAAAAAAATTTCACATCCTGGGCACAAAAATCCTTTACTCCGGCATCAGGAATTTTCTTCCCAACAAAATCTTGATTTTTAAAAATTATGATAAACACCATTTTTAAGGAACAAATTCAACCCCGAATCTCATTCTGGTGTCCGTTTTTACATTTGGGTGGAAAAAAAAATATTCACCTCCTGGGCCCAAAAATCCCTGACTCCGGCATCAGGAATTATCTTCCCTGGACACCAACAAAATCTTGATTTTTAAAAACTATGAAAAACACCATTTTGAAGGACGAAATTCAACCCCAAATCTAATTCTGGCATCCGTTTTTACATTTGGGTCAAAAAAAATATTCACCTCCTCGGCACAAAAATCCCTGACCCTGGCATCAGGAATTTTCTTCCCCGGACACCAAAAAAATCTTGATTTTTATAAACTATGAAAAACACCATTTTTAAGGAACAAATTCAACCCCGAATCTCATTCTGGTGTCCGTTTTTACATTTGGGTGGAAAAAAAATTTCACCTCCTGGGCACAAAAATCCCTGACTCCGGCATCAGGAATTTTCTTCCCCGGACACCAAAAAATTCTTAATTTTTAAAAGCTATGAAAAACACCATTTTGAAGAATGAAATTCAACCCCGAATCTCATTCTAGTGTGCATTTTTACATTTGGGTGGAAAAAAATTTCACATCCTGGGCACAAAAATCCCTTACTCCGGCATCAGGAATTTTCTTCCCAACAAAATCTTGATTTTTAAAAATTATGATAAAAACCATTTTTAAGGAACAAATTCAACCCCGAATCTCATTCTGGTGTCCGTTTTTACATTTGGGTGGAAAAAAAAATTTCACCTCCTGGGCACAAAAATCCCTGACTCCGGCATCAGTCATTTTCTTCCCAACAAAATCTTGATTTTTAAAAATTATGAAAAACACCATTTTTAAGGACAAAATTCAACCCTGAATCTATTCGGGTGTCCGTTTTTACATTTGAGTCAAAAAAAAAAAAATCACCTCCTGGGCCCAAAATTCCCTGACTCCAGCATCAGGAATTATCTTCCCTGGACACCAAAAAAATCTTGATTTTTAAAAACTATGAAAAACACCATTTTGAAGGACGATATTCAACCTCAAATCTAATTCTGGCATCCGTTTTTACATTTGGGTCAAAAAAAATATTCACCTCCTCGGCACAAAAATCCCTGACCCTGGCATCAGGAATTTTCTTCCCCGGACACCAAAAATATCTTGATTTTTATAAACTATGAAAAACACCATTTTTAAGGAACAAATTCAACCCCGAATCTCATTCTGGTGTCCGTTTTTACATTTGGGTGGAAAAAAAATTTCACCTACTGGGCACAAAAATCCCTGACTCCGGCATCAGGAATTTTCGTCCCCGGACACCAAAAAAATCTTGAATTTAAAATCTATGAAAAACACCATTTTGAAGGACGAAATTCAACCCCGAATCTCATTCTGGTGTCCGTTTTTGGATTTGAGTAAAAAAAAACATTCACCTCCTGGGCACAAAAATCCCTGACTCCGGCATCAGGAATTTTCTTCCCCGCACACCAAAAAAATCTTGAATTTAAAATCTATGAAAAACACCATTTTGAAGGACGAAATTCAACCCCGAATCTCATTCTGGTGTCTATTTATACATTTGGGTTGGAAAAAAATTTAACCTCCTGGGCACAAAAATCGCCGGGAGTTAAAAACCTGGTTGTTTGAATTGTCTGGCCAGGACTGAGGGATTTTAAATTAAATTAAATTAAATTAAAGAAATTTGAAATTTGAAATTTGAAATAATTTGAAATTTGAAATTTGAAATTTGAAATTTGAAATTTGAAATTTGAAATTTGAAATTTGAAATTTGAAATAATTTGAAATTTGAAATTTGAAATTTGAAATTTGAAATTTGAAATTTGAAATTTGAAATTTGAAATTTGAAATTTGAAATTTGAAATTTGAAATTTGAAATTTGAAATTTGAAATTTGAAATTTGAAATTTGAAATTTGAAATTTGAAATTTGAAATTTGAAATTTGAAATTTGAAATTTGAAATTTGAAATTTGAAATTTGAAATTTGAAATATGAAATTTGAAATTTGAAATTTGAAATTTGAAATTTGAAATTTGAAATTTGAAATTTGAAATTTGAAATTTGAAATTTGAAATTTGAAATTTGAAATTTGCCTTGCCTTGCCTTGCCTTGCCTTCGGCATTAGGAATTTTCTTCCCCATACACCAAAAAATTCTTAATTTTTAAAATTATGATAAACACCATTTTTAAGGAAGAAATCCAACCCCGAATCTCATTCTGGTTTCCATTTTTACATTTGGGTGGGGAAAAAATTTCACCTCCTGGGCACAAAAATCCCTGACTCCGGCATCAGGAATTTTCTTCCCCGGACACCAAAAAAATCTTGATTTTTAAAAGCTATGAAAAACATCATTTTTAAGAATGAAATTCAAGCCCGAATTTCATTCTGGTGTGCGTTTTTACATTTGGGTGGAAAGTAATTTCACGTCCTGGGCACAAAAATCCCTGACCCTGGAATCAGGAATTTTCTTCCCCGGACACCAAAAAATTCTTAATTTTTAAAAGCTATGAAAAACACCATTTTGAAGAATGAAATTCAACCCCGAATCTCATTCTAGTGTGCGTTTTTACATTTGGGTGGAAAAAAATTTCACCTCCTGGGCACAAAAATCCCTGACTCCGGCATCAGGAATTTTCTTCCCAACAAAATCTTGATTTTTAAAAATTATGATAAACACCATTTTTAAGGAACAAATTCAACCCCGAATCTCATTCTGGTGTCCGTTTTTACATTTGGGTGGAAAAAAAAATTTCACCTCCTGGGCACAAAAATCCCTGACTCCGGCATCAGTCATTTTCTTCCCAACAAAATCTTGATTTTTAAAAATTATGAAAAACACCATTTTTAAGGACAAAATTCAACCCTGAATCTATTCGGGTGTCCGTTTTTACATTTGAGTCAAAAAAAAAATTCACCTCCTGGGCACAAAAATCCCTGACTCCGGCATCAGGAATTTTCGTCCCCGGACACCAAAAAAATCTTGAATTTAAAATCTATGAAAAACACCATTTTGAAGGACGAAATTCAACCCCGAATCTCATTCTGGTGTCCGTTTTTGGATTTGAGTAAAAAAAACCATTCACCTCCTGGGCACAAAAATCCCTGACTCCGGCATCAGGAATTTTCTTCCCCGCACACCAAAAAAATCTTGAATTTAAAATCTATGAAAAACACCATTTTGAAGGACGAAATTCAACCCCGAATCTCATTCTGGTGTCTATTTATACATTTGGGTTGAAAAAAAATTTAACCTCCTGGGCACAAAAATTGCCGGGAGTTAAAAACCTGGTTGTTTGAATTGTCTGGCCAGGACTGAGGGATTTTAAATTAAATTAAATTAAATTAAAGAAATTTGAAATTTGAAATTTGAAATAATTTGAAATTTGAAATTTGAAATTTGAAATTTGAAATTTGAAATTTGAAATTTGAAATTTGAAATTTGAAATTTGAAATAATTTGAAATTTGAAATTTGAAATTTGAAATTTGAAATTTGAAATTTGAAATTTGAAATTTGAAATTTGAAATTTGAAATTTGAAATTTGAAATTTGAAATTTGAAATTTGAAATTTGAAATTTGAAATTTGAAATTTGAAATTTGAAATTTGAAATTTGAAATTTGAAATTTGAAATTTGAAATTTGAAATTTGAAATTTGAAATTTGAAATTTGCCTTGCCTTGCCTTGCTTTGCCTTGCCTTGCCTTGCCTTCGGCATTAGGAATTTTCTTCCCCATACACCAAAAAATTCTTAATTTTTAAAATTATGATAAACACCATTTTTAAGGAAGAAATTCAACCCCGAATCTCATTCTGGTTTCCGTTTTTACATTTGGGTGGGGAAAAAATTTCACCTCCTGGGCACAAAAATCCCTGACTCCGGCATCAGGAATTTTCTTCCCAACAAAATCTTGATTTTTAAAAATTATGATAAACACCATTTTTAAGGAACAAATTCAACCCCGAATCTCATTCTGGTGTCCGTTTTTACATTTGGGTGGAAAAAAAAATTTCACCTCCTGGGCACAAAAATCCCTGACTCCGGCATCAGTCATTTTCTTCCCAACAAAATCTTGATTTTTAAAAATTATGAAAAACACCATTTTTAAGGACGAAATTCAACCCTGAATCTATTTGGGTGTCCGTTTTTACATTTGAGTCAAAAAAAAAAAATTCACCTCCTGGGCCCAAAAATCCCTGACTCCGGCATCAGGAATTATCTTCCCTGGACACCAAAAAAATCTTGATTTTTAAAAACTATGAAAAACACCATTTTGAAGGACGAAATTCAACCCCAAATCTAATTCTGGCATCCGTTTTTACATTTGGGTCAAAAAAAATATTCACCTCCTGGGCACAAAAATCCCTGACCCTGGCATCAGGAATTTTCTTCCCCGGACACCAAAAAAATCTTGATTTTTAAAAGCTATGAAAACACCATTTTTAAGGATGAAATTCAACCCCGAATCTCATTCTGGTATCCGTTTTTAGATTTTCGTAAAAAAAAACATTCACCTCCTGGGCACAAAAATCCCTGACTCCGGCATCAGGAATTTTCTTCCCCGCACACCAAAAAAATCTTGAATTTAAAATCTATTAAAAACACCATTTTGAAGGACGAAATTCAACCCCGAATCTCATTCTGGTGTCTATTTATACATTTGGGTTGAAAAAAAAATTTCACCTCCTGGGCACAAATATCGCCGGGACTTAAAAACCTGGTTGTTTGAATTGTCTGGCCTGGACTTTGGGATTTTAAATTAAATTAAATAAAATTAAAGAAATTTGAAATTTGAAATTTGAAATTTGAAATAATTTGAATTTGAAATTTGAAATTTGAAATTTGAAATTTGAAATTTGAAATTTGAAATTTGAAATTTGAAATTTGAAATTTGAAATTTGAAATTTGAAATTTGAAATTTGAAATTTGAAATTTGAAATTTGAAATTTGAAATTTGAAATTTGAAATTTGAAATTTGAAATTTGAAATTTGAAATTTGAAATTTGAAATTTGAAATTTGAAATTTGAAATTTGAAATTTGAAATTTGAAATTTGAAATTTGAAATTTGAAATTTGAAATTTGAAATTTGCCTTGCCATGCTTTGCCTTGCCTTGCCTTCGGCATTAGGAATTTTCTTCCCCGGACACCAAAAAATTCTTAATTTTTAAAACCTATGAAAAACACCATTTTGAAGAATGAAATTCAACCCCGAATCTCATTCTAGTGTGCGTTTTTACATTTGGGTGGAAAAAAATTTCACCTCCTGGGCACAAAAATCCCTGACTCCGGCATCAGGAATTTTCTTCCCCGGACACCAAAAAATTCTTGATTTTTAAAAGCTATGAAAAACATCATTTTTAAGAATGAAATTCAAGCCCGAATTTCATTCTGGTGTGCGTTTTTACATTTGGGTGGAAAATAATTTCACCTCCTGGGCACAAAAGTCCCTGACTCCAGCATCAGGAATTTTCTTCCCCGCACACCAAAAAAATCTTGAATTTAAAATCTATGAAAAACACCATTTTGAAGGACGAAATTCAACCCCGAATCTCATTCTGGTGTCTATTTATACATTTGGGTGGAAAAAAAATTTCACCTCCTGGGCACAAAAATCGCCGGGACTTAAAAACCTGGTTTTTTGAATTGTCTGGCCTGGACTTTGGGATTTTAAATTAAATTAAATAAAATTAAAGAAATTTGAAATTTGAAATTTGAAATTTGAAATTTGAAATTTGAAATTTGAAATTTGAAATTTGAAATTTGCCTTGCCTTGCCTTGCTTTGCCTTGCCTTGCCTTGCCTTCGGTATTAGGAATTTTCTTCCCCGGACACAAAAAAATTCTTAATTTTCAAAAGCTATGAAAAACACCATTTTGAAGAATGAAATTCAACCCCGAATCTCATTCTAGTGTGCGTTTTTACATTTGGGTGGAAAAAAATTTCACCTCCTGGGCACAAAAATCCCTTACTCCGGCATCAGGAATTTTCTTCCCAACAAAATCTTGATTTTTAAAAATAATGATAAACACCATTTTTAAGGAAGAAATTCAACCCCGAATCTCATTCTGGTGTCCATTTTTACATTTGGGTGGAAAAAAAAATTTCACCTCCTGGGCACAAAAATCCCTGACTCCGGCATCAGGCATTTTCTTCCCAACAAATTCTTAATTTTTAAAACCTATGAAAAACACCATTTTGAAGAATGAAATTCAACCCCGAATCTCATTCTAGTGTGCGTTTTTACATTTGGGTGGAAAAAAATTTCACCTCCTGGGCACAAAAATCCCTGACTCCGGCATCAGGAATTTTCTTCCCCGGACACCAAAAAATTCTTGATTTTTAAAAGCTATGAAAAACATCATTTTTAAGAATGAAATTCAAGCCCGAATTTCATTCTGGTGTGCGTTTTTACATTTGGGTGGAAAATAATTTCACCTCCTGGGCACAAAAGTCCCTGACTCCAGCATCAGGAATTTTCTTCCCCGCACACCAAAAAAATCTTGAATTTAAAATCTATGAAAAACACCATTTTGAAGGACGAAATTCAACCCCGAATCTCATTCTGGTGTCTATTTATACATTTGGGTGGAAAAAAAATTTCACCTCCTGGGCACAAAAATCGCCGGGACTTAAAAACCTGGTTTTTTGAATTGTCTGGCCTGGACTTTGGGATTTTAAATTAAATTAAATAAAATTAAAGAAATTTGAAATTTGAAATTTGAAATTTGAAATTTGAAATTTGAAATTTGAAATTTGAAATTTGAAATTTGCCTTGCCTTGCCTTGCTTTGCCTTGCCTTGCCTTGCCTTCGGTATTAGGAATTTTCTTCCCCGGACACAAAAAAATTCTTAATTTTCAAAAGCTATGAAAAACACCATTTTGAAGAATGAAATTCAACCCCGAATCTCATTCTAGTGTGCGTTTTTACATTTGGGTGGAAAAAAATTTCACCTCCTGGGCACAAAAATCCCTTACTCCGGCATCAGGAATTTTCTTCCCAACAAAATCTTGATTTTTAAAAATAATGATAAACACCATTTTTAAGGAAGAAATTCAACCCCGAATCTCATTCTGGTGTCCATTTTTACATTTGGGTGGAAAAAAAAATTTCACCTCCTGGGCACAAAAATCCCTGACTCCGGCATCAGGCATTTTCTTCCCAACAAATTCTTAATTTTTAAAACCTATGAAAAACACCATTTTGAAGAATGAAATTCAACCCCGAATCTCATTCTAGTGTGCGTTTTTACATTTGGGTGGAAAAAAATTTCACCTCCTGGGCACAAAAATCCCTGACTCCGGCATCAGGAATTTTCTTCCCCGGACACCAAAAAATTCTTGATTTTTAAAAGCTATGAAAAACATCATTTTTAAGAATGAAATTCAAGCCCGAATTTCATTCTGGTGTGCGTTTTTACATTTGGGTGGAAAATAATTTCACCTCCTGGGCACAAAAGTCCCTGACTCCAGCATCAGGAATTTTCTTCCCCGCACACCAAAAAAATCTTGAATTTAAAATCTATGAAAAACACCATTTTGAAGGACGAAATTCAACCCCGAATCTCATTCTGGTGTCTATTTATACATTTGGGTGGAAAAAAAATTTCACCTCCTGGGCACAAAAATCGCCGGGACTTAAAAACCTGGTTTTTTGAATTGTCTGGCCTGGACTTTGGGATTTTAAATTAAATTAAATAAAATTAAAGAAATTTGAAATTTGAAATTTGAAATTTGAAATTTGAAATTTGAAATTTGAAATTTGAAATTTGCCTTGCCTTGCCTTGCTTTGCCTTGCCTTGCCTTGCCTTCGGTATTAGGAATTTTCTTCCCCGGACACAAAAAAATTCTTAATTTTCAAAAGCTATGAAAAACACCATTTTGAAGAATGAAATTCAACCCCGAATCTCATTCTAGTGTGCGTTTTTACATTTGGGTGGAAAAAAATTTCACCTCCTGGGCACAAAAATCCCTTACTCCGGCATCAGGAATTTTCTTCCCAACAAAATCTTGATTTTTAAAAATAATGATAAACACCATTTTTAAGGAAGAAATTCAACCCCGAATCTCATTCTGGTGTCCATTTTTACATTTGGGTGGAAAAAAAAATTTCACCTCCTGGGCACAAAAATCCCTGACTCCGGCATCAGGCATTTTCTTCCCAACAAAATCTTGATTTTTAAAAATTATGAAAAACACCATTTTTAAGGACAAAATTCAACCCTGAATCTATTCGGGTGTCTGTTTTTACATTTGAGTCAAAAAAAAAAATTCACCTCCTGGGCCCAAAGATCCCTGACTCCGGCATCAGGAATTATCTTCCCTGGACACCAAAAAAATCTTGATTTTTAAAAACTATGAAAAACACCATTTTGAAGGACGAAATTAAACCGCAAATCTAATTCTGGCATCCGTTTTTACATTTGGGTCAAAAAAAATATTCACCTCCTGGGCACAAAAATCCCTGACCCTGGCAAAAGGAATTTTCTTCCCCGGACACCAAAAAAATCTTGATTTTTATAAACTATGAAAAACACCATTTTTAAGGAACAAATTCAACCCCGAATCTCATTCTGGTGTCCGTTTTTACATTTGGGTGGAAAAAAAATTTCACCTCCTGGGCACAAAAATCAGGAATTTTCTTCCCCGCACACCAAAAAAATCTTGAATTTAAAATCTATGAAAAACACCATTTTGAAGGACGAAATTCAACCCCGAATCTCATTCTGGTGTCTATTTATACATTTGGGTTGAAAAAAAATTTAACCTCCTGGGCACAAAAATCGCCGGGACTTAAAAACCTGGTTGTTTGAATTGTCTGGCCAGGACTGAGGGATTTTAAATTAAATTAAATAAAATTAAAGAAATTTGAAATTTGAAATTTGAAATTTGAAATAATTTGAAATTTGAAATTTGAAATTTGAAATTTGAAATTTGAAATTTGAAATTTGAAATTTGAAATTTGAAATTTGAAATTTGAAATTTGAAATTTGAAATTTGAAATTTGAAATTTGAAATTTGAAATTTGAAATTTGAAATTTGAAATTTGAAATTTGAAATTTGAAATTTGAAATTTGAAATTTGAAATTTGAAATTTGAAATTTGATATTTGCCTTGCCTTGCCTTGCTTTGCCTTGCCTTGCCTTGCCTTCGGCATTAGGAATTTTCTTTCCCGGACACCAAAAAAATCTTGATTTTTAAAAGCTATGAAAAACATCATTTTTAAGAATGAAATTCAAGCCCGAATTTCATTCTGGTGTGCGTTTTTACATTTGGGTGGAAAGTAATTTCACCTCCTGGGCACAAAAATCCCTGACCCTGGAATCAGGAATTTTCTTCCCCGGACACCAAAAAATTCTTAATTTTTAAAAGCTATGAAAAACACCATTTTGAAGAATGAAATTCAACCCCGAATCTCATTCTAGTGTGCGTTTTTACATTTGGGTGGAAAAAAATTTCACCTCCTGGGCACAAAAATCCCTGACTCCGGCATCAGGAATTTTCTTCCCAACAAAATCTTGATTTTTAAAAATTATGAAAAACACCATTTTTAAGGACAAAATTCAACCCTGAATCTATTCGGGTGTCCGTTTTTACATTTGAGTCAAAAAAAAAAATTCACCTCCTGGGCCCAAAAATCCCTGACTCCGGCATCAGGAATTATCTTCCCTGGACACCAAAAAAATCTTGATTTTTAAAAACTATGAAAAACACCATTTTGAAGGACGAAATTCAACCCCAAATCTAATTCTGGCATCCGTTTTTACATTTGGGTCAAAAAAAATATTCACCTCCTGGGCACAAAAATCCCTGACCCTGGCATCAGGAATTTTCTTCCCCGGACACCAAAAAAATCTTGATTTTTATAAACTATGAAAAACACCATTTTTAAGGAACAAATTGAACCCCGAATCTCATTCTGGTGTCCGTTTTTACATTTGGGTGGAAAAAAAATTTCACCTCCTGGGCACAAAAATCCCTGACTGCGGCATCAGGAATTTTCTTCCCAACAAAATCTTGATTTTTAAAAATTATGATAAAAACCATTTTTAAGGAACAAATTCAACCCCGAATCTCATTCTGGTGTCCGTTTTTACATTTGGGTGGAAAAAAAAATTTCACCTCCTGGGCACAAAAATCCCTGACTCCGGCATCAGTCATTTTCTTCCCAACAAAATCTTGATTTTTAAAAATTATGAAAAACACCATTTTTAAGGACAAAATTCAACCCTGAATCTATTCGGGTGTCCGTTTTTACATTTGAGTCAAAAAAAAAAAATTCACCTCCTGGGCCCAAAAATCCCTGACTCCGGCATCAGGAATTATCTTCCCTGGACACCAAAAAAATCTTGATTTTTAAAAACTATGAAAAACACCATTTTGAAGGACGAAATTCAACCCCAAATCTAATTCTGGCATCCGTTTTTACATTTGGGTCAAAAAAAATATTCACCTCCTCGGCACAAAAATCCCTGACCCTGGCATCAGGAATTTTCTTCCCCGGACACCAAAAATATCTTGATTTTTATAAACTATGAAAAACACCATTTTTAAGGAACAAATTCAACCCCGAATCTCATTCTGGTGTCCGTTTTTACATTTGGGTGGAAAAAAAATTTCACCTCCTGGGCACAAAAATCCCTGACTCCGGCATCAGGAATTTTCTTCCCCGGACACCAAAAAATTCTTGATTTTTAAAAGCTATGAAAAACATCATTTTTAAGAATGAAATTCAAGCCCGAATTTCATTCTGGTGTGCGTTTTTACATTTCGTTGGAAAATAATTTCACCTCCTGGGCACAAAAGTCCCTGACTCCGGCATCAGGAATTTTCTTCCCCGGACACCAAAAAAATCTTGAATTTAAAATCTATGAAAAACACCATTTTGAAGGACGAAATTCAACCCCGAATCTCATTCTGGTGTCCGTTTTTGGATTTGAGTAAAAAAAAACATTCACCTCCTGGGCACAAAAATCCCTGACTCCGGCATCAGGAATTTTCTTCCCCGCACACCAAAAAAATCTTGAATTTAAAATCTATTAAAAACACCATTTTGAAGGACGAAATTCAACCCCGAATCTCATTCTGGTGTCTATTTATACATTTGGGTTGAAAAAAATTTAACCTCCTGGGCACAAAAATCGCCGGGACTTAAAAACCTGGTTGTTTGAATTGTCTGGCCAGGACTGAGGGATTTTAAATTAAATTAAATAAAATTAAAGAAATTTGAAATTTGAAATTTGAAATTTGAAATTTGAAATTTGAAATTTGAAATTTGAAATTTGAAATTTGAAATAATTTGAAATTTGAAATTTGAAATTTGAAATTTGAAATTTGAAATTTGAAATTTGAAATTTGAAATTTGAAATTTGAAATTTGAAATTTGAAATTTGAAATTTGAAATTTGAAATTTGCCTTGCCTTGCTTTGCCTTGCCTTGCCTTGCCTTCGGCATTAGGAATTTTCTTCCCCGGACACCAAAAAATTCTTAATTTTTAAAAGCTATGAAAAACACCATTTTGAAGAATGAAATTCAACCCCGAATCTCATTCTAGTATGCGTTTTTACATTTGGGTGGAAAGTAATTTCACCCTGAATCTATTCGGGTGTCCGTTTTTACATTTGAGTAAAAAAAAAAATTCACCTCCTGGGCCCAAAAATCCCTGACTCCGGCATCAGGAATTTTCTTCCCCGGACACCAAAAAAATCTTGATTTTTATAAACTATGAAAAACACCATTTTTAAGGAACAAATTCAACCCCGAATCTCATTCTGGTGTCCGTTTTTACATTTGGGTGGAAAAAAAATTTCACCTCCTGGGCACAAAAATCCCTGACTCCGGCATCAGGAATTTTCTTCCCCGGACACCAAAATATTCTTAATTTTTAAAAGCTATGAAAAACACCATTTTGAAGAATGAAATTCAACCCCGAATCTCATTCTAGTGTGCGTTTTTACATTTGGGTGGAAAAAAATTTCACCTCCTGGGCACAAAAATCCCTTACTCCGGCATCAGGAATTTTCTTCCCAACAAAATCTTGATTTTTAAAAATTATGATAAACACCATTTTTAAGGAACAAATTCAACCCCGAATCTCATTCTGGTGTCCGTTTTTACATTTGGGTGGAAAAAAAATTTCACCATTTTTGAGAATGAAATTCAACCCCGAATCTCATTCTGGCGTCTGTTTATAAATTTGGGTGGAAAAAAAAATTTCACCTCCTGGGCACAAAAATCCCTGACCCCGGCATCAGGAATTTTCTTCCCCGCACACCAAAAAAATCTTCATTTTTAAAAACTATGAAAAACACCATTTTGAAGGACAAAATTCAACCGCAAATCTAATTCTGGCATCCGTTTTTACATTTGGGTCAAAAAAAATATTCACCTCCTGGGCACAAAAATTCCTGACCCTGGCATAAGGAATTTTCTTACCCGGACACCAAAAAAATCTTGATTTTTAAAAGCAATGAAAAACACCATTTTTGAGAATGAAATTCAACCCCGAATCTCATTCTGGTGTCCGTTTTTAGATTTGGGTGGGAAAAAAATTTCACCTCCTGGGCACAAAAATCCCTGACCCCGGCATCAGGAATTTTCTTCCCCGCACACCAAAAAAATCTTGATTTTTAAATGCTATGAAAAATGACATTTTTAAGGACAAAAAGCAACCCCGAATCTCATTCTGGTGTCCGTTTTTAGATTTGAGTCAGAAATTTTTTTTCACCTCCTGGGCACAAAAATCGGCATAAGGAATTTCCTTACCCAGACACCAAAAAAATCTTGATTTTTAAAAGCTATGAAAAATGACATTTTTAAGGACAAAGAGCAACCCCAAATCTAATTCTGGCATCCGTTTTTACATTTGGGTCAAAAAAAATATTCACCTCCTGGGCACAAAAATCCCTGACTCCGGCATCAGTCATTTTCTTCCCAACAAAATCTTGATTTTTAAAAATTATGAAAAACACCATTTTTAAGGACAAAATTCAACCCTGAATCTATTCGGGTGTCCGTTTTTACATTTGAGTCAAAAAAAAAAAATTCACCTCCTGGGCCCAAAAATCCCTGACTCCGGCATCAGGAATTATCTTCCCTGGACACCAAAAAAATCTTGATTTTTAAAAACTATGAAAAACACCATTTTGAAGGACGAAATTCAACCCCAAATCTAATTCTGGCATCCGTTTTTACATTTGGGTCAAAAAAAATATTCACCTCCTCGGCACAAAAATCCCTGACCCTGGCATCAGGAATTTTCTTCCCCGGACACCAAAAATATCTTGATTTTTATAAACTATGAAAAACACCATTTTTAAGGAACAAATTCAACCCCGAATCTCATTCTGGTGTCCGTTTTTACATTTGGGTGGAAAAAAAATTTCACCTCCTGGGCACAAAAATCCCTGACTCCGGCATCAGGAATTTTCTTCCCCGGACACCAAAAAATTCTTGATTTTTAAAAGCTATGAAAAACATCATTTTTAAGAATGAAATTCAAGCCCGAATTTCATTCTGGTGTGCGTTTTTACATTTCGTTGGAAAATAATTTCACCTCCTGGGCACAAAAGTCCCTGACTCCGGCATCAGGAATTTTCTTCCCCGGACACCAAAAAAATCTTGAATTTAAAATCTATGAAAAACACCATTTTGAAGGACGAAATTCAAGCCCGAATCTCATTCTGGTGTCCGTTTTTGGATTTGAGTAAAAAAAAACATTCACCTCCTGGGCACAAAAATCCCTGACTCCGGCATCAGGAATTTTCTTCCCCGCACACCAAAAAAATCTTGAATTTAAAATCTATTAAAAACACCATTTTGAAGGACGAAATTCAACCCCGAATCTCATTCTGGTGTCTATTTATACATTTGGGTTGAAAAAAAATTTAACCTCCTGGGCACAAAAATCGCCGGGACTTAAAAACCTGGTTGTTTGAATTGTCTGGCCAGGACTGAGGGATTTTAAATTAAATTAAATAAAATTAAAGAAATTTGAAATTTGAAATTTGAAATTTGAAATTTGAAATTTGAAATTTGAAATTTGAAATTTGAAATAATTTGAAATTTGAAATTTGAAATTTGAAATTTGAAATTTGAAATTTGAAATTTGAAATTTGAAATTTGAAATTTGAAATTTGAAATTTGAAATTTGAAATTTGCCTTGCCTTGCTTTGCCTTGCCTTGCCTTGCCTTCGGCATTAGGAATTTTCTTCCCCGGACACCAAAAAATTCTTAATTTTTAAAAGCTATGAAAAACACCATTTTGAAGAATGAAATTCAACCCCGAATCTCATTCTAGTATGCGTTTTTACATTTGGGTGGAAAGTAATTTCACCCTGAATCTATTCGGGTGTCCGTTTTTACATTTGAGTAAAAAAAAAAATTCACCTCCTGGGCCCAAAAATCCCTGACTCCGGCATCAGGAATTTTCTTCCCTGGACACCAAAAAAATCTTGATTTTTAAAAACTATGAAAAACACCATTTTTAAGGAACAAATTCAACCCTGAATCTATTCTGGTGTCCGTTTTTACATTTGGGTGGAAAAAAAATTTCACCTCCTGGGCACAAAAATCCCTGACTCCGGCATCAGGAATTTTCTTCCCCGGACACCAAAAAATTCTTGATTTTTAAAAGCTATGAAAAACACCATTTTGAAGAATGAAATTCAACCCCAAATCTCATTCTAGTGTGCGTTTTTACATTTGGGTGGAAAAAAATTTCACCTCCTGGGCACAAAAATCCCTTACTCCGGCATCAGGAATTTTCTTCCCAACAAAATCTTGATTTTTAAAAATTATGATAAACACCATTTTTAAGGAAGAAATTCAACCCCGAATCTCATTCTGGTGTCCGTTTTTACATTTGGGTGGAAAAAAAAATTTCACCTCCTGGGCACAAAAATCCCTGACTCCGGCATCAGGAATTTTCTTCCCCGGACACCAAAAAATTCTTGATTTTTAAAAGCTATGAAAAACATCATTTTTAAGAATGAAATTCAAGCCCAAATTTCATTCTGGTGTGCGTTTTTACATTTCGGTGGAAAATAATTTCACCTCCTGGGCACAAAAGTCCCTGACTCCGGCATCAGGAATTTTCTTCCCAACAAAATCTTGATTTTTAAAAATTATGAAAAACACCATTTTTAAGGACAAAATTCAACCCTGAATCTATTCGGGTGTCTGTTTTTACATTTGAGTCAAAAAAAAAAAATTCACCTCCTGGGCACAAAAATCCCTGACTCCGGCATCAGGAATTATCTTCCCTGGACACCAAAAAAATCTTGATTTTTAAAAACTATGAAAAACACCATTTTGAAGGACGAAATACAACCGCAAATCTAATTCTGGCATCCGTTTTTACATTTGGGTCAAAAAAAATATTCACCTCCTGGGCACAAAAATCCCTGACCCTGGTATCAGGAATTTTCTTCCCCAGACACCAAAAAAATCTTGATTTTTATAAACTATGAAAAACACCATTTTGAAGGACGAAATTCAACCCCGAATCTCATTCTGGTGTCTATTTATACATTTGGGTTGAAAAAAAATTTCACCTCCTGGGCACAAAAATCGCCGGGACTTAAAAACCTGGTTTTTTGAATTGTCTGGCCTGGACTTTGGGATTTTAAATTAAATTAAATAAAATTAAAAAAATTTGAAATTTGAAATTTGATATTTGAAATAATTTGAAATAATTTGAAATAATTTGAAATAATTTGAAATAATTTGAAATTTGAAATTTGAAATTTGAAATTTGAAATTTGAAATTTGAAATTTGAAATTTGAAATTTGAAATTTGAAATTTGAAATTTGAAATTTGCCTTGCCTTGCCTTGCTTTGCCTTGCCTTGCCTTGCCTTCGGCATTAGGAATTTTCTTCCCCGGACACCAAAAAATTCTTGATTTTTAAAAGCTATGAAAAACATCATTTTTAAGAATGAAATTCAAGCCCGAATTTCATTCTGGTGTGCGTTTTTACATTTCATTGGAAAATAATTTCACCTCCTGGGCACAAAAGTCCCTGACTCCGGCATCAGGAATTTTCTTCCCCGGACACCAAAAAAATCTTGATTTTTAAAAGCTATGAAAAACACCATTTTTAAGCAGGAAATTCAACCCCGAATCTCATTCCGTTGTCCGTTTATAGATTTGGGTGGAAAAAAAATTTTCACCTCCTGGGCACAAAAATCCCTGACTCCGGCATCAGGCATTTTCTTCCCAACAAAATCTTGATTTTTAAAAATTATGAAAAACACCATTTTTAAGGACGAAATTCAACCCTGAATCTATTCGGGTGTCCGTTTTTACATTTGAGTCAAAAAAAATTTTTCACCTCCTGGGCACAAAAATCCCTGACTCCGGCATCAGGAATTTTCTTCCCCGGACACCAAAAAAATCTTCATTTTTAAAAACTATGAAAAACACCATTTTTAAGAATGAAATTCAACCCCGAATCTCATTCTAGTGTGCGTTTTTACATTTTAAATTAAATTAAATAAAATTAAAGAAATTTGAAATTTGAAATTTGAAATTTGAAATAATTTGAAATTTGAAATTTGAAATAATTTGAAATAATTTGAAATAATTTGAAATTTGAAATTTGAAATTTGAAATTTGAAATTTGAAATTTGAAATTTGAAATTTGAAATTTGAAATTTGAAATTTGAAATTTGAAATTTGCCTTGCCTTGCCTTGCCTTGCCTTCGGCATTAGGAATTTTCTTCCCCATACACCAAAAAATTCTTAATTTTTAAAAGCTATGAAAAACACCATTTTTAAGAATGAAATTCAACCCCGAATCTCATTCTAGTGTGCGTTTTTACATTTGGGTGGAAAAAAAAATTTCACCTCCTGGGCACAAAAATCCCTGACTCCGGCATCAGTCATTTTCTTCCCAACAAAATCTTGATTTTTAAAAATTATGAAAAACACCATTTTTAAGGACAAAATTCAACCCTGAATCTATTCGGGTGTCCGTTTTTACATTTGAGTCAAAAAAAAAATTCACCTCCTGGGCCCAAAAATCCCTGACTCCGGCATCAGGAATTATCTTCCCTGGACACCAAAAAAATCTTGATTTTTAAAAACTATGAAAAACACCATTTTGAAGGACGAAATTCAACCCCAAATCTAATTCTGGCATCCGTTTTTACATTTGGGTCAAAAAAAGTATTCACCTCCTGGGCACAAAAATCCCTGACCCTGGCATCAGGAATTTTCTTCCCCGGACACCAAAAAAATCTTGATTTTTATAAACTATGAAAAACACCATTTTTAAGGAACAAATTCAACCCCAAATCTCATTCTGGTGTCCGTTTTTACATTTGGGTGGAAAAAAAATTTCACCTCCTGGGCACAAAAATCCCTGACTCCGGCATCAGGAATTTTCTTCCCCGGACACCAAAAAATTCTTAATTTTTAAAAGCTATGAAAAACACCATTTTGAAGAATGAAATTCAAGCCCGAATCTCATTCTAGTGTGCGTTTTTACATTTGGGTGGAAAAAAATTTCACCACCTTTGAAATTATTTCAAATTATTTCAAATTTCAAATTTCAAATTATTTCAAATTTCAAATTTCAAATTTCAAATTTCTTTAATTTTATTTAATTTAATTTAAAATGTAAAAACGCACACTAGAATGAGATTCGGGGTTGAATTTCATTCTTAAAAATGGTGTTTTTCATAGTTTTTAAAAATGAAGATTTTTTTGGTGTCCGGGGAAGAAAATTCCTGATGCCGGAGTCAGGGATTTTTGTGCCCAGGAGGTGAAAATTTTTTTTTGACTCAAATGTAAAAACGGACACCCGAATCGATTCAGGGTTGAATTTCATCCTTAAAAATGGTGTTTTTCATAATTGTTAAAAATCAAGATTTTGTTGGGAAGAAAATGCCTGATGCCGGAGTCAGGGATTTTTGTGCCCAGGAGGTGAAAAAATTTTTTCCACCCAAATCTATAAACGGACAACGGAATGAGATTCGGGGTTGAATTTCCTGCTTAAAAATGGTGTTTTACATAGCTTTTAAAAATCAAGATTTTTTTGGTGTCCGGGGAAGAAAATTCCTGATGCCGGAGTCAGGGACTTTTGTGCCCAGGAGCTGAAATTATTTTCCAACGAAATGTAAAAACGCACACCAGAATGAAATTCGGGCTTGAATTTCATTCTTAAAAATGATGTTTTTCATAGCTTTTAAAAATCAAGAATTTTTTGGTGTCCGGGGAAGAAAATTCCTGATGCCGGAGTCAGGGATTTTTGTGCCCAGGAGGTGAAATTTTTTTTCCACCCAAATGTAAAAACAGACACCAGAATGAGATTCGGGGTTGAATTTGCTCCTTAAAAATGGTGTTTTTCATAGTTTATAAAAATCAAGATTTTTTTGGTGTCCGGGGAAGAAAATTCCTGATACCAGGGTCAGGGATTTTTGTGCCCAGGAGGTGAATATTTTTTTTGACCCAAATGTAAAAACGGATGCCAGAATTAGATTTGCGGTTGAATTTCGTCCTTCAAAATGGTGTTTTTTATAGTTTTTAAAAATCAAGATTTTTTTGGTGTCCAGGGAAGATAATTCCTGATGCCGGAGTCAGGGATTTTTGGGCCCAGGAGGTGAATTTTTTTTTTTGACTCAAATGTAAAAACAGACACCCGAATAGATTCAGGGTTGAATTTTGTCCTTAAAAATGGTGTTTTTCATAATTTTTAAAAATCAAGATTTTGTTGGGAAGAAAATGCCTGATGCCGGAGTCAGGGATTTTTGTGCCCAGGAGGTGAAATTTTTTTTCCCACCCAAATGTAAAAATGGATACCAGAATGAGATTCGGGGTTGAATTTCTTCCTTAAAAATGGTGTTTATCATAATTTTTAAAAATCAATATTTTGTTGTGAAGAAAATTCCTGATGCCGGAGTAAGGGATTTTTGTGCCCAGGAGGTTAATTTTTTTTCCACCCAAATGTAAAAACGCACACTAGAATGAGATTCGGGGTTGAATTTCATTCTTCAAAATGGTGTTTTTCATAGCTTTTAAAAATTAAGAATTTTTTGGTGTCCGGGGAAGAAAATTCCTAATGCCGAAGGCAAGGCAAGGCAAGGCAAAGCAAGGCAAGGCAAGGCAAATTTCAAATTTCAAATTTCAAATTTCAAATTTCAAATTTCAAATTTCAAATTTCAAATTTCAAATTTCAAATTTCAAATTTCAAATTATTTCAATTTATTTCAAATTATTTCAAATTATTTCAAATTATTTCAAATATCAAATTTCAAATTTCAAATTTCAAATTTTTTTAATTTTATTTAATTTAATTTAAAATCCCAAAGTCTAGGCCAGACAATTCAAAAAACCAGGTTTTTAAGTCCCGGCGATTTTTGTTCCCAGGAGGTGAATTTTTTTTTCAACCCAAATGTATAAATAGACACCAGAATGAGATTCGGGGTTGAATTTCGTCCTTCAAAATGGTGTTTTTCATAGATTTTTAATTCAAGATTTTTTTGGTGTGTGGGGAAGAAAATTCCTGATGCCGGAGTCAGGGACTTTTGTGCCCAGGAGGTGAAATTATTTTCCACCGAAATGTAAAAACGCACACCAGAATGAAATTCGGGCTTGAATTTCATTCTTAAAAATGATGTTTTTCATAGCTTTTAAAAATCAAGATATTTTTGTTGTCCGGGGAAGAAAATTCCTGATGCCGGAGTCAGGGATTTTTGTGCCCAGGAGGTGAATTTTTTTTTCCACCCAAATGTAAAAACAGACACCAGAATGAGATTCGGGGTTGAATTTCGTCCTTCAAAATGGTGTTTTTCATAGTTTTTAAAAATCAAGATTTTTTTGGTGTCCAGGGAAGATAATTCCTGATGCCGGAGTCAGGGATTTTTGGGCCCAGGAGGTGAATTTTTTTTTTTGACTCAAATGCAAAAACAGACACCCGAATAGATTCAGGGTTGAATTTTGTCCTTAAAAATGGTGTTTTTCATAATTTTTAAAAATCAAGATTTTGTTGGGAAGAAAATGACTGATGCCGGAGTCAGGGATTTTTGTGCCCAGGAGGTGAAATTTTTTTTTCCACCCAAATGTAAAAATGGATACCAGAATGAGATTCGGGGTTGAATTTCTTCCTTAAAAATGGTGTTTATCACAATTTTTAAAAATCAAGATTTTGTTGGGAAGAAAATTCCTGATGCCGGAGTAAGGGATTTTTGTGCCCAGGAGGTTAAATTTTTTTCCACCCAAATGTAAAAACGCACACTAGAATGAGATTCGGGGTTGAATTTCATTCTTCAAAATGGTGTTTTTCATAGCTTTTAAAAATTAAGAATTTTTTGGTGTCCGGGGAAGAAAATTCCTAATGCCGAAGGCAAGGCAAGGCAAGGCAAAGCAAGGCAAGGCAAGGCAAATTTCAAATTTCAAATTTCAAATTTCAAATTTCAAATTTCAAATTTCAAATTTCAAATTTCAAATTTCAAATTTCAAATTTCAAATTTCAAATTTCAAATTTCAAATTATTTCAAATTATTTCAAATTATTTCAAATTATTTCAAATTATTTCAAATTATTTCAAATATCAAATTTCAAATTTCAAATTTCAAATTTTTTTAATTTTATTTAATTTAATTTAAAATCCCAAAGTCTAGGCCAGACAATTCAAAAAACCAGGTTTTTAAGTCCCGGCGATTTTTGTGCCCATGAGGTGAAATTTTTTTTCAACCCAAATGTATGAATAGACACCAGAATGAGATTCGGGGTTGAATTTCGTCCTTCAAAATGGTGTTTTTCATAGATTTTTAATTCAAAATTTTTTTGGTGTGTGGGGAAGAAAATTCCTGATGCCGGAGTCAGGGACTTTTGTGCCCAGGAGGTGAAATTATTTTCCACCGAAATGTAAAAACGCACACCAGAATGAAATTCGGGCTTGAATTTCATTCTTAAAAATGATGTTTTTCATAGCTTTTAAAAATCAAGAATTTTTTGGTGTTCGGGGAAGAAAATTCCTGATGCCGGAGTCAGGGATTTTTGTGCCCAGGAGGTGAAATTTTTTTTTCCACCCAAATGTAAAAACGGACACCAGAATGAGATTCGGGGTTGAATTTCTTCCTTAAAAATGGTGTTTATCATAATTTTTAAAAATCAAGATTTTGTTGGGAAGAAAATTCCTGATGCCGGAGTAAGGGATTTTTGTGCCCAGGAGGTGAAATTTTTTTCCACCCAAATGTAAAAACGCACACTAGAATGAGATTGGGGGTTGAATTTCATTCTTCAAAATGGTGTTTTTCATAGCTTTTAAAAATTAAGAATTTTTTGGTGTCCAGGGAAGAAAATTCCTAATGCCGAAGGCAAGGCAAGGCAAGGCAAAGCAAGGCAAGGCAAGGCAAATTTCAAATTTCAAATTTCAAATTTCAAATTTCAAATTTCAAATTTCAAATTTCAAATTTCAAATTTCAAATTTCAAATTTCAAATTTCAGATTTCAAATTTCAAATTTCAAATTTCAAATTTCAAATTTCAAATTTCAAATTTCAAATTTCAAATTTCAAATTTCAAATTCAAATTATTTCAAATTTCAAATTTCAAATTTCAAATTTCTTTAATTGTATTTAATTTAATTTAAAATCCCTCAGTCCTGGCCAGACAATTCAAACAACTAGGTTTTTAAGTCCCGGCGATTTTTGTGCCCAGGATGTTAAATTTTTTTTCAACCCAAATGTATAAATAGACACCAGAATGAGATTCGGGGTTGAATTTCGTCCTTCAAAATGGTGTTTTTCATAGATTTTAAATTCAAGATTTTTTTGGTGTGCGGGGAAGAAAATTCCTGATGCCGGAGTCAGGGATTTTTGTGCCCAGGAGGTGAATGTTTTTTTTTACTCAAATCCAAAAACGGACACCAGAATGAGATTCGGGGTTGAATTTCGTCCTTCAAAATGGTGTTTTTCATAGATTTTAAATTCACGATTTTTTTGGTGTCCGGGGAAGAAAATTCCTGATGCCGGAGTCAGGGACTTTTGTGCCCAGGAGGTGAAATTATTTTCCAACGAAATGTAAAAACGCACACCAGAATGAAATTTGGGCTTGAATTTCATTCTTAAAAATGATGTTTTTCATAGCTTTTAAAAATCAAGAATTTTTTGGTGTCCGGGGAAGAAAATTCCTGATGCCGGAGTCAGGGATTTTTGTGCCCAGGAGGTGAAAAAAAAATTCTGACTCAAATCTAAAAACGGACACCAGAATGTGCTTAAAAATGTCATTTTTCATAGCATTTAAAAATCAAGATTTTTTTGGTGTGCGGGGAAGAAAATTCCTGATGCCGAGGTCAGGGATTTTTGTGCCCAGGAGGTGAATGTTTTTTTTTACTCAAATCTAAAAACGGACACCAGAATGAGATTCAGGGTTGAATTTCATTCTCAAAAATGGTGTTTTTCATAGCTTTTAAAAATCAAGATTTTTTTGGTGTCCGGGGAAGATAATTCCTGATGCCAGGGTCAGGGATTTTTGTGCCCAGGAGGTGAATATTTTTTTTGACTCAAATGCAAAAACAGACACCCGAATAGATTCAGGGTTGAATTTTGTCCTTAAAAATGGTGTTTTTCATAATTTTTAAAAATCAAGATTTTGTTGGGAAGAAAATGACTGATGCCGGAGTCAGGGATTTTTGTGCCCAGGAGGTGAAATTTTTTTTTCCACCCAAATGTAAAAATGGATACCAGAATGAGATTCGGGGTTGAATTTCTTCCTTAAAAATGGTGTTTATCATAATTTTTAAAAATCAAGATTTTGTTGGGAAGAAAATTCCTGATGCCGGAGTAAGGGATTTTTGTGCCCAGGAGGTTAAATTTTTTTCCACCCAAATGTAAAAACGCACACTAGAATGAGATTCGGGGTTGAATTTCATTCTTCAAAATGGTGTTTTTCATAGCTTTTAAAAATTAAGAATTTTTTGGTGTCCGGGGAAGAAAATTCCTAATGCCGAAGGCAAGGCAAGGCAAGGCAAAGCAAGGCAAGGCAAGGCAAATTTCAAATTTCAAATTTCAAATTTCAAATTTCAAATTTCAAATTTCAAATTTCAAATTTCAAATTTCAAATTTCAAATTTCAAATTTCAAATTTCAAATTTCAAATTTCAAATTATTTGAAATTATTTCAAATTATTTCAAATTATTTCAAATTATTTCAAATTATTTCAAATATCAAATTTCAAATTTCAAATTTCAAATTTTTTTAATTTTATTTAATTTAATTTAAAATCCCAAAGTCTAGGCCAGACAATTCAAAAAACCAGGTTTTTAAGTCCCGGCGATTTTTGTGCCCAGGAGGTGAAATTTTTTTTCAACCCAAATGTATGAATAGACACCAGAATGAGATTCGGGGTTGAATTTCGTCCTTCAAAATGGTGTTTTTCATAGATTTTTAATTCAAAATTTTTTTGGTGTGTGGGGAAGAAAATTCCTGATGCCGGAGTCAGGGACTTTTGTGCCCAGGAGGTGAAATTATTTTCCACCGAAATGTAAAAACGCACACCAGAATGAAATTCGGGCTTGAATTTCATTCTTAAAAATGATGTTTTTCATAGCTTTTAAAAATCAAGAATTTTTTGGTGTTCGGGGAAGAAAATTCCTGATGCCGGAGTCAGGGATTTTTGTGCCCAGGAGGTGAAATTTTTTTTTCCACCCAAATGTAAAAACGGACACCAGAATGAGATTCGGGGTTGAATTTCTTCCTTAAAAATGGTGTTTATCATAATTTTTAAAAATCAAGATTTTGTTGGGAAGAAAATTCCTGATGCCGGAGTAAGGGATTTTTGTGCCCAGGAGGTGAAATTTTTTTCCACCCAAATGTAAAAACGCACACTAGAATGAGATTGGGGGTTGAATTTCATTCTTCAAAATGGTGTTTTTCATAGCTTTTAAAAATTAAGAATTTTTTGGTGTCCAGGGAAGAAAATTCCTAATGCCGAAGGCAAGGCAAGGCAAGGCAAAGCAAGGCAAGGCAAGGCAAATTTCAAATTTCAAATTTCAAATTTCAAATTTCAAATTTCAAATTTCAAATTTCAAATTTCAAATTTCAAATTTCAAATTTCAAATTTCAAATTTCAAATTTCAAATTTCAAATTTCAAATTTCAAATTTCAAATTTCAAATTTCAAATTTCAAATTTCAAATTTCAAATTTCAAATTTCAAATTATTTCAAATTTCAAATTTCAAATTTCTTTAATTGTATTTAATTTAATTTAAAATCCCTCAGTCCTGGCCAGACAATTCAAACAACTAGGTTTTTAAGTCCCGGCGATTTTTGTGCCCAGGATGTTAAATTTTTTTTCAACCCAAATGTATAAATAGACACCAGAATGAGATTCGGGGTTGAATTTCGTCCTTCAAAATGGTGTTTTTCATAGATTTTAAATTCAAGATTTTTTTGGTGTGCGGGGAAGAAAATTCCTGATGCCGGAGTCAGGGATTTTTGTGCCCAGGAGGTGAATGTTTTTTTTTACTCAAATCCAAAAACGGACACCAGAATGAGATTCGGGGTTGAATTTCGTCCTTCAAAATGGTGTTTTTCATAGATTTTAAATTCACGATTTTTTTGGTGTCCGGGGAAGAAAATTCCTGATGCCGGAGTCAGGGACTTTTGTGCCCAGGAGGTGAAATTATTTTCCAACGAAATGTAAAAACGCACACCAGAATGAAATTTGGGCTTGAATTTCATTCTTAAAAATGATGTTTTTCATAGCTTTTAAAAATCAAGAATTTTTTGGTGTCCGGGGAAGAAAATTCCTGATGCCGGAGTCAGGTATTTTTGTGCCCAGGAGGTGAAAAAAAAATTCTGACTCAAATCTAAAAACGGACACCAGAATGTGCTTAAAAATGTCATTTTTCATAGCATTTAAAAATCAAGATTTTTTTGGTGTGCGGGGAAGAAAATTCCTGATCAGGGATTTTTGTGCCCAAGAGGTGAAATTTTTTTCCCACCCAAATCTAAAAACGGACACCAGAATGAGATTCGGGGTTGAATTTCATTCTCAAAAATGGTGTTTTTCATTGCTTTTAAAAATCAAGATTTTTTTGGTGTCCGGGGAAGAAAATTCCTTATGCCAGGGTCAGGGATTTTTGTGCCCAGGAGGTGAAAATTTTTTTTCCACCCAAATCTATAAACGGACGCCGGAATGAGATTCGGGGTTGAATTTCCTGCTTAAAAATGGTGTTTTTCATAGCTTTTAAAAATCAAGATTTTTTTGGTGTCCGGGGAAGAAAATTCCTGATGCTGGAGTCAGGGACTTTTGTGCCCAGGAGGTGAAATTATTGTCCAACGAAATGTAAAAACGCACACCAGAATGAAATTCAGGCTTGAATTTCATTCTTAAAAATGATGTTTTTCATAGCTTTTAAAAATCAAGATATTTTTGGTGTCCGGGGAAGAAAATTCCTGATGCCAGGGTCAGAGATTTTTGTGCCCAGGAGGTGAATGTTTTTTTTTACTCAAATCCAAAAACGGACACCAGAATGAGATTCGGGGTTGAATTTCGTCCTTCAAAATGGTGTTTTTCATAGATTTTAAATTCAAGATTTTTTTGGTGTCCGGGGAAGAAAATTCCTGATGCCGGAGTCAGGGACTTTTGTGCCCAGGAGGTGAAATTATTTTCCAACGAAATGTAAAAACGCACACCAGAATGAAATTCGGGCTTGAATTTCATTCTTAAAAATGATGTTTTTCATAGCTTTTAAAAATCAAGAATTTTTTGGTGTCCGGGGAAGAAAATTCCTGATGCCAGAGTCAGGGATTTTTGTGCCCAGGAGGTGAAATTTTTTTTCCACCCAAATGTAAAAACGGACACCAGAATGAGATTCGGGGTTGAATTTGTTCCTTAAAAATGGTGTTTTTCATAGTTTTTAAAAATCAAGATTTTTTTGGTGTCCAGGGAAGATAATTCCTGATGCCGGAGTCAGGGATTTTTGGGCCCAGGAGGTGAATTTTTTTTTTTTTGACTCAAATGTAAAAACGGACACCCGAATAGATTCAGGGTTGAATTTTGTCCTTAAAAATGGTGTTTTTCATAATTTTTAAAAATCAAGATTTTGTTGGGAAGAAAATGACTGATGCCGGAGTCAGGGATTTTTGTGCCCAGGAGGTGAAATTTTTTTTTCCACCCAAATGTAAAAACGGACACCCGAATGAGATTCGGGGTTGAATTTGTTCCTTAAAAATGGTGTTTATCATAATTTTTAAAAATCAAGATTTTGTTGGGAAGAAAATTCCTGATGCCGGAGTAAGGGATTTTTGTGCCCAGGAGGTGAAATTTTTTTCCACCCAAATGTAAAAACGCACACTAGAATGAGATTCGGGGTTGAATTTCATTCTTCAAAATGGTGTTTTTCATAGCTTTTAAAAATTAAGAATTTTTTGGTGTATGGGGAAGAAAATTCCTAATGCTGAAGGCAAGGCAAGGCAAGGCAAGGCAAATTTCAAATTTCAAATTTCAAATTTCAAATTTCAAATTTCAAATTTCAAATTTCAAATTTCAAATTTCAAATTTCAAATTTCAAATTTCAAATTTCAAATTTCAAATTTCAAATTTCAAATTTCAAATTTCAAATTTCAAATTTCAAATTTCAAATTTCAAATTTCAAATTTCAAATTTCAAATTTCAAATTATTTCAAATTATTTCAAATTTCAAATTTCAAATTTCAAATTTCAAATTATTTCAAATTTCAAATTTCAAATTTCAAATTTCTTTAATTTTATTTAATTTAATTTAAAATCCCTCAGTCCTGGCCAGACAATTCAAACAACCAGGTTTTTAAGTCCCGGCGATTTTTGTGCCCAGGAGGTTAAATTTTTTTTCAACCCAAATGTATAAATAGACACCAGAATGAGATCCGGGGTTGAATTTCGTCCTTCAAAATGGTGTTTTTCATAGATTTTAAATTCAAGATTTTTTTGGTGTGCGGGGAAGAAAATTCCTGATGCCGGAGTCAGGGATTTTTGTGCCCAGGAGGTGAATGTTTTTTTTTACTCAAATCCAAAAACGGACATCAGAATGAGATTCAGGGTTGAATTTCGTCCTTCAAAATGGTGTTTTTCATAGATTTTAAATTCAAGATTTTTTTGGTGTCCGGGGAAGAAAATTCCTGATGCCAGGGTCAGGGATTTTTGTGCCGAGGAGGTGAATATTTTTTTTGACCCAAATGTAAAAACGGATGCCAGAATTAGATTTGGGGTTGAATTTCGTCCTTCAAAATGGTGTTTTTCATAGTTTTTAAAAATCAAGATTTTTTTGGTGTCCAGGGAAGATAATTCCTCATGCCGGAGTCAGGGATTTTTGGGCCCAGGAGGTGAATTTTTTTTTTGACTCAAATGTAAAAACGGACACCCGAATAGATTCAGGGTTGAATTTTGTCCTTAAAAATGGTGTTTTTCATAATTTTTAAAAATCAAGATTTTGTTGGGAAGAAAATTCCTGATGCCGGAGTAAGGGATTTTTGTGCCCAGGAGGTGAAATTTTTTTTTCCACCCAAATGTAAAAACGGACACCAGAATGAGATTCGGGGTTGAATTTGTTCCTTAAAAATGGTGTTTATCATAATTTTTAAAAATCAAGATTTTGTTGGGAAGAAAATTCCTGATGCCGGAGTAAGGGATTTTTGTGCCCAGGAGGTGAAATTTTTTTCCACCCAAATGTAAAAACGCACACTGGAATGAGATTCGGGGTTGAATTTCATTCTTCAAAATGGTGTTTTTCATAGCTTTTAAAAATTAAGAATTTTTTGGTGTCCGGGGAAGAAAATTCCTGATGCCGGAGTCAGGGATTTTTGTGCCCAGGAGGTGAAATTTTTTTTCCACTCAAATGTAAAAACGGACACCAGAATGAGATTTGGGGTTGAATTTGTTCCTTAAAAATGGTGTTTTTCATAGTTTATAATATCAAGATTTTTTTGATGTCCGGGGAAGAAAATTCCTGATGCCAGGGTCAGGGATTTTTGTGCCCAGGAGGTGAATATTTTTTTTGACCCAAATGTAAAAACGGATGCCAGAATTAGATTTGGGGTTCAAATTTGAAATTTGAAATTTGAAATTTGAAATTTTAAATTTGAAATTTGCCTTGCCTTGCCTTGCCTTGCCTTCGGCATTAGGAATTTTCTTCCCCATACACCAAAAAATTCTTAATTTTTAAAAGCTATGAAAAACACCATTTTTAAGAATGAAATTCAACCCCGAATCTCATTCTAGTGTGCGCTTTTACATTTGGGTGGAAAAAAAAATTTCACCTCCTGGGCACAAAAATCCCTGACTCCGGCATCAGTCATTTTCTTCCCAACAAAATCTTGATTTTTAAAAATTATGAAAAACACCATTTTTAAGGACAAAATTCAACCCTGAATCTATTCGGGTGTCCGTTTTTACATTTGAGTCAAAAAAAAAATTCACCTCCTGGGCCCAAAAATCCCTGACTCCGGCATCAGGAATTTTCTTCCCCGGACACCAAAAAATTCTTGATTTTTAAAAGCTATGAAAAACATCATTTTTAAGAATGAAATTCAAGCCCAAATTTCATTCTGGTGTGCGTTTTTACATTTCGGTGGAAAATAATTTCACCTCCTGGGCACAAAAGTCCCTGACTCCGGCATCAGGAATTTTCTTCCCAACAAAATCTTGATTTTTAAAAATTATGAAAAACACCATTTTTAAGGACAAAATTCAACCCTGAATCTATTCGGGTGTCTGTTTTTACATTTGAGTCAAAAAAAAAAATTCACCTCCTGGGCACAAAAATCCCTGACTCCGGCATCAGGAATTATCTTCCCTGGACACCAAAAAAATCTTGATTTTTAAAAACTATGAAAAACACCATTTTGAAGGACGAAATACAACCGCAAATCTAATTCTGGCATCCGTTTTTACATTTGGGTCAAAAAAAATATTCACCTCCTGGGCACAAAAATCCCTGACCCTGGTATCAGGAATTTTCTTCCCCAGACACCAAAAAAATCTTGATTTTTATAAACTATGAAAAACACCATTTTGAAGGACGAAATTCAACCCCGAATCTCATTCTGGTGTCTATTTATACATTTGGGTTGAAAAAAAATTTCACCTCCTGGGCACAAAAATCGCCGGGACTTAAAAACCTGGTTTTTTGAATTGTCTGGCCTGGACTTTGGGATTTTAAATTAAATTAAATAAAATTAAAAAAATTTGAAATTTGAAATTTGAAATTTGATATTTGAAATAATTTGAAATAATTTGAAATAATTTGAAATAATTTGAAATAATTTGAAATTTGAAATTTGAAATTTGAAATTTGAAATTTGAAATTTGAAATTTGAAATTTGAAATTTGAAATTTGAAATTTGAAATTTGAAATTTGAAATTTGCCTTGCCTTGCCTTGCTTTGCCTTGCCTTGCCTTGCCTTCGGCATTAGGAATTTTCTTCCCCGGACACCAAAAAATTCTTGATTTTTAAAAGCTATGAAAAACATCATTTTTAAGAATGAAATTCAAGCCCGAATTTCATTCTGGTGTGCGTTTTTACATTTCATTGGAAAATAATTTCACCTCCTGGGCACAAAAGTCCCTGACTCCGGCATCAGGAATTTTCTTCCCCGGACACCAAAAAAATCTTGATTTTTAAAAGCTATGAAAAACACCATTTTTAAGCAGGAAATTCAATCCCGAATCTCATTCCGTTGTCCGTTTATAGATTTGGGTGGAAAAAAAATTTTCACCTCCTGGGCACAAAAATCCCTGACTCCGGCATCAGGCATTTTCTTCCCAACAAAATCTTGATTTTTAACAATTATGAAAAACACCATTTTTAAGGACGAAATTCAACCCTGAATCTATTCGGGTGTCCGTTTTTACATTTGAGTCAAAAAAAAATTTTCACCTCCTGGGCACAAAAATCCCTGACTCCGGCATCAGGAATTTTCTTCCCCGGACACCAAAAAAATCTTCATTTTTAAAAACTATGAAAAACACCATTTTTAAGAATGAAATTCAACCCCGAATCTCATTCTAGTGTGCGTTTTTACATTTTAAATTAAATTAAATAAAATTAAAGAAATTTGAAATTTGAAATTTGAAATTTGAAATAATTTGAAATTTGAAATTTGAAATAATTTGAAATAATTTGAAATAATTTGAAATTTGAAATTTGAAATTTGAAATTTGAAATTTGAAATTTGAAATTTGAAATTTGAAATTTGAAATTTGAAATTTGAAATTTGAAATTTGAAATTTGAAATTTGAAATTTGCCTTGCCTTGCCTTGCCTTGCCTTCGGCATTAGGAATTTTCTTCCCCATACACCAAAAAATTCTTAATTTTTAAAAGCTATGAAAAACACCATTTTGAAGAATGAAATTCAAGCCCGAATCTCATTCTAGTGTGCGTTTTTACATTTGGGTGGAAAAAAATTTCACCACCTTTGAAATTATTTCAAATTATTTCAAATTTCAAATTTCAAATTATTTCAAATTTCAAATTTCAAATTTCAAATTTCTTTAATTTTATTTAATTTAATTTAAAATGTAAAAACGCACACTAGAATGAGATTCGGGGTTGAATTTCATTCTTAAAAATGGTGTTTTTCATAGTTTTTAAAAATGAAGATTTTTTTGGTGTCCGGGGAAGAAAATTCCTGATGCCGGAGTCTTGGATTTTTGTGCCCAGGAGGTGAAAATTTTTTTTTGACTCAAATGTAAAAACGGACACCCGAATCGATTCAGGGTTGAATTTCATCCTTAAAAATGGTGTTTTTCATAATTGTTAAAAATCAAGATTTTGTTGGGAAGAAAATGCCTGATGCCGGAGTCAGGGATTTTTGTGCCCAGGAGGTGAAAAAATTTTTTCCACCCAAATCTATAAACGGACAACGGAATGAGATTCGGGGTTGAATTTCCTGCTTAAAAATGGTGTTTTACATAGCTTTTAAAAATCAAGATTTTTTTGGTGTCCGGGGAAGAAAATTCCTGATGCCGGAGTCAGGGACTTTTGTGCCCAGGAGCTGAAATTATTTTCCAACGAAATGTAAAAACGCACACCAGAATGAAATTCGGGCTTGAATTTCATTCTTAAAAATGATGTTTTTCATAGCTTTTAAAAATCAAGAATTTTTTGGTGTCCGGGGAAGAAAATTCCTGATGCCGGAGTCAGGGATTTTTGTGCCCAGGAGGTGAAATTTTTTTTCCACCCAAATGTAAAAACAGACACCAGAATGAGATTCGGGGTTGAATTTGCTCCTTAAAAATGGTGTTTTTCATAGTTTATAAAAATCAAGATTTTTTTGGTGTCCGGGGAAGAAAATTCCTGATACCAGGGTCAGGGATTTTTGTGCCCAGGAGGTGAATATTTTTTTTGACCCAAATGTAAAAACGGATGCCAGAATTAGATTTGCGGTTGAATTTCGTCCTTCAAAATGGTGTTTTTCATAGTTTTTAAAAATCAAGATTTTTTTGGTGTCCAGGGAAGATAATTCCTGATGCCGGAGTCAGGGATTTTTGGGCCCAGGAGGTGAATTTTTTTTTTTGACTCAAATGTAAAAACAGACACCCGAATAGATTCAGGGTTGAATTTTGTCCTTAAAAATGGTGTTTTTCATAATTTTTAAAAATCAAGATTTTGTTGGGAAGAAAATGCCTGATGCCGGAGTCAGGGATTTTTGTGCCCAGGAGGTGAAATTTTTTTTTCCACCCAAATGTAAAAATGGATACCAGAATGAGATTCGGGGTTGAATTTCTTCCTTAAAAATGGTGTTTATCATAATTTTTAAAAATCAATATTTTGTTGTGAAGAAAATTCCTGATGCCGGAGTAAGGGATTTTTGTGCCCAGGAGGTTAATTTTTTTTCCACCCAAATGTAAAAACGCACACTAGAATGAGATTCGGGGTTGAATTTCATTCTTCAAAATGGTGTTTTTCATAGCTTTTAAAAATTAAGAATTTTTTGGTGTCCGGGGAAGAAAATTCCTAATGCCGAAGGCAAGGCAAGGCAAGGCAAAGCAAGGCAAGGCAAGGCAAATTTCAAATTTCAAATTTCAAATTTCAAATTTCAAATTTCAAATTTCAAATTTCAAATTTCAAATTATTTCAATTTATTTCAAATTATTTCAAATTATTTCAAATTATTTCAAATATCAAATTTCAAATTTCAAATTTCAAATTTTTTTAATTTTATTTAATTTAATTTAAAATCCCAAAGTCTAGGCCAGACAATTCAAAAAACCAGGTTTTTAAGTCCCGGTGATTTTTGTTCCCAGGAGGTGAATTTTTTTTTCAACCCAAATGTATAAATAGACACCAGAATGAGATTCGGGGTTGAATTTCGTCCTTCAAAATGGTGTTTTTCATAGATTTTTAATTCAAGATTTTTTTGGTGTGTGGGGAAGAAAATTCCTGATGCCGGAGTCAGGGACTTTTGTGCCCAGGAGGTGAAATTATTTTCCACCGAAATGTAAAAACGCACACCAGAATGAAATTCGGGCTTGAATTTCATTCTTAAAAATGATGTTTTTCATAGCTTTTAAAAATCAAGATATTTTTGTTGTCCGGGGAAGAAAATTCCTGATGCCGGAGTCAGGGATTTTTGTGCCCAGGAGGTGAATTTTTTTTTCCACCCAAATGTAAAAACAGACACCAGAATGAGATTCGGGGTTGAATTTCGTCCTTCAAAATGGTGTTTTTCATAGTTTTTAAAAATCAAGATTTTTTTGGTGTCCAGGGAAGATAATTCCTGATGCCGGAGTCAGGGATTTTTGGGCCCAGGAGGTGAATTTTTTTTTTTGACTCAAATGCAAAAACAGACACCCGAATAGATTCAGGGTTGAATTTTGTCCTTAAAAATGGTGTTTTTCATAATTTTTAAAAATCAAGATTTTGTTGGGAAGAAAATGCCTGATGCCGGAGTCAGGGATTTTTGTGCCCAGGAGGTGAAATTTTTTTTTCCACCCAAATGTAAAAATGGATACCAGAATGAGATTCGGGGTTGAATTTCTTCCTTAAAAATGGTGTTTATCATAATTTTTAAAAATCAAGATTTTGTTGGGAAGAAAATTCCTGATGCCGGAGTAAGGGATTTTTGTGCCCAGGAGGTTAAATTTTTTTCCACCCAAATGTAAAAACGCACACTAGAATGAGATTCGGGGTTGAATTTCATTCTTCAAAATGGTGTTTTTCATAGCTTTTAAAAATTAAGAATTTTTTGGTGTCCGGGGAAGAAAATTCCTAATGCCGAAGGCAAGGCAAGGCAAGGCAAAGCAAGGCAAGGCAAGGCAAATTTCAAATTTCAAATTTCAAATTTCAAATTTCAAATTTCAAATTTCAAATTTCAAATTTCAAATTTCAAATTATTTCAATTTATTTCAAATTATTTCAAATTATTTCAAATTATTTCAAATATCAAATTTCAAATTTCAAATTTCAAATTTTTTTAATTTTATTTAATTTAATTTAAAATCCCAAAGTCTAGGCCAGACAATTCAAAAAACCAGGTTTTTAAGTCCCGGCGATTTTTGTTCCCAGAAGGTGAATTTTTTTTTCAACCCAAATGTATAAATAGACACCAGAATGAGATTCGGGGTTGAATTTCGTCCTTCAAAATGGTGTTTTTCATAGATTTTTAATTCAAGATTTTTTTGGTGTGTGGGGAAGAAAATTCCTGATGCCGGAGTCAGGGACTTTTGTGCCCAGGAGGTGAAATTATTTTCCACCGAAATGTAAAAACGCACACCAGAATGAAATTCGGGCTTGAATTTCATTCTTAAAAATGATGTTTTTCATAGCTTTTAAAAATCAAGATATTTTTGTTGTCCGGGGAAGAAAATTCCTGATGCCGGAGTCAGGGATTTTTGTGCCCAGGAGGTGAATTTTTTTTTCCACCCAAATGTAAAAACAGACACCAGAATGAGATTCGGGGTTGAATTTCGTCCTTCAAAATGGTGTTTTTCATAGTTTTTAAAAATCAAGATTTTTTTGGTGTCCAGGGAAGATAATTCCTGATGCCGGAGTCAGGGATTTTTGGGCCCAGGAGGTGAATTTTTTTTTTTGACTCAAATGCAAAAACAGACACCCGAATAGATTCAGGGTTGAATTTTGTCCTTAAAAATGGTGTTTTTCATAATTTTTAAAAATCAAGATTTTGTTGGGAAGAAAATGACTGATGCCGGAGTCAGGGATTTTTGTGCCCAGGAGGTGAAATTTTTTTTTCCACCCAAATGTAAAAATGGATACCAGAATGAGATTCGGGGTTGAATTTCTTCCTTAAAAATGGTGTTTATCATAATTTTTAAAAATCAAGATTTTGTTGGGAAGAAAATTCCTGATGCCGGAGTAAGGGATTTTTGTGCCCAGGAGGTTAAATTTTTTTCCACCCAAATGTAAAAACGCACACTAGAATGAGATTCGGGGTTGAATTTCATTCTTCAAAATGGTGTTTTTCATAGCTTTTAAAAATTAAGAATTTTTTGGTGTCCGGGGAAGAAAATTCCTAATGCCGAAGGCAAGGCAAGGCAAGGCAAAGCAAGGCAAGGCAAGGCAAATTTCAAATTTCAAATTTCAAATTTCAAATTTCAAATTTCAAATTTCAAATTTCAAATTTCAAATTTCAAATTTCAAATTATTTCAAATTATTTCAAATTATTTCAAATTATTTCAAATTATTTCAAATTATTTCAAATTATTTCAAATTATTTCAAATTATTTCAAATATCAAATTTCAAATTTCAAATTTCAAATTTTTTTAATTTTATTTAATTTAATTTAAAATCCCAAAGTCTAGGCCAGACAATTCAAAAAACCAGGTTTTTAAGTCCCGGCGATTTTTGTGCCCAGGAGGTGAAATTTTTTTTCAACCCAAATGTATGAATAGACACCAGAATGAGATTCGGGGTTGAATTTCGTCCTTCAAAATGGTGTTTTTCATAGATTTTTAATTCAAAATTTTTTTGGTGTGTGGGGAAGAAAATTCCTGATGCCGGAGTCAGGGACTTTTGTGCCCAGGAGGTGAAATTATTTTCCACCGAAATGTAAAAACGCACACCAGAATGAAATTCGGGCTTGAATTTCATTCTTAAAAATGATGTTTTTCATAGCTTTTAAAAATCAAGAATTTTTTGGTGTTCGGGGAAGAAAATTCCTGTTGCCGGAGTCAGGGATTTTTGTGCCCAGGAGGTGAAATTTTTTTTTCCACCCAAATGTAAAAACGGACACCAGAATGAGATTCGGGGTTGAATTTCTTCCTTAAAAATGGTGTTTATCATAATTTTTAAAAATCAAGATTTTGTTGGGAAGAAAATTCCTGATGCCGGAGTAAGGGATTTTTGTGCCCAGGAGGTGAAATTTTTTTCCACCCAAATGTAAAAACGCACACTAGAATGAGATTGGGGGTTGAATTTCATTCTTCAAAATGGTGTTTTTCATAGCTTTTAAAAATTAAGAATTTTTTGGTGTCCAGGGAAGAAAATTCCTAATGCCGAAGGCAAGGCAAGGCAAGGCAAAGCAAGGCAAGGCAAGGCAAATTTCAAATTTCAAATTTCAAATTTCAAATTTCAAATTTCAAATTTCAAATTTCAAATTTCAAATTTCAAATTTCAAATTTCAAATTTCAAATTTCAAATTTCAAATTTCAAATTTCAAATTTCAAATTTCAAATTTCAAATTTCAAATTTCAAATTTCAAATTTCAAATTTCAAATTTCAAATTTCAAATTTCAAATTTCAAATTTCAAATTTCAAATTTCAAATTTCAAATTTCAAATTTCAAATTCAAATTATTTCAAATTTCAAATTTCAAATTTCAAATTTCTTTAATTGTATTTAATTTAATTTAAAATCCCTCAGTCCTGGCCAGACAATTCAAACAACTAGGTTTTTAAGTCCCGGCGATTTTTGTGCCCAGGATGTTAAATTTTTTTTCAACCCAAATGTATAAATAGACACCAGAATGAGATTCGGGGTTGAATTTCGTCCTTCAAAATGGTGTTTTTCATAGATTTTAAATTCAAGATTTTTTTGGTGTGCGGGGAAGAAAATTCCTGATGCCGGAGTCAGGGATTTTTGTGCCCAGGAGGTGAATGTTTTTTTTTACTCAAATCCAAAAACGGACACCAGAATGAGATTCGGGGTTGAATTTCGTCCTTCAAAATGGTGTTTTTCATAGATTTTAAATTCACGATTTTTTTGGTGTCCGGGGAAGAAAATTCCTGATGCCGGAGTCAGGGACTTTTGTGCCCAGGAGGTGAAATTATTTTCCAACGAAATGTAAAAACGCACACCAGAATGAAATTTGGGCTTGAATTTCATTCTTAAAAATGATGTTTTTCATAGCTTTTAAAAATCAAGAATTTTTTGGTGTCCGGGGAAGAAAATTCCTGATGCCGGAGTCAGGTATTTTTGTGCCCAGGAGGTGAAAAAAAAATTCTGACTCAAATCTAAAAACGGACACCAGAATGTGCTTAAAAATGTCATTTTTCATAGCATTTAAAAATCAAGATTTTTTTGGTGTGCGGGGAAGAAAATTCCTGATCAGGGATTTTTGTGCCCAAGAGGTGAAATTTTTTTCCCACCCAAATCTAAAAACGGACACCAGAATGAGATTCGGGGTTGAATTTCATTCTCAAAAATGGTGTTTTTCATTGCTTTTAAAAATCAAGATTTTTTTGGTGTCCGGGGAAGAAAATTCCTTATGCCAGGGTCAGGGATTTTTGTGCCCAGGAGGTGAAAATTTTTTTTCCACCCAAATCTATAAACGGACGCCGGAATGAGATTCGGGGTTGAATTTCCTGCTTAAAAATGGTGTTTTTCATAGCTTTTAAAAATCAAGATTTTTTTGGTGTCCGGGGAAGAAAATTCCTGATGCTGGAGTCAGGGACTTTTGTGCCCAGGAGGTGAAATTATTGTCCAACGAAATGTAAAAACGCACACCAGAATGAAATTCAGGCTTGAATTTCATTCTTAAAAATGATGTTTTTCATAGCTTTTAAAAATCAAGATATTTTTGGTGTCCGGGGAAGAAAATTCCTGATGCCAGGGTCAGAGATTTTTGTGCCCAGGAGGTGAATGTTTTTTTTTACTCAAATCCAAAAACGGACACCAGAATGAGATTCGGGGTTGAATTTCGTCCTTCAAAATGGTGTTTTTCATAGATTTTAAATTCAAGATTTTTTTGGTGTCCGGGGAAGAAAATTCCTGATGCCGGAGTCAGGGACTTTTGTGCCCAGGAGGTGAAATTATTTTCCAACGAAATGTAAAAACGCACACCAGAATGAAATTCGGGCTTGAATTTCATTCTTAAAAATGATGTTTTTCATAGCTTTTAAAAATCAAGAATTTTTTGGTGTCCGGGGAAGAAAATTCCTGATGCCAGAGTCAGGGATTTTTGTGCCCAGGAGGTGAAATTTTTTTTCCACCCAAATGTAAAAACGGACACCAGAATGAGATTCGGGGTTGAATTTGTTCCTTAAAAATGGTGTTTTTCATAGTTTTTAAAAATCAAGATTTTTTTGGTGTCCAGGGAAGATAATTCCTGATGCCGGAGTCAGGGATTTTTGGGCCCAGGAGGTGAATTTTTTTTTTTTTGACTCAAATGTAAAAACGGACACCCGAATAGATTCAGGGTTGAATTTTGTCCTTAAAAATGGTGTTTTTCATAATTTTTAAAAATCAAGATTTTGTTGGGAAGAAAATGACTGATGCCGGAGTCAGGGATTTTTGTGCCCAGGAGGTGAAATTTTTTTTTCCACCCAAATGTAAAAACGGACACCCGAATGAGATTCGGGGTTGAATTTGTTCCTTAAAAATGGTGTTTATCATAATTTTTAAAAATCAAGATTTTGTTGGGAAGAAAATTCCTGATGCCGGAGTAAGGGATTTTTGTGCCCAGGAGGTGAAATTTTTTTCCACCCAAATGTAAAAACGCACACTAGAATGAGATTCGGGGTTGAATTTCATTCTTCAAAATGGTGTTTTTCATAGCTTTTAAAAATTAAGAATTTTTTGGTGTATGGGGAAGAAAATTCCTAATGCTGAAGGCAAGGCAAGGCAAGGCAAGGCAAATTTCAAATTTCAAATTTCAAATTTCAAATTTCAAATTTCAAATTTCAAATTTCAAATTTCAAATTTCAAATTTCAAATTTCAAATTTCAAATTTCAAATTTCAAATTTCAAATTTCAAATTTCAAATTTCAAATTTCAAATTTCAAATTTCAAATTTCAAATTTCAAATTTCAAATTTCAAATTTCAAATTTCAAATTATTTCAAATTATTTCAAATTTCAAATTTCAAATTTCAAATTTCAAATTATTTCAAATTTCAAATTTCAAATTTCAAATTTCTTTAATTTTATTTAATTTAATTTAAAATCCCTCAGTCCTGGCCAGACAATTCAAACAACCAGGTTTTTAAGTCCCGGCGATTTTTGTGCCCAGGAGGTTAAATTTTTTTTCAACCCAAATGTATAAATAGACACCAGAATGAGATCCGGGGTTGAATTTCGTCCTTCAAAATGGTGTTTTTCATAGATTTTAAATTCAAGATTTTTTTGGTGTGCGGGGAAGAAAATTCCTGATGCCGGAGTCAGGGATTTTTGTGCCCAGGAGGTGAATGTTTTTTTTTACTCAAATCCAAAAACGGACATCAGAATGAGATTCAGGGTTGAATTTCGTCCTTCAAAATGGTGTTTTTCATAGATTTTAAATTCAAGATTTTTTTGGTGTCCGGGGAAGAAAATTCCTGATGCCAGGGTCAGGGATTTTTGTGCCGAGGAGGTGAATATTTTTTTTGACCCAAATGTAAAAACGGATGCCAGAATTAGATTTGGGGTTGAATTTCGTCCTTCAAAATGGTGTTTTTCATAGTTTTTAAAAATCAAGATTTTTTTGGTGTCCAGGGAAGATAATTCCTCATGCCGGAGTCAGGGATTTTTGGGCCCAGGAGGTGAATTTTTTTTTTTGACTCAAATGTAAAAACGGACACCCGAATAGATTCAGGGTTGAATTTTGTCCTTAAAAATGGTGTTTTTCATAATTTTTAAAAATCAAGATTTTGTTGGGAAGAAAATTCCTGATGCCGGAGTAAGGGATTTTTGTGCCCAGGAGGTGAAATTTTTTTTTCCACCCAAATGTAAAAACGGACACCAGAATGAGATTCGGGGTTGAATTTGTTCCTTAAAAATGGTGTTTATCATAATTTTTAAAAATCAAGATTTTGTTGGGAAGAAAATTCCTGATGCCGGAGTAAGGGATTTTTGTGCCCAGGAGGTGAAATTTTTTTCCACCCAAATGTAAAAACGCACACTAGAATGAGATTCGGGGTTGAATTTCATTCTTCAAAATGGTGTTTTTCATAGCTTTTAAAAATTAAGAATTTTTTGGTGTCCGGGGAAGAAAATTCCTGATGCCGGAGTCAGGGATTTTTGTGCCCAGGAGGTGAAATTTTTTTTCCACTCAAATGTAAAAACGGACACCAGAATGAGATTTGGGGTTGAATTTGTTCCTTAAAAATGGTGTTTTTCATAGTTTATAATATCAAGATTTTTTTGGTGTCCGGGGAAGAAAATTCCTGATGCCAGGGTCAGGGATTTTTGTGCCCAGGAGGTGAATATTTTTTTTGACCCAAATGTAAAAACGGATGCCAGAATTAGATTTGGGGTTCAAATTTGAAATTTGAAATTTGAAATTTGAAATTTTAAATTTGAAATTTGCCTTGCCTTGCCTTGCCTTGCCTTCGGCATTAGGAATTTTCTTCCCCATACACCAAAAAATTCTTAATTTTTAAAAGCTATGAAAAACACCATTTTTAAGAATGAAATTCAACCCCGAATCTCATTCTAGTGTGCGCTTTTACATTTGGGTGGAAAAAAAAATTTCACCTCCTGGGCACAAAAATCCCTGACTCCGGCATCAGTCATTTTCTTCCCAACAAAATCTTGATTTTTAAAAATTATGAAAAACACCATTTTTAAGGACAAAATTCAACCCTGAATCTATTCGGGTGTCCGTTTTTACATTTGAGTCAAAAAAAAAATTCACCTCCTGGGCCCAAAAATCCCTGACTCCGGCATCAGGAATTTTCTTCCCCGGACACCAAAAAATTCTTGATTTTTAAAAGCTATGAAAAACATCATTTTTAAGAATGAAATTCAAGCCCAAATTTCATTCTGGTGTGCGTTTTTACATTTCGGTGGAAAATAATTTCACCTCCTGGGCACAAAAGTCCCTGACTCCGGCATCAGGAATTTTCTTCCCAACAAAATCTTGATTTTTAAAAATTATGAAAAACACCATTTTTAAGGACAAAATTCAACCCTGAATCTATTCGGGTGTCTGTTTTTACATTTGAGTCAAAAAAAAAAATTCACCTCCTGGGCACAAAAATCCCTGACTCCGGCATCAGGAATTATCTTCCCTGGACACCAAAAAAATCTTGATTTTTAAAAACTATGAAAAACACCATTTTGAAGGACGAAATACAACCGCAAATCTAATTCTGGCATCCGTTTTTACATTTGGGTCAAAAAAAATATTCACCTCCTGGGCACAAAAATCCCTGACCCTGGTATCAGGAATTTTCTTCCCCAGACACCAAAAAAATCTTGATTTTTATAAACTATGAAAAACACCATTTTGAAGGACGAAATTCAACCCCGAATCTCATTCTGGTGTCTATTTATACATTTGGGTTGAAAAAAAATTTCACCTCCTGGGCACAAAAATCGCCGGGACTTAAAAACCTGGTTTTTTGAATTGTCTGGCCTGGACTTTGGGATTTTAAATTAAATTAAATAAAATTAAAAAAATTTGAAATTTGAAATTTGAAATTTGATATTTGAAATAATTTGAAATAATTTGAAATAATTTGAAATAATTTGAAATAATTTGAAATTTGAAATTTGAAATTTGAAATTTGAAATTTGAAATTTGAAATTTGAAATTTGAAATTTGAAATTTGAAATTTGAAATTTGAAATTTGAAATTTGAAATTTGCCTTGCCTTGCCTTGCTTTGCCTTGCCTTGCCTTGCCTTCGGCATTAGGAATTTTCTTCCCCGGACACCAAAAAATTCTTGATTTTTAAAAGCTATGAAAAACATCATTTTTAAGAATGAAATTCAAGCCCGAATTTCATTCTGGTGTGCGTTTTTACATTTCATTGGAAAATAATTTCACCTCCTGGGCACAAAAGTCCCTGACTCCGGCATCAGGAATTTTCTTCCCCGGACACCAAAAAAATCTTGATTTTTAAAAGCTATGAAAAACACCATTTTTAAGCAGGAAATTCAATCCCGAATCTCATTCCGTTGTCCGTTTATAGATTTGGGTGGAAAAAAAATTTTCACCTCCTGGGCACAAAAATCCCTGACTCCGGCATCAGGCATTTTCTTCCCAACAAAATCTTGATTTTTAACAATTATGAAAAACACCATTTTTAAGGACGAAATTCAACCCTGAATCTATTCGGGTGTCCGTTTTTACATTTGAGTCAAAAAAAATTTTTCACCTCCTGGGCACAAAAATCCCTGACTCCGGCATCAGGAATTTTCTTCCCCGGACACCAAAAAAATCTTCATTTTTAAAAACTATGAAAAACACCATTTTTAAGAATGAAATTCAACCCCGAATCTCATTCTAGTGTGCGTTTTTACATTTTAAATTAAATTAAATAAAATTAAAGAAATTTGAAATTTGAAATTTGAAATTTGAAATAATTTGAAATTTGAAATTTGAAATAATTTGAAATAATTTGAAATAATTTGAAATTTGAAATTTGAAATTTGAAATTTGAAATTTGAAATTTGAAATTTGAAATTTGAAATTTGAAATTTGAAATTTGAAATTTGAAATTTGAAATTTGAAATTTGAAATTTGAAATTTGAAATTTGAAATTTGCCTTGCCTTGCCTTGCCTTGCCTTCGGCATTAGGAATTTTCTTCCCCATACACCAAAAAATTCTTAATTTTTAAAAGCTATGAAAAACACCATTTTTAAGAATGAAATTCAACCCCGAATCTCATTCTAGTGTGCGTTTTTACATTTGGGTGGAAAAAAAAATTTCACCTCCTGGGCACAAAAATCCCTGACTCCGGCATCAGTCATTTTCTTCCCAACAAAATCTTGATTTTTAAAAATTATGAAAAACACCATTTTTAAGGACAAAATTCAACCCTGAATCTATTCGGGTGTCCGTTTTTACATTTGAGTCAAAAAAAAAATTCACCTCCTGGGCCCAAAAATCCCTGACTCCGGCATCAGGAATTATCTTCCCTGGACACCAAAAAAATCTTGATTTTTAAAAACTATGAAAAACACCATTTTGAAGGACGAAATTCAACCCCAAATCTAATTCTGGCATCCGTTTTTACATTTGGGTCAAAAAAAGTATTCACCTCCTGGGCACAAAAATCCCTGACCCTGGCATCAGGAATTTTCTTCCCCGGACACCAAAAAAATCTTGATTTTTATAAACTATGAAAAACACCATTTTTAAGGAACAAATTCAACCCCAAATCTCATTCTGGTGTCCGTTTTTACATTTGGGTGGAAAAAAAATTTCACCTCCTGGGCACAAAAATCCCTGACTCCGGCATCAGGAATTTTCTTCCCCGGACACCAAAAAATTCTTAATTTTTAAAAGCTATGAAAAACACCATTTTGAAGAATGAAATTCAAGCCCGAATCTCATTCTAGTGTGCGTTTTTACATTTGGGTGGAAAAAAATTTCACCACCTTTGAAATTATTTCAAATTATTTCAAATTTCAAATTTCAAATTATTTCAAATTTCAAATTTCAAATTTCAAATTTCTTTAATTTTATTTAATTTAATTTAAAATGTAAAAACGCACACTAGAATGAGATTCGGGGTTGAATTTCATTCTTAAAAATGGTGTTTTTCATAGTTTTTAAAAATGAAGATTTTTTTGGTGTCCGGGGAAGAAAATTCCTGATGCCGGAGTCAGGGATTTTTGTGCCCAGGAGGTGAAAATTTTTTTTTGACTCAAATGTAAAAACGGACACCCGAATCGATTCAGGGTTGAATTTCATCCTTAAAAATGGTGTTTTTCATAATTGTTAAAAATCAAGATTTTGTTGGGAAGAAAATGCCTGATGCCGGAGTCAGGGATTTTTGTGCCCAGGAGGTGAAAAAATTTTTTCCACCCAAATCTATAAACGGACAACGGAATGAGATTCGGGGTTGAATTTCCTGCTTAAAAATGGTGTTTTACATAGCTTTTAAAAATCAAGATTTTTTTGGTGTCCGGGGAAGAAAATTCCTGATGCCGGAGTCAGGGACTTTTGTGCCCAGGAGCTGAAATTATTTTCCAACGAAATGTAAAAACGCACACCAGAATGAAATTCGGGCTTGAATTTCATTCTTAAAAATGATGTTTTTCATAGCTTTTAAAAATCAAGAATTTTTTGGTGTCCGGGGAAGAAAATTCCTGATGCCGGAGTCAGGGATTTTTGTGCCCAGGAGGTGAAATTTTTTTTCCACCCAAATGTAAAAACAGACACCAGAATGAGATTCGGGGTTGAATTTGCTCCTTAAAAATGGTGTTTTTCATAGTTTATAAAAATCAAGATTTTTTTGGTGTCCGGGGAAGAAAATTCCTGATACCAGGGTCAGGGATTTTTGTGCCCAGGAGGTGAATATTTTTTTTGACCCAAATGTAAAAACGGATGCCAGAATTAGATTTGCGGTTGAATTTCGTCCTTCAAAATGGTGTTTTTCATAGTTTTTAAAAATCAAGATTTTTTTGGTGTCCAGGGAAGATAATTCCTGATGCCGGAGTCAGGGATTTTTGGGCCCAGGAGGTGAATATTTTTTTTTGACTCAAATGTAAAAACAGACACCCGAATAGATTCAGGGTTGAATTTTGTCCTTAAAAATGGTGTTTTTCATAATTTTTAAAAATCAAGATTTTGTTGGGAAGAAAATGCCTGATGCCGGAGTCAGGGATTTTTGTGCCCAGGAGGTGAAATTTTTTTTTCCACCCAAATGTAAAAATGGATACCAGAATGAGATTCGGGGTTGAATTTCTTCCTTAAAAATGGTGTTTATCATAATTTTTAAAAATCAATATTTTGTTGTGAAGAAAATTCCTGATGCCGGAGTAAGGGATTTTTGTGCCCAGGAGGTTAATTTTTTTTCCACCCAAATGTAAAAACGCACACTAGAATGAGATTCGGGGTTGAATTTCATTCTTCAAAATGGTGTTTTTCATAGCTTTTAAAAATTAAGAATTTTTTGGTGTCCGGGGAAGAAAATTCCTAATGCCGAAGGCAAGGCAAGGCAAGGCAAAGCAAGGCAAGGCAAGGCAAATTTCAAATTTCAAATTTCAAATTTCAAATTTCAAATTTCAAATTTCAAATTTCAAATTTCAAATTTCAAATTATTTCAATTTATTTCAAATTATTTCAAATTATTTCAAATTATTTCAAATATCAAATTTCAAATTTCAAATTTCAAATTTTTTTAATTTTATTTAATTTAATTTAAAATCCCAAAGTCTAGGCCAGACAATTCAAAAAACCAGGTTTTTAAGTCCCGGTGATTTTTGTTCCCAGGAGGTGAATTTTTTTTTCAACCCAAATGTATAAATAGACACCAGAATGAGATTCGGGGTTGAATTTCGTCCTTCAAAATGGTGTTTTTCATAGATTTTTAATTCAAGATTTTTTTGGTGTGTGGGGAAGAAAATTCCTGATGCCGGAGTCAGGGACTTTTGTGCCCAGGAGGTGAAATTATTTTCCACCGAAATGTAAAAACGCACACCAGAATGAAATTCGGGCTTGAATTTCATTCTTAAAAATGATGTTTTTCATAGCTTTTAAAAATCAAGATATTTTTGTTGTCCGGGGAAGAAAATTCCTGATGCCGGAGTCAGGGATTTTTGTGCCCAGGAGGTGAATTTTTTTTTCCACCCAAATGTAAAAACAGACACCAGAATGAGATTCGGGGTTGAATTTCGTCCTTCAAAATGGTGTTTTTCATAGTTTTTAAAAATCAAGATTTTTTTGGTGTCCAGGGAAGATAATTCCTGATGCCGGAGTCAGGGATTTTTGGGCCCAGGAGGTGAATTTTTTTTTTTGACTCAAATGCAAAAACAGACACCCGAATAGATTCAGGGTTGAATTTTGTCCTTAAAAATGGTGTTTTTCATAATTTTTAAAAATCAAGATTTTGTTGGGAAGAAAATGCCTGATGCCGGAGTCAGGGATTTTTGTGCCCAGGAGGTGAAATTTTTTTTTCCACCCAAATGTAAAAATGGATACCAGAATGAGATTCGGGGTTGAATTTCTTCCTTAAAAATGGTGTTTATCATAATTTTTAAAAATCAAGATTTTGTTGGGAAGAAAATTCCTGATGCCGGAGTAAGGGATTTTTGTGCCCAGGAGGTTAAATTTTTTTCCACCCAAATGTAAAAACGCACACTAGAATGAGATTCGGGGTTGAATTTCATTCTTCAAAATGGTGTTTTTCATAGCTTTTAAAAATTAAGAATTTTTTGGTGTCCGGGGAAGAAAATTCCTAATGCCGAAGGCAAGGCAAGGCAAGGCAAAGCAAGGCAAGGCAAGGCAAATTTCAAATTTCAAATTTCAAATTTCAAATTTCAAATTTCAAATTTCAAATTTCAAATTTCAAATTTCAAATTATTTCAATTTATTTCAAATTATTTCAAATTATTTCAAATTATTTCAAATATCAAATTTCAAATTTCAAATTTCAAATTTTTTTAATTTTATTTAATTTAATTTAAAATCCCAAAGTCTAGGCCAGACAATTCAAAAAACCAGGTTTTTAAGTCCCGGCGATTTTTGTTCCCAGGAGGTGAATTTTTTTTTCAACCCAAATGTATAAATAGACACCAGAATGAGATTCGGGGTTGAATTTCGTCCTTCAAAATGGTGTTTTTCATAGATTTTTAATTCAAGATTTTTTTGGTGTGTGGGGAAGAAAATTCCTGATGCCGGAGTCAGGGACTTTTGTGCCCAGGAGGTGAAATTATTTTCCACCGAAATGTAAAAACGCACACCAGAATGAAATTCGGGCTTGAATTTCATTCTTAAAAATGATGTTTTTCATAGCTTTTAAAAATCAAGATATTTTTGTTGTCCGGGGAAGAAAATTCCTGATGCCGGAGTCAGGGATTTTTGTGCCCAGGAGGTGAATTTTTTTTTCCACCCAAATGTAAAAACAGACACCAGAATGAGATTCGGGGTTGAATTTCGTCCTTCAAAATGGTGTTTTTCATAGTTTTTAAAAATCAAGATTTTTTTGGTGTCCAGGGAAGATAATTCCTGATGCCGGAGTCAGGGATTTTTGGGCCCAGGAGGTGAATTTTTTTTTTTGACTCAAATGCAAAAACAGACACCCGAATAGATTCAGGGTTGAATTTTGTCCTTAAAAATGGTGTTTTTCATAATTTTTAAAAATCAAGATTTTGTTGGGAAGAAAATGACTGATGCCGGAGTCAGGGATTTTTGTGCCCAGGAGGTGAAATTTTTTTTTCCACCCAAATGTAAAAATGGATACCAGAATGAGATTCGGGGTTGAATTTCTTCCTTAAAAATGGTGTTTATCATAATTTTTAAAAATCAAGATTTTGTTGGGAAGAAAATTCCTGATGCCGGAGTAAGGGATTTTTGTGCCCAGGAGGTTAAATTTTTTTCCACCCAAATGTAAAAACGCACACTAGAATGAGATTCGGGGTTGAATTTCATTCTTCAAAATGGTGTTTTTCATAGCTTTTAAAAATTAAGAATTTTTTGGTGTCCGGGGAAGAAAATTCCTAATGCCGAAGGCAAGGCAAGGCAAGGCAAAGCAAGGCAAGGCAAGGCAAATTTCAAATTTCAAATTTCAAATTTCAAATTTCAAATTTCAAATTTCAAATTTCAAATTTCAAATTTCAAATTTCAAATTTCAAATTTCAAATTTCAAATTTCAAATTTCAAATTATTTCAAATTATTTCAAATTATTTCAAATTATTTCAAATTATTTCAAATTATTTCAAATTATTTCAAATATCAAATTTCAAATTTCAAATTTCAAATTTTTTTAATTTTATTTAATTTAATTTAAAATCCCAAAGTCTAGGCCAGACAATTCAAAAAACCAGGTTTTTAAGTCCCGGCGATTTTTGTGCCCAGGAGGTGAAATTTTTTTTCAACCCAAATGTATGAATAGACACCAGAATGAGATTCGGGGTTGAATTTCGTCCTTCAAAATGGTGTTTTTCATAGATTTTTAATTCAAATTTTTTTTGGTGTGTGGGGAAGAAAATTCCTGATGCCGGAGTCAGGGACTTTTGTGCCCAGGAGGTGAAATTATTTTCCACCGAAATGTAAAAACGCACACCAGAATGAAATTCGGGCTTGAATTTCATTCTTAAAAATGATGTTTTTCATAGCTTTTAAAAATCAAGAATTTTTTGGTGTTCGGGGAAGAAAATTCCTGATGCCGGAGTCAGGGATTTTTGTGCCCAGGAGGTGAAATTTTTTTTTCCACCCAAATGTAAAAACGGACACCAGAATGAGATTCGGGGTTGAATTTCTTCCTTAAAAATGGTGTTTATCATAATTTTTAAAAATCAAGATTTTGTTGGGAAGAAAATTCCTGATGCCGGAGTAAGGGATTTTTGTGCCCAGGAGGTGAAATTTTTTTCCACCCAAATGTAAAAACGCACACTAGAATGAGATTGGGGGTTGAATTTCATTCTTCAAAATGGTGTTTTTCATAGCTTTTAAAAATTAAGAATTTTTTGGTGTCCAGGGAAGAAAATTCCTAATGCCGAAGGCAAGGCAAGGCAAGGCAAAGCAAGGCAAGGCAAGGCAAATTTCAAATTTCAAATTTCAAATTTCAAATTTCAAATTTCAAATTTCAAATTTCAAATTTCAAATTTCAAATTTCAAATTTCAAATTTCAAATTTCAAATTTCAAATTTCAAATTTCAAATTTCAAATTTCAAATTTCAAATTTCAAATTTCAAATTTCAAATTTCAAATTTCAAATTTCAAATTTCAAATTTCAAATTTCAAATTTCAAATTTCAAATTTCAAATTTCAAATTTCAAATTCAAATTATTTCAAATTTCAAATTTCAAATTTCAAATTTCTTTAATTGTATTTAATTTAATTTAAAATCCCTCAGTCCTGGCCAGACAATTCAAACAACTAGGTTTTTAAGTCCCGGCGATTTTTGTGCCCAGGATGTTAAATTTTTTTTCAACCCAAATGTATAAATAGACACCAGAATGAGATTCGGGGTTGAATTTCGTCCTTCAAAATGGTGTTTTTCATAGATTTTAAATTCAAGATTTTTTTGGTGTGCGGGGAAGAAAATTCCTGATGCCGGAGTCAGGGATTTTTGTGCCCAGGAGGTGAATGTTTTTTTTTACTCAAATCCAAAAACGGACACCAGAATGAGATTCGGGGTTGAATTTCGTCCTTCAAAATGGTGTTTTTCATAGATTTTAAATTCACGATTTTTTTGGTGTCCGGGGAAGAAAATTCCTGATGCCGGAGTCAGGGACTTTTGTGCCCAGGAGGTGAAATTATTTTCCAACGAAATGTAAAAACGCACACCAGAATGAAATTTGGGCTTGAATTTCATTCTTAAAAATGATGTTTTTCATAGCTTTTAAAAATCAAGAATTTTTTGGTGTCCGGGGAAGAAAATTCCTGATGCCGGAGTCAGGGATTTTTGTGCCCAGGAGGTGAAAAAAAAATTCTGACTCAAATCTAAAAACGGACACCAGAATGTGCTTAAAAATGTCATTTTTCATAGCATTTAAAAATCAAGATTTTTTTGGTGTGCGGGGAAGAAAATTCCTGATGCCGAGGTCAGGGATTTTTGTGCCCAGGAGGTGAATGTTTTTTTTTACTCAAATCTAAAAACGGACACCAGAATGAGATTCAGGGTTGAATTTCATTCTCAAAAATGGTGTTTTTCATAGCTTTTAAAAATCAAGATTTTTTTGGTGTCCGGGGAAGATAATTCCTGATGCCAGGGTCAGGGATTTTTGTGCCCAGGAGGTGAATATTTTTTTTGACTCAAATGCAAAAACAGACACCCGAATAGATTCAGGGTTGAATTTTGTCCTTAAAAATGGTGTTTTTCATAATTTTTAAAAATCAAGATTTTGTTGGGAAGAAAATGACTGATGCCGGAGTCAGGGATTTTTGTGCCCAGGAGGTGAAATTTTTTTTTCCACCCAAATGTAAAAATGGATACCAGAATGAGATTCGGGGTTGAATTTCTTCCTTAAAAATGGTGTTTATCATAATTTTTAAAAATCAAGATTTTGTTGGGAAGAAAATTCCTGATGCCGGAGTAAGGGATTTTTGTGCCCAGGAGGTTAAATTTTTTTCCACCCAAATGTAAAAACGCACACTAGAATGAGATTCGGGGTTGAATTTCATTCTTCAAAATGGTGTTTTTCATAGCTTTTAAAAATTAAGAATTTTTTGGTGTCCGGGGAAGAAAATTCCTAATGCCGAAGGCAAGGCAAGGCAAGGCAAAGCAAGGCAAGGCAAGGCAAATTTCAAATTTCAAATTTCAAATTTCAAATTTCAAATTTCAAATTTCAAATTTCAAATTTCAAATTTCAAATTTCAAATTATTTCAAATTATTTCAAATTATTTCAAATTATTTCAAATTATTTCAAATTATTTCAAATTATTTCAAATTATTTCAAATATCAAATTTCAAATTTCAAATTTCAAATTTTTTTAATTTTATTTAATTTAATTTAAAATCCCAAAGTCTAGGCCAGACAATTCAAAAAACCAGGTTTTTAAGTCCCGGCGATTTTTGTGCCCAGGAGGTGAAATTTTTTTTCAACCCAAATGTATGAATAGACACCAGAATGAGATTCGGGGTTGAATTTCGTCCTTCAAAATGGTGTTTTTCATAGATTTTTAATTCAAAATTTTTTTGGTGTGTGGGGAAGAAAATTCCTGATGCCGGAGTCAGGGACTTTTGTGCCCAGGAGGTGAAATTATTTTCCACCGAAATGTAAAAACGCACACCAGAATGAAATTCGGGCTTGAATTTCATTCTTAAAAATGATGTTTTTCATAGCTTTTAAAAATCAAGAATTTTTTGGTGTTCGGGGAAGAAAATTCCTGTTGCCGGAGTCAGGGATTTTTGTGCCCAGGAGGTGAAATTTTTTTTTCCACCCAAATGTAAAAACGGACACCAGAATGAGATTCGGGGTTGAATTTCTTCCTTAAAAATGGTGTTTATCATAATTTTTAAAAATCAAGATTTTGTTGGGAAGAAAATTCCTGATGCCGGAGTAAGGGATTTTTGTGCCCAGGAGGTGAAATTTTTTTCCACCCAAATGTAAAAACGCACACTAGAATGAGATTGGGGGTTGAATTTCATTCTTCAAAATGGTGTTTTTCATAGCTTTTAAAAATTAAGAATTTTTTGGTGTCCAGGGAAGAAAATTCCTAATGCCGAAGGCAAGGCAAGGCAAGGCAAAGCAAGGCAAGGCAAGGCAAATTTCAAATTTCAAATTTCAAATTTCAAATTTCAAATTTCAAATTTCAAATTTCAAATTTCAAATTTCAAATTTCAAATTTCAAATTTCAAATTTCAAATTTCAAATTTCAAATTTCAAATTTCAAATTTCAAATTTCAAATTTCAAATTTCAAATTTCAAATTTCAAATTTCAAATTTCAAATTTCAAATTTCAAATTTCAAATTTCAAATTTCAAATTTCAAATTTCAAATTTCAAATTTCAAATTCAAATTATTTCAAATTTCAAATTTCAAATTTCAAATTTCTTTAATTGTATTTAATTTAATTTAAAATCCCTCAGTCCTGGCCAGACAATTCAAACAACTAGGTTTTTAAGTCCCGGCGATTTTTGTGCCCAGGATGTTAAATTTTTTTTCAACCCAAATGTATAAATAGACACCAGAATGAGATTCGGGGTTGAATTTCGTCCTTCAAAATGGTGTTTTTCATAGATTTTAAATTCAAGATTTTTTTGGTGTGCGGGGAAGAAAATTCCTGATGCCGGAGTCAGGGATTTTTGTGCCCAGGAGGTGAATGTTTTTTTTTACTCAAATCCAAAAACGGACACCAGAATGAGATTCGGGGTTGAATTTCGTCCTTCAAAATGGTGTTTTTCATAGATTTTAAATTCACGATTTTTTTGGTGTCCGGGGAAGAAAATTCCTGATGCCGGAGTCAGGGACTTTTGTGCCCAGGAGGTGAAATTATTTTCCAACGAAATGTAAAAACGCACACCAGAATGAAATTTGGGCTTGAATTTCATTCTTAAAAATGATGTTTTTCATAGCTTTTAAAAATCAAGAATTTTTTGGTGTCCGGGGAAGAAAATTCCTGATGCCGGAGTCAGGTATTTTTGTGCCCAGGAGGTGAAAAAAAAATTCTGACTCAAATCTAAAAACGGACACCAGAATGTGCTTAAAAATGTCATTTTTCATAGCATTTAAAAATCAAGATTTTTTTGGTGTGCGGGGAAGAAAATTCCTGATCAGGGATTTTTGTGCCCAAGAGGTGAAATTTTTTTCCCACCCATATCTAAAAACGGACACCAGAATGAGATTCGGGGTTGAATTTCATTCTCAAAAATGGTGTTTTTCATTGCTTTTAAAAATCAAGATTTTTTTGGTGTCCGGGGAAGAAAATTCCTTATGCCAGGGTCAGGGATTTTTGTGCCCAGGAGGTGAAAATTTTTTTTCCACCCAAATCTATAAACGGACGCCGGAATGAGATTCGGGGTTGAATTTCCTGCTTAAAAATGGTGTTTTTCATAGCTTTTAAAAATCAAGATTTTTTTGGTGTCCGGGGAAGAAAATTCCTGATGCTGGAGTCAGGGACTTTTGTGCCCAGGAGGTGAAATTATTGTCCAACGAAATGTAAAAACGCACACCAGAATGAAATTCAGGCTTGAATTTCATTCTTAAAAATGATGTTTTTCATAGCTTTTAAAAATCAAGATATTTTTGGTGTCCGGGGAAGAAAATTCCTGATGCCAGGGTCAGAGATTTTTGTGCCCAGGAGGTGAATGTTTTTTTTTACTCAAATCCAAAAACGGACACCAGAATGAGATTCGGGGTTGAATTTCGTCCTTCAAAATGGTGTTTTTCATAGATTTTAAATTCAAGATTTTTTTGGTGTCCGGGGAAGAAAATTCCTGATGCCGGAGTCAGGGACTTTTGTGCCCAGGAGGTGAAATTATTTTCCAACGAAATGTAAAAACGCACACCAGAATGAAATTCGGGCTTGAATTTCATTCTTAAAAATGATGTTTTTCATAGCTTTTAAAAATCAAGAATTTTTTGGTGTCCGGGGAAGAAAATTCCTGATGCCAGAGTCAGGGATTTTTGTGCCCAGGAGGTGAAATTTTTTTTCCACCCAAATGTAAAAACGGACACCAGAATGAGATTCGGGGTTGAATTTGTTCCTTAAAAATGGTGTTTTTCATAGTTTTTAAAAATCAAGATTTTTTTGGTGTCCAGGGAAGATAATTCCTGATGCCGGAGTCAGGGATTTTTGGGCCCAGGAGGTGAATTTTTTTTTTTTGACTCAAATGTAAAAACGGACACCCGAATAGATTCAGGGTTGAATTTTGTCCTTAAAAATGGTGTTTTTCATAATTTTTAAAAATCAAGATTTTGTTGGGAAGAAAATGACTGATGCCGGAGTCAGGGATTTTTGTGCCCAGGAGGTGAAATTTTTTTTTCCACCCAAATGTAAAAACGGACACCCGAATGAGATTCGGGGTTGAATTTGTTCCTTAAAAATGGTGTTTATCATAATTTTTAAAAATCAAGATTTTGTTGGGAAGAAAATTCCTGATGCCGGAGTAAGGGATTTTTGTGCCCAGGAGGTGAAATTTTTTTCCACCCAAATGTAAAAACGCACACTAGAATGAGATTCGGGGTTGAATTTCATTCTTCAAAATGGTGTTTTTCATAGCTTTTAAAAATTAAGAATTTTTTGGTGTATGGGGAAGAAAATTCCTAATGCTGAAGGCAAGGCAAGGCAAGGCAAGGCAAATTTCAAATTTCAAATTTCAAATTTCAAATTTCAAATTTCAAATTTCAAATTTCAAATTTCAAATTTCAAATTTCAAATTTCAAATTTCAAATTTCAAATTTCAAATTTCAAATTTCAAATTTCAAATTTCAAATTTCAAATTTCAAATTATTTCAAATTATTTCAAATTTCAAATTTCAAATTTCAAATTTCAAATTATTTCAAATTTCAAATTTCAAATTTCAAATTTCTTTAATTTTATTTAATTTAATTTAAAATCCCTCAGTCCTGGCCAGACAATTCAAACAACCAGGTTTTTAAGTCCCGGCGATTTTTGTGCCCAGGAGGTTAAATTTTTTTTCAACCCAAATGTATAAATAGACACCAGAATGAGATCCGGGGTTGAATTTCGTCCTTCAAAATGGTGTTTTTCATAGATTTTAAATTCAAGATTTTTTTGGTGTGCGGGGAAGAAAATTCCTGATGCCGGAGTCAGGGATTTTTGTGCCCAGGAGGTGAATGTTTTTTTTTACTCAAATCCAAAAACGGACATCAGAATGAGATTCAGGGTTGAATTTCGTCCTTCAAAATGGTGTTTTTCATAGATTTTAAATTCAAGATTTTTTTGGTGTCCGGGGAAGAAAATTCCTGATGCCAGGGTCAGGGATTTTTGTGCCGAGGAGGTGAATATTTTTTTTGACCCAAATGTAAAAACGGATGCCAGAATTAGATTTGGGGTTGAATTTCGTCCTTCAAAATGGTGTTTTTCATAGTTTTTAAAAATCAAGATTTTTTTGGTGTCCAGGGAAGATAATTCCTCATGCCGGAGTCAGGGATTTTTGGGCCCAGGAGGTGAATTTTTTTTTTTTGACTCAAATGTAAAAACGGACACCCGAATAGATTCAGGGTTGAATTTTGTCCTTAAAAATGGTGTTTTTCATAATTTTTAAAAATCAAGATTTTGTTGGGAAGAAAATTCCTGATGCCGGAGTAAGGGATTTTTGTGCCCAGGAGGTGAAATTTTTTTTTCCACCCAAATGTAAAAACGGACACCAGAATGAGATTCGGGGTTGAATTTGTTCCTTAAAAATGGTGTTTATCATAATTTTTAAAAATCAAGATTTTGTTGGGAAGAAAATTCCTGATGCCGGAGTAAGGGATTTTTGTGCCCAGGAGGTGAAATTTTTTTCCACCCAAATGTAAAAACGCACACTAGAATGAGATTCGGGGTTGAATTTCATTCTTCAAAATGGTGTTTTTCATAGCTTTTAAAAATTAAGAATTTTTTGGTGTCCGGGGAAGAAAATTCCTGATGCCGGAGTCAGGGATTTTTGTGCCCAGGAGGTGAAATTTTTTTTCCACTCAAATGTAAAAACGGACACCAGAATGAGATTTGGGGTTGAATTTGTTCCTTAAAAATGGTGTTTTTCATAGTTTATAATATCAAGATTTTTTTGGTGTCCGGGGAAGAAAATTCCTGATGCCAGGGTCAGGGATTTTTGTGCCCAGGAGGTGAATATTTTTTTTGACCCAAATGTAAAAACGGATGCCAGAATTAGATTTGGGGTTCAAATTTGAAATTTGAAATTTGAAATTTGAAATTTTAAATTTGAAATTTGCCTTGCCTTGCCTTGCCTTGCCTTCGGCATTAGGAATTTTCTTCCCCATACACCAAAAAATTCTTAATTTTTAAAAGCTATGAAAAACACCATTTTTAAGAATGAAATTCAACCCCGAATCTCATTCTAGTGTGCGCTTTTACATTTGGGTGCAAAAAAAAAATTTCACCTCCTGGGCACAAAAATCCCTGACTCCGGCATCAGTCATTTTCTTCCCAACAAAATCTTGATTTTTAAAAATTATGAAAAACACCATTTTTAAGGACAAAATTCAACCCTGAATCTATTCGGGTGTCCGTTTTTACATTTGAGTCAAAAAAAAAATTCACCTCCTGGGCCCAAAAATCCCTGACTCCGGCATCAGGAATTATCTTCCCCGGACACCAAAAAAATCTTGATTTTTATAAACTATGAAAAACACCATTTTTAAGGAACAAATTCAACCCCAAATCTCATTCTGGTGTCCGTTTTTACATTTGGGTGGAAAAAAAATTTCACCTCCTGGGCACAAAAATCCCTGACTCCGGCAACAGGAATTTTCTTCCCCGGACACCAAAAAATTCCTAATTTTTAAAAGCTATGAAAAACACCATTTTGAAGAATGAAATTCAACCCCGAATCTCATTCTAGTGTGCGTTTTTACATTTGGGTGGAAAAAAATTTCACCTCCTGGGCACAAAAATCCCTTACTCCGGCATCAGGAATTTTCTTCCCAACAAAATCTTGATTTTTAAAAATTATGATAAACACCATTTTTAAGGAACAAATTCAACCCCGAATCTCATTCTGGTGTCCGTTTTTACATTTGGGTGGAAAAAAAAATTTCACCTCCTGGGCACAAAAATCCCTGACTCCGGCATCAGGAATTTTCTTCCCAACAAAATCTTGATTTTTAAAAATTATGATAAACACCATTTTTAAGGAACAAATTCAACCCCGAATCTCATTCTGGTATCCGTTTTTACATTTGGGTGGAAAAAAAAATTTCACCTCCTGGGCACAAAAATCCCTGACTCCGGCATCAGTCATTTTCTTCCCAACAAAATCTTGATTTTTAAAAATTATGAAAAACACCATTTTTAAGGACAAAATTCAACCCTGAATCTATTCGGGTGTCCGTTTTTACATTTGAGTCAAAAAAAAATAATTCACCTCCTGGGCCCAAAAATCCCTGACTCCGGCATCAGGAATTATCTTCCCTGGACACCAAAAAAATCTTGATTTTTAAAAACTATGAAAAACACTATTTTGAAGGACGAAATTCAACCCCAAATCTAATTCTGGCATCCGTTTTTACATTTGGGTCAAAAAAAATATTCACCTCCTCGGCACAAAAATCCCTGACCCTGGCATCAGGAATTTTCTTCCCCGGACACCAAAAATATCTTGATTTTTATAAACTATGAAAAACACCATTTTTAAGGAACAAATTCAACCCCGAATCTCATTCTGGTGTCCGTTTTTACATTTGGGTGGAAAAAAAATTTCACCTCCTGGGCACAAAAATCCCTGACTCCGGCATCAGGAATTTTCTTCCCCGGACACCAAAAAATTCTTGATTTTTAAAAGCTATGAAAAACATCATTTTTAAGAATGAAATTGAAGCCCGAATTTCATTCTGGTGTGCGTTTTTACATTTCGTTGGAAAATAATTTCACCTCCTGGGCACAAAAGTCCCTGACTCCGGCATCAGGAATTTTCTTCCCCGGACACCAAAAAAATCTTGAATTTAAAATCTATGAAAAACACCATTTTGAAGGACGAAATTCAACCCTGAATCTCATTGTGGTGTCCGTTTTTGGATTTGAGTAAAAAAAAACATTCACCTCCTGGGCACAAAAATCCCTGACTCCGGCATCAGGAATTTTCTTCCCCGCACACCAAAAAAATCTTGAATTTAAAATCTATTAAAAACACCATTTTGAAGGACGAAATTCAACCCCGAATCTCATTCTGGTGTCTATTTATACATTTGGGTTGAAAAAAAATTTAACATCCTGGGCACAAAAATCGCCGGGACTTAAAAACCTGGTTGTTTGAATTGTCTGGCCAGGACTGAGGGATTTTAAATTAAATTAAATACAATTAAAGAAATTTGAAATTTGAAATTTGAAATTTGAAATAATTTGAATTTGAAATTTGAAATTTGAAATTTGAAATTTGAAATTTGAAATTTGAAATTTGAAATTTGAAATTTGAAATTTGAAATTTGAAATTTGAAATTTGAAATTTGAAATTTGAAATTTGAAATTTGAAATTTGAAATTTGAAATTTGCCTTGCCTTGCCTTGCCTTGCTTTGCCTTGCCTTGCCTTGCCTTAGGCATTAGGAATTTTCTTCCCCATACACCAAAAAATTCTTAATTTTTAAAAGCTATGAAAAACACCATTTTTAAGAATGAAATTCAACCCCGAATCTCATTCTAGTGTGCGTTTTTACATTTTGGTGGAAAAAAATTTTACCTCCTGGGCACAAAAATCCCTGACTCCGGCATCAGGAATTTTATTCCCAACAAAATCTTGATTTTTAATAATTATGATAAACACCATTTTTAAGGAAGAAATTCAACCCCGAATTTCATTCTGGTGTCCGTTTTTACATTTGGGTGGGGAAAAAATTTCACCTCCTGGGCACAAAAATCCCTGACTCCGGCATCAGGAATTTTCTTCCCCGGACACCAAAAAATTCTTGATTTTTAAAAGCTATGAAAAACATCATTTTTAAGAATGAAATTCAAGCCCGAATTTCATTCTGGTGTGCGTTTTTACATTTGTGTGGAAAGTAATTTCACCTCCTGGGCACAAAAATCCCTGACCCTGGAATCAGGAATTTTCTTCCCCGGACACCAAAAAATTCTTAATTTTTAAAAGCTATGAAAAACACCATTTTGAAGAATGAAATTCAACCCCGAATCTCATTCTAGTGTGCGTTTTTACATTTCGGTGGAAAAAAATTTCACCTCCTGGGCACAAAAATCCCTTACTCCGGCATCAGGAATTTTCTTCCCAACAAAATCTTGATTTTTAAAAATTATGATAAACACCATTTTTAAGGACAAAATTCAACCCTGAATCTATTCGGGTGTCCGTTTTTACATTTGAGTCAAAAAAAAATATTCACCTCCTGGGCCCAAAAATCCCTGACTCCGGCATCAGGAATTATCTTCCCTGGACACCAAAAAAATCTTGATTTTTAAAAACTATGAAAAACACCATTTTGAAGGACGAAATTCAACCCCAAATCTAATTCTGGCATCCGTTTTTACATTTGGGTCAAAAAAAAATATTCACCTCCTCGGCACAAAAATCCCTGACCCTGGCATCAGGAATTTTCTTCCCCGGACACCAAAAATATCTTGATTTTTATAAACTATGAAAAACACCATTTTTAAGGAACAAATTCAACCCCGAATCTCATTCTGGTGTCCGTTTTTACATTTGGGTGGAAAAAAAATTTCACCTCCTGGGCACAAAAATCCCTGACTCCGGCATCAGGAATTTTCTTCCCCGGACACCAAAAAATTCTTGATTTTTAAAAGCTATGAAAAACATCATTTTTAAGAATGAAATTCAAGCCCGAATTTAATTCTGGTGTGCGTTTTTACATTTCGTTGGAAAATAATTTCACCTCCTGGGCACAAAAGTCCCTGACTCCGGCATCAGGAATTTTCTTCCCCGGACACCAAAAAAATCTTGAATTTAAAATCTATGAAAAACACCAGTTTGAAGGACGAAATTCAACCCCGAATCTCATTCTGGTGTCCGTTTTTGGATTTGAGTAAAAAAAAACATTCACCTCCTGGGCACAAAAATCCCTGACTCCGGCATCAGGAATTTTCTTCCCCGCACACCAAAAAAATCTTGAATTTAAAATCTATGAAAAACACCATTTTGAAGGACGAAATTCAACCCCGAATCTCATTCTGGTGTCTATTTATACATTTGGGTTGAAAAAAAATTTAACCTCCTGGGCACAAAAATCGCCGGGACTTAAAAACCTGGTTGTTTGAATTGTCTGGCCAGGACTGAGGGATTTTAAATTAAATTAAACAAAATTAAAGAAATTTGAAATTTGAAATTTGAAATTTGAAATAATTTGAAATTTGAAATTTGAAATAATTTGAAATAATTTGAAATTTGAAATTTGAAATTTGAAATTTGAAATTTGAAATTTGAAATTTGAAATTTGAAATTTGAAATTTGAAATTTGAAATTTGAAATTTGAAATTTGAAATTTGAAATTTGAAATTTGAAATTTGAAATTTGAAATTTGAAATTTGAAATTTGAAATTTGAAATTTGAAATTTGAAATTTGCCTTGCCTTGCCTTGCCTTGCCTTCGGCATTAGGAATTTTCTTCCCCATACACCAAAAAATTCTTAATTTTTAAAAGCTATGAAAAACACCATTTTTAAGAATGAAATTCAACCCCGAATCTCATTCTAGTGTGCGTTTTTACATTTGGGTGGGAAAAAAAATTTCACCTCCTGGGCACAAAAATCCCTGACTCCGGCATCAGTCATTTTCTTCCCAACAAAATCTTGATTTTTAAAAATTATGAAAAACACCATTTTGAAGGACGAAATTCAACCCCGAATCTCATTCTGGTGTCTATTTATACATTTGGGTTGAAAAAAAATTTAACCTCCTGGGCACAAAAATCGCCGGGACTTAAAAACCTGGTTGTTTGAATTGTCTGGCCAGGACTGAGGGATTTTAAATTAAATTAAATAAAATTAAAGAAATTTGAAATTTGAAATTTGAAATTTGAAATAATTTGAAATTTGAAATTTGAAATTTGAAATTTGAAATAATTTGAAATAATTTGAAATTTGATATTTGAAATTTGAAATTTGAAATTTGAAATTTGCCTTGCCTTGCCTTGCCTTGCCTTCAGCATTAGGAATTTTCTTCCCCATACACCAAAAAATTCTTAATTTTTAAAAGCTATGAAAAACACCATTTTGAAGAATGAAATTCAACCCCGAATCTCATTCTAGTGTGCGTTTTTACATTTCGGTGGAAAAAAATTTCACCTCCTGGGCACAAAAATCCCTTACTCCGGCATCAGGAATTTTCTTCCCAACAAAATCTTGATTTTTAAAAATTATGATAAACACCATTTTTAAGGAACAAATTCAACCCCGAATCTCATTCTGGTGTCCGTTTTTACATTTGGGTGGAAAAAAAAATTTCACCTCCTGGGCACAAAAATCCCGGGACTCCGGCATCAGTCATTTTCTTCACAACAAAATCTTGATTGTTAAAAATTATGAAAAACACCATTTTTAAGGAAGAAATTCAACCCCGAATCTCATTCTGGTGTCCGTTTTTACATTTGGGTGGAAAAAAAAATTTCACCTCCTGGGCACAAAAATCCCTGACTCCGGCATCAGGAATTTTCTTCCCCATACACCAAAAAATTCTTAATTTTTAAAAGCTATGAAAAACACCATTTTTAAGAATGAAATTCAACCCCGAATCTCATTCTAGTGTGCGTTTTTACATTTGGGTGGAAAAAAAATTTCACCTCCTGGGCACAAAAATCCCTGACTCCGGCATCAGGAATTTTCGTCCCCGGACACCAAAAAAATCTTGAATTTAAAATCTATGAAAAACACCATTTTGAAGGACGAAATTCAACCCCGAATCTCATTCTGGTGTCCGTTTTTGGATTTGAGTAAAAAAAAACATTCACCTCCTGGGCACAAAAATCCCTTACTCCGGCATCAGGAATTTTCTTCCCCGCACACCAAAAAAATCTTGAATTTAAAATCTATGAAAAACACCATTTTGAAGGACGAAATTCAACCCCGAATCTCATTCTGGTGTCTATTTATACATTTGGGTTGAAAAAAAATTTAACCTCCTGGGCACAAAAATCGCCGGGACTTAAAAACCTGGTTGTTTGAATTGTCTGTCCAGGACTGAGGGATTTTAAATTAAATTAAATAAAATTAAAGAAATTGAAATTTGAAATTTGAAATTTGAAATAATTTGAAATTTGAAATTTGAAATTTGAAATTTGAAATTTGAAATTTGAAATTTGAAATTTGAAATTTGAAATTTGAAATTTGAAATTTGAAATTTGAAATTTGAAATTTGAAATTTGAAATTTGAAATTTGAAATTTGAAATTTGAAATTTGAAATTTGAAATTTGAAATTTGAAATTTGAAATTTGAAATTTGAAATTTGAAATTTGAAATTTGAAATTTGAAATTTGCCTTGCCTTGCCTTGCTTTGCCTTGCCTTGCCTTGCCTTCGGCATTAGGAATTTTCTTCCCCATACACCAAAAAATTCTTAATTTTTAAAAGCTATGAAAAACACCATTTTTAAGAATGAAATTCAACCCCGAATCTCATTCTAGTGTGCGTTTTTACATTTTGGTGGAAAAAAATTTTACCTCCTGGGCACAAAAATCCCTGACTCCGGCATCAGGAATTTTATTCCCAACAAAATCTTGATTTTTAATAATTATGATAAACACCATTTTTAAGGAAGAAATTCAACCCCGAATCTCATTCTGGTGTCCGTTTTTACATTTGGGTGGGGAAAAAATTTCACCTCCTGGGCACAAAAATCCCTGACTCCGGCATCAGGAATTTTCTTCCCCGGACACCAAAAAATTCTTGATTTTTAAAAGCTATGAAAAACATCATTTTTAAGAATGAAATTCAAGCCCGAATTTCATTCTGGTGTGCGTTTTTACATTTGGGTGGAAAGTAATTTCACCTCCTGGGCACAAAAATCCCTGACCCTGGAATCAGGAATTTTCTTCCCCGGACACCAAAAAATTCTTAATTTTTAAAAGCTATGAAAAACACCATTTTGAAGAATGAAATTCAACCCCGAATCTCATTCTAGTGTGCGTTTTTACATTTGGGTGGAAAAAAATTTCACCTCCTGGGCACAAAAATCCCTTACTCCGGCATCAGGAATTTTCTTCCCAACAAAATCTTGATTTTTAAAAATTATGATAAACACCATTTTTAAGGACAAAATTCAACCCTGAATCTATTCGGGTGTCCGTTTTTACATTTGAGTCAAAAAAAAATATTCACCTCCTGGGCCCAAAAATCCCTGACTCCGGCATCAGGAATTATCTTCCCTGGACACCAAAAAAATCTTGATTTTTAAAAACTATGAAAAACACCATTTTGAAGGACGAAATTCAACCCCAAATCTAATTCTGGCATCCGTTTTTACATTTGGGTCAAAAAAAAATATTCACCTCCTCGGCACAAAAATCCCTGACCCTGGCATCAGGAATTTTCTTCCCCGGACACCAAAAATATCTTGATTTTTATAAACTATGAAAAACACCATTTTTAAGGAACAAATTAAACCCCGAATCTCATTCTGGTGTCCGTTTTTACATTTGGGTGGAAAAAAAATTTCACCTCCTGGGCACAAAAATCCCTGACTCCGGCATCAGGAATTTTCTTCCCCGGACACCAAAAAATTCTTGATTTTTAAAAGCTATGAAAAACATCATTTTTAAGAATGAAATTCAAGCCCGAATTTAATTCTGGTGTGCGTTTTTACATTTCGTTGGAAAATAATTTCACCTCCTGGGCACAAAAGTCCCTGACTCCGGCATCAGGAATTTTCTTCCCCGGACACCAAAAAAATCTTGAATTTAAAATCTATGAAAAACACCATTTTGAAGGACGAAATTCAACCCCGAATCTCATTCTGGTGTCCGTTTTTGGATTTGAGTAAAAAAAAACATTCACCTCCTGGGCACAAAAATCCCTGACTCCGGCATCAGGAATTTTCTTCCCCGCACACCAAAAAAATCTTGAATTTAAAATCTATGAAAAACACCATTTTGAAGGACGAAATTCAACCCCGAATCTCATTCTGGTGTCTATTTATACATTTGGGTTGAAAAAAAATTTAACCTCCTGGGCACAAAAATCGCCGGGACTTAAAAACCTGGTTGTTTGAATTGTCTGGCCAGGACTGAGGGATTTTAAATTAAATTAAATAAAATTAAAGAAATTTGAAATTTGAAATTTGAAATTTGAAATAATTTGAAATTTGAAATTTGAAATTTGAAATAATTTGAAATAATTTGAAATTTGAAATTTGAAATTTGAAATTTGAAATTTGAAATTTGAAATTTGAAATTTGAAATTTGAAATTTGAAATTTGAAATTTGAAATTTGAAATTTGAAATTTGAAATTTGAAATTTGAAATTTGCCTTGCCTTGCCTTGCCTTGCCTTCGGCATTAGGAATTTTCTTCCCCATACACCAAAAAATTCTTAATTTTTAAAAGCTATGAAAAACACCATTTTTAAGAATGAAATTCAACCCCGAATCTCATTCTAGTGTGCGTTTTTACATTTGGGTGGGAAAAAAAATTTCACCTCCTGGGCACAAAAATCCCTGACTCCGGCATCAGTCATTTTCTTCCCAACAAAATCTTGATTTTTAAAAATTATGAAAAACACCATTTTGAAGGACGAAATTCAACCCCGAATCTCATTCTGGTGTCTATTTATACATTTGGGTTGAAAAAAAATTTAACCTCCTGGGCACAAAAATCGCCGGGACTTAAAAACCTGGTTGTTTGAATTGTCTGGCCAGGACTGAGGGATTTTAAATTAAATTAAATAAAATTAAAGAAATTTGAAATTTGAAATTTGAAATTTGAAATAATTTGAAATTTGAAATTTGAAATTTGAAATTTGAAATAATTTGAAATAATTTGAAATTTGATATTTGAAATTTGAAATTTGAAATTTGAAATTTGCCTTGCCTTGCCTTGCCTTGCCTTCAGCATTAGGAATTTTCTTCCCCATACACCAAAAAATTCTTAATTTTTAAAAGCTATGAAAAACACCATTTTGAAGAATGAAATTCAACCCCGAATCTCATTCTAGTGTGCGTTTTTACATTTCGGTGGAAAAAAATTTCACCTCCTGGGCACAAAAATCCCTTACTCCGGCATCAGGAATTTTCTTCCCAACAAAATCTTGATTTTTAAAAATTATGATAAACACCATTTTTAAGGAACAAATTCAACCCCGAATCTCATTCTGGTGTCCGTTTTTACATTTGGGTGGAAAAAAAAATTTCACCTCCTGGGCACAAAAATCCCTGACTCCGGCATCAGTCATTTTCTTCACAACAAAATCTTGATTTTTAAAAATTATGAAAAACACCATTTGTAAGGACAAAATTCAACCCTGAATCTATTCGGGTGTCCGTTTTTACATTTGAGTCAAAAAAAAAATTCACCTCCTGGGCCCAAAAATCCCTGACTCCGGCATCAGGAATTATCTTCCCTGGACACCAAAAAAATCTTGATTTTTAAAAACTATGAAAAACACCATTTTGAAGGACGAAATTCAACCCCAAATCTAATTCTGGCATCCGTTTTTACATTTGGGTCAAAAAAAATATTCACCTCCTCGGCACAAAAATCCCTGACCCTGGCATCAGGAATTTTCTTCCCCGGACACCAAAAATATCTTGATTTTTATAAACTATGAAAAACACCATTTTTAAGGAACAAATTCAACCCCGAATCTCATTCTGGTGTCCGTTTTTATATTTGGGTGGGAAAAAAAATTTCACCTCCTGGGCACAAAAATCCCTGACTCCGGCATCAGGAATTTTCTTCCCCGGACACCAAAAAATTCTTGATTTTTAAAAGCTATGAAAAACATCATTTTTAAGAATGAAATTCAAGCCCGAATTTCATTCTGGTGTGCGTTTTTACATTTGGGTGGAAAAAAATTTCAACTCCTGGGCACAAAAGTCCCTGACTCCGGCATCAGGAATTTTCTTCCCCGCACACCAAAAAAATCTTGAATTTAAAATCTATGAAAAACACCATTTTGAACGACGAAATTCAACCCCGAATCTCATTCTGGTGTCTATTTATACATTTGGGTGGAAAAAAAATTTCACCTCCTGGGCACAAAAATCACCGGGACTTAAAAACCTGGTTTTTTGAATTGTCTGGCCTGGACTTTGGGATTTTAAATTAAATTAAATAAAATTAAAGAAATTTGAAATTTGAAATTTGAAATTTGAAATTTGAAATTTGATATTTGAAATAATTTGAAATAATTTGAAATTTGAAATTTGAAATTTGAAATTTGAAATTTGAAATTTGAAATTTGAAATTTGAAATTTGAAATTTGCCTTGCCTTGCCTTGCTTTGCCTTGCCTTGCCTTGCCTTCGGTATTAGGAATTTTCTTCCCCGGACACCAAAAAATTCTTAATTTTCAAAAGCTATGAAAAACACCATTTTGAAGAATGAAATTCAACCCCGAATCTCATTCTAGTGTGCGTTTTTACATTTGGGTGGAAAAAAATTTCACCTCCTGTTCACAAAAATCTCTTACTCCGGCATCAGGAATTTTCTTCCCAACAAAATCTTGATTTTTAAAAATAATGATAAACACCATTTTTAAGGACAAAATTCAACCCTGAATCTATTCGGGTGTCCGTTTTTACATTTGAGTAAAAAAAAAAAATTCACCTCCTGGGCCCAAAAATCCCTGACTCCGGCATTAGGAATTATCTTCCCTGGACACCAAAAAAATCTTGATTTTTAAAAACTATGAAAAACACCATTTTGAAGGACGAAATTCAACCCCAAATCTAATTCTGGCATCCGTTTTTACATTTGGGTCAAAAAAAATATTCACCTCCTGGGCACAAAAATCCCTGACCCTGGCATCAGGAATTTTCTTCCCCGGACACCAAAAAAATCTTGATTTTTATAAACTATGAAAAACACCATTTTTAAGGAACAAATTCAACCCCGAATCTCATTCTGGTGTCCGTTTTTACATTTGGGTGGAAAAAAAATTTCACCTCCTGGGCACAAAAATCCCTGACTCCGGCATCAGGAATTTTCTTCCCCGGACACCAAAAAATTCTTGATTTTTAAAAGCTATGAAAAACATCATTTTTAAGAATGAAATTCAAGCCCGAATTTAATTCTGGTGTGCGTTTTTACATTTCGTTGGAAAATAATTTCACCTCCTGGGCACAAAAGTCCCTGACTCCGGCATCAGGAATTTTCTTCCCCGGACACCAAAAAAATCTTGAATTTAAAATCTATGAAAAACACCATTTTGAAGGACGAAATTCAACCCCGAATCTCATTCTGGTGTCCGTTTTTGGATTTGAGTAAAAAAAAACATTCACCTCCTGGGCACAAAAATCCCTGACTCCGGCATCAGGAATTTTCTTCCCCGCACACCAAAAAAATCTTGAATTTAAAATCTATGAAAAACACCATTTTGAAGGACGAAATTCAACCCCGAATCTCATTCTGGTGTCTATTTATACATTTGGGTTGAAAAAAAATTTAACCTCCTGGGCACAAAAATCGCCGGGACTTAAAAACCTGGTTGTTTGAATTGTCTGGCCAGGACTGAGGGATTTTAAATTAAATTAAATAAAATTAAAGAAATTTGAAATTTGAAATTTGAAATTTGAAATAATTTGAAATTTGAAATTTGAAATTTGAAATAATTTGAAATAATTTGAAATTTGAAATTTGAAATTTGAAATTTGAAATTTGAAATTTGAAATTTGAAATTTGAAATTTGAAATTTGAAATTTGAAATTTGAAATTTGAAATTTGAAATTTGAAATTTGAAATTTGAAATTTGCCTTGCCTTGCCTTGCCTTGCCTTCGGCATTAGGAATTTTCTTCCCCATACACCAAAAAATTCTTAATTTTTAAAAGCTATGAAAAACACCATTTTTAAGAATGAAATTCAACCCCGAATCTCATTCTAGTGTGCATTTTTACATTTGGGTGGGAAAAAAAATTTCACCTCCTGGGCACAAAAATCCCTGACTCCGGCATCAGTCATTTTCTTCCCAACAAAATCTTGATTTTTAAAAATTATGAAAAACACCATTTTGAAGGACGAAATTCAACCCCGAATCTCATTCTGGTGTCTATTTATACATTTGGGTTGAAAAAAAATTTAACCTCCTGGGCACAAAAATCGCCGGGACTTAAAAACCTGGTTGTTTGAATTGTCTGGCCAGGACTGAGGGATTTTAAATTAAATTAAATAAAATTAAAGAAATTTGAAATTTGAAATTTGAAATTTGAAATAATTTGAAATTTGAAATTTGAAATTTGAAATTTGAAATAATTTGAAATAATTTGAAATTTGATATTTGAAATTTGAAATTTGAAATTTGAAATTTGCCTTGCCTTGCCTTGCCTTGCCTTCAGCATTAGGAATTTTCTTCCCCATACACCAAAAAATTCTTAATTTTTAAAAGCTATGAAAAACACCATTTTGAAGAATGAAATTCAACCCCGAATCTCATTCTAGTGTGCGTTTTTACATTTCGGTGGAAAAAAATTTCACCTCCTGGGCACAAAAATCCCTTACTCCGGCATCAGGAATTTTCTTCCCAACAAAATCTTGATTTTTAAAAATTATGATAAACACCATTTTTAAGGAACAAATTCAACCCCGAATCTCATTCTGGTGTCCGTTTTTACATTTGGGTGGAAAAAAAAATTTCACCTCCTGGGCACAAAAATCCCTGACTCCGGCATCAGTCATTTTCTTCACAACAAAATCTTGATTTTTAAAAATTATGAAAAACACCATTTGTAAGGACAAAATTCAACCCTGAATCTATTCGGGTGTCCGTTTTTACATTTGAGTCAAAAAAAAAATTCACCTCCTGGGCCCAAAAATCCCTGACTCCGGCATCAGGAATTATCTTCCCTGGACACCAAAAAAATCTTGATTTTTAAAAACTATGAAAAACACCATTTTGAAGGACGAAATTCAACCCCAAATCTAATTCTGGCATCCGTTTTTACATTTGGGTCAAAAAAAATATTCACCTCCTCGGCACAAAAATCCCTGACCCTGGCATCAGGAATTTTCTTCCCCGGACACCAAAAATATCTTGATTTTTATAAACTATGAAAAACACCATTTTTAAGGAACAAATTCAACCCCGAATCTCATTCTGGTGTCCGTTTTTATATTTGGGTGGGAAAAAAAATTTCACCTCCTGGGCACAAAAATCCCTGACTCCGGCATCAGGAATTTTCTTCCCCGGACACCAAAAAATTCTTGATTTTTAAAAGCTATGAAAAACATCATTTTTAAGAATGAAATTCAAGCCCGAATTTCATTCTGGTGTGCGTTTTTACATTTGGGTGGAAAAAAATTTCAACTCCTGGGCACAAAAGTCCCTGACTCCGGCATCAGGAATTTTCTTCCCCGCACACCAAAAAAATCTTGAATTTAAAATCTATGAAAAACACCATTTTTTTTTTTTTTTTTTTTTATTGAAAAGTTTTACAATACAATTTTCCATTAAAAACCCCCATCCCCCTCCACCCTCCCCTCCCTACCTCCCCCCTACCTCTTCCCTCCCCCCTTCCCTCCCCCCTTCCCCCCTCCCTCTTCCCTCCCCTCCCTCCCCCCCACCCCCCTCCCCCCCCCCGGACTTCCCAGAGCTAAATACAAGGTATATATATATAAAAGCAATCATAAGCAACCATATACTAACAACCATAAATTCTAAAATCCATCACTCTCTAACTTATATAAGAACAAACAAAACTTAACATTATTAAATATATATAAAAAAAAAATAGGAAAAGAAAAGAAAAAACTCGAAAGAAGACTTATTCGAATGCTAAATAAAACTTCTTAACCCTATACTTATTCTGGATAAACTCAATCCACTTTCTCCATTCCAAAATATAACGTTCTTGCGAGTAATCTTTCAAATAAGCCGATATCTTCGCCATCTCTGCCAGGTCGGAAACCTTTAAAGTCCATTCTTCTATAGTCGGCAGCTCCTCTTTCTTCCAATATTGTCCTATCAAAAGTCTTGCTGCCGTGACTAAATTCAGCATCAACTTGGAGTCCACCACTGTAGCATCAACAATTATTCCCAACAAAAAAAATTGCGGACAAAACTTTATCCTCCTTTTAAAGATCTTCTGTATATTCCACCAAATTTTAATCCAAAAGGCCTTAACCTTTTTACATGTCCACCATATGTGAAAATATGTTGCATCTTCAGCCCCGCACCTCCAACACTTAGGCTGATAATTCGGGTACATACTTGCAAGCTTTTTAGGATCTAGATGCCATCTATAAAACATCTTATAAAAATTCTCTCTTAAATTTTGAGCTTGAGTAAATTTCACATTCCTCACCCAAATCTTCTCCCACATGTCCATTGTAATAACTTCCTGGATATTTTGGGCCCATTTTATCATACAGTCCTTAACAAGCTCTGTTTCTGAATCAATCTCTATCAATGCAAGATATATCCGTTTAATGTGTGCAGGTCCCTGATTTCTAATTTGCTTTATCAGATTTTCATCAATCGTTGCAAATCCAATTTTCTGGTCTTCTTTCCACCTGGCCCGTAACTGAGTATATTGAAACCATGTTTGAACAACCTTCTCTTCTCGCAAGAAGCTATATGATTTCAAGCACCAAACATTCCTTTCCAAACTTAAAATTTCCTTATAGGTAGTCTCATCGTGTTTGAAACCAGCATGTATATTTTCTATTGCGTGTTTTGGAATTGCCCACAATGGTATCTTACAACTTAGCTTATGTCTATACTTCTTCCAAACTCTCAGCAATGCCTGTCTTAAAATATGCGTCCTAAACACAGTACCTACCTTCTTATCATACAACAAATATGCATGCCAGCCAAACAACAAATCATGGCCCTCAAGATTTAATAACCTCGATTGCGTCAAATTGATCCAATCACTTATTCCTACTAATGCAGCAGCTTCATAATATAATTTAAAATTAGGCAATTTAAGGCCACCTCTCTCACGAATATCCTGCATAATCTTAAGTTTAACTCGTGGCTTTTTCCCTGCCCACACAAATTTATTGATACCACGCTGCCATTCCTCCAAATTAGAGTCTTTCTTAAGAATCGGTATCATTTGGAATAAAAATAAAAATTTGGGCAGGACATTCATTTTCACTGCTGCAATCCGTCCCAACAAAGTCAATTGCAATTTTTGCCAACTCTCCAATTCTTTTTGAATTTTCCCCCACAATTTTTCATAATTATTTTTGTATAGCTTTGTATTCGAGGGCGACAAAATTACCCCCAAATATTTAACCCTTTTAACAATCTCAAATCCAGTTAATCCTTCCAAGAAGGCCTTCTGTGAAACTGTCATGTTTCTAGCCAAAATTTTAGTTTTCTGTATGTTTACTTTAAATCCAGAAACCTTCCCATATTGTGTTATTATCTCTATCAGGTCCACAACAGAGTTCTCTGGCTGGGTCACTGTAACAACCAGATCATCTGCAAATGCTCTCAATCTATAGTCCTGGTCTCCAACTTGTATCCCCTTAATTTTTTCCGAATTCCGAATCTTGTTCAATAATATCTCTAAAGTTAATACAAATAACAAGGGCGATAACGGACATCCTTGCCTTGTGCCCTTCTCAATATTACATACTGCCGTCAGACTATTGTTAACTATGATTCGGGCAGTTTGCTTTTGATATAATGCCCTAATCGGCTGTAAGAAATTTTCCCCAAAATCCATTTTATCTAACATTCTCAACAGAAATTGCCAATTCAATTGATCAAAAGCCTTTTCAGCATCTAAAAAGATTAGCGCTGCAGAGATCTGGTTGTGCCTTTCCAAATACTCTAACACATCAACTATATGTCTAACATTATTTTTCATTTGCCTACCACTAATAAACCCCGTTTAATCCCCATGAATCACCTGTTGCAGAACCCTCATCAGTCTATTAGCCAAAACCTTAGCAAATATCTTATAATCTGTATTTAAAAGCGAAATCGGTCTATAATTTTTAACTTGAGTAGCATCCTGATCTTCCTTCGGAATCAATGAGATAAAAGCTGTTCTCCAAGACGGTGGCACCTTTCCCCCCCTCTGGATTGTCTGGAACAGTTCCTTTAACGGTTTTATCATCTCAAATTGTAAATTTTTATAAAAAGCCGCAGACAAGCCATCTGTACCGGGCGCCTTATCAACCTTCAAATCCTTAATTGCTGTAAGGATTTCTTCTTCTGTGATCAGTTGATTAATCCCCTCTCTTTGTGCTTGCGTAAGGACCGGAATATTAGCATTCTCCAAATATTTATCAATGTCTTTTACCTCAATTTCCTCTTTGGTATATAATTTCGAGTAAAAATCCACAAAAGCATCCTTAATAAGATTCTGTTGAAACACGACCCTTCCTTTATATTCAATCTTGTCTATATTAGAGGCCCTTTGTTTCTTCCTCAGTCTATAGGCTAACCATCTGCCTGGTTTATTAGCGTTGCAAAAAGTATTATGCCTAGCAAACCGCAGATTGGTTGCCACTTGGTCTGCCATTAATTTATCAAATTGTCCTCTTAACAACCTAATAGCCTCTTTAATCTTCACGTCCCCTGGATTCAAAATCAAAGCCCTTTCTTTTTCCTTTATTTCATTCTCCAGTTCTTTCCTTCTAGTTTCCACTACACGTCTACGTCTATTATTCATATATATCAACACACCTCTCATATAGGCCTTACTAGCATCCCAAACCATATCCATAGAGGTACCCTTATTCATATTAATCTCAAAAAAATCCTTCATCCGCTGTTTACATTCTTCCACATTTCTCTGATCTCTAAACAAGTTCTCATTTACGCGCCACGAGCGCCTGTCGCTTTTCTCCTTATCAATCTCCAACCAAACTGGACTGTGGTCTGAAATAGTTCTTGCACATATCTTCACTTTTTTAGTTCTCAAAAAGAAATCATTAGTCAACAAAATAAAATCAATCCTTGAGAAAGATTGGTGTCTGTCAGAGTAAAAAGTATAATCCTTCTCCTGCAGGTGCCTCTCCCGCCATATATCTCGCAATTCGAGATCATCCTTCAATTCAAAAAAAGTTTTAGGCAGTCTGGCGTGGCTTGGAATACGCTTAAAAGCTCCAGCTTTATCCAAGTGTACATCCAGAACACCATTCCAATCTCCCATAATAATAAAAGATTTATAATCCAACTGGGTAAGCTTTGTATGAAGTAAGCTAAAAAAATCAACTTGTTGTTGGTTAGGTGCATATAGTCCAACTAGAAGCATCTTTGTACCTTCTAACAGCAGCTCAATCATAACATATCTTCCATGCTTATCTGCTTCAATTAAGTCTGCTGTTAAGGCACTTTTAACATAAACAACTACTCCATTTTTCTTATTCTCTGCAGAGGCAACAAAATGCGTACCCAGTCTCGAGTTCAGTAAATACTTTTGATCCAAAACTCTAATATGCGTTTCTTGCAAGCATATAACATCTATCTTAAATTGCTTTAAATATTGAAAAACTTTCTTCCTCTTCTGCGGTGAATTTAGTCCATTAACATTCCAAGTTAAAAATTTAGTTGCCATGCATATCATCCAGAAGCCCTTGGACCACAGCCTTGATAGGACTAACTTCTTTAGGCCGTGCCCCTCCCACAGCTTGACTGTATGTACGTTGCGAAGAAACTGAAGTCTTTTGCTGATCTTGTTCTATTATTTTCTTTGCTCGTTTTAAAGCAGCACGCGTCACTCTTTGCTCTCTAGGATCATCCAAAGAAGTTGTAACTTGATCTCCTCCCACGCCACTTTCCTCTGTTTCCTCCTCTTGTTGTTCTTCTTCTCCAGATCCTTTTCCAGCTTCCAGGAGCGTTAATGGGGTTGCTTTTAGGACATTATTGTAGAAATCACGCGCTTGCTTCACAGTAATCAACCGGTACCTTTTACCTTCATGCATCACCATCAGCCCCTGAGGAATCTCCCATCTGAACCTTATATCTCTTTGCTTGAGCTCATGCACGAGGAATGTATAATCCTTCCTTCCCCTTAAAATCCTTGGAGGAATTTCTTTTAAAACCAAAACTTCTTGTTCAGCAATCACCACTTTAACATCATAGGCAGCTTGTATAATTTGATCTCTGATCTCTCTTTTTGCAAAATAAACCACCACATCTCTAGGCAACTTCCTCTGTCTGGCAATCCATGAATTCACCCGAAACACTTTATCCATAGCTGCTCTTATTTCAGATGCTGGCAGGTTTAATACTTCTTCAAAAGCCTCAGAGATCAGCTGCTTCAAATCTTCTTTAGTATCCTCTTTTAAGCCTCTGATTCTGACAGCAAACTGCATCTGGTAAAATTGGGCTAAACTTAAGTCCTTCTCCAGTTTGTCTCTTACATTTTCATTCTCTCTTACTTTAACTTCTAATATAGCATTCCTTTGAGCCAAATCATCCATCTTTTCATCTAATTCTTCCACACATTCCGCCACTTTATGCACTGAAGACAAAATGTCTACCTTCATCACGCTGAGCTTCTGTTCCATCCTCTCTTCCATTCTCTCCTCCAGTTTCTCCAATTTCTCCTCCATCTGCGCAAATTTGTCAGCCATTGATTGATTAATTGAGTCCAAAAGTTTATCCACAGCATCTCGAAACTCCTTCGCTGTCAGCGCTTCAGAAGGGTGCAACGCCTGTAAAGATGATTGTTGCACTGGCGAGGATCCACCACTCCGAAGAGTTTTAGGGGGAGGTTTCGCCGCCATCTTTTAATCCTCAAATATGACGCACTTTCACTTAGAGTTTAAAAAGTTCAAGTAGTTAGAGAGTATAATAAAATAAGCCTCTTCACCTTTATCTCTTGTATCGCTCTGCCTGCTCCTTTAAATCATAGTCCTTTCTTCAGGCAGGGATGGTTCACAGACGCCTGGCTCTGCTCCAAGAAGTTCAGAGCAGACACGCCGGCCAGCTGGGAGCAACCCAGGCTTCGGGGGAGTTCAATCCTTCAGCCGCCCAAGCTCCGAGCTCAGGCGGCCTCGGAGAACTCAACCCCTACCTGGGGCCTCACCCCCTCCTCTTCTCCCGAGGAGGGGGCTTCAATTTCGCCCGAACAGCTGTTCGGCGCTGTTACGGGCGAAAAAACAAACAGCTGAGCCGCGGGCAGCCCGGGAAGGCTGTCTTCGGCGCCGCGACGCCACCGGAAGCCCCGAAAAACACCATTTTGAACGACGAAATTCAACCCCGAATCTCATTCTGGTGTCTATTTATACATTTGGGTGGAAAAAAAAAAAAAAAATTTCACCTCCTGGGCACAAAAATCACCGGGACTTAAAAACCTGGTTTTTTGAATTGTCTGGCCTGGACTTTGGGATTTTAAATTAAATTAAATAAAATTAAAGAAATTTGAAATTTGAAATTTGAAATTTGAAATTTGAAATTTGATATTTGAAATAATTTGAAATAATTTGAAATTTGAAATTTGAAATTTGAAATTTGAAATTGGAAATTTGAAATTTGAAATTTGAAATTTGCCTTGCCTTGCCTTGCTTTGCCTTGCCTTGCCTTGCCTTCGGTATTAGGAATTTTCTTCCCCGGACACCAAAAAATTCTTAATTTTCAAAAGCTATGAAAAACACCATTTTGAAGAATGAAATTCAACCCCGAATCTCATTCTAGTGTGCGTTTTTACATTTGGGTGGAAAAAAATTTCACCTCCTGTTCACAAAAATCTCTTACTCCGGCATCAGGAATTTTCTTCCCAACAAAATCTTGATTTTTAAAAATAATGATAAACACCATTTTTAAGGACAAAATTCAACCCTGAATCTATTCGGGTGTCCGTTTTTACATTTGAGTCAAAAAAAAAAATTCACCTCCTGGGCCCAAAAATCCCTGACTCCGGCATTAGGAATTATCTTCCCTGGACACCAAAAAAATCTTGATTTTTAAAAACTATGAAAAACACCATTTTGAAGGACGAAATTCAACCCCAAATCTAATTCTGGCATCCGTTTTTACATTTGGGTCAAAAAAAATATTCACCTCCTGGGCACAAAAATCCCTGACCCTGGCATCAGGAATTTTCTTCCCCGGACACCAAAAAAATCTTGATTTTTATAAACTATGAAAAACACCATTTTTAAGGAACAAATTCAACCCCGAATCTCATTCTGGTGTCCGTTTTTACATTTGGGTGGAAAAAAAATTTCACCTCCTGGGCACAAAAATCCCTGACTCCGGCATCAGGAATTTTCGTCCCCGGACACCAAAAAAATCTTGAATTTAAAATCTATGAAAAACACCATTTTGAAGGACGAAATTCAACCCCGAATCTCATTCTGGTGTCCGTTTTTGGATTTGAGTAAAAAAAAACATTCACCTCCTGGGCACAAAAATCCCTTACTCCGGCATCAGGAATTTTCTTCCCCGCACACCAAAAAATTCTTGAATTTAAAATCTATGAAAAACACCATTTTGAAGGACGAAATTCAACCCCGAATCTCATTCTGGGGTCTATTTATACATTTGGGTTGAAAAAAAATTTAACCTCCTGGGCACAAAAATCGCCGGGACTTAAAAACCTGGTTGTTTGAATTGTCTGTCCAGGACTGAGGGATTTTAAATTAAATTAAATAAAATTAAAGAAATTTGAAATTTGAAATTTGAAATTTGAAATAATTTGAAATTTGAAATTTGAAATTTGAAATTTGAAATTTGAAATTTGAAATTTGAAATTTGAAATTTGAAATTTGAAATTTGAAATTTGAAATTTGAAATTTGAAATTTGAAATTTGAAATTTGAAATTTGAAATTTGAAATTTGAAATTTGAAATTTGAAATTTGAAATTTGCCTTGCCTTGCCTTGCTTTGCCTTGCCTTGCCTTGCCTTCGGCATTAGGAATTTTCTTCCCCATACACCAAAAAATTCTTAATTTTTAAAAGCTATGAAAAACACCATTTTTAAGAATGAAATTCAACCCCGAATCTCATTCTAGTGTGCGTTTTTACATTTGGGTGGAAAAAAATTTCACCTCCTGGGCACAAAAATCCCTGACTCCGGCATCAGGAATTTTATTCCCAACAAAATCTTGATTTTTAATAATTATGATAAACACCATTTTTAAGGAAGAAATTCAACCCCGAATCTCATTCTGGTGTCCGTTTTTACATTTGGGTGGGGAAAAAATTTCACCTCCTGGGCACAAAAATCCCTGACTCCGGCATCAGGAATTTTCTTCCCCGGACACCAAAAAAATCTTGATTTTTAAAAGCTATGAAAAACATCATTTTTAAGAATGAAATTCAAGCCCGAATTTCATTCTGGTGTGCGTTTTTACATTTGGGTGGAAAGTAATTTCACCTCCTGGGCACAAAAATCCCTGACCCTGGAATCAGGAATTTTCTTCCCCGGACACCAAAAAATTCTTAATTTTTAAAAGCTATGAAAAACACCATTTTGAAGAATGAAATTCAACCCCGAATCTCATTCTAGTGTGCGTTTTTACATTTGGGTGGAAAAAAATTTCACCTCCTGGGCACAAAAATCCCTTACTCCGGCATCAGGAATTTTCTTCCCAACAAAATCTTGATTTTTAAAAATTATGATAAACACCATTTTTAAGGAACAAATTCAACCCCGAATCTCATTCTGGTGTCCGTTTTTACATTTGGGTGGAAAAAAAAATTTCACCTCCTGGGCACAAAAATCCCTGACTCCGGCATCAGGAATTTTCTTCCCCATACACCAAAAAATTCTTAATTTTTAAAAGCTATGAAAAACACCATTTTTAAGAATGAAATTCAACCCCGAATCTCATTCTAGTGTGCGTTTTTACATTTGGGTGGAAAAAAAAATTTCACCTCCTGGGCACAAAAATCCCTGACTCCGGCATCAGTCATTTTCTTCCCAACAAAATCTTGATTTTTAAAAATTATGAAAAACACCATTTTTAAGGACAAAATTCAACCCTGAATCTATTCGGGTGTCCGTTTTTACATTTGAGTCAAAAAAAAAAAATTCACCTCCTGGGCCCAAAAATCCCTGACTCCGGCATCAGGAATTATCTTCCCTGGACACCAAAAAAATCTTGATTTTTAAAAACTATGAAAAACACCATTTTGAAGGACGAAATTCAACCCCAAATCTAATTCTGGCATCCGTTTTTACATTTGGGTCAAAAAAAAATATTCACCTCCTCGGCACAAAAATCCCTGACCCTGGCATCAGGAATTTTCTTCCCCGGACACCAAAAATATCTTGATTTTTATAAACTATCAAAAACACCATTTTTAAGGAACAAATTCAACCCCGAATCTCATTCTGGTGTCCGTTTTTACATTTGGGTGGAAAAAAAATTTCACCTCCTGGGCACAAAAATCCCTGACTCCGGCATCAGGAATTTTCTTCCCCGCACACCAAAAAAATCTTGAATTTAAAATCTATGAAAAACACCATTTTGAAGGACGAAATTCAACCCCGAATCTCATTCTGGTGTCTATTTATACATTTGGGTTGAAAAAAAATTTAACCTCCTGGGCACAAAAATCGCCGGGACTTAAAAACCTGGTTGTTTGAATTGTCTGGCCAGGACTGAGGGATTTTAAATTAAATTAAATAAAATTAAAGAAATTTGAAATTTGAAATTTGAAATTTGAAATAATTTGAAATTTGAAATTTGAAATTTGAAATAATTTGAAATAATTTGAAATTTGAAATTTGAAATTTGAAATTTGAAATTTGAAATTTGAAATTTGAAATTTGAAATTTGAAATTTGAAATTTGAAATTTGAAATTTGAAATTTGAAATTTGAAATTTGAAATTTGAAATTTGAAATTTGAAATTTGAAATTTGAAATTTGAAATTTGAAATTTGAAATTTGAAATTTGAAATTTGAAATTTGAAATTTGAAATTTGAAATTTGAAATTTGAAATTTGCCTTGCCTTGCCTTGCCTTCGGCATTAGGAATTTTCTTCCCCATACACCAAAAAATTCTTAATTTTTAAAAGCTATGAAAAACACCATTTTTAAGAATGAAATTCAACCCCGAATCTCATTCTAGTGTGCGTTTTTACATTTGGGTGGAAAAAAAAATTTCACCTCCTGGGCACAAAAATCCCTGACTCCGGCATCAGTCATTTTCTTCCCAACAAAATCTTGATTTTTAAAAATTATGAAAAACACCATTTTGAAGGACGAAATTCAACCCCGAATCTCATTCTGGTGTCTATTTATACATTTGGGTTGAAAAAAAATTTAACCTCCTGGGCACAAAAATCGCCGGGACTTAAAAACCTGGTTTTTTGAATTGTCTGGCCAGGACTGAGGGATTTTAAATTAAATTAAATAAAATTAAAGAAATTTGAAATTTGAAATTTGAAATTTGAAATAATTTGAAATTTGAAATTTGAAATTTGAAATTTGAAATTTGAAATAATTTGAAATAATTTGAAATTTGAAATTTGAAATTTGAAATTTGAAATTTGAAATTTGCCTTGCCTTGCCTTGCCTTCAGCATTAGGAATTTTCTTCCCCATACACCTAAAAATTCTTAATTTTTAAAAGCTATGAAAAACACCATTTTGAAGAATGAAATTCAACCCCGAATCTCATTCTAGTGTGCGTTTTTACATTTCGGTGGAAAAAAATTTCACCTCCTGGGCACAAAAATCCCTTACTCCGGCATCAGGAATTTTCTTCCCAACAAAATCTTGATTTTTAAAAATTATGATAAACACCATTTTTAAGGAACAAATTCAACCCCGAATCTCATTCTGGTGTCCGTTTTTACATTTGGGTGGAAAAAAAAATTTCACCTCCTGGGCACAAAAATCCCTGACTCCGGCATCAGTCATTTTCTTCCCAACAAAATCTTGATTTTTAAAAATTATGAAAAACACCATTTTTAAGGACAAAATTCAACCCTGAATCTATTCAGGTGTCCGTTTTTACATTTGAGTCAAAAAAAAAAAATTCACCTCCTGGGCCCAAAAATCCCTGACTCCGGCATCAGGAATTATCTTCCCTGGACACCAAAAAAATCTTGATTTTTAAAAACTATGAAAAACACCATTTTGAAGGACGAAATTCAACCCCAAATCTAATTCTGGCATCCGTTTTTACATTTGGGTCAAAAAAAATATTCACCTCCTCGGCACAAAAATCCCTGACCCTGGCATCAGGAATTTTCTTCCCCGGACACCAAAAATATCTTGATTTTTATAAACTATGAAAAACACCATTTTTAAGGAACAAATTCAACCCCGAATCTCATTCTGGTGTCCGTTTTTACATTTGGGTGGAAAAAAAATTTCTCCTCCTGGGCACAAAAATCCCTGACTCTGGCATCAGGAATTTTCTTCCCCGGACACCAAAAAATTCTTGATTTTTAAAAGCTATGAAAAACATCATTTTTAAGAATGAAATTCAAGCCCGAATTTCATTCTGGTGTGCGTTTTTACATTTCGTTGGAAAATAATTTCACCTCATGGGCACAAAAGTCCCTGACTCCGGCATCAGGAATTTTCTTCCCCGGACACCAAAAAAATCTTGAATTTAAAATCTATGTAAAACACCATTTTGAAGGACGAAATTCAACCCCGAATCTCATTCTGGTGTCCGTTTTTGGATTTGAGTAAAAAAAAAACATTCACCTCCTGGGCACAAAAATCTCTGACCCTGGCATCAGGAATTTTCTTCCCCGGACACCAAAAATATCTTGATTTTTATAAACTATGAAAAACACCATTTTTAAGGAACAAATTCAACCCCGAATCTCATTCTGGTGTCCGTTTTTACATTTGGGTGGAAAAAAAATTTCACCTCCTGGGCACAAAAATCCCTGACTCCGGCATCAGGAATTTTCTTCCCCGGACACCAAAAAATTCTTGATTTTTAAAAGCTATGAAAAACATCATTTTTAAGAATGAAATTCAAGCCCGAATTTCATTCTGGTGTGCGTTTTTACATTTCATTGGACAATAATTTCACCTCCTGGGCACAAAAGTCCCTGACTCCAGCATCAGGAATTTTCTTCCCCGGACACCAAAAAAATCTTGATTTTTAAAAGCTATGAAAAACACCATTTTTAAGCAGGAAATTCAACCCCGAATCTCATTCCGGCGTCCGTTTATAGATTTGGGTGGAAAAAAATTTTTCACCTCCTGGGCACAAAAATCCCTGACCCTGGCATAAGGAATTTTCTTCCCCGGACACCAAAAAAATTTTGATTTTTAAAAGCAATGAAAAACACCATTTTTGAGAATGAAATTCAACCCCGAATCTCATTCTGGTGTCCGTTTTTAGATTTGGGTGGGAAAAAAATTTCACCTCTTGGGCACAAAAATCCCTGATCAGGAATTTTCTTCCCCGCACACCAAAAAAATCTTGATTTTTAAATGCTATGAAAAATGACATTTTTAAGGACAAAAAGCAACCCCGAATCTCATTCTGGTGTCCGTTTTTAGATTTGAGTCAGAATTTTTTTTTCACCTCCTGGGCACAAAAATCCCTGACTCCGGCATCAGGAATTTTCTTCCCCGGACACCAAAAAATTCTTGATTTTTAAAAGCTATGAAAAACATCATTTTTAAGAATGAAATTCAAGCCCGAATTTCATTCTGGTGTGCGTTTTTACATTTCGTTGGAAAATAATTTCACCTCCTGGGCACAAAAGTCCCTGACTCCGGCATCAGGAATTTTCTTCCCCGGACACCAAAAAAATCGTGAATTTAAAATCTATGAAAAACACCATTTTGAAGGACGAAATTCAACCCCGAATCTCATTCTGGTGTCCGTTTTTGGATTTGAGTAAAAAAAAACATTCACCTCCTGGGCACAAAAATCCCTGACTCCGGCATCAGGAATTTTCTTCCCCGCACACCAAAAAAATCTTGAATTTAAAATCTATGAAAAACACCATTTTGAAGGACGAAATTCAACCCCGAATCTCATTCTGGTGTCTATTTATACATTTTGGTTGAAAAAAATTTAACATCCTGGGCACAAAAATCGCCGGGACTTAAAAACCTGGTTGTTTGAATTGTCTGGCCAGGACTGAGGGATTTTAAATTAAATTAAATACAATTAAAGAAATTTGAAATTTGAAATAATTTGAAATAATTTGAAATTTGAAATTTGAAATTTGAAATTTGAAATTTGAAATAATTTGAAATAATTTGAAATTTGAAATTTGAAATTTGAAATTTGAAATTTGAAATTTGAAATTTGAAATTTGAAATTTGAAATTTGAAATTTGAAATTTGAAATTTGAAATTTTCAATTTGAAATTTGAAATTTGAAATTTGAAATTTGAAATTTGAAATTTGAAATTTGAAATTTGAAATTTGAAATTTGAAATTTGAAATTTGAAATTTGAAATTTGAAATTTGCCTTGCCTTGCCTTGCTTTGCCTTGCCTTGCCTTGCCTTCGGCATTAGGAGTTTTCTTCCCTGGACACCAAAAAATTCTTAATTTTTAAAAGCTATGAAAAACACCATTTTGAAGAATGAAATTCAACCCCCAATCTCATTCTAGTGTGCGTTTTTACATTTGGGTGGAAAAAAATTTCACCTCCTGGGCACAAAAATCCCTTACTCCGGCATCAGGAATTTTCTTCCCAACAAAATCTTGATTTTTAAAAATTATGATAAACACCATTTTTAAGGAAGAAATTCAACCCCGAATCTCATTCTGGTGTCCGTTTTTACATTTGGGTGGAAAAAAAAATTTCACCTCCTGGGCACAAAAATCCCTGACTCCGGCATCAGGAATTTTCTTCCCCGGACACCAAAAAATTCTTGATTTTTAAAAGCTATGAAAAACATCATTTTTAAGAATGAAATTCAAGCCCGAATTTCATTCTGGTGTGCGTTTTTACATTTCGGTGGAAAATAATTTCACCTCCTGGGCACAAAAGTCCCTGACTCCGGCATCAGGAATTTTCTTCCCCACACACCAAAAAAATCTTGAATTAAAAATCTATGAAAAACACCATTTTGAAGGACGAAATTCAACCCCGAATCTCATTCTGGTGTCTATTTATACATTTGGGTTGAAAAAAAATTTCACTTCCTGGGCACAAAAATCGCCGGGACTTAAAAACCTGGTTTTTTGAATTGTCTGGCCTAGACTTTGGGATTTTAAATTAAATTAAATAAAATTAAAAAAATTTGAAATTTGAAATTTGAAATTTGATATTTGAAATAATTTGAAATAATTTGAAATAATTTGAAATAATTTGAAATAATTTGAAATAATTTGAAATAATTTGAAATAATTTGAAATAATTTGAAATTTGTAATTTGAAATTTGAAATTTGAAATTTGAAATTTGAAATTTGAAATTTGAAATTTGAAATTTGAAATTTGAAATTTGAAATTTGAAATTTGAAATTTGAAATTTGAAATTTGCCTTGCCTTGCCTTGCTTTGCCTTGCCTTGCCTTGCCTTTGGCATTAGGAATTTTCTTCCCCGGACACCAAAAAATTCTTAATTTTTAAAAGCTATGAAAAACACCATTTTGAAGAATGAAATTCAACCCCGAATCTCATTCTAGTGTGCGTTTTTACATTTGGGTGGAAAAAAATTTAACCTCCTGGGCACAAAAATCCCTTACTCCGGCATCAGGAATTTTCTTCACAACAAAATATTGATTTTTAAAAATTATGATAAACACCATTTTTAAGGAAGAAATTCAACCCCGAATCTCATTCTGGTATCCATTTTTACATTTGGGTGGAAAAAAAAATTTCACCTCCTGGGCACAAAAATCCCTGACTCCGACATCAGGCATTTTCTTCCCAACAAAATCTTGATTTTTAAAAATTATGAAAAACAAGATTTTTAAGGACAAAATTCAACCCTGAATCTATTCGGGTGTCTGTTTTTACATTTGAGTCAAAAAAAAAAAATTCACCTCCTGGGCCCAAAAATCCCTGACTCCGGCATCAGGAATTATCCTCCCTGGACACCAAAAAAAATCTTGATTTTTAAAAACTATGAAAAACACCATTTTGAAGGATGAAATTCAACCGCAAATCTAATTCTGGCATCCGTTTTTACATTTGGGTCAAAAAAAATATTCACCTCCTGGGCACAAAAATCCCTGACCCTGGTATCAGGAATTTTCTTCCCCGGACACCAAAAAAATCTTGATTTTTATAAACTATGAAAAACACCATTTTTAAGGAGCAAATTCAACCCCGAATCTCATTCTGGTGTCTGTTTTTACATTTGGGTGGAAAAAAAATTTCAACTCCTGGGCACAAAAATCCCTGACTCCGGCATCAGGAATTTTCTTCCCCGGACACCAAAAAATTCTTGATTTTTAAAAGCTATGAAAAACATCATTTTTAAGAATGAAATTCAAGCCCGAATTTCATTCTGGTGTACGTTTTTACATTTCGTTGGAAAATAATTTCACCTCCTGGGCACAAAAGTCCGTGACTCTGGCATCAGGAATTTTCTTCCCCGGACACCAAAAAAATCTTCATTTTTAAAAGCTATGAAAAACACCATTTTTAAGAATGAAATTCAACCCCGAATCTCATTCTAGTGTGCGTTTTTACATTTTAAATTAAATTAAATAAAATTAAAGAAATTTGAAATTTGAAATTTGAAATTTGAAATTTGAAATAATTTGAAATTTGAAATTTGAAATAATTTGAAATAATTTGAAATTTGAAATTTGAAATTTGAAATAATTTGAAATAATTTGAAATTTGAAATTTGAACTTTGAAATTTGAAATTTGAAATTTGAAATTTGAAATTTGAAATTTGAAATTTGAAATTTGAAATTTGCCTTGCCTTGCCTTGCCTTGCCTTCGGCTTTAGGAATTTTCTTCCCCATACACCAAAAAATTCTTAATTTTTAAAAGCTATGAAAAACACCATTTTTAAGAATGAAATTCAACCCCGAATCTCATTCTAGTGTGCGTTTTTACATTTGGGTGGAAAAAAAAATTTCACCTCCTGGGCACAAAAATCCCTGACTCCGGCATCAGTCATTTTCTTCCCAACAAAATCTTGATTTTTAAAAATTATGAAAAACACCATTTTTAAGGACAAAATTCAACCCTGAATCTATTCGGGTGTCCGTTTTTACATTTGAGTCAAAAAAAAAAATTCACCTCGTGGGCCCAAAAATCCCTGACTCCGGCATCAGGAATTATCTTCCCTGGACACCAAAAAAATCTTGATTTTTAAAAACTATGAAAAACACCATTTTGAAGGACGAAATTCAACCCCAAATCTAATTCTGGCATCCGTTTTTACATTTGGGTCAAAAAAAATATTCACCTCCTGGGCACAAAAATCCCTGACCCTGGCATCAGGAATTTTCTTCCCCGGACACCAAAAAAATCTTGATTTTTATAAACTATGAAAAACACCATTTTTAAGGAACAAATTCAACCCCGAATCTCATTCTGGTGTCGGTTTTTACATTTGGGTGGAAAAAAAATTTCACCTCCTGGGCACAAAAATCCCTGACTCCGGCATCAGGAATTTTCTTCCCCGGACACCAAAAAATTCTTAATTTTTAAAAGCTATGAAAAACACCATTTTGAAGAATGAAATTCAACCCCGAATCTCATTCTAGTGTGCGTTTTTACATTTGGGTGGAAAAAAATTTCACCTCCTGGGCACAAAAATCCCTTACTCCGGCATCAGGAATTTTCTTCCCAACAAAATCTTGATTTTTAAAAATTATGATAAACACCATTTTTAAGGAAGAAATTCAACCCCGAATCTCATTCTGGTGTGCGTTTTTACATTTGGGTGGAAAAAAAAATTTCACCTCCTGGGCACAAAAATCCCTGACTCCGGCATCAGTCATTTTCTTCCCAACAAAATCTTGATTTTTAAAAATTATGAAAAACACCATTTTTAAGGACAAAATTCAACCCTGAATCTATTCGGGTGTCCGTTTTTACATTTGAGTCAAAAAAAAATTCACCTCCTGGGCCCAAAAATCCCTGACTCCGGCATCAGGAATTTTCTTCCCTGGACACCAAAAAAATCTTGATTTTTAAAAACTATGAAAAACACCATTTTGAAGGACGAAATTCAACCCCAAATCTAATTCTGGCATCCGTTTTTACATTTGGGTCAAAAAAAATATTCACCTCCTCGGCACAAAAATCCCTGACCCTGGCATCAGGAATTTTCTTCCCCGGACACCAAAAATATCTTGATTTTTATAAACTATGAAAAACACCATTTTTAAGGAACAAATTCAACCCCGAATCTCATTCTGGTGTCCGTTTTTACATTTGGGTGGAAAAAAAATTTCACCTCCTGGGCACAAAAATCCCTGACTCCGGCATCAGGAATTTTCTTCCCCGGACACCAAAAAATTCTTGATTTTTAAAAGCTATGAAAAACATCATTTTTAAGAATGAAATTCAAGCCCGAATTTCATTCTGGTGTGCGTTTTTACATTTCATTGGACAATAATTTCACCTCCTGGGCACAAAAGTCCCTGACTCCGGCATCAGGAATTTTCTTCCCCGGACACCAAAAAAATCTTGAATTTAAAATCTATGAAAAACACCATTTTGAAGGATGAAATTCAACCCCGAATCTCATTCTGGTGTCCGTTTTTGGATTTGAGTAAAAAAAAACATTCACCTCCTGGGCACAAAAATCTCTGACCCTGGCATCAGGAATTTTCTTCCCCGGACACCAAAAATATCTTGATTTTTATAAACTATGAAAAACACCATTTTTAAGGAACAAATTCAACCCCGAATCTCATTCTGGTGTCCGTTTTTACATTTGGGTGGGAAAAAAATTTCACCTCTTGGGCACAAAAATCCCTGATCAGGAATTTTCTTCCCCGCACACCAAAAAAATCTTGATTTTTAAATGCTATGAAAAATGACATTTTTAAGGACAAAAAGCAACCCCGAATCTCATTCTGGTGTCCGTTTTTAGATTTGAGTCAGAAATTTTTTTTCACCTCCTGGGCACAAAAATCCCTGACTCCGGCATCAGGAATTTTCTTCCCCGGACACCAAAAAATTCTTGATTTTTAAAAGCTATGAAAAACATCATTTTTAAGAATGAAATTCAAGATCGAATTTCATTCTGGTGTGCGTTTTTACATTTCGTTGGAAAATAATTTCACCTCCTGGGCACAAAAGTCCCTGACTCCGGCATCAGGAATTTTCTTCCCCGGACACCAAAAAAATCGTGAATTTAAAATCTATGAAAAACACCATTTTGAAGGACGAAATTCAACCCCGAATCTCATTCTGGTGTCCGTTTTTGGATTTGAGTAAAAAAAAACATTCACCTCCTGGGCACAAAAATCCCTGACTCCGGCATCAGGAATTTTCTTCCCCGCACACCAAAAAAATCTTGAATTTAAAATCTATGAAAAACACCATTTTGAAGGACGAAATTCAACCCCGAATCTCATTCTGGTGTCTATTTATACATTTGGGTTGAAAAAAAATTTAACCTCCTGGGCACAAAAATCGCCGGGACTTAAAAACCTGGTTGTTTGAATTGTCTGGCCAGGACTGAGGGATTTTAAATTAAATTAAATAAAATTAAAGAAATTTGAAATTTGAAATTTGAAATAATTTGAAATTTGAAATTTGAAATTTGAAATAATTTGAAATAATTTGAAATTTGAAATTTGAAATTTGAAATTTGAAATTTGAAATTTGAAATTTGAAATTTGAAATTTGAAATTTGAAATTTGAAATTTGAAATTTGCCTTGCCTTGCCTTGCCTTGCCTTCGGCATTAGGAATTTTCTTCCCCATACACCAAAAAATTCTTAATTTTTAAAAGCTATGAAAAACACCATTTTTAAGAATGAAATTCAACCCCGAATCTCATTCTAGTGTGCGTTTTTACATTTGGGTGGAAAAAATAATTTCACCTCCTGGGCACAAAAATCCCTGACTCCGGCATCAGTCATTTTCTTCCCAACAAAATCTTGATTTTTAAAAATTATGAAAAACACCATTTTTAAGGACAAAATTCAACCCTGAATCTATTCGGGTGTCCGTTTTTACATTTGAGTCAAAAAAAAAAATTCACCTCCTGGGCCCAAAAATCCCTGACTCCGGCATCAGGAATTATCTTCCCTGTACACCAAAAAAATCTTGATTTTTAAAAACTATGAAAAACACCTTTTTGAAGGACGAAATTCAACCCCAAATCTAATTCTGGCATCCGTTTTTACATTTGGGTCAAAAAAAATATTCACCTCCTGGGCACAAAAATCCCTGACCCTGGCATCAGGAATTTTCTTCCCCGGACACCAAAAAAATCTTGATTTTTATAAACTATGAAAAACACCATTTTTAAGGAACAAATTCAACCCCGAATCTCATTCTGGTGTCCGTTTTTACATTTGGGTGGAAAAAAAATTTCACCTCCTGGGCACAAAAATCCCTGACTCCGGCATCAGGAATTTTCTTCCCCGGACACCAAAAAATTCTTAATTTTTAAAAGCTATGAAAAACACCATTTTGAAGAATGAAATTCAACCCCGAATCTCATTCTAGTGTGCGTTTTTACATTTGGGTGGAAAAAAATTTCACCTCCTGGGCACAAAAATCCCTTACTCCGGCATCAGGAATTTTCTTCCCAACAAAATCTTGATTTTTAAAAATTATGAAAAACACCATTTTTAAGGAACAAATTCAACCCCGAATCTCATTCTGGTGTCCGTTTTTACATTTGGGTGGAAAAAAAAATTTCACCTCCTGGGCACAAAAATCCCTGACCCCGGCATCAGAAATTTACTAGCCCGGACACCAAAAAATGCTTGATTTTTAAAAAGTATAAAAAACACCATTTTTAAGCGTGAAATTAAACCCCGAATGTAATTCTGGCATCCGTTTTTACATTTGGGTCAACAACAAAATATTCACCTCCTGGGCACAAAAATCCCTCACCCCGGCATCAGGAATTTTGTTCCCCGGACACCAAAAAACCTTGATTTTTAAAATCTATAGAAAACACCATTTTTAAGCATGAAATTAAACCCCAAATCTAATTCTGGCGTCCGTTTTTACATTTGAGTCAAAAAAAAAATGTTCACCTCCTAGGCAAATAAAATCCCTGACCCCGGCATCAGTAATTTTCTTTCCCGGACAACAAAAAATTCTTGATTTTTAAAAACTATAAAAAACACCATTTTTAAGCGTGAAATTCAACCCCGAATGTAATTCTGGTGTCCATTTTTACATTTGGGTCAAAAAAAAATTCACCTCCTGGGCACAAAAATCCCTGACCCCGGCATCAGAAATTTACTAGCCCGGACACCAAAAAATTCTTGATTTTTAAAAAGTATAAAAAACACAATTTTTAAGCGTGAAATTAAACCCCGAATGTAATTCTGGCATCCGTTTTTACATTTGGGTCAACAATGAAAAATTCACCTCCTGGGCACAAAAATCCCTCACCCCGGCATCAGGAATTTTCTTCCCCGGACACCAAAAAACCTTGATTTTTTAAATCTATAGAAAACACCATTTTTAAGCATGAAATTAAACCCCAAATCTAATTCTGGAGTCCGTTTTTACATTTGAGTCAAAAAAAAAAATCACCTCCTCGGCACAAAAATCCCTGACCCCGGCATCAGTAATTTTCTTTCCCGGACAACAAAAAATTCTTGATTTTTAAAAACTATAAAAAACACCATTTTTAAGCGTGAAATTCAACCCCGAAACTAATTCTAGTGTCCGTTTTTACATTTGGGTCAAAAAAAAATATTTCACCTCCTGGGCACAAAAATCCCTGACCCCAGCATCACGAATTTTCTTCCCCGGACACAAAAAATTCTTGATTTTTAAAAACTATTAAAAACACCATTTCTAAGGACGAAATTCAACCCCGAAACTAATTCTAGTGTCCATTTTTACATTTGGGTCAAAAAAAAATTTCACCCCCTGGGCACAAAAATCCCTGACCCCGGCATCAAAAATTTACTTGCCCGGACACCAAAAAATGCTTGATTTTTAAAAAGTATAAAAAACACCATTTTTAAGCGTGAAATTAAACCCCGAATGTAATTCTGGCATCCGTTTTTACATTTGGGTCAACAACGATATATTCACCTCCTGGGCACAAAAATCCCTCACCCCGGCACCAGGAATTTTCTTCCCCGGACACCAAAAAACCTTGATTTTTAAAATCTATAGAAAACACAATTTTTAAGCATGAAATTAAACCCCAAATCTAATTCTGGCGTCCGTTTTTACATTTGAGTCAAAAAAAAATGTTCACCTCCTAGGCAAATAAAATCCCTGACCCCGGCAAAAGTAATTTTCTTTCCCAGACAACAAAAAATTCTTGATTTTTAAAAACTAAAAAAACACCAGTTTTAAGCGTGAAATTCAACCCCGAATGTAATTCTGGTGTCCATTTTTACATTTGGGTCAAAAAAAAAAAATCACCTCCTAGGCACAAAAATCCCTGACCCTGGCATCAGGAATTTTCTTGCCCGGACACCAAAAAATTCTTGATTTTTAAAATCTATGAAAAAAACCATTTTTAAGGATGAAATTAAAACTCGAATCTAATTCTGGTGTCTGTTTTTACATTTGGGTCAAAAAAAATTTACCTCCTGGGCACAAAAATCCTGACCCCGGCATCACGAATTTTCTTCCCTGGACACAAAAAAATCTTGATTTTTAAAATCTATAAAAAACACCATTTCTAAGGATGAAATTCAACCCCGAATCTCATACTGTCCTAGGTTTTTACATTTGTGTCAAAAAAAAATTCACCTCCTGGGCACAAAAATCCCTGACCCCGTCAACAGGAATTTTCTTCCCCGGACACCAAAAAACCTTGATTTTTAAAATCTATAAAAAACACCATTTTTAAGCATGAAATTAAACCCCAAATCTAATTCTGGCGTCCGTTTTTACATTTGGGTAAAAAAAAAAATGTTTACCTCCTGGGCACAAAAATCCCTGACCCCGTCAACAGGAATTTTCTTCCCTGGACACCAAAAAACCTTGATTTTTAAAATCTATAAAAAACACCATTTTTAAGCGTGAAATTAAACCCCGAAAGTAATTCTGGCATCCGTTTTTACATTTGGGTCAACAATGAAAAATTCACCTCCTGGGCACAAAAATCCCTCACCCCGGCATCAGGAATTTTCTTCCCCGGACACCAAAAAACCTTGATTTTTTAAATCTATAGAAAACACCATTTTTAAGCATGAAATTAAACCCCAAATCTAATTCTGGAGTCCGTTTTTACATTTGAGTCAAAAAAAAAAATCACCTCCTCGGCACAAAAATCCCTGACCCCGGCATCAGTAATTTTCTTTCCCGGACAACAAAAAATTCTTGATTTTTAAAAACTATAAAAAACACCATTTTTAAGCGTGAAATTCAACCCCGAAACTAATTCTAGTGTCCGTTTTTACATTTGGGTCAAAAAAAAAATATTTCACCTCCTGGGCACAAAAATCCCTGACCCCAGCATCACGAATTTTCTTCCCCGGACACCAAAAAATTCTTGATTTTTAAAAACTATTAAAAACACCATTTCTAAGGACGAAATTCAACCCCGAAACTAATTCTAGTGTCCATTTTTACATTTGGGTCAAAAAAAAAATTTCACCCCCTGGGCACAAAAATCCCTGACCCCGGCATCAAAAATTTACTTGCCCGGACACCAAAAAATGCTTCATTTTTAAAAAGTATAAAAAACACCATTTTTAAGCGTGAAATTAAACCCCGAATGTAATTCTGGCATCCGTTTTTACATTTGGGTCAACAACTATATATTCACCTCCTGGGCACAAAAATCCCTCACCCCGGCACCAGGAATTTTCTTCCCCGGACACCAAAAAACCTTGATTTTTAAAATCTATAGAAAACACAATTTTTAAGCATGAAATTAAACCCCAAATCTAATTCTGGCGTCCGTTTTTACATTTGAGTCAAAAAAAAAATGTTCACCTCCTAGGCAAATAAAATCCCTGACCCCGGCAAAAGTAATTTTCTTTCCCGGACAACAAAAAATTCTTGATTTTTAAAAACTAAAAAAACACCAGTTTTAAGCGTGAAATTCAACCCCGAATGTAATTCTGGTGTCCATTTTTACATTTGGGTCAAAAAAAAAAATCACCTCCTGGGCACAAAAATCCCTGACCCTGGCATCAGGAATTTTCTTGCCGGGACACCAAAAAATTCTTGATTTTTAAAATCTATGAAAAAAACCATTTTTAAGGATGAAATTAAAACTCGAATCTAATTCTGGTGTCTGTTTTTACATTTGGGTCAAAAAAAATTTACCTCCTGGGCACAAAAATCATGACCCCGGCATCACGAATTTTCTTCCCTGGACACAAAAAAATCTTGATTTTTAAAATCTATAAAAAACACCATTTCTAAGGATGAAATTCAACCCCGAATCTCATACTGTCCTAGGTTTTTACATTTGTGTCAAAAAAAAATTCACCTCCTGGGCACAAAAATCCCTGACCCCGTCAACAGGAATTTTCTTCCCCGGACACCAAAAAACCTTGATTTTTAAAATCTATAAAAAACACCATTTTTAAGCATGAAATTAAACCCCAAATCTAATTCTGGCGTCCGTTTTTACATTTGGGTAAAAAAAAAATGTTTACCTCCTGGGCACAAAAATCCCTGACCCCGTCAACAGGAATTTTCTTCCCTGGACACCAAAAAACCTTGATTTTTAAAATCTATAAAAAACACCATTTTTAAGCGTGAAATTAAACCCCGAAAGTAATTCTGGCATCCGTTTTTACATTTGGGTCAACAATGAAAAATTCACCTCCTGGGCACAAAAATCCCTCACCCCGGCATCAGGAATTTTCTTCCCCGGACACCAAAAAACCTTGATTTTTTAAATCTATAGAAAACACCATTTTTAAGCATGAAATTAAACCCCAAATCTAATTCTGGAGTCCGTTTTTACATTTGAGTCAAAAAAAAAAATCACCTCCTCGGCACAAAAATCCCTGACCCCGGCATCAGTAATTTTCTTTCCCGGACAACAAAAAATTCTTGATTTTTAAAAACTATAAAAAACACCATTTTTAAGCGTGAAATTCAACCCCGAAACTAATTCTAGTGTCCGTTTTTACATTTGGGTCAAAAAAAAAATATTTCACCTCCTGGGCACAAAAATCCCTGACCCCAGCATCACGAATTTTCTTCCCCGGACACCAAAAAATTCTTGATTTTTAAAAACTATTAAAAACACCATTTCTAAGGACGAAATTCAACCCCGAAACTAATTCTAGTGTCCATTTTTACATTTGGGTCAAAAAAAAAATTTCACCCCCTGGGCACAAAAATCCCTGACCCCGGCATCAAAAATTTACTTGCCCGGACACCAAAAAATGCTTCATTTTTAAAAAGTATAAAAAACACCATTTTTAAGCGTGAAATTAAACCCCGAATGTAATTCTGGCATCCGTTTTTACATTTGGGTCAACAACTATATATTCACCTCCTGGGCACAAAAATCCCTCACCCCGGCACCAGGAATTTTCTTCCCCGGACACCAAAAAACCTTGATTTTTAAAATCTATAGAAAACACAATTTTTAAGCATGAAATTAAACCCCAAATCTAATTCTGGCGTCCGTTTTTACATTTGAGTCAAAAAAAAAATGTTCACCTCCTAGGCAAATAAAATCCCTGACCCCGGCAAAAGTAATTTTCTTTCCCGGACAACAAAAAATTCTTGATTTTTAAAAACTAAAAAAACACCAGTTTTAAGCGTGAAATTCAACCCCGAATGTAATTCTGGTGTCCATTTTTACATTTGGGTCAAAAAAAAAAATCACCTCCTGGGCACAAAAATCCCTGACCCTGGCATCAGGAATTTTCTTGCCGGGACACCAAAAAATTCTTGATTTTTAAAATCTATGAAAAAAACCATTTTTAAGGATGAAATTAAAACTCGAATCTAATTCTGGTGTCTGTTTTTACATTTGGGTCAAAAAAAATTTACCTCCTGGGCACAAAAATCATGACCCCGGCATCACGAATTTTCTTCCCTGGACACAAAAAAATCTTGATTTTTAAAATCTATAAAAAACACCATTTCTAAGGATGAAATTCAACCCCGAATCTCATACTGTCCTAGGTTTTTACATTTGTGTCAAAAAAAAATTCACCTCCTGGGTACAAAAATCCCTCACCCCGGCACCAGGAATTTTCTTCCCCGGACACCAAAAAACCTTGATTTTTAAAATCTATAAAAAACACCATTTTTAAGCATGAAATTAAACCCCAAATCTAATTCTGGCGTCCGTTTTTACATTTGGGTAAAAAAAAAAATGTTTACCTCCTGGGCACAAAAATCCCTGACCCCGGCATCAGAAATTTACTTGCCCGGACACCAAAAAATGCTTGATTTTTAAAAAGTATAAAAAACACCATTTTTAAGCGTGAAATTAAACCCCGAATGTAATTCTGGCATCCGTTTTTACATTTGGGTCAACAAAAAAAATTCAACTCCTGGGCACAAAAATCCCTGACCCCGGTATCAGAAATTTACTTGCCCGGACACCAAAAAATGCTTGATTTTTAAAAAGTATAAAAAACACCATTTTTAAGCGTGAAATTCAACCCCGAATGTAATTCTGGCGTCCGTTTTTACATTTGGGTCAAAAAAAATGTCACCTCCTGGGCACAAAAATCCCTGACTCCGAAATCAGAAATTTACTTGCCCGGACACCAAAAAATGCTTGATTTTTAAAAAGTATAAAAAACACCATTTCTAAGGATGAAATTCAACCCCGAATCTCATACTGGACTCGGTTGTTACATTTGTGTCAAAAAATCTTTTTCACCTCCTGGGCACAAAAATCCCTGACCCCGGCATCAGAAATTTACTAGCCCGGACACCAAAAAATGCTTGATTTTTAAAAAGTATAAAAAACACCATTTTTAAGCGTGAAATTAAACCCCGAATGTAATTCTGGCATCCGTTTTTACATTTGGGTCAACAACAAAATATTCACCTCCTGGGCACAAAAATCCCTCACCCCGGCATCAGGAATTTTGTTCGCCGGACACCAAAAAACCTTGATTTTTAAAATCTATAGAAAACACCATTTTTAAGCATGAAATTAAACCCCAAATCTAATTCTGGCGTCCGTTTTTACATTTGAGTCAAAAAAAAATGTTCACCTCCTAGGCAAATAAAATCCCTGACCCCGGCATCAGTAATTTTCTTTCCCGGACAACAAAAAATTCTTGATTTTTAAAAACTATAAAAAACACCATTTTTAAGCGTGAAATTCAACCCCGAATGTAATTCTGGTGTCCATTTTTACATTTGGGTCAAAAAAAAATTCACCTCCTGGGCACAAAAATCCCTGACCCCGGCATCAGAAATTTACTAGCCCGGACACCAAAAAATTCTTGATTTTTAAAAAGTATAAAAAACACAATTTTTAAGCGTGAAATTAAACCCCGAATGTAATTCTGGCATCCGTTTTTACATTTGGGTCAACAATGAAAAATTCACCTCCTGGGCACAAAAATCCCTCACCCCGGCATCAGGAATTTTCTTCCCCGGACACCAAAAAACCTTGATTTTTTAAATCTATAGAAAACACCATTTTTAAGCATGAAATTAAACCCCAAATCTAATTCTGGAGTCCGTTTTTACATTTGAGTCAAAAAAAAAAATCACCTCCTCGGCACAAAAATCCCTGACCCCGGCATCAGTAATTTTCTTTCCCGGACAACAAAAAATTCTTGATTTTTAAAAACTATAAAAAACACCATTTTTAAGCGTGAAATTCAACCCCGAAACTAATTCTAGTGTCCATTTTTACATTTGGGTCAAAAAAAAAATTTCACCCCCTGGGCACAAAAATCCCTGACCCCGGCATCAAAAATTTACTTGCCCGGACACCAAAAAATGCTTGATTTTTAAAAAGTATAAAAAACACCATTTTTAAGCGTGAAATTAAACCCCGAATGTAATTCTGGCATCCGTTTTTATATTTGGGTCAACAACGAAATATTCACCTCCTGGGCAGAAAAATCCCTCACCCCGGCATCAGGAATTTTCTTCCCCGGACACCAAAAAACCTTGATTTTTTAAATCTATAGAAAACACCATTTTTAAGCATGAAATTAAACCCCAAATCTAATTCTGGCGTCCGTTTTTTCATTTGAGTCAAAAAAATAATGTTCACCTCCTAGGCAAATAAAATCCCTGACCCCGGCATCAGTAATTTTCTTTCCCGGACAACAAAAAATTCTTGATTTATAAAAACTATAAAAAACACCATTTTTAAGCGTGAAATTCAACCCCGAATGTAATTCTGGCATCCGTTTTTACATTTGGGTCAACAACGAAAAATTCACCTCCTGGGCACAAAAATCCCTCACCCCGGCATCAGGAATTTTCTTCCCCGGACACCAAAAAATTCTTGATTTTTAAAAGCTATAAAAAACACCATTTTTAAGCACGAAATTCAACCCCGAATCTCATTCCGGCGTCTGTTTATAGATTTGGGTGGGGAAAAAAATTCACCTCCTGGGCACAAAACTCTCTGACCCCGGCATCAGGAATTTTCTTCCCCTGACACCAAAAAATTCTTGATTTTTAAAATCTATGAAAAACACCATTTTCAAGGGTGAAATTCAACCCCGAATCTAATTCTGGCGTCCATTTTTACATTTGGGTCAAAAAAAAATCTCACCTCCCGGGCACAAAAATCCCTGACTCCGGCATCAGGAATTCTCTTCCCCGGACACCAAAAAATCTTGATTTTTAAAATCTATGAAAAACACCATTTTCAAGGATGAAATTCAACCCTGAATCTAATTCTGGCGTCCGTTTTTACATTTGGGTCAAAAAAAATTTTTCACCCGCTGGGCACAAAAATCCCTGAACCCGGCAACAGGAATTTTCTTCCCCGGACACCAAAAAATGCTTGATTTTTAAAAACTATAAAAAACACCATTTTTAAGCGTGAAATTCAACCCCGAATGTAATTCTGGCGTCCGTTTTTACATTTGGGTCAAAAAAAATGTCACCTCCTGGGCACAAAAATCCCTGACTCCGAAATCAGAAATTTACTTGCCCAGACACCAAAAAATGCTTGATTTTTAAAAAGTATAAAAAACACCATTTCTAAGGATGAAATTCAACCCCGAATCTCATACTGGACTCGGTTTTTACATTTGTGTCAAAAAATCTTTTTCACCTCCTGGGCACAAAAATCCCTGACCCCGGCATCAGAAATTTACTAGCCCGGACACCAAAAAATGCTTGATTTTTAAAAAGTATAAAAAACACAATTTTTAAGCGTGAAATTAAACCCCGAATGTAATTCTGGCATCCGTTTTTACATTTGGGTCAACAACAAAATATTCACCTCCTGGGCACAAAAATCCCTCACCCCGGCATCAGGAATTTTCTTCCCCGGACACCAAAAAACCTTGATTTTTAAAATCTATAGAAAACACCATTTTTAAGCATGAAATTAAACCCCAAATCTAATTCTGGCGTCCGTTTTTACATTTGAGTCAATAAAAAATGTTCACCTCCTAGGCAAATAAAATCCCTGACCCCGGCATCAGTAATTTTCTTTCCCGGACAACAAAAAATTCTTGATTTTTAAAAACTATCAAAAACACCATTTTTAAGCGTGAAATTCAACCCCGAATGTAATTCTGGTGTCCATTTTTACATTTGGGTCAAAAAAAAATTCACCTCCTGGGCACAAAAATCCCTGACCCCGGCATCAGAAATTTACTAGCCCGGACACCAAAAAATTCTTGATTTTTAAAAAGTATAAAAAACACAATTTTTAAGCGTGAAATTAAACCCCGAATGTAATTCTGGCATCCGTTTTTACATTTGGGTCAACAATGAAAAATTCACCTCCTGGGCACAAAAATCCCTCACCCCGGCATCAGGAATTTTCTTCCCCGGACACCAAAAAACCTTGATTTTTTAAATCTATAGAAAACACCATTTTTAAGCATGAAATTAAACCCCAAATCTAATTCTGGCGTCCGTTTTTACATTTGAGTCAAAAAAAAAAATCACCTCCTCGGCACAAAAATCCCTGACCCCGGCATCAGTAATTTTCTTTCCCGGACAACAAAAAATTCTTGATTTTTAAAAACTATAAAAAACACCATTTTTAAGCGTGAAATTCAACCCCGAAACTAATTCTAGTGTCCATTTTTACATTTGGGTCAAAAAAAAATTTCACCCCCTGGGCACAAAAATCCCTGACCCCGGCATCAAAAATTTACTTGCCCGGACACCAAAAAATGCTTGATTTTTAAAAAGTATAAAAAACACCATTTTTAAGCGTGAAATTAAACCCCGAATGTAATTCTGGCATCCGTTTTTACATTTGGGTCAACAACGAAATATTCACCTCCTGGGCACAAAAATCCCTCACCCCGGCATCAGGAATTTTGTTCCCCGGACACCAAAAAACCTTGATTTTTAAAATCTATAGAAAACACCATTTTTAAGCATGAAATTAAACCCCAAATCTAATTCTGGCGTCCGTTTTTACATTTGAGTCAAAAAAAAAATGTTCACCTCCTAGGCAAATAAAATCCCTGACCCCGGCATCAGTAATTTTCTGTCCCGGACAAGAAAAAATTCTTGATTTTTAAAAACTATAAAAAACACCATTTTTAAGCGTGAAATTCAACCCCGAATGTAATTCTGGTGTCCATTTTTACATTTGGGTCAAAAAAAAATTCACCTCCTGGGCACAAAAATCCCTGACCCCAGCATCACGAATTTTCTTCCCCGGACACCAAAAAATTCTTGATTTTTAAAAAGTATAAAAAACACAATTTTTAAGCGTGAAATTAAACCCCGAATGTAATTCTGGCATCCGTTTTTACATTTGGGTCAACAATGAAAAATTCACCTCCTGGGCACAAAAATCCCTCACCCCGGCATCAGGAATTTTCTTCCCCGGACACCAAAAAACCTTGATTTTTTAAATCTATAGAAAACACCATTTTTAAGCATGAAATTAAACCCCAAATCTAATTCTGGAGTCCGTTTTTACATTTGAGTCAAAAAAAAAAATCACCTCCTCGGCACAAAAATCCCTGACCCCGGCATCAGTAATTTTCTTTCCCGGACAACAAAAAATTCTTGATTTTTAAAAACTATAAAAAACACCATTTTTAAGCGTGAAATTCAACCCCGAAACTAATTCTAGTGTCCATTTTTACATTTGGGTCAAAAAAAAAATTTCACCCCCTGGGCACAAAAATCCCTGACCCCGGCATCAAAAATTTACTTGCCCGGACACCAAAAAATGCTTGATTTTTAAAAAGTATAAAAAACACCATTTTTAAGCGTGAAATTAAACCCCGAATGTAATTCTGGCATCCGTTTTTACATTTGGGTCAACAACGAAATATTCACCTCCTGGGCAGAAAAATCCCTCACCCCGGCATCAGGAATTTTCTTCCCCGGACACCAAAAAACCTTGATTTTTTAAATCTATAGAAAACACCATTTTTAAGCATGAAATTAAACCCCAAATCTAATTCTGGCGTCCGTTTTTTCATTTGAGTCAAAAAAATAATGTTCACCTCCTAGGCAAATAAAATCCCTGACCCCGGCATCAGTAATTTTCTTTCCCGGACAACAAAAAATTCTTGATTTATAAAAACTATAAAAAACACCATTTTTAAGCGTGAAATTCAACCCCGAATGTAATTCTGGCATCCGTTTTTACATTTGGGTCAACAACGAAAAATTCACCTCCTGGGCACAAAAATCCCTCACCCCGGCATCAGGAATTTTCTTCCCCGGACACCAAAAAATTCTTGATTTTTAAAAGCTATAAAAAACACCATTTTTAAGCACGAAATTCAACCCCGAATCTCATTCCGGCGTCTGTTTATAGATTTGGGTGGGGAAAAAAATTCACCTCCTGGGCACAAAACTCTCTGACCCCGGCATCAGGAATTTTCTTCCCCTGACACCAAAAAATTCTTGATTTTTAAAATCTATGAAAAACACCATTTTCAAGGGTGAAATTCAACCCCGAATCTAATTCTGGCGTCCATTTTTACATTTGGGTCAAAAAAAAATCTCACCTCCCGGGCACAAAAATCCCTGACTCCGGCATCAGGAATTCTCTTCCCCGGACACCAAAAAATCTTGATTTTTAAAATCTATGAAAAACACCATTTTCAAGGATGAAATTCAACCCTGAATCTAATTCTGGCGTCCGTTTTTACATTTGGGTCAAAAAAAAATTTTCACCCGCTGGGCACAAAAATCCCTGAACCCGGCAACAGGAATTTTCTTCCCCGGACACCAAAAAATGCTTGATTTTTAAAAACTATAAAAAACACCATTTTTAAGCGTGAAATTCAACCCCGAATGTAATTCTGGCGTCCGTTTTTACATTTGGGTCAAAAAAAATGTCACCTCCTGGGCACAAAAATCCCTGACTCCGAAATCAGAAATTTACTTGCCCAGACACCAAAAAATGCTTGATTTTTAAAAAGTATAAAAAACACCATTTCTAAGGATGAAATTCAACCCCGAATCTCATACTGGACTCGGTTTTTACATTTGTGTCAAAAAATATTTTTCACCTCCTGGGCACAAAAATCCCTGACCCCGGCATCAGAAATTTACTAGCCCGGACACCAAAAAATGCTTGATTTTTAAAAAGTATAAAAAACACCATTTTTAAGCGTGAAATTAAACCCCGAATGTAATTCTGGCATCCGTTTTTACATTTGGGTCAACAACAAAATATTCACCTCCTGGGCACAAAAATCCCTCACCCCGGCATCAGGAATTTTCTTCCCCGGACACCAAAAAACCTTGATTTTTAAAATCTATAGAAAACACCATTTTTAAGCATGAAATTAAACCCCAAATCTAATTCTGGCGTCCGTTTTTACATTTGAGTCAATAAAAAATGTTCACCTCCTAGGCAAATAAAATCCCTGACCCCGGCATCAGTAATTTTCTTTCCCGGACAACAAAAAATTCTTGATTTTTAAAAACTATAAAAAACACCATTTTTAAGCGTGAAATTCAACCCCGAATGTAATTCTGGTGTCCATTTTTACATTTGGGTCAAAAAAAAATTCACCTCCTGGGCACAAAAATCCCTGACCCCGGCATCAGAAATTTACTAGCCCGGACACCAAAAAATTCTTGATTTTTAAAAAGTATAAAAAACACAATTTTTAAGCGTGAAATTAAACCCCGAATGTAATTCTGGCATCCGTTTTTACATTTGGGTCAACAATGAAAAATTCACCTCCTGGGCACAAAAATCCCTCACCCCGGCATCAGGAATTTTCTTCCCCGGACACCAAAAAACCTTGATTTTTTAAATCTATAGAAAACACCATTTTTAAGCATGAAATTAAACCCCAAATCTAATTCTGGCGTCCGTTTTTACATTTGAGTCAAAAAAAAAATCACCTCCTCGGCACAAAAATCCCTGACCCCGGCATCAGTAATTTTCTTTCCCGGACAACAAAAAATTCTTGATTTTTAAAAACTATAAAAAACACCATTTTTAAGCGTGAAATTCAACCCCGAAACTAATTCTAGTGTCCATTTTTACATTTGGGTCAAAAAAAAATTTCACCCCCTGGGCACAAAAATCCCTGACCCCGGCATCAAAAATTTACTTGCCCGGACACCAAAAAATGCTTGATTTTTAAAAAGTATAAAAAACACCATTTTTAAGCGTGAAATTAAACCCCGAATGTAATTCTGGCATCCGTTTTTACATTTGGGTCAACAACGAAATATTCACCTCCTGGGCACAAAAATCCCTCACCCCGGCATCAGGAATTTTGTTCCCCGGACACCAAAAAACCTTGATTTTTAAAATCTATAGAAAACACCATTTTTAAGCATGAAATTAAACCCCAAATCTAATTCTGGCGTCCGTTTTTACATTTGAGTCAAAAAAAAAATGTTCACCTCCTAGGCAAATAAAATCCCTGACCCCGGCATCAGTAATTTTCTTTCCCGGACAAGAAAAAATTCTTGATTTTTAAAAACTATAAAAAACACCATTTTTAAGCGTGAAATTCAACCCCGAATGTAATTCTGGTGTCCATTTTTACATTTGGGTCAAAAAAAAATTCACCTCCTGGGCACAAAAATCCCTGACCCCAGCATCACGAATTTTCTTCCCCGGACACCAAAAAATTCTTGATTTTTAAAAAGTATAAAAAACACAATTTTTAAGCGTGAAATTAAACCCCGAATGTAATTCTGGCATCCGTTTTTACATTTGGGTCAACAATGAAAAATTCACCTCCTGGGCACAAAAATCCCTCACCCCGGCATCAGGAATTTTCTTCCCCGGACACCAAAAAACCTTGATTTTTTAAATCTATAGAAAACACCATTTTTAAGCATGAAATTAAACCCCAAATCTAATTCTGGAGTCCGTTTTTACATTTGAGTCAAAAAAAAAAATCACCTCCTCGGCACAAAAATCCCTGACCCCGGCATCAGTAATTTTCTTTCCCGGACAACAAAAAATTCTTGATTTTTAAAAACTATAAAAAACACCATTTTTAAGCGTGAAATTCAACCCCGAAACTAATTCTAGTGTCCATTTTTACATTTGGGTCAAAAAAAAAATTTCACCCCCTGGGCACAAAAATCCCTGACCCCGGCATCAAAAATTTACTTGCCCGGACACCAAAAAATGCTTGATTTTTAAAAAGTATAAAAAACACCATTTTTAAGCGTGAAATTAAACCCCGAATGTAATTCTGGCATCCGTTTTTACATTTGGGTCAACAACGAAATATTCACCTCCTGGGCAGAAAAATCCCTCACCCCGGCATCAGGAATTTTCTTCCCCGGACACCAAAAAACCTTGATTTTTTAAATCTATAGAAAACACCATTTTTAAGCATGAAATTAAACCCCAAATCTAATTCTGGCGTCCGTTTTTTCATTTGAGTCAAAAAAATAATGTTCACCTCCTAGGCATATAAAATCCCTGACCCCGGCATCAGTAATTTTCTTTCCCGGACAACAAAAAATTCTTGATTTATAAAAACTATAAAAAACACCATTTTTAAGCGTGAAATTCAACCCCGAATGTAATTCTGGCATCCGTTTTTACATTTGGGTCAACAACGAAAAATTCACCTCCTGGGCACAAAAATCCCTCACCCCGGCATCAGGAATTTTCTTCCCCGGACACCAAAAAATTCTTGATTTTTAAAAGCTATAAAAAACACCATTTTTAAGCACGAAATTCAACCCCGAATCTCATTCCGGCGTCTGTTTATAGATTTGGGTGGGGAAAAAAATTCACCTCCTGGGCACAAAACTCTCTGACCCCGGCATCAGGAATTTTCTTCCCCTGACACCAAAAAATTCTTGATTTTTAAAATCTATGAAAAACACCATTTTCAAGGGTGAAATTCAACCCCGAATCGAATTCTGGCGTCCATTTTTACATTTGGGTCAAAAAAAAATCTCACCTCCCGGGCACAAAAATCCCTGACTCCGGCATCAGGAATTCCCTTCCCCGGACACCAAAAAATCTTGATTTTTAAAATCTATGAAAAACACCATTTTCAAGGATGAAATTCAACCCTGAATCTAATTCTGGCGTCCGTTTTTACATTTGGGTCAAAAAAAAATTTTCACCCGCTGGGCACAAAAATCCCTGAACCCGGCAACAGGAATTTTCTTCCCCGGACACCAAAAAATGCTTGATTTTTAAAAACTATAAAAAACACCATTTTTAAGCGTGAAATTCAACCCCGAATGTAATTCTGGCGTCCGTTTTTACATTTGGGTCAAAAAAAATGTCACCTCCTGGGCACAAAAATCCCTGACTCCGAAATCAGAAATTTACTTGCCCAGACACCAAAAAATGCTTGATTTTTAAAAAGTATAAAAAACACCATTTCTAAGGATGAAATTCAACCCCGAATCTCATACTGGACTCGGTTTTTACATTTGTGTCAAAAAATCTTTTTCACCTCCTGGGCACAAAAATCCCTGACCCCGGCATCAGAAATTTACTAGCCCGGACACCAAAAAATGCTTGATTTTTAAAAAGTATAAAAAACACCATTTTTAAGCGTGAAATTAAACCCCGAATGTAATTCTGGCATCCGTTTTTACATTTGGGTCAACAACAAAATATTCACCTCCTGGGCACAAAAATCCCTCACCCCGGCATCAGGAATTTTCTTCCCCGGACACCAAAAAACCTTGATTTTTAAAATCTATAGAAAACAACATTTTTAAGCATGAAATTAAACCCCAAATCTAATTCTGGCGTCCGTTTTTACATTTGAGTCAATAAAAAATGTTCACCTCCTAGGCAAATAAAATCCCTGACCCCGGCATCAGTAATTTTCTTTCCCGGACAACAAAAAATTCTTGATTTTTAAAAACTATAAAAAACACCATTTTTAAGCGTGAAATTCAACCCCGAATGTAATTCTGGTGTCCATTTTTACATTTGGGTCAAAAAAAAATTCACCTCCTGGGCACAAAAATCCCTGACCCCGGCATCAGAAATTTACTAGCCCGGACACCAAAAAATTCTTGATTTTTAAAAAGTATAAAAAACACAATTTTTAAGCGTGAAATTAAACCCCGAATGTAATTCTGGCATCCGTTTTTACATTTGGGTCAACAATGAAAAATTCACCTCCTGGGCACAAAAATCCCTCACCCCGGCATCAGGAATTTTCTTCCCCGGACACCAAAAAACCTTGATTTTTTAAATCTATAGAAAACACCATTTTTAAGCATGAAATTAAACCCCAAATCTAATTCTGGCGTCCGTTTTTACATTTGAGTCAAAAAAAAAAATCACCTCCTCGGCACAAAAATCCCTGACCCCGGCATCAGTAATTTTCTTTCCCGGACAACAAAAAATTCTTGATTTTTAAAAACTATAAAAAACACCATTTTTAAGCGTGAAATTCAACCCCGAAACTAATTCTAGTGTCCATTTTTACATTTGGGTCAAAAAAAAAATTTCACCCCCTGGGCACAAAAATCCCTGACCCCGGCATCAAAAATTTACTTGCCCGGACACCAAAAAATGCTTGATTTTTAAAAAGTATAAAAAACACCATTTTTAAGCGTGAAATTAAACCCCGAATGTAATTCTGGCATCCGTTTTTACATTTGGGTCAACAACGAAATATTCACCTCCTGGGCACAAAAATCCCTCACCCCGGCATCAGGAATTTTGTTCCCCGGACACCAAAAAACCTTGATTTTTAAAATCTATAGAAAACACCATTTTTAAGCATGAAATTAAACCCCAAATCTAATTCTGGCGTCCGTTTTTACATTTGAGTCAAAAAAAAATGTTCACCTCCTAGGCAAATAAAATCCCTGACCCCGGCATCAGTAATTTTCTTTCCCGGACAACAAAAAATTCTTGATTTTTAAAAACTATAAAAAACACCATTTTTAAGCGTGAAATTCAACCCCGAATGTAATTCTGGTGTCCATTTTTACATTTGGGTCAAAAAAAAATTCACCTCCTGGGCACAAAAATCCCTGACCCCAGCATCACGAATTTTCTTCCCCGGACACAAAAAAATTCTTGATTTTTAAAAACTATTAAAAACACCATTTCTAAGGACGAAATTCAACCCCGAAACTAATTCTAGTGTCCATTTTTACATTTGGGTCAAAAAAAAAAATTTCACCCCCTGGGCACAAAAATCCCTGACCCCGGCATCAAAAATTTACTTGCCCGGACACCAAAAAATGCTTGATTTTTAAAAAGTATAAAAAACACCATTTTTAAGCGTGAAATTAAACCCCAAATCTAATTCTGGCGTCCGTTTTTACATTTGGGTCAACAACGAAATATTCACCTCCTGGGCACAAAAATCCCTGACTCCGGCATCAGGAATTTTCTCCCCGGGACACCAAAAAATTCTTGATTTTTAAAAGCTATAAAAAACACCATTTTTAAGCACGAAATTCAACCCCGAATCTCATTCCGGCGTCTGTTTATAGATTTGGGTGGGGAAAAAAATTCACCTCCTGGGCACAAAACTCTCTGACCCCGGCATCAGGAATTTTCTTCCCCTGACACCAAAAAAATCTTGATTTTTAAAATCTATGAAAAACACCATTTTGAAGGACGAAATTCAACCGCAAATCTAATTCTGGCATCCGTTTTTACATTTGGGTCAAAAAAAATATTCACCTCCTGGGCACAAAAATCCCTGACCCTGGCATCAGGAATTATCTTCCCCTGACACCAAAAAAATCTTTATTTTTAAAAACTATGAAAAACACCATTATGAAGGACGAAATTCAACCGCAAATCTAATTCTGGCATCCGTTTTTACATTTGGGTCAAAAAAAATATTCACCTCCTGGGCACAAAAATCCCTGACCCTGGCATAAGGAATTTTCTTCCCCGGACACCAAAAAAATCTTGATTTTTAAAAGCAATGAAAAACACCATTTTTGAGAATGAAATTCAACCCCGAATCTCATTCTGGTGTCCGTTTTTAGATTTGGGTGGGAAAAAAATTTCACCTCCTGGGCACAAAAATCCCTGACCCTGGCATCAGGAATTTTCTTCCCCGCACACCAAAAAAATCTTGATTTTTAAATGCTATGAAAAATGACATTTTTAAGGACAAAAAGCAACCCCGAATCTCATTCTGGTGTCCGTTTTTAGATTTGAGTCAGAAATTTTTTTTCACCTCCTGGGCACAAAAATCGGCATAAGGAATTTTCTTACCCAGACACCAAAAACATCTTGATTTTTAAAAGATATGAAAACACCATTTTTAAGGATGAAATTCAACCCCGAATCTCATTCTGGTGTCCGTTTTTAGATTTGAGTAAAAAAAAACATTCACCTCCTGGGCACAAAAATCCCTGACTCCGGCATCAGGAATTTTCTTCCCCGGACACCTAAAAAATCTTGATTTTTAAAAGCTATGAAAAACACCATTTTTAAGCATGAAATTCAACCCCGAATCTCATTCCGGTGTCCGTTTATAGATTTAGGTGGAAAAAAAATTTCACCTCCTGGGCACAAAAATCCCTCACTCCGGCATCAGGAATTTTCTTCCCAACAAAATCTTGATTTTTAAAAATTATGAAAAACACAATTTTTAAGTACAAAATTCAACCCTGAATCTATTCGGGTGTCTGTTTTTACATTTGAGTCAAAAAAAAAAATTTCACCTCCTGGGCCCAAAAATCCCTGACTCCGGCATCAGGAATTTTCTTCCCCGCACAACAAAAAAATCTTGATTTTTAAATGCTATGAAAAATGACATTTTTAAGGACAAAAAGCAACCCCGAATCTCATTCTGGTGTCCGTTTATAGATTTGGGTGGAAAAAATTTTTTCACCTCCTGGGCACAAAAATCCCTGACCCCGGCATCAGGAATTATCTTCCCCTGACACCAAAAAAATCTTTATTTTTAAAAACTATGAAAAACACCATTATGAAGGACGAAATTCAACCGCAAATCTAATTCTGGCATCCGTTTTTACATTTGGGTCAAAAAAAATATTCACCTCCTGGGCACAAAAATCCCTGACCCTGACATAAGGAATTTTCTTCCCCGGACACCAAAAAAATCTTGATTTTTAAAAGCAATGAAAAACACCATTTTTGAGAATGAAATTCAACCCCGAATCTCATTCTGGTGTCTGTTTTTAGATTTGGGTGGGAAAAAAATTTCACCTCCTGGGCACAAAAATCCCTGACCCCGGCATCAGGAATTTTCTTCCCCGCACACCAAAAAAATCTTGATTTTTAAATGCTATGAAAAATGACATTTTTAAGGACAAAAAGCAACCCCGAATCTCATTCTGGTGTCCGTTTTTAGATTTGAGTCAGAAATTTTTTTTCACCTCCTGGGCACAAAAATCGGCATAAGGAATTTTCTTACCCAGACACCAAAAAAATCTTGATTTTTAAAAGCTATGAAAACACCATTTTTAAGGATGAAATTCAACCCCGAATCTCATTCTGGTGTCCGTTTTTACATTTTCGTAAAAAAAAACATTCACCTCCTGGGCACAAAAATCCCTGACTCCGGCATCATTAATTTTCTTCCCCGCACAGCAAAAAAATCTTGAATTTAAAATCTATTAAAAACACCATTTTGAAGGACGAAATTCAACCCCGAATCTCATTCTGGTGTCTATTTATACATTTGGGTTGAAAAAAAACTTCACCTCCTTGGCACAAAAATCGCCGGGACTTAAAAACCTGGTTGTTTGAATTGTCTGGCCTGGACTGAGGGATTTTAAATTAAATTAAATAAAATTAAAGAAATTTGAAATTTGAAATTTGAAATTTGAAATTTGAAATAATTTGAAATTTGAAATTTGAAATTTGAAATTTGAAATTTGAAATTTGAAATTTGAAATTTGAAATTTGAAATTTGAAATTTGAAATTTGAAATTTGAAATTTGAAATTTGAAATTTGAAATTTGAAATTTGAAATTTGAAATTTGAAATTTGAAATTTGAAATTTGAAATTTGAAATTTGAAATTTGCCTTGCCTTGCTTTGCCTTGCCTTGCCTTGCCTTGCCTTCGGCATTAGGAATTTTCTTCCCCGGACACCAAAAAATTCTTAATTTTTAAAAGCTATGTAAAACACCATTTTTAAGAATGAAATTCAACCCCGAATCTCATTCTAGTGTGCGTTTTGACATTTGGGTGGAAAAAAATTTCACCTCCTGGGCACAAAAATCCCTGACTCCGGCATCAGGAATTTTCTTCCCAACAAAATCTTGATTTTTAAAAATTATGATAAACACCATTTTTAAGGAAGAAATTCAACCCCGAATCTCATTCTGGTGTCCGTTTTTACATTTGGGTGGGAAAAAAAATTTCACCTCCTGGGCACAAAAATCCCTGACTCCGACATCAGGAATTTTCTTCCCTGGACACCAAAAAATTCTTGATTTTTAAAATCTATGAAAAACATCATTTTTAAGAATGAAATTCAAGCCCGAATTTCATTCTGGTGTGCGTTTTTACATTTGGGTGGAAAATAATTTCACCTCCTGGGCACAAAAATCGCCGGGACTTAAAAACCTGGTTTTTTGAATTGTCTGGCCTGGACTTTGGGATTTTAAATTAAATTAAATAAAATTAAAGAAATTTGAAATTTGAAATTTGAAATTTGAAATTTGAAATTTGAAATTTGAAATTTGAAATATGAAATTTGCCTTGCCTTGCCTTGCTTTGCCTTGCCTTGCCTTGCCTTCGGCATTAGGAATTTTCTTCCCCGGACACCAAAAAATTCTTAATTTTTAAAAGCTATGAAAAACACCATTTTTAAGGAAGAAATTCAACACCGAATCTCATTCTGGTGTCCGTTTTTACATTTGGGTGGAAAAAAAAATTTCAACTCCTGGGCACAAAAATCCCTGACTCCGGCATCAGGAATTTTCTTCCCCGGACACCAAAAAATTCTTTATTTTTAAAAGCAATGAAAAACACCATTTTTGAGAATGAAATTCAACCCCGAATCTCATTCTGGTGTCCGTTTTTTGATTTGGGTGGGGAAAAAATTTCACCTCCTGGGCACAAAAATCCCTGACCCCGGCATCAGGAATTTTCTTCCCCGCACACCAAAAAAAGCTTGATTTTTAAAAACTATAAAAAACACCATTTTTAAGCGTGAAATTCAACCCCGAATGTAATTCTGGTGTCCGTTTTTACATTTGGGTCAAAAAAAATGTCACCTCCTGGGCACAAAAATCCCTGACTCCGAAATCAGAAATTTACTTGCCCGGACACCAAAAAATGCTTGATTTTTAAAAAGTATAAAAAACACCATTTCTAAGGATGAAATTCAACCCCGAATCTCATACTGGACTCGGTTTTTACATTTGTGTCAAAAAATCTTTTTCACCTCCTGGGCACAAAAATCCTTCACCCCGGCATCAGAAATTTACTAGCCCGGACACCAAAAAATGCTTGATTTTTAAAAAGTATAAAATACACCATTTTTAAGCGTGAAATTAAACCCCGAATGTAATTCTGTCATCCGTTTTTACATTTGTGTCAACAACGAAATATTCACCTCCTGGGCACAAAAATCCCTCACCCCGGCATCAGGAATTTTCTTCCCCGGACACCAAAAAACCTTGATTTTTAAAATCTATAGAAAACACCATTTTTAAGCATGAAATTAAACCCCAAATCTAATTCTGGCGTCCGTTTTTACATTTGAGTCAAAAAAAAAATGTTCACCTCCTAGGCAAATAAAATCCCTGACCCCGGCATCAGTAATTTTCTTTCCCAGACAACAAAAAATTCTTGATTTTTAAAAACTATAAAAAACACCATTTTTAAGGTTGAAATTCAACCCTGAATGTAATTCTGGTGTCCATTTTTACATTTGGGTCAAAAAAAAAAATTCACCTCCTGGGCACAAAAATCCCTGACCCCGGCATCAGAAATTTACTAGCCCGGACACCAAAAAATTCTTGATTTTTAAAAAGTATAAAAAACACAATTTTTAAGCATGAAATTAAACCCCGAATGTAATTCTGGCATCCGTTTTTACATTTGGGTCAACAACGAAAAATTCACCTCCTGGGCACAAAAATCCCTCACCCCGGCATCAGGAATTTTCTTCCCCGGACACCAAAAAACCTTGATTTTTAAAATCTATAGAAAACACCATTTTTAAGCATGAAATTAAACCCCAAATCTAATTCTGGCGTCCGTTTTTACATTTGAGTAAAAAAAAAATGTTCACCTCTTAGGCAAATAAAATCCCTGACCCCGGCATCAGTAATTTTCTTTCCCGGACAACAAAAAATTCTTGATTTTTAAAAACTATAAAAAAACACCATTTTTAAGCGTGAAATTCAACCCCGAATGTAATTCTGGTGTCCATTTTTACATTTGGGTCACAAAAAAAATCACCTCCTGGGCACAAAAATCCCTGACCCCGGCATCAGTAATTTTCTTTCCCGGACACCAAAAAATTCTTGATTTTTAAAAACTATAAAAAACACGATTTTTAAGCGTGAAATTCAACCCCGAATCTAATTCTGGTGTCCATTTTTACATTTGGGTCAAAAAAAAAATTCACCTCCTGGGCACAAAAATCCCTGACCCCGGCATCAGGAATTTTCTTTCCTGGACACCAAAAAATTCTTGATTTTTAAAATCTATGAAAAAAACCATTTTTAAGGATGAAATTAAAACTCGAATCTAATTCTGGTGTCTGTTTTTACATTTGGGTCAAAAAAAATTTACCTCCTGGGCACAAAAATCCCTGACCCCGGCATCACGAATTTTCTTCCCTGGACACAAAAAAATCTTGATTTTTAAAATCTATAAAAAACACCATTTCTAAGGATGAAATTCAACCCCGAATCTCATACTGGCCTCGGTTTTTACATTTGTGTCAAAAAATCTTTTTCACCTCCTGGGCACAAAAATCCCTGACATTTGGGTCAACAACGAAATATTCACCTCCTGGGCACAAAAATCCCTCACCCCGGCATCAGGAATTTTCTTCCCCGGACACCAAAAAACCTTGATTTTTAAAAAATATAGAAAACACCATTTTTAAGCATGAAATTAAACCCCAAATCTAATTCTGGCGTCCGTTTTTACATTTGAGTCAAAAAAATAATGTTCACCTCCTAGGCAAATAAAATCCCTGACCCCGGCATCAGTAATTTTCTTTCCCGGACAACAAAAAATTCTTGATTTTTAAAAACTATAAAAAACACCATTTTTAAGCGTGAAATTCAACCCCGAATGTAATTCTGGCATCCGTTTTTACATTTGGGTCAACAACGAAAAATTCACCTCCTGGGCACAAAAATCCCTGACCCCGGCATCAGAAATTTACTAGCCCGGACACCAAAAAATTGTTGATTTTTAAAAAGTATAAAAAACACAATTTTTAAGCGTGAAATTAAACCCCGAATGTAATTCTGGCATCCGTTTTTACATTTGGGTCAACAACGAAAAATTCACCTCCTGGGCACAAAAGTCCCTGACTCCGGCATCAGGAATTTTCTTCCCCGGACACCAAAAAATTCTTGATTTTTAAAAGCTATGAAAAACACCATTTTTAAGCACGAAATTCAACCCCGAATCTCATTCCGGCGTCTGTTTATAGATTTGGGTGGGGAAAAAAAATTCACCTCCTGGGCACAAAACTCTCTGACCCCGGCATCAGGAATTTTCTTCCCCGTACACCAAAAAAATCTTGATTTTTAAAAGCTATGAAAACACCATTTTTAAGGATGAAATTCAACCCCGAATCTCATTCTGGTGTCCGTTTTTGGATTTGAGTAAAAAAAAACATTCACCTCCTGGGCCCAAAAATCCCTGACTCCGGCATCAGGAATTTTCTTCCACGGACACCAAAAAAAATCTTCATTTTTAAAAACTATGAAAAACACCATTTTGAAGGACGAAATTCAACCCCAAATCTAATTCTGGCATCCGTTTTTACATTTGGGTCAAAAAAAATATTCACCTCCTGGGCACAAAAATCCCTGACCACAGCATCACGAATTTGCTTCCCCGGACACCAAAAAATGCTTGATTTTTAAAAACTATAAAAAACACCATTTCTAAGGACGAAATTCAACCACGAATCTCATACTGGCCTCGGTTTTTACATTTGTGTCAAAAAAAAAAAATTACCTCCTGGGCACAAAAATCCCTGACCCCGGCATCACGAATTTTCTTCCCCGGACATCAAAAAATCTTGATTTTTAAAATCTATGAAAAAAACCATTTTTAAGCATGAAATTCAACCCCGAATGTAATTCTGGCTTCCGTTTTTACATTTGGGTCAAAAAAAAATTCACCTCCTGGGCACAAAAATCCCTGACGCCGGCATCAGGAATTTTCTTCCCCGGAAACCAAAAATCATTGATTTTTAAAATCTATAAAAAAACACCATTTTTAAGGAAGAAATTCAACCCCGAATCTCATACTGGACTCGGTTTTTACATTTGTGTCAAAAAATCTTTTTCACCTCCTGGGCACAAAAATCCCTGACCCCGGCATCACAAATTTACTTGCCCGGACACCAAAAAATGCTTGATTTTTAAAAAGTATAAAAAACACCATTTTTAAGCGTGAAATTAAACCCCGAATGTAATTCTGGCATCCGTTTTTTCATTTGGGTCAACAAAAAAGAATTCAACTCCTGGGCACAAAAATCCCTGAACCCGGCAACAGGAATTTTCTTCCCCGGACACCAAAAAATGCTTGATTTTTAAAAACTATAAAAAACACCATTTTTAAGCGTGAAATTCAACCCCGAATGTAATTCTGGCGTCCGTTTTTACATTTGGGTCAAAAAAAATGTCACCTCCTGGGAACAAAAATCCCTGACTCCGAAATCAGAAATTTACTTGCCCGGACACCAAAAAATGCTTGATTTTTAAAAAGTATAAAAAACACCATTTCTAAGGATGAAATTCAACCCCGAATCTCATACTGGACTCGGTTTTTACATTTGTGTCAAAAAATCTTTTTCACCTCCTGGGCACAAAAATCCCTGACCCCGGCATCAGAAATTTACTAGCCCGGACACCAAAAAATGCTTGATTTTTAAAAAGTATAAAAAACACCATTTTTAAGCGTGAAATTAAACCCCGAATGTAATTCTGGCATCCGTTTTTACATTTGTGTCAACAACGAAATATTCACCTCCTGTGCACAAAAATCCCTCACCCCGGCATCAGGAATTTTGTTCCCCGGACACCAAAAAACCTTGATTTTTAAAATCTATAGAAAACACCATTTTTAAGCATGAAATTAAACCCCAAATCTAATTCTGGCGTCCGTTTTTACATTTGAGTCAAAAAAAAAATGTTCACCTCCTAGGCAAATAAAATCCCTGACCCCGGCATCAGTAATTTTCTTTCCAGGACAACAAAAAATTCTTGATTTTTAAAAACTATAAAAAACACCATTTTTAAGCGTGAAATTCAACCCCGAATGTAATTCTGGTGTCCATTTTTACATTTGGGTCAAAAAAAAATTCACCTCCTGGGCACAAAAATCCCTGACCCCGGCATCAGAAATTTACTAGCCCGGACACCAAAAAATTCTTGATTTTTAAAAAGTATAAAAAACACAATTTTTAAGCGTGAAATTAAACCCCGAATGTAATTCTGGCATCCGTTTTTACATTTGGGTCAACAATGAAAAATTCACCTCCTGGGCACAAAAATCCCTCACCCCGGCATCATGAATTTTCTTCCCCGGACACCAAAAAACCTTGATTTTTTAAATCTATAGAAAACACCATTTTTAAGCATGAAATTAAACCCCAAATCTAATTCTGGAGTCCGTTTTTACATTTGAGTCAAAAAAAAAAATCACCTCCTCGGCACAAAAATCCCTGACTCCGGCATCAGGAATTTTCTTCCCCGCACACCAAAAAAATCTTGAATTTAAAATCTATGAAAAACACCATTTTGAAGGACGAAATTCAACCCCAAATCTCATTCTGGTGTCTATTTATACATTTGGGTTGAAAAAAAATTTAACCTCCTGGGCACAAAAATCGCCGGGACTTAAAAACCTGGTTGTTTGAATTGTCTGGCCAGGACTGAGGGATTTTAAATTAAATTAAATAAAATTAAAGAAATTTGAAATTTGAAATTTGAAATTTGAAATTTGAAATTTGAAATTTGAAATTTGAAATTTGAAATTTGAAATTTGAAATTTGAAATTTGAAATTTGCCTTGCCTTGCCTTGCTTTGCCTTGCCTTGCCTTGCCTTCGGCATTAGGAATTTTCTTCCCCATACACCAAAAAGTTCTTAATTTTTAAAAGCTATGAAAAACACCATTTTTAAGAATGAAATTCAACCCCGAATCTCATTCTGGTGTCCGTTTTCACATTTGGGTGGGAAAAAAAATTTCACCTCCTGGGCACAAAAATCCCTGACTCCGGCATCAGGAATTTTCTTCCCCGGACACCAAAAAAATCTTGATTTTTAAAAGCTATGAAAAACATCATTTTTAAGAATGAAATTCAAGCCCGAATTTCATTCTGGTGTGCGTTTTTACATTTGGGTGGAAAGTAATTTCACCTCCTGGGCACAAAAATCCCTGACCCTGGCATCAGGAATTTTCTTCCCCGGACACCAAAAAAATCTATTTTTATAAACTATGAAAAACACCATTTTTAAGGAAGAAATTCAACCCCAAATCTAATTCTGGCATCCGTTTTTACATTTGGGTCAAAAAAAATATTCACCTCCTGGGCACAAAAATCCCTGACCCTGGCATAAGGAATTTTCTTCCCCGGACACCAAAAAAATCTTGATTTTTAAAAGCAATGAAAAACACCATTTTTGAGAATGAAATTCAACCCCAAATCTCATTCTGGTATCCGTTTTTAGATTTGGGTGGGGAAAAAATTGCACCTCCTGGGCACAAAAATCCCTGACCCCGGCATCAGGAATTTACTTCCCCGCACGCAAAAAAAATCTTGATTTTTAAATGCTATGAAAAATGACATTTTTAAGGACAAAAAGCAACCCCGAATCTCATTCTGGTGTCCGTTTTTAGATTTGAGTAACAAATTTTTTTTCACCTCCTGGGCACAAAAATCGACATAAGGAATTTTCTTACCCAGACACCAAAAAAATCTTGATTTTTAAAAGCTATGAAAACACCATTTTTAAGGATGAAATTCAACCCCGAATCTCATTCTGGTGTCCGTTTTTAGATTTTCATAAAAAAAAAACATTCACCTCCTGGGCACAAAAATCCCTGACTCCGGCATCAGGAATTTTCTTCCCCGCACACCAAAAAAATCTTGAATTTAAAATCTATTAAAAACACCATTTTGAAGGACGAAATTCAACCCCGAATCTCATTCTGGTGTCTATTTATACATTTGGGTTGAAAAAAAAATTCACCTCCTGTGCACAAAAATCGCCGGGACTTAAAAACCTGGTTGTTTGAATTGTCTGGCCTGGACTGAGGGATTTTAAATTAAATTAAATAAAATTAAAGAAATTTGAAATTTGAAATTTGAAATAATTTGAAATTTGAAATTTGAAATTTGAAATTTGAAATTTGAAATTTGAAATTTGAAATTTGAAATTTGAAATTTGAAATTTGAAATTTGAAATTTGAAATTTGAAATTTGAAATTTGAAATTTGAAATTTGAAATTTGAAATTTGAAATTTGAAATTTGAAATTTGAAATTTGAAATTTGAAATTTGAAATTTGAAATTTGAAATTTGAAATTTGAAATTTGAAATTTGAAATTTGAAATTTGAAATTTGAAATTTGAAATTTGACTTGCCTTGCTTTGCCTTGCCTTGCCTTCGGCATTAGGAATTTTCTTCCCCATACACCAAAAAATTCTTAATTTTTAAAAGCTATGAAAAACACCATTTTTAAGAATGAAATTCAATGCCGAATCTCATTCTAGTGTGCGTTTTTACATTTGGGTGGAAAAAAATTTCACCTCCTGGGCACAAAAATCCCTGACTCCGGCATCAGGAATTTTATTCCCAACAAAATCTTGATTTTTAATAATTATGATAAACACCATTTTTAAGAATGAAATTCAAGCCCGAATTTCATTCTGGTGTGCGTTTTTACATTTGGGTGGAAAGTAATTTCACCTCCTGGGCACAAAAATCCCTGACCCTGGAATCAGGAATTTTATTCCCCGGACACCAAAAAAATCTTGATTTTTATAAACTATGAAAAACACCATTTTTAAGGAAGAAATTCAACCCCGAATTTCATTCTGGTGTCAGTTTTTACATTTGAGTCAATAAAAAAATTTCACCTCCTGGGCACAAAAATCCCTGACCCCAGCATCAGGAATTTTCTTCCCCGGACATGAAATAAATCTTGATTTTTAAAAGCTATGAAAAACACCATTTTTGAGAATGAAATTCAACCCCTAATCTCATTCTGGTGTCCGTTTTTAGATTTGGGTGGGAAAAAAATTTCACCTCCTGGGCACAAAAATCCCTGACCCCGGCATCAGGAATTTTCTTCCCCGCACACAAAAAAAATCTTGATTTTTAAGTGCTATGAAAAATGACATTTTTAAGGACAAAAAGCAACCCCGAATCTCATTCTGGTGTCCGTTTTTAGATTTGAGTCAGAAATTTTTTTTCACCTCCTGGGCACAAAAATCGGCATAAGGAATTTTCTTACCCAGACACCAAAAAAATCTTGATTTTTAAAAGCAATGAAAAATACCATTTTTGAGAATGAAATTCAACCCCGAATCTCATTCTGGTGTGCGTTTTTACATTTGGGTGGAAAGTAATTTCACCTCCTGGGCACAAAAATCCCTGACCCTGGAATCAGGAATTTTATTCCCCGGACACCAAAAAAATCTTGATTTTTAAAAACTATGAAAAACACCATTTTGAAGGACGAAATTCAACCCCAAATCTAATTCTGGCATCCGTTTTTACATTTGGGTCAAAAAAAATATTCACCTCCTGGGCACAAAAATCCCTGACCCTGGCATAAGGAATTTTCTTCCCCGGACACCAAAAAAATCTTGATTTTTAAAAGCAATGAAAAACACCATTTTTGAGAATGAAATTCAACCCCGAATCTCATTCTGGTGTCCGTTTTTAGATTTGGGTGGGGAAAAAATTTCACCTCCTGGGTACAAAAATCCCTGACCCCGGCATCAGGAATTTTCTTCCCCGCACACCAAAAAAATCTTGATTTTTAAATGCTATGAAAAATGACATTTTTAAGGACAAAAAGCAACCCCGAATCTCATTCTGGTGTCCGTTTTTAGATTTGAGTCAGAATTTTTTTTTCACCTCCTGGGCACAAAAATCGGCATAAGGAATTTTCTTACCCAGACACCAAAAAAATCTTGATTTTTAAAAGCTATGAAAAACACCATTTTTAAGAATGAAATTCAATCCCGAATCTCATTCTAGTGTGCGTTTTTACATTTGGGTGGAAAGTAATTTCACCTCCTGGGCACAAAAATCCCTGACCCTGGAATCAGGAATTTTCTTCCCCGGACACCAAAAAAATCTTGATTTTTATAAACTATGAAAAACACCATTTTTAAGGAAGAAATTCAACCCCGAATTTCATTCTGGTGTCAGTTTTTACATTTGAGTCAATAGAAAAATTTCACCTCCTGGGCACAAAAATCCCTGACCCCAGCATCAGGAATTTTCTTCCCCGCACATCAAAAAAATCTTGAATTTAAAATCTATTAAAAACACCATTTTGAAGGACGAAATTCAACCCCGAATCTCATTCTGGTGTCTATTTATACATTTGGGTTGAAAAAAAATTTCACCTCCTGTGCACAAAAATCGCCGGGACTTAAAAACCTGGTTGTTTGAATTGTCTGGCCTGGACTGAGGGATTTTAAATTAAATTAAATAAAATTAAAGAAATTTGAAATTTGAAATTTGAAATTTGAAATAATTTGAATTTGAAATTTGAAATTTGAAATTTGAAATTTGAAATTTGAAATTTGAAATTTGAAATTTGAAATTTGAAATTTGAAATTTGAAATTTGAAATTTGAAATTTGAAATTTGAAATTTGAAATTTGAAATTTGAAATTTGAAATTTGAAATTTGAAATTTCCCTTGCCTTGCTTTGCCTTGCCTTGCCTTGCCTTCGGCATTAGGAATTTTCTTCCCCATACACCAAAAAATTCTTAATTTTTAAAAGCTATGAAAAACACCATTTTTAAGAATGAAATTCAATCCCGAAACTCATTCTAGTGTGCGTTTTTACATTTGGGTGGAAAAAAATTTCACCTCCTGGGCACAAAAATCCCTGACTCCGGCATCAGGAATTTTCTTCCCAACAAAATCTTGATTTTTAATAATTATGATAAACACCATTTTTAAGGAAGAAATTCAACCCCAAATCTCATTCTGGTGTCCGTTTTTACATTTGGGTGGGGAAAAAATTTCACCTCCTGGGCACAAAAATCCCTGACTCCGGCATCAGGAATTTTCTTCCCCGGACACCAAAAAATTCTTGATTTTTAAAAGCTATGAAAAACATCATTTTTAAGAATGAAATTCAAGCCCGAATTTCATTCTGGTGTGCGTTTTTACATTTGGGTGGAAAATAATTTCACCTCCTGGGCACAAAAGTCCCTGACTCCGGCATCAGGAATTTTCTTCCCCACACACCAAAAAAATCTTGAATTAAAAATCTATGAAAAACACCATTTTTAAACAGGAAATTCAACCCCGAATCTCATTCCGTTGTCCATTTATAGATTTGGGTGGAAAAATTTTTTTCACCTCCTGGGCACAAAAATCCCTGACTCCGGCATCAGGCATTTTCTTCCCAACAAAATCTTGATTTTTAACAATTATGAAAACCACCATTTTTAAGGACGAAATTCAACCCTTAATCTATTCGGGTGTCCGTTTTTACATTTCGGTCAAAAAAAATATTCACCTCCTGGGCACAAAAATCCCTGACCCTGGCATAAGGAATTTTCTTCCCCGGACACCAAAAAAATCTTGATTTTTAAAAGCAATGAAAAACACCATTTTTGAGAATGAAATTCAACCCCGAATCTCATTCTGGTGTCCGTTTTTAGATTTGGGAGGGGAAAAAATTTCACCTCCTGGGCACAAAAATCCCTGACTCCGGCATCAGGAATTTTCTTCCCCGCACACCAAAAAAATCTTGATTTTTAAATGCTATGAAAAATGACATTTTTAAGGACAAAAAGCAACCCCGAATCTCATTCTGGTGTCCGTTTTTAGATTTGAGTCAGAAATTTTTTTTCACCTCCTGGGCACAAAAATCGGCATAAGGAATTTTCTTACCCAGACACCAAAAAAATCTTGATTTTTAAAAGCAATGAAAAACACCATTTTTGAGAATGAAATTCAACCTCGAATCTCATTCTGGTGTCCGTTTTTACATTTGGGTGGAAAAAAAATTTCACCTCCTGGGCACAAAAATCCCTGACTCCGGCATCAGGAATTTTCTTCCCCGGACACCAAAATATTCTTAATTTTTAAAAGTTATGAAAAACACCATTTTGAAGAATGAAATTCAACCCCGAATCTCATTCTAGTGTGCGTTTTTACATTTGGGTGGAAAAAAATTTCACCTCCTGGGCACAAAAATCCCTTACTCCGGCATCAGGAATTTTCTTCCCAACAAAATCTTGATTTTTAAAAATTATGAAAAACACCATTTTTAAGGAACAAATTCAATCCCGAATCTCATTCTGGTGTCCGTTTTTACATTTGGGTGGAAAAAAAAATTTCACCTCCTGGGCACAAAAATCCCTGACTCTGGCATCAGTCATTTTCTTCCCAACAAAATCTTGATTTTTAAAAATTATGAAAAACACCATTTTTAAGGAAAAAATTCAACCCTGAATCTATTAGGGTGTCCGTTTTTACATTTGAGTCAAAAAAAAAAATCACCTCCTGGCCCCAAAAATCCCTGACTCCGGCATCAGGAATTATCTTCCCTGGACACCAAAAAAATCTTGATTTTTAAAAACTATGAAAAACACCATTTTGAAGGACGAAATTCAACCCCAAATCTAATTCTGGCATCCGTTTTTACATTTGGGTCAAAAAAAATATTCACCTCCTCGGCACAAAAATCCCTGACCCTGGCATCAGGAATTTTCTTCCCCGGACACCAAAAAAATCTTGATTTTGATAAACTATGAAAAACACCATTTTTAAGGAACAAATTCAACCCCGAATCTCATTCTGGTGTCCGTTTTTACATTTGGGTGGAAAAAAAATTTCACCTCCTGGGCACAAAAATCCCTGACTCCGGCATCAGGAATTTTCTTCCCCGGACACCAAAAAATTCTTGATTTTTAAAAGCTATGAAAAACATCATTTTTAAGAATGAAATTCAAGCCCGAATTTCATTCTGGTGTGCGTTTTTACATTTCGTTGGAAAATAATTTCACCTCCTGGGCACAAAAGTCCCTGACTCCGGCATCAGGAATTTTCTTCCCCGGACACCAAAAAAATCTTGAATTTAAAATCTATGAAAAACACCATTTTGAAGGACGAAATTCAACCCCGAATCTCATTCTGGTGTCCGTTTTTGGATTTGAGTAAAAAAAAACATTCACCTCCTGGGCACAAAAATCCCTGACCCCGGCATCAGGAATTTTCTTCCCCGCACACCAAAAAAATCTTGATTTTTAAATGCTATGAAAAATGACATTTTTAAGGACAAAAAGCAACCCCGAATCTCATTCTGGTGTCCGTTTTTAGATTTGAGTCAGAAATTTTTTTTCACCTCCTGGGCACAAAAATCGGCATAAGGAATTTTCTTACCCAGACACCAAAAAAATCTTGATTTTTAAAAGCTATGAAAACACCATTTTTAAGGACAAAATTCAACCCTGAATCTATTCGGGTGTCCGTTTTTACATTTGAGTAAAAAAAAAAATTCACCTCCTGGGCCCAAAAATCCCTGACTCCGGCATCAGGAATTTTCTTCCCCGGACACCAAAAAAATCTTGATTTTTATAAACTATGAAAAACACCATTTTTAAGGAACAAATTCAACCCCGAATCTCATTCTGGTGTCCGTTTTTACATTTGGGTGGAAAAAAAATTTCACCTCCTGGGCACAAAAATCCCTGACTCCGGCATCAGGAATTTTCTTCCCCGGACACCAAAAAATTCTTGTTTTTTAAAAGCTATGAAAAACATCATTTTTAAGAATGAAATTCAAGCCCGAATTTCATTCTGGTGTGCGTTTTTAGATTTGAGTCAGAAATTTTTTTTCACCTCCTGGGCTAAAAATCGGCATAAGGAATTTGTTACCCAGACACCAAAAAAATCTTGATTTTTAAAAGCTATGAAAAAACCATTTTTAAGGATGAAATTCAACCCCGAATCTCATTCTGGTGTCCGTTTTTGGATTTGAGTAAAAAAAAACATTCACCTCCTGTGCCCAAAAATCCCTGACTCCGGCATCAGGAATTTTCTTCCCTGGACACCAAAAAATTCTTGATTTTTAAAAACTATGAAAAACACCATTTTTAAGAATGATATTCAACCAAGAATCTTATTCTGGTGTCCGTTTTTACATTTGGGTCAAAAAACAATTTACCTGCTGGGCATAAAAATTCCTGGCATCACGAATTTTCTTCCCCCGACACAAAAAAATCTTGATTTTTAAAATCTATGAAAAACACCATTTTCAAGGATGAAATTAAACCCCAAATCTAATTCTGGAGTCCGTTTTTACATTTGGGTCAAAAAAAAATATTCACCTCCTGGGCACAAAAGTCCCTGACCCTGGGATAAGGAATTTTCTTCCCCGGACACCAAAAAAATCTTGATTTTTAAAAGCAATGAAAAACACCATTTTTGAGAATGAAATTCAACCCCGAATCTCATTCTGGTGTCCGTTTTTAGATTTGGGTGGGAAAAAAATTTCACCTCCTGGGCACAAAAATCCCTGACCCCGGCATCAGGAATTTTCTTCCCCGCACACCAAAAAAATCTTGATTTTTAAATGCTATGAAAAATGACATTTTTAAGGACAAAAAGCAACCCCGAATCTCATTCTGGTGTCCGTTTTTAGATTTGAGTCAGAATTTTTTTTTCACCTCCTGGGCACAAAAATCGGCATAAGGAATTTCCTTACCCAGACACCAAAAAAATCTTGATTTTTAAAAGCTATGAAAAATGACATTTTTAAGGACAAAGAGCAACCCCAAATCTAATTCTGGCATCCGTTTTTACATTTGGGTCAAAAAAAATATTCACCTCCTGGGCACAAAAATCCCTGACCCTGGCATAAGGAATTTTCTTACCCAGACACCAAAAAAATCTTGATTTTTAAAAGCTATGAAAACACCATTTTTAAGGATGAAATTCAACCCCGAATCTCATTCTGGTGTCCGTTTTTAGATTTTCGTAAAAAAAAACATTCACCTCCTGGGCACAAAAATCCCTGACTCCGGCATCAGGAATTTTCTTCCCCGCACACCAAAAAAATCTTGAATTTAAAATCTATTAAAAACACCATTTTGAAGGACGAAATTCAACCCCGAATCTCATTCTCGTGTCTATTTATACATTTGGGTTGAAAAAAAATTTCACCTCCTGGGCACAAAAATCGCTGGGACTTAAAAACCTGGTTGTTTGAATTGTCTGGCCTGGACTGAGGGATTTTAAATTAAATTAAATAAAATTAAAGAAATTTGAAATTTGAAATTTGAAATTTGAAATAATTTGAATTTGAAATTTGAAATTTGAAATTTGAAATTTGAAATTTGAAATTTGAAATTTGAAATTTGAAATTTGAAATTTGAAATTTGAAATTTGAAATTTGAAATTTGAAATTTGAAATTTGAAATTTGAAATTTGAAATTTGAAATTTGAAATTTGAAATTTGAAATTTGAAATTTGAAATTTGAAATTTGAAATTTGAAATTTGAAATTTGAAATTTGAAATTTGAAATTTGTCTTGCCTTGGCTTGCTTTGCCTTGCCTTGCCTTGCCTTGCCTTCGGCATTAGGAATTTTCTTCCCCGGACACCAAAAAATTCTTAATTTTTAAAAGCTATGTAAAACACCATTTTTAAGAATGAAATTCAACCCCGAATCTCATTCTAGTGTGCGTTTTGACATTTGGGTGGGAAAAAAAATTTCACCTCCTGGGCACAAAAATCCCTGACTCCGACATCAGGAATTTTCTTCCCCGGACACCAAAAAATTCTTGATTTTTAAAAGCTATGAAAAACATCATTTTTAAGAATGAAATTCAAGCCCGAATTTCATTCTGGTGTGCGTTTTTACATTTGGGTGGAAAATAATTTCACCTCCTGGGCACAAAAGTCCCTGACTCCGGCATCAGGAATTTTCTTCCCCGCACACCAAAAAAATCTTGAATTTAAAATCTATGAAAAACACCATTTTGATGGACGAAATTCAACCCCGAATCGCATTCTGGTGTCTATTTATACATTTGGGTGGAAAAAAAATTTCACCTCGTGGGCACAAAAATCGCCGGGACTTAAAAACCTGGTTTTTGAATTGTCTGGCCTGGACTTTGGGATTTTAAATTAAATTAAATAAAATTAAAGAAATTTGAAATTTGAAATTTGAAATTTGAAATATGAAATTTGCCTTGCCTTGCCTTTGCTTTGCCTTGCCTTGCCTTGCCTTCGGCATTAGGAATTTTCTTCCCCGGACACCAAAAAATTCTTAATTTTTAAAAGCAATGAAAAACACCATTTTTGAGAATGAAATTCAACCCTGAATCTCATTCTGGTGTCCGTTTTTACATTTGGGTGGAAAAAAAATTTCACCTCCTGGGCACAAAAATCCCTGACTCCGGCATCAGGAATTTTCTTCCCCGGACACCAAAAAATTCTTAATTTTTAAAAGCAATGAAAAACACCATTTTTGAGAATGAAATTCAACCCTGAATCTCATTCTGGTGTCCATTTTTAGATTTGGGTGGGAAAAAAATTTCACCTCCTGGGCACAAAAATCCCTGACCCCGGCATCAGTAATTTTCTTTCCCGGACAACAAAAAATTCTTGATTTTTAAAAACTATAAAAAACACAATTTTTAAGCGTGAAATTCAACCCTGAATGTAATTCTGGTGTCCATTTTTACATTTGGGTCAAAAAAAAAAATTCACCTCCTGGGCACAAAAATCCCTGACCCCGGCATCAGAAATTTACTAGCCCGGACACCAAAAAATTCTTGATTTTTAAAAAGTATAAAAAACACAATTTTTAAGCGTGAAATTAAACCCCGAATGTAATTCTGGCATCCGTTTTTACATTGGGTCAACAACGAAAAATTCACCTCCTGGGCACAAAAATCCCTCACCCCGGCATCAGGAATTTTCTTCCCCGGACACCAAAAAACCTTGATTTTTAAAATCTATAGAAAACACCATTTTTAAGCATGAAATTAAACCCCAAATCTAATTCTGACGTCCGTTTTTACATTTGAGTAAAAAAAAAATGTTCACCTCTTAGGCAAATAAAATCCCTGACCCCGGCATCAGTAATTTTCTTTCCCGAACAAAAAATTCTTGATTTTTAAAAACTATAAAAAACACCATTTTTAAGCGTGAAATTCAACCCCGAATGTAATTCTGGTGTCCATTTTTACATTTGGGTCAAAAAAAAATCACCTCCTGGGCACAAAAATCCCTGAGCCCGGCATCAGTAATTTTCTTTACCGGACACCAAAAAATTCTTGATTTTTAAAAACTATAAAAAACACCATTTTTAAGCGTGAAATTCAACCCCGAATGTAATTCTGGTGTCCATTTTTACATTTGGGTCAAAAAAAAATCACCTCCTGGGCACAAAAATCCCTGAGCCCGGCATAAGGAATTTTCTTCCCCGGACACCAAAAAATTCTTAATTTTTAAAAGCTATGTAAAACACCATTTTTAAGAATGAAATTCAACCCCGAATCTCATTCTAGTGTGCGTTTTGACATTTGGGTGGAAAAAAAAATTCACCTCCTGGGCACAAAAATCCCTGACCCCGGCATCAGGAATTTTCTTTCCTGGACACCAAAAAATTCTTGATTTTTAAAATCTATGAAAAAAACCATTTTTAAGGATGAAATTCAACCCCGAATCTCATACTGGCCTCAGTTTTTACATTTGTGTCAAAAAATCTTTTTCACCTCCTGGGCACAAAAATCCCTGACCCTGGCATCAGGAATTTTCTTCCCCGCACACCAAAAAAATCTTGATTTTTACATGCTATGAAAAATGACATTTTTAAGGACAAAAAGCAACCCCGAATCTCATTCTGGTGTCCGTTTTTAGATTTGAGTAAAAATAAACATTCACCTCCTGGGCACAAAAATCCCTGACTCCGGCATCAGGAATTTTCTTCCCTGGACACCAAAAAATTCTTGATTTTTAAAAGCTATGAAAAACACCATTTTTAAGCATGAAATTCAACCCCGAATCTCATTCCGGCGTCTGTTTATAGATTTGTGTGTGAAAAAAAATTCACCTCCTGGGCACAAAACTCTCTGACCCTGGCATCAGGAATTTTCTTCCCCGGACACCTAAAAAATCTTGATTTTTAAAAGCTATGAAAAACACCATTTTTAAGCACGAAATTCAACCCCGAATCTCATTCCGGTGTCCGTTTATAGATTTAGGTGGAAAAAAAAATTTCACCTCCTGGGCACAAAAATCCCTCACTCCGGCATCAGGAATTTTCTTCCCAACAAAATCTTGATTTTTAAAAATTATGAAAAACACAATTTTTAAGTACAAAATTCAACCCTGAATCTATTCGGGTGTCTGTTTTTACATTTGAGTCAAAAAAAAATTTCACCTCCTGGGCCCAAAAATCCCTGACTCCGGCATCAGGAATTATCTTCCCCTGACACCAAAAAAATCTTCATTTTTAAAAACTATGAAAAACACCATTTTGAAGGACGAAATTCAACCCCAAATCTAATTCTGGCATCCGTTTTTACATTTGGGTCAAAAAAAATATTCACCTCCTGGGCACAAAAATCCCTAACCCTGGCATCAGGAATTTTCTTCCCCGGACACCACAAAAATCTTGATTTTTAAAAGCAATGAAAAACACCATTTTTGAGAATGAAATTCAACCCCGAATCTCATTCTGGTGTCCGTTTTTAGATTTGGGTGGGGAAAAAATTTCACCTCCTGGGCACAAAAATCCCTGACCCCAGCATCAGGAATTTTCTTCCCCGCACACCAAAAAAATCTTGATTTTTAAATGCTATGAAAAATGAGATTTTTAAGGACAAAAAGCAACCCCGAATCTCATTCTGGTGTCCATTTTTAGATTTGAGTCAGAAATTTTTTTTCACCTCCTGGGCACAAAAATCGGCATAAGGAATTTTATTACCCAGACACCAAAAAAATCTTGATTTTTAAAAGCTATGAAAACACCATTTTTAAGGATGAAATTCAACCCCGAATCTCATTCTGGTGTCCGTTTTTAGATTTGAGTAAAAAAAAACATTCACCTCCTGGGCACAAAAATCCCTGACTCCGGCATCAGGAATTTTCTTCCCCGCACACCAAAAAAATCTTGAATTTAAAATCTATGAAAAACACCATTTTGAAGGATGAAATTCAACCCCGAATCTCATTCTGGTGTCTATTTATACATTTGGGTTGAAAAAAAATTCACCTCCTGGGCACAAAAATCGCCGGGACTTAAAAACCTGGTTGTTTGAATTGTCTGGCCTGGACTGAGGGATTTTAAATTAAATTAAATAAAATTAAAGAAATTTGAAATTTGAAATTTGAAATTTGAAATTTGAAATTTGAAATTTGAAATTTGAAATTTGAAATTTGAAATAATTTGAAATTTGAAATTTGAAATTTGAAATTTGAAATTTGAAATTTGAAATTTGAAATTTGAAACTTGAAATTTGAAATTTGAAATTTGAAATTTGAAATTTGAAATTTGCCTTGCCCTGCCATGCTTTGCCTTGCCTTGCTTTGCCTTGCCTTGCCTTGCCTTCGGCATTAGGAATTTTCTTCCCCGGACACCAAAAAATTCTTAATATTTAAAAGCTATGAAAAACACCATTTTTAAGAATGAAATTCAACCCCGAATCTCATTCTAGTGTGCGTTTTTACATTTGGGTGGAAAAAAATTTCACCTCCTGGGCACAAAAATCCCTGACTCCGGCATCAGGAATTTTCTTCCCAACAAAATCTTGATTTTTAAAAATTATGATAAACACCATTTTTAAGGAAGAAATTCAACCCCGAATCTCATTCTGGTGTCCGTTTTTACATTTGGGTGGAAAAAAAATTTCACCTCCTGGGCACAAAAATCCCTGACCCTGGCATCAGGAATTTTCTTCCCCGGACACCAAAAAAATCTTGATTTTTATAAACTATGAAAAACACCATTTTTAAGGAAGAAATTCAACCCCGAATTTCATTCTGGTGTCAGTTTTTACATTTGAGTCAATAAAAAACATTCACCTCCTGGGCACAAAAATCCCTGACCCCAGCATCAGGAATTTTCTTCCCCGGACACAAAAAAAATCTTGATTTTTAAAAGCTATGAAAAACACAATTTTTGAGAATGAAATTCAACCCCGAATCTCATTCTGGTGTTGGTTTTTAGATTTGGGGGTGGGAAAAAATTTCACCTCCTGGGCACAAAAATCTCTGACTCCGGCATCAGGCATTTTCTTCCCAACAAAATCTTGATTTTTAAAAATTACGAAAAACACTATTTTTAAGGACAAAATTCAACCCCAAATCTAATTCTGACATCCGTTTTTACATTTGGGTCAAAAAAAATATTCACCTCCTGGGCACAAAAATCCCTGACCCTGGCATCAGGAATTATCTTCCCAGGACACCAAAAAAATCTTGATTTTTAAAAACTATGAAAAACACCATATTGAAGGACGAAATTCAACCCCAAATCTAATTCTGGCATCCATTTTTACATTTGGGTCAAAAAAAATATTCACCTCCTGGGCACAAAATTCCTTGACCCCGGCATCACGAATTTTCTTCCCTGGACACAAAAAAATCTTGATTTTTAAAAAGTATAAAAAACACCATTTTTAAGCGTGAAATTAAACCCCGAATGTAATTCTGGCATCCGTTTTTACATTTGGGTCAAAAAAAAATTCACCTCCTGGGCACAAAAATCCCTGACCCCGTCAACAGGAATTTTCTTCCCTGGACACCAAAAAACCTTGATATTTAAAATCTATAAAAAACACCATTTTTAAGCATGAAATTAAACCCCAAATCTAATTCTGGCGTCCGTTTTTACATTTGGGTAAAAAAAAAAATGTTTACCTCCTAGGCAAATAAAATCCCTGACCCCGGCATCAGAAATTTACTTGGCCAGACACCAAAAAATGCTTGATTTTTAAAAGTATAAAAAACACCATTTTTAAGTGTGAAATTCAACCCCGAATGTAATTCTGGTGTCCATTTTTACATTTGGGTCAAAAAAAAATTCACCTCCTGGGCACAAAAGTCCCTGACCCCGGCATCAGGAATTTTCTTCCCCGGACACCAAAAATATCTTCATTTACAAAAATTATAAAAAACACCATTTTTAAGGATGCAAGGAAACCTCGAATCTAATTCTGGTGTCTGTTTTTACATTTGAGTCAAAAAAAAAAATTCACCTCCTGGGCACAAAAATCCCTTACTCCGGCATCAGGAATTTTCTTCCCAACAAAATCTTGATTTTTAAAAATTATGATAAACACCATTTTTAACGAACAAATTCAACCCCGAATCTCATTCTGGTGTCCGTTTTTACATTTGGATGGAAAAAAAAATTTCACCTCCTGGGCACAAAAATCCCTGACTCTGGCATCAGTCATTTTCTTCCCAACAAAATCTTGATTTTTAAAAATTATGAAAAACACCATTTTTAAGGAAAAAATTCAACCCTGAATCTATTAGGGTGTCCGTTTTTACATTTGAGTCAAAAAAAAAATCACCTCCTGGCCCCAAAAATCCCTGACTCCGGCATCAGGAATTATCTTCCCTGGACACCAAAAAAATCTTGATTTTTAAAAACTATGAAAAACACCATTTTGAAGGACGAAATTCAACCCCAAATCTAATTCTGGCATCCGTTTTTACATTTGGGTCAAAAAAAATATTCACCTCCTCGGCACAAAAATCCCTGACCCTGGCATCAGGAATTTTCTTCCCCGGACACCAAAAAAATCTTGATTTTGATAAACTATGAAAAACACCATTTTTAAGGAACAAATTCAACCCCGAATCTCATTCTGGTGTCCGTTTTTACATTTGGGTGGAAAAAAAATTTCACCTCCTGGGCACAAAAATCCCTGACTCCGGCATCAGGAATTTTCTTCCCCGGACACCAAAAAATTCTTGATTTTTAAAAGCTATGAAAAACATCATTTTTAAGAATGAAATTCAAGCCCGAATTTCATTCTGGTGTGCGTTTTTACATTTCGTTGGAAAATAATTTCACCTCCTGGGCACAAAAGTCCCTGACTCCGGCATCAGGAATTTTCTTCCCCGGACACCAAAAAAATCTTGAATTTAAAATCTATGAAAAACACCATTTTGAAGGACGAAATTCAACCCCGAATCTCATTCTGGTGTCCGTTTTTGGATTTGAGTAAAAAAAAACATTCACCTCCTGGGCACAAAAATCCCTGACCCCGGCATCAGGAATTTTCTTCCCCGCACACCAAAAAAATCTTGATTTTTAAATGCTATGAAAAATGACATTTTTAAGGACAAAAAGCAACCCCGAATCTCATTCTGGTGTCCGTTTTTAGATTTGAGTCAGAAATTTTTTTTCACCTCCTGGGCACAAAAATCGGCATAAGGAATTTTCTTACCCAGACACCAAAAAAATCTTGATTTTTAAAAGCTATGAAAACACCATTTTTAAGGACAAAATTCAACCCTGAATCTATTCGGGTGTCCGTTTTTACATTTGAGTAAAAAAAAAAATTCACCTCCTGGGCCCAAAAATCCCTGACTCCGGCATCAGGAATTTTCTTCCCCGGACACCAAAAAAATCTTGATTTTTATAAACTATGAAAAACACCATTTTTAAGGAACAAATTCAACCCCGAATCTCATTCTGGTGTCCGTTTTTACATTTGGGTGGAAAAAAAATTTCACCTCCTGGGCACAAAAATCCCTGACTCCGGCATCAGGAATTTTCTTCCCCGGACACGAAAATATTCTTAATTTTTAAAAGTTATGAAAAACACCATTTTGAAGAATGAAATTCAACCCCGAATCTCATTCTAGTGTGCGTTTTTACATTTGGGTGGAAAAAAATTTCACCTCCTGGGCACAAAAATCCCTTACTCCAGCATCAGGAATTTTCTTCCCAACAAAATCTTGATTTTTAAAAATTATGAAAAACACCATTTTTAAGGAACAAATTCAATCCCGAATCTCATTCTGGTGTCCGTTTTTACATTTGGGTGGAAAAAAAAATTTCACCTCCTGGGCACAAAAATCCCTGACTCTGGCATCAGTCATTTTCTTCCCAACAAAATCTTGATTTTTAAAAATTATGAAAAACACCATTTTTAAGGAAAAAATTCAACCCTGAATCTATTAGGGTGTCCGTTTTTACATTTGAGTCAAAAAAAAAAAATCACCTCCTGGCCCCAAAAATCCCTGACTCCGGCATCAGGAATTATCTTCCCTGGACACCAAAAAAATCTTGATTTTTAAAAACTATGAAAAACACCATTTTGAAGGACGAAATTCAACCCCAAATCTAATTCTGGCATCCGTTTTTACATTTGGGTCAAAAAAAATATTCACCTCCTCGGCACAAAAATCCCTGACCCTGGCATCAGGAATTTTCTTCCCCGGACACCAAAAAAATCTTGATTTTGATAAACTATGAAAAACACCATTTTTAAGGAACAAATTCAACCCCGAATCTCATTCTGGTGTCCGTTTTTACATTTGGGTGGAAAAAAAATTTCACCTCCTGGGCACAAAAATCCCTGACTCCGGCATCAGGAATTTTCTTCCCCGGACACCAAAAAATTCTTGATTTTTAAAAGCTATGAAAAACATCATTTTTAAGAATGAAATTCAAGCCCGAATTTCATTCTGGTGTGCGTTTTTACTTTTCGTTGGAAAATAATTTCACCTCCTGGGCACAAAAGTCCCTGACTCCGGCATCAGGAATTTTCTTCCCCGGACACCAAAAAAATCTTGAATTTAAAATCTATGAAAAACACCATTTTGAAGGACGAAATTCAACCCCGAATCTCATTCTGGTGTCCGTTTTTGGATTTGAGTAAAAAAAAACATTCACCTCCTGGGCACAAAAATCCCTGACTCCGGCATCAGGAATTTTCTTCCCCGCACACCAAAAAAATCTTGATTTTTAAATGCTATGAAAAATGACATTTTTAAGGACAAAAAGCAACCCCGAATCTCATTCTGGTGTCCGTTTTTAGATTTGAGTCAGAAATTTTTTTTCACCTCCTGGGCACAAAAATCGGCATAAGGAATTTTCTTACCCAGACACCAAAAAAATCTTGATTTTTAAAAGCTATGAAAACACCATTTTTAAGGACAAAATTCAACCCTGAATCTATTCGGGTGTCCGTTTTTACATTTGAGTAAAAAAAAAAATTCACCTCCTGGGCCCAAAAATCCCTGACTCCGGCATCAGGAATTTTCTTCCCCGGACACCAAAAAAATCTTGATTTTTATAAACTATGAAAAACACCATTTTTAAGGAACAAATTCAACCCCGAATCTCATTCTGGTGTCCGTTTTTACATTTGGGTGGAAAAAAAATTTCACCTCCTGGGCACAAAAATCCCTGACTCCGGCATCAGGAATTTTCTTCCCCGGACACCAAAATATTCTTAATTTTTAAAAGTTATGAAAAACACCATTTTGAAGAATGAAATTCAACCCCGAATCTCATTCTAGTGTGCGTTTTTACATTTGGGTGGAAAAAAATTTCACCTCCTGGGCACAAAAATCCCTTACTCCGGCATCAGGAATTTTCTTCCCAACAAAATCTTGATTTTTAAAAATTATGAAAAACACCATTTTTAAGGAACAAATTCAATCCCGAATCTCATTCTGGTGTCCGTTTTTACATTTGGGTGGAAAAAAAAATTTCACCTCCTGGGCACAAAAATCCCTGACTCTGGCATCAGTCATTTTCTTCCCAACAAAATCTTGATTTTTAAAAATTATGAAAAACACCATTTTTAAGGAAAAAATTCAACCCTGAATCTATTAGGGTGTCCGTTTTTACATTTGAGTCAAAAAAAAAAAATCACCTCCTGGCCCCAAAAATCCCTGACTCCGGCATCAGGAATTATCTTCCCTGGACACCAAAAAAATCTTGATTTTTAAAAACTATGAAAAACACCATTTTGAAGGACGAAATTCAACCCCAAATCTAATTCTGGCATCCGTTTTTACATTTGGGTCAAAAAAAATATTCACCTCCTCGGCACAAAAATCCCTGACCCTGGCATCAGGAATTTTCTTCCCCGGACACCAAAAAAATCTTGATTTTGATAAACTATGAAAAACACCATTTTTAAGGAACAAATTCAACCCCGAATCTCATTCTGGTGTCCGTTTTTACATTTGGGTGGAAAAAAAATTTCACCTCCTGGGCACAAAAATCCCTGACTCCGGCATCAGGAATTTTCTTCCCCGGACACCAAAAAATTCTTGATTTTTAAAAGCTATGAAAAACATCATTTTTAAGAATGAAATTCAAGCCCGAATTTCATTCTGGTGTGCGTTTTTACTTTTCGTTGGAAAATAATTTCACCTCCTGGGCACAAAAGTCCCTGACTCCGGCATCAGGAATTTTCTTCCCCGGACACCAAAAAAATCTTGAATTTAAAATCTATGAAAAACACCATTTTGAAGGACGAAATTCAACCCCGAATCTCATTCTGGTGTCCGTTTTTGGATTTGAGTAAAAAAAAACATTCACCTCCTGGGCACAAAAATCCCTGACTCCGGCATCAGGAATTTTCTTCCCCGCACACCAAAAAAATCTTGAATTTAAAATCTATGAAAAACACCATTTTGAAGGACGAAATTCAACCCCGAATCTCATTCTGGTGTCTATTTATACATTTGGGTTGAAAAAAAAATTTAACCTCCTGGGCACAAAAATCGCCGGGACTTAAAAACCTGGTTGTTTGAATTGTCTGGCCAGGACTGAGGGATTTTAAATTAAATTAAATAAAATTAAAGAAATTTGAAATTTGAAATTTGAAATTTGAAATAATTTGAAATTTGAAATTTGAATTTTGAAATTTGAAATAATTTGAAATTTGAAATTTGAAATTTGAAATTTGAAATTTGAAATTTGCCTTGCCTTGCCTTGCCTTGCCTTCGGCACTAGGCATTTTCTTCCCCATACACCAAAAAATTCTTAATTTTTAAAAGCTATGAAAAACACCATTTTTAAGAATGAAATTCAACCCCGAATCTCATTCTAGTGTGCGTTTTTACATTTAGGTGGAAAAAAATTTCACCTCCTGGGCACAAAAATCCCTGACTCCGGCATCAGGAATTTTATTCCCAACAAAATCTTGATTTTTAATAATTATGATAAACACCATTTTTAAGGAAGAAATTCAACCCCGAATCTCATTCTGGTGTCCGTTTTTACATTTGGGTGGGGAAAAAATTTCACCTCCTGGGCACAAAAATCCCTGACTCCGGCATCAGGAATTTTCTTCCCCGGACACCAAAAAAATCTTGATTTTTAAAAGCTATGAAAAACATCATTTTTAAGAATGAAATTCAAGCCCGAATTTCATTCTGGTGTGCATTTTTACATTTGGGTGGAAAGTAATTTCACCTCCTGGGCACAAAAATCCCTGACCCTGGAATCAGGAATTTTCTTCCCCGGACACCAAAAAATTCTTAATTTTTAAAAGCTATGAAAAACACCATTTTGAAGAATGAAATTCAACCCCGAATCTCATTCTAGTGTGCGTTTTTACATTTGGGTGGAAAAAAATTTCACCTCCTGGGCACAAAAATCCCTGACTCCGGCATCAGTCATTTTCTTCCCAACAAAATCTTGATTTTTAAAAATTATGAAAAACACCATTTTTAAGGACAAAATTCAACCCTGAATCTATTCGGGTGTCCGTTTTTACATTTGAGTCAAAAAAAAAAAATTCACCTCCTGGGCCCAAAAATCCCTGACTCCGGCATCAGGAATTATCTTCCCTGGACACCAAAAAAATCTTGATTTTTAAAAACTATGAAAAACACCATTTTGAAGGAGGAAATTCAACCCCAAATCTAATTCTGGCATCCGTTTTTACATTTGGGTCAAAAAAAATATTCACCTCCTGGGCACAAAAATCCCTGACCCTGGCATCAGGAATTTTCTTCCCCGGACACCAAAAAAATCTTGATTTTTATAAACTATGAAAAACACCATTTTTAAGGAACAAATTCAACCCCGAATCTCATTCTGGTGTCCGTTTTTACATTTGGGTGGAAAAAAAAATTTCACCTCCTGGGCACAAAAATCCCTGACTCCGGCATCAGTCATTTTCTTCCCAACAAAATCTTGATTTTTAAAAATTATGAAAAACACCATTTTTAAGGACAAAATTCAACCCTGAATCTATTCGGGTGTCCGTTTTTACATTTGAGTCAAAAAAAAAAATTCACCTCCTGGGCCCAAAAATCCCTGACTCCGGCATCAGGAATTATCTTCCCTGGACACCAAAAAAATCTTGATTTTTAAAAACTATGAAAAACACCATTTTGAAGGAGGAAATTCAACCCCAAATCTAATTCTGGCATCCGTTTTTACATTTGGGTCAAAAAAAATATTCACCTCCTGGGCACAAAAATCCCTGACCCTGGCATCAGGAATTTTCTTCCCCGGACACCAAAAAAATCTTGATTTTTATAAATTATGAAAAACACCATTTTTAAGGAACAAATTCAACCCCGAATCTCATTCTGGTGTCCGTTTTTACATTTGGGTGGAAAAAAAAATTCACCTCCTGGGCACAAAAATCCCTGACTCCGGCATCAGGAATTTTCTTCCCCGGACACCAAAAAATTCTTGATTTTTAAAAGCTATGAAAAACATCATTTTTAAGAATGAAATTCAAGCCCGAATTTCATTCTGGTGTGCGTTTTTACATTTCGTTGGAAAATAATTTCACCTCCTGGGCACAAAAGTCCCTGACTCCGGCATCAGGAATTTTCTTCCCCGGACACCAAAAAAATCTTGAATTTAAAATCTATGAAAAACACCATTTTGAAGGACGAAATTCAAGCCCGAATCTCATTCTGGTGTCCGTTTTTGGATTTGAGTAAAAAAAAACATTCACCTCCTGGGCACAAAAATCCCTGACTCCGGCATCAGGAATTTTCTTCCCCGCACACCAAAAAAATCTTGAATTTAAAATCTATTAAAAACACCATTTTGAAGGACGAAATTCAACCCCGAATCTCATTCTGGTGTCTATTTATACATTTGGATTGAAAAAAAAATTCACCTCCTGTGCACAAAAATCGCCGGGACTTAAAAACCTGGTTGTTTGAATTGTCTGGCCTGGACTGAGGGATTTTAAATTAAATTAAATAAAATTAAAGAAATTTGAAATTTGAAATTTGAAATAATTTGAAATTTGAAATTTGAAATTTGAAATTTGAAATTTGAAATTTGAAATTTGAAATTTGAAATTTGAAATTTGCCTTGCCTTGCTTTGCCTTGCCTTGCCTTGCCTTCGGCATTAGGAATTTTCTTCCCCGGACACCAAAAAATTCTTAATTTTTAAAAGCTATGAAAAACACCATTTTGAAGAATGAAATTCAACCCCGAATCTCATTCTAGTATGCGTTTTTACATTTGGGTGGAAAAAAATTTCACCTCCTGGGCACAAAAATCCCTTACTCCGGCATCAGGAAGTTTCTTCCCAACAAAATCTTGATTTTTAAAAATTATGATAAACACCATTTTTAAGGAAGAAATTCAACCCCGAATCTCATTCTGGTGTCCGTTTTTATATTTGGGTGGAAAAAAAATTTCACGTCCTGGGCACAAAAATCCCTGACTCCGGCATCAGGAATTTTCTTCCCCGGACACCAAAAAATTCTTGATTTTTAAAAGCTATGAAAAACATCATTTTTAAGAATGAAATTCAAGCCCAAATTTCATTCTGGTGTGCGTTTTTACATTTGGGTGGAAAAAAATTTCACCTCCTGGCCACAAAAGTCCCTGACTCCGGCATCAGGAATTTTCTTCCCCGCACACCAAAAAAATCTTGAATTTAAAATCTATGAAAAACACCATTTTGAAGGATGAAATTCAACCCCGAATCTCATTCTGGTGTCTATTTATACATTTGGGTGGAAAAAAAATTTCACCTCCTGGGCACAAAAATCGCCGGGACTTAAAAACCTGGTTTTTTGAATTGTCTGGCCTGGACTTTGGGATTTTAAATTAAATTAAATAAAATTAAAGAAATTTGAAATTTGAAATTTGAAATTTGAAATTTGATATTTGAAATAATTTGAAATAATTTGAAATAATTTGAAATTTGAAATTTGAAATTTGAAATTTGAAATTTGAAATTTGAAATTTGAAATTTGAAATTTGAAATTTGAAATTTGAAATTTGAAATTTGCCTTGCCTTGCCTTGCCTTCGGCATTAGGAATTTTCTTCCCCATACACCAAAAAATTCTTAATTTTTAAAAGCTACGAAAAACACTATTTTTAAGAATGAAATTCAACCCCGAATCTCATTCTAGTGTGCATTTTTACATTTGGGTGGAAAAAAATTTCACCTCCTGGGCACAAAAATCCCTGACTCCGGCATCAGGAATTTTATTCCCAACAAAATCTTGATTTTTAAAAATTATGATTAACACCATTTTTAAGGAAGAAATTCAACCCCGAATCTCATTCTGGTGTCTGTTTTTACATTTGGGTGGAGAAAAAAATTTCACCTCCTGGGCACAAAAATCCCTGACTCCGGCATCAGGAATTTTCTTTCCCGGACACCAAAAAAATCTTGATTTTTAAAAGCTATGAAAAACATCATTTTTAAGAATGAAATTCAAGCCCGAATTTCATTCTGGTGTGCGTTTTTACATTTGGGTGGAAAGTAATTTCACCTCCTGGGCACAAAAATCCCTGACCCTGGCATCAGGAATTTTCTTCCCCGGACACCAAAAAAATCTATTTTTATAAACTATGAAAAACACCATTTTTAAGGAAGAAATTCAACCCCGAATTTCATTCTGGTGTCAGTTTTTACATTTGAGTCAATAAAAAAATTTCACCTCCTGGGCACAAAAATCCCTGACCCCAGCATCAGGAATTTTCTTCCCCGGACATGAAATAAATCTTGATTTTTAAAAGCTATGAAAAACACCATTTTTGAGAATGAAATTCAACCCCGAATCTCATTCTGGCGTCTGTTTATAAATTTGGGTGGAAAAAAAAATTTCACCTCCTGGGCACAAAAATCCCTGACTCCGGCATAAGCATTTTCTTCCCAACAAATCTTGATTTTTAAAAATGATGAAAAACACCATTTTTAAGGACAAAATTCAACCCTGAATCTATTCGGGTGTCTGTTTTTACATTTGAGTCAAAAAAATTTTTTCACCTCCTGGGCCCAAAAATCCCTGACTCCGGCATTAGGAATTTTCTTCCCTGGACACCAAAAAAATCTTCATTTTTAAAAACTATGAAAAACACCATTTTGAAGGACGAAATTCAACCGCAAATCTAATTCTGGCATCCGTTTTTACATTTGGGTCAAAAAAAATATTCACCTCCTGGGCACAAAAATCCCTGACCCTGGCATAAGGAATTTTCTTCCCCGGACACCAAAAAAATCTTGATTTTTAAAAGCAATGAAAAACACCATTTTTGAGAATGAAATTCAACCCCGAATCTCATTCTGGTGTCCGTTTTTAGATTTGGGTGGGAAAAAAATTTCACCTCCTGGGCACAAAAATCCCTGACCCCGGCATCAGGAATTTTCTTCCCCGCACACCAAAAAAATCTTGATTTTTAAATGCTATGAAAAATGACATTTTTAAGGACAAAAAGCAACCCCGAATCTCATTCTGGTGTCCGTTTTTAGATTTGAGTCAGAAATTTTTTTTCACCTCCTGGGCACAAAAATCGGCATAAGGAATTTCCTTACCCAGACACCAAAAAAATCTTGATTTTTAAAAGCAATGAAAAACACCATTTTTGAGAATGAAATTCAACCCCAAATCTAATTCTGGCATCCGTTTTTACATTTGGGTCAAAAAAAAATATTCACCTCCTGGGCACAAAAATCCCTGACCCTGGCATCAGGAATTTTCTTCCCCGGACACCAAAAAAATCTTGATTTTTATAAACTATGAAAAACACCATTTTTAAGGAACAAATTCAACCCCGAATCTCATTCTGGTGTCCGTTTTTACATTTGGGTGGAAAAAAAATTTCACCTCCTGGGCACAAAAATCCCTGACTCCGGCATCAGGAATTTTCTTCCCCATACACCAAAAAATTCTTAATTTTTAAAAGCTATGAAAAACACCATTTTGAAGAATGAAATTCAACCCCGAATCTCATTCTAGTATGCGTTTTTACATTTGGGTGGAAAAAAATTTCACCTCCTGGGCACAAAAATCCCTTACTCCGGCATCAGGAAGTTTCTTCCCAACAAAATCTTGATTTTTAAAAATTATGATAAACACCATTTTTAAGGAAGAAATTCAACCCCGAATCTCATTCTGGTGTCCGTTTTTATATTTGGGTGGAAAAAAAATTTCACGTCCTGAGCACAAAAATCCCTGACTCCGGCATCAGGAATTTTCTTCCCCGGACACCAAAAAATTCTTGATTTTTAAAAGCTATGAAAAACATCATTTTTAAGAATGAAATTCAAGCCCGAATTTCATTCTGGTGTGCGTTTTTACATTTGGGTGGAAAAAAATTTCACCTCCTGGCCACAAAAGTCCCTGACTCCGGCATCAGGAATTTTCTTCCCCGCACACCAAAAAAATCTTGAATTTAAAATCTATGAAAAACACCATTTTGAAGGATGAAATTCAACCCCGAATCTCATTCTGGTGTCTATTTATACATTTGGGTGGAAAAAAAATTTCACCTCCTGGGCACAAAAATCGCCGGGACTTAAAAACCTAGTTTTTTGAATTGTCTGGCCTGGACTTTGGGATTTTAAATTAAATTAAATAAAATTAAAGAAATTTGAAATTTGAAATTTGAAATTTGAAATTTGAAATTTGAAATAATTTGAAATAATTTGAAATAATTTGAAATTTGAAATTTGAAATTTGAAATTTGAAATTTGAAATTTGAAATTTGAAATTTGAAATTTGAAATTTGAAATTTGAAATTTGAAATTTGAAATTTGAAATTTGAAATTTGAAATTTGAAATTTGCCTTGCCTTGCCTTGCCTTCGGCATTAGGAATTTTCTTCCCCATACACCAAAAAATTCTTAATTTTTAAAAGCTACGAAAAACACTATTTTTAAGAATGAAATTCAACCCCGAATCTCATTCTAGTGTGCGTTTTTACATTTGGGTGGAAAAAAATTTCACCTCCTGGGCACAAAAATCCCTGACTCCGGCATCAGGAATTTTATTCCCAACAAAATCTTGATTTTTAAAAATTATGATTAACACCATTTTTAAGGAAGAAATTCAACCCCGAATCTCATTCTGGTGTCTGTTTTTACATTTGGGTGGAGAAAAAAATTTCACCTCCTGGGCACAAAAATCCCTGACTCCGGCATCAGGAATTTTCTTTCCCGGACACCAAAAAAATCTTGATTTTTAAAAGCTATGAAAAACATCATTTTTAAGAATGAAATTCAAGCCCGAATTTCATTCTGGTGTGCGTTTTTACATTTGGGTGGAAAGTAATTTCACCTCCTGGGCACAAAAATCCCTGACCCTGGCATCAGGAATTTTCTTCCCCGGACACCAAAAAAATCTATTTTTATAAACTATGAAAAACACCATTTTTAAGGAAGAAATTCAACCCCAAATTTCATTCTGGTGTCAGTTTTTACATTTGAGTCAATAAAAAAATTTCACCTCCTGGGCACAAAAATCCCTGACCCCAGCATCAGGAATTTTCTTCCCCGGACATGAAATAAATCTTGATTTTTAAAAGCTATGAAAAACACCATTTTTGAGAATGAAATTCAACCCCGAATCTCATTCTGGCGTCTGTTTATAAATTTGGGTGGAAAAAAAAATTTCACCTCCTGGGCACAAAAATCCCTGACTCCGGCATAAGCATTTTCTTCCCAACAAATCTTGATTTTTAAAAATGATGAAAAACACCATTTTTAAGGACAAAATTCAACCCTGAATCTATTCGGGTGTCTGTTTTTACATTTGAGTCAAAAAAATTTTTTCACCTCCTGGGCCCAAAAATCCCTGACTCCGGCATCAGGAATTTTCTTCCCTGGACACCAAAAAAATCTTCATTTTTAAAAACTATGAAAAACACCATTTTGAAGGACGAAATTCAACCGCAAATCTAATTCTGGCATCCGTTTTTACATTTGGGTCAAAAAAAATATTCACCTCCTGGGCACAAAAATCCCTGACCCTGGCATAAGGAATTTTCTTCCCCGGACACCAAAAAAATCTTGATTTTTAAAAGCAATGAAAAACACCATTTTTGAGAATGAAATTCAACCCCGAATCTCATTCTGGTGTCCGTTTTTAGATTTGGGTGGGAAAAAAATTTCACCTCCTGGGCACAAAAATCCCTGACCCCGGCATCAGGAATTTTCTTCCCCGCACACCAAAAAAATCTTGATTTTTAAATGCTATGAAAAATGACATTTTTAAGGACAAAAAGCAACCCCGAATCTCATTCTGGTGTCCGTTTTTAGATTTGAGTCAGAAATTTTTTTTCACCTCCTGGGCACAAAAATCGGCATAAGGAATTTCCTTACCCAGACACCAAAAAAATCTTGATTTTTAAAAGCTATGAAAAATGACATTTTTAAGGACAAAGAGCAACCCCAAATCTAATTCTGGCATCCGTTTTTACATTTGGGTTGAAAAAAAATTTAACCTCCTTGGCACAAAAATCGCCGGGAGTTAAAAACCTGGTTGTTTGAATTGTCTGGCCAGGACTGAGGGATTTTAAATTAAATTAAATTAAATTAAAGAAATTTGAAATTTGAAATTTGAAATAATTTGAAATTTGAAATTTGAAATTTGAAATTTGAAATTTGAAATTTGAAATTTGAAATTTGAAATTTGATATTTGAAATAATTTGAAATAATTTGAAATAATTTGAAATATGAAATTTGAAATTTGAAATTTGAAATTTGAAATTTGCCTTGCCTTGCCTTGCCTTCGGTATTAGGAATTTTCTTCCCCGGACACCAAAAAATTCTTAATTTTCAAAAGCTATGAAAAACACCATTTTGAAGAATGAAATTCAACCCCGAATCTCATTCTAGTGTGCGTTTTTACATTTGGGTGGAAAAAAAATTCACCTCCTGGGCACAAAAATCCCTGACTCCGGCATCAGGAATTTTCTTCCCCGGACACCAAAAAATTCTTGATTTTTAAAAGCTATGAAAAACATCATTTTTAAGAATGAAATTCAAGCCCGAATTTCATTCTGGTGTGCGTTTTTACATTTGGGTGGAAAATAATTTCACCTCCTGGGCACAAAAATCCCTGACTCCGGCATCAGGCATTTTCTTCCCAACAAAATCTTGATTTTTAAAAATTATGAAAAACACCATTTTTAAGGACAAAATTCAACCCTGAATCTATTCGGGTGTCTGTTTTTACATTTGGGTCAAAAAAAATATTCACCTCCTTGGCCCAAAAATCCCTGACTCCGGCATCAGGAATTATCTTCCCTGGACACCAAAAAAATCTTGATTTTTAAAAACTATGAAAAACACCATTTTGAAGGACAAAATTCAACCGCAAATCAAATTCTGGCATCCGTTTTTACATTTGGGTCAAAAAAAATATTCACCTCCTGTGCACAAAAATCCCTGACCCTGGCATCAGGAATTTTCTTCCCCGGACACCAAAAAAATCTTGATTTTTAAAAGCTATGAAAACACCATTTTTAAGGATGAAATTCAACCCCGAATCTCATTCTGGTATCCGTTTTTAGATTTTCGTAAAAAAAAACATTCACCTCCTGGGCACAAAAATCCCTGACTCCGGCATCAGGAATTTTCTTCCCCGCACACCAAAAAAAATCTTGAATTTAAAATCTATTAAAAACACCATTTTGAAGGACGAAATTCAACCCCGAATCTCATTCTGGTGTCTATTTATACATTTGGGTTGAAAAAAAATTTCACCTCCTGGGCACAAATATCGCCGGGACTTAAAAACCTGGTTGTTTGAATTGTCTGGCCTGGACTGAGGGATTTTAAATTAAATTAAATAAAATTAAAGAAATTTGAAATTTGAAATTTGAAATTTGAAATAATTTGAATTTGAAATTTGAAATTTGAAATTTGAAATTTGAAATTTGAAATTTGAAATTTGAAATTTGAAATTTGAAATTTGAAATTTGAAATTTGCCTTGCCTTGCTTTGCCTTGCCTTGCCTTGCCTTCGGCATTAGGAATTTTCTTCCCCGGACACCAAAAAATTCTTAATTTTTAAAACCTATGAAAAACACCATTTTGAAGAATGAAATTCAACCCCGAATCTCATTCTAGTGTGCGTTTTTACATTTGGGTGGAAAAAAATTTCACCTCCTGGGCACAAAAATCCCTGACTCCGGCATCAGGAATTTTCTTCCCCGGACACCAAAAAATTCTTGATTTTTAAAAGCTATGAAAAACATCATTTTTAAGAATGAAATTCAAGCCCGAATTTCATTCTGGTGTGCGTTTTTACATTTGGGTGGAAAATAATTTCACCTCCTGGGCACAAAAGTCCCTGACTCCGGCATCAGGAATTTTCTTCCCTGCACACCAAAAAAATCTTGAATTTAAAATCTATGAAAAACACCATTTTGAAGGACGAAATTCAACCCCGAATCTCATTCTGGTGTCTATTTATACATTTGGGTGGAAAAAAAATTTCGTCTCCTGGGCACAAAAATCGCCGGGACTTAAAAACCTGGTTTTTTGAATTGTCTGGCCTGGACTTTGGGATTTTAAATTAAATTAAATAAAATTAAAGAAATTTGAAATTTGAAAATTGAAATTTGAAATTTGAAATTTGATATTTGAAATAATTTGAAATAATTTGAAATAATTTGAAATAATTTGAAATTTGAAATTTGAAATTTGAAATTTGAAATTTGAAATTTGAAATTTGAAATTTGCCTTGCCTTGCCTTGCTTTGCCTTGCCTTGCCTTGCCTTCGGTATTAGGAATTTTCTTCCCCGGACACCAAAAAATTCTTAATTTTCAAAAGCTATGAAAAACACCATTTTGAAGAATGAAATTCAACCCCGAATCTCATTCTAGTGTGCGTTTTTACATTTGGGTGGAAAAAAATTTCACCTCCTGGGCACAAAAATCCCTTACTCCGGCATCAGGAATTTTCTTCCCAACAAAATCTTGATTTTTAAAAATAATGATAAAGACCATTTTTAAGGAAGAAATTCAACCCCGAATCTCATTCTTGTGTCCATTTTTACATTTGGGTGGAAAAAAAAATTTCACCTCCTGGGCACAAAAATCCCTGACTCCGGCATCAGGCATTTTCTTCCCAAAAAATCTTGATTTTTAAAAATTATGAAAAACACCATTTTTAAGGACAAAATTCAACCCTGAATCTATTCGGGTGTCTGCTTTTACATTTGAGTCAAAAAAAAAATTCACCTCCTGGGCCCAAAAATCCCTGACTCCGGCATCAGGAATTATCTTCCCTGGACACCAAAAAAAATCTTGATTTTTAAAAACTATGAAAAACACCATTTTGAAGGACGAAATTCAACCGCAAATCTAATTCTGGCATCCGTTTTTACATTTGGGTCAAAAAAAATATTCACCTCCTGGGCACAAAAACCCCTGACCCTGGCATCAGGAATTTTCTTCCCCGAACACCAAAAAAAATCTTGATTTTTATAAACTATGAAAAACACCATTTTTAAGGAACAAATTCAACCCCGAATCTCATTCGGGTGTCCGTTTTTACATTTGGGTGGAAAAAAAATTTCACCTCCTGGGCACAAAAATCCCTGACTCCGGCATCAGGAATTTTCTTCCCCGGACACCAAAAAATTCTTGATTTTTAAAAGCTATGAAAAACATCATTTTTAAGAATGAAATTCAAGCCTGAATTTCATTCTGGTGTGCGTTTTTACATTTCTTTGTAAAATAATTTCACCTCCTGGGCACAAAAGTCACTGACTGCGGCATCAGGAATTTTCTTCCCTGGACACCAAAAAAATCTTGAATTTAAAATCTATGAAAAACACCATTTTGAAGGACGAAATTCAACCCCGAATCTCATTCTGGTGTCCGTTTTTGGATTTGAGTAAAAAAAAACATTCACCTCCTGGGCACAAAAATCCCTGACTCCGGCATCAGGAATTTTCTTCCCCGTACACCAAAAAAATCTTGAATTTAAAATCTATGAAAAACACCATTTTGAAGGACTAAATTCAACCCCGAATCTTATTCTGGTGTCTATTTATACATTTGGGTTGAAAAAAAATTTAACCTCCTGGGCACAAAAATCGCCGGGACTTAAAAACCTGGTTGTTTGAATTGTCTGGCCAGGACTGAGGGATTTTAAATTAAATTAAATAAAATTAAAGAAATTTGAAATTTGAAATTTGAAATTTCAAATAATTTGAAATAATTTGAAATTTGAAATTTGAAATTTGAAATTTGAAATTTGAAATTTGAAATTTGAAATTTGAAATTTGAAATTTGAAATTTGAAATTTGAAATTTGAAATTTGAAATTTGAAATTTGAAATTTGAAATTTGAAATTTGCCTTGCCTTGCCTTGCTTTGCCTTGCCTTGCCTTGCCTTCGGCATTAGGAATTTTCTTCCCCATACACCAAAAAATTCTTAATTTTTAAAAGCTATGAAAAACACCATTTTTAAGAATGAAATTGAACCCCGAATCTCATTCTAGTGTGCGTTTTTACATTTGGGTGGAAAAAAATTTCACCTCCTGGGCACAAAAATCCCTGACTCCGGCATCAGGAATTTTATTCCCAACAAAATCTTGATTTTTAATAATTATGATAAACACCATTTTTAAGGAAGAAATTCAACCCCGAATCTCATTCTGGTGTCCGTTTTTACATTTGGGTGGGGAAAAAATTTCACCTCCTGGGCACAAAAATCGGCATAAGGAATTTTCTTACCCAGACACCAAAAAAATCTTGATTTTTAAAAGCTATGAAAACACAATTTTTAAGGATGAAATTCAACCCCGAATCTCATTCTGGTGTCCGTTTTTAGATTTTCGTAAAAAAAAAACATTCACCTCCTGGGCACAAAAATCCCTGACTCCGGCATCAGGAATTTTCTTCCCCGCACACCAAAAAAATCTTGAATTTAAAATCTATTAAAAACACCATTTTGAAGGACGAAATTCAACCCCGAATCTCATTCTGGTGTCTATTTATATATTTGGGTTGAAAAAAAATTTCTCCTCCTGGGCACAAAAATCACCGGGACTTAAAAACCTGGTTGTTTGAATTGTCTGGCCTGGACTGAGGGATTTTAAATTAAATTAAATAAAATTAAATAAATTTGAAATTTGAAATTTGAAATTTGAAATTTGAAATAATTTGAATTTGAAATTTGAAATTTGAAATTTGAAATTTGAAATTTGAAATTTGAAATTTGAAATTTGAAACTTGAAATTTGAAATTTGAAATTTGAAATTTGAAATTTGAAATTTGAAATTTGAAATTTGAAATTTGAAATTTGAAATTTGAAATTTGAAATTTGAAATTTGCCTTGCCTTACTTTGCCTTGCCTTGCCTTGCCTTCGGCATTAGGAATTTTCTTCCCCGGACACCAAAAAATTCTTAATTTTTAAAAGCTATGAAAACACCATTTTTAAGGATGAAATTCAACCCCGAATCTCATTCTGGTATCCGTTTTTAGATTTTCGTAAAAAAAAACATTCACCTCCTGGGCACAAAAATCCCTGACTCCGGCATCAGGAATTTTCTTCCCCGCACACCAAAAAAAATCTTGAATTTAAAATCAATTAAAAACACCATTTTGAAGGACGAAATTCAACCCCGAATCTCATTCTGGTGTCTATTTATACATTTGGGTTGAAAAAAAATTTCACCTCCTGGGCACAAATATCGCCGGGACTTAAAAACCTGGTTGTTTGAATTGTCTGGCCTGGACTGAGGGATTTTAAATTAAATTAAATTAAATTAAAGAAATTTGAAATTTGAAATTTGAAATTTGAAATAATTTGAATTTGAAATTTGAAATTTGAAATAATTTGAAATTTGAAATTTGAAATTTGAAATTTGAAATTTGAAATTTGAAATTTGAAATTTGAAATTTGAAATTTGAAATTTGAAATTTGAAATTTGAAATTTGAAATTTGAAATTTGAAATTTGAAATTTGAAATTTGAAATTTGAAATTTGAAATTTGAAATTTGAAATTTGCCTTGCCTTGCTTTGCCTTGCCTTGCCTTGCCTTGCCTTCGGCATTAGGAATTTTCTTCCCCGGACACCAAAAAAATCTTGAATTTAAAATCTATGAAAAACACCATTTTGAAGGACGAAATTCAACCCCGAATCTCATTCTGGTGTCTATTTATACATTTGGGTGGGGAAAAAAATTCACCTCCTGGGCACAAAAATCGCCGGGACTTAAAAACGTGGTTTTTTCAATTGTCTGGCCTGGACTTTGGGATTTTAAATTAAATTAAATAAAATTAAAGAAGTTTGAAATTTGAAATTTGAAATTTGAAATTTGATATTTGAAATAATTTGAAATAATTTGAAATAATTTGAAATTTGAAATTTGAAATTTGAAATTTGAAATTTCAAATTTGAAATTTGAAATTTGAAATTTAAAATTTGAAATTTGAAATTTGAAATTTGAAATTTGAAATTTGAAATTTGAAATTTGAAATTTGAAATTTGAAATTTGAAATTTGAAATTTGAAATTTGAAATTTGAAATTTGAAATTTGAAATTTGAAATTATTTGCCTTGCCTTGCCTTGCTTTGCCTTGCCTTGCCTTGCCTTTGGCATTAGGAATTTTCTTCCCCGGACACCAAAAAATTCTTAATTTTTAAAAGCTATGAAAAACACCATTTTGAAGAATGAAATTCAACCCCGAATCTCATTCTAGTGTGCGTTTTTACTTTTGGGTGGAAAAAAATTTCACATCCTGGGCACAAAAATCCTTTACTCCGGCATCAGGAATTTTCTTCCCAACAAAATCTTGATTTTTAAAAATTATGATAAACACCATTTTTAAGGAACAAATTCAACCCCGAATCTCATTCTGGTGTCCGTTTTTACATTTGGGTGGAAAAAAAAATATTCACCTCCTGGGCCCAAAAATCCCTGACTCCGGCATCAGGAATTATCTTCCCTGGACACCAACAAAATCTTGATTTTTAAAAACTATGAAAAACACCATTTTGAAGGACGAAATTCAACCCCAAATCTAATTCTGGCATCCGTTTTTACATTTGGGTCAAAAAAAATATTCACCTCCTCGGCACAAAAATCCCTGACCCTGGCATCAGGAATTTTCTTCCCCGGACACCAAAAAAATCTTGATTTTTATAAACTATGAAAAACACCATTTTTAAGGAACAAATTCAACCCCGAATCTCATTCTGGTGTCCGTTTTTACATTTGGGTGGAAAAAAAATTTCACCTCCTGGGCACAAAAATCCCTGACTCCGGCATCAGGAATTTTCTTCCCCGGACACCAAAAAATTCTTAATTTTTAAAAGCTATGAAAAACACCATTTTGAAGAATGAAATTCAACCCCGAATCTCATTCTAGTGTGCATTTTTACATTTGGGTGGAAAAAAATTTCACATCCTGGGCACAAAAATCCCTTACTCCGGCATCAGGAATTTTCTTCCCAACAAAATCTTGATTTTTAAAAATTATGATAAAAACCATTTTTAAGGAACAAATTCAACCCCGAATCTCATTCTGGTGTCCGTTTTTACATTTGGGTGGAAAAAAAAATTTCACCTCCTGGGCACAAAAATCCCTGACTCCGGCATCAGTCATTTTCTTCCCAACAAAATCTTGATTTTTAAAAATTATGAAAAACACCATTTTTAAGGACAAAATTCAACCCTGAATCTATTCGGGTGTCCGTTTTTACATTTGAGTAAAAAAAAAAAATTCACCTCCTGGGCCCAAAATTCCCTGACTCCAGCATCAGGAATTATCTTCCCTGGACACCAAAAAAAATCTTGATTTTTAAAAACTATGAAAAACACCATTTTGAAGGACGATATTCAACCCCAAATCTAATTCTGGCATCCGTTTTTACATTTGGGTCAAAAAAAATATTCACCTCCTCGGCACAAAAATCCCTGACCCTGGCATCAGGAATTTTCTTCCCCGGACACCAAAAATATCTTGATTTTTATAAACTATGAAAAACACCATTTTTAAGGAACAAATTCAACCCCGAATCTCATTCTGGTGTCCGTTTTTACATTTGGGTGGAAAAAAAATTTCACCTACTGGGCACAAAAATCCCTGACTCCGGCATCAGGAATTTTCGTCCCCGGACACCAAAAAAATCTTGAATTTAAAATCTATGAAAAACACCATTTTGAAGGACGAAATTCAACCCCGAATCTCATTCTGGTGTCCGTTTTTGGATTTGAGTAAAAAAAAACATTCACCTCCTGGGCACAAAAATCCCTGACTCTGGCATCAGGAATTTTCTTCCCCGGACACCAAAAAAATCTTGAATTTAAAATCTATGAAAAACACCATTTTGAAGGACGAAATTCAACCCCGAATCTCATTCTGGTGTCTATTTATACATTTGGGTTGGAAAAAAATTTAACCTCCTGGGCACAAAAATCGCCGGGAGTTAAAAACCTGGTTGTTTGAATTGTCTGGCCAGGACTGAGGGATTTTAAATTAAATTAAATTAAATTAAAGAAATTTGAAATTTGAAATTTGAAATAATTTGAAATTTGAAATTTGAAATTTGAAATTTGAAATTTCAAATTTCAAATTTCAAATTTCAAATTTCAAATTTCAAATTTCAAATTTCAAATTTCAAATTTGAAATAATTTGAAATTTGAAATTTGAAATTTGAAATTTCAAATTTCAAATTTGAAATTTGAAATTTGAAATTTGAAATTTGAAATTTGAAATTTGAAATTTGAAATTTGAAATTTGAAATTTGAAATATGAAATTTGAAATTTGAAATTTGAAATTTGAAATTTGAAATTTGAAATTTGAAATTTGAAATTTGAAATTTGAAATTTGAAATTTGAAATTTGAAATTTGAAATTTGAAATTTGAAATTTGCCTTGCCTTGCCTTGCCTTGCCTTCGGCATTAGGAATTTTCTTCCCCATACACCAAAAAATTCTTAATTTTTAAAATTATGATAAACACCATTTTTAAGGAAGAAATTCAACCCCGAATCTCATTCTGATTTCCATTTTTACATTTGGGTGGGGAAAAAATTTCACCTCCTGGGCACAAAAATCCCTGACTCCGGCATCAGGAATTTTCTTCCCCGGACACCAAAAAAATCTTGATTTTTAAAAGCTATGAAAAACATCATTTTTAAGAATGAAATTCAAGCCCGAATTTCATTCTGGTGTGCGTTTTTACATTTGGGTGGAAAGTAATTTCACGTCCTGGGCACAAAAATCCCTGACCCTGGAATCAGGAATTTTCTTCCCCGGACACCAAAAAATTCTTAATTTTTAAAAGCTATGAAAAACACCATTTTGAAGAATGAAATTCAAACCCGAATCTCATTCTAGTGTGCGTTTTTACATTTGGGTGGAAAAAAATTTCACCTCCTGGGCACAAAAATCCCTGACTCCGGCATCAGGAATTTTCTTCCCAACAAAATCTTGATTTTTAAAAATTATGATAAACACCATTTTTAAGGAACAAATTCAACCCCGAATCTCATTCTGGTGTCCGTTTTTACATTTGGGTGGAAAAAAAAATTTCACCTCCTGGGCACAAAAATCCCTGACTCCGGCATCAGTCATTTTCTTCCCAACAAAATCTTGATTTTTAAAAATTACGAAAAACACCATTTTTAAGGACAAAATTCAACCCTGAATCTATTCGGGTGTCCGTTTTTACATTTGAGTCAAAAAAAAAAAAATTCACCTCCTGGGCACAAAAATCCCTGACTCCGGCATCAGGAATTTTCGTCCCCGGACACCAAAAAAATCTTGAATTTAAAATCTATGAAAAACACCATTTTGAAGGACGAAATTCAACCCCGAATCTCATTCTGGTGTCCGTTTTTGGATTTGAGTAAAAAAAACCATTCACCTCCTGGGCACAAAAATCCCTGACTCCGGCATCAGGAATTTTCTTCCCCGCACACCAAAAAAATCTTGAATTTAAAATCTATGAAAAACACCATTTTGAAGGACGAAATTCAACCCCGAATCTCATTCTGGTGTCTATTTATACATTTGGGTTGAAAAAAAATTTAACCTCCTGGGCACAAAAATCGCCGGGAGTTAAAAACCTGGTTGTTTGAATTGTCTGGCCAGGACTGAGGGATTTTAAATTAAATTAAATTAAATTAAAGAAATTTGAAATTTTAAATTTGAAATAATTTGAAATTTGAAATTTGAAATTTGAAATTTGAAATTTGAAATTTGAAATTTGAAATTTGAAATTTGAAATTTGAAATTTGAAATTTGAAATAATTTGAAATTTGAAATTTGAAATTTGAAATTTGAAATTTGAAATTTGAAATTTGAAATTTGAAATTTGAAATTTGAAATTTGAAATTTGAAATTTGAAATTTGAAATTTGAAATTTGAAATTTGAAATTTGAAATTTGAAATTTGAAATTTGAAATTTGAAATTTGAAATTTGAAATTTGCCTTGCCTTGCCTTGCCTTCGGCATTAGGAATTTTCTTCCCCATAAACCAAAAAATTCTTAATTTTTAAAATTATGATAAACACCATTTTTAAGGAAGAAATTCAACCCCGAATCTCATTCTGGTTTCCGTTTTTACATTTGGGTGGGGAAAAAATTTCACCTCCTGGGCACAAAAATCCCTGACTCCGGCATCAGGAATTTTCTTCCCAACAAAATCTTGATTTTTAAAAATTATGATAAACACCATTTTTAAGGAACAAATTCAACCCCGAATCTCATTCTGGTGTCCGTTTTTACATTTGGGTGGAAAAAAAAATTTCACCTCCTGGGCACAAAAATCCCTGACTCCGCCATCAGTCATTTTCTTCCCAACAAAATCTTGATTTTTAAAAATTATGAAAAACACCATTTTTAAGGACAAAATTCAACCCTGAATCTATTTGGGTGTCCGTTTTTACATTTGAGTCAAAAAAAAAAATTCACCTCCTGGGCCCAAAAATCCCTGACTCCGGCATCAGGAATTATCTTCCCTGGACACCAAAAAAATCTTGATTTTTAAAAACTATGAAAAACAGCATTTTGAAGGACGAAATTCAACCCCAAATCTAATTCTTGCATCAGTTTTTACATTTGGGTCAAAAAAAATATTCACCTCCTGGGCACAAAAATCCCTGACCCTGGCATCAGGAATTTTCTTCCCCGGACACCAAAAAAATCTTGATTTTTAAAAGCTATGAAAACACCATTTTTAAGGATGAAATTCAACCCTGAATCTCATTCTGGTATCCGTTTTTAGATTTTCGTAAAAAAAAACATTCACCTCCTGGGCACAAAAATCCCTGACTCCGGCATCAGGAATTTTCTTCCCCGCACACCAAAAAAATCTTGAATTTAAAATCTATTAAAAACACCATTTTGAAGGACGAAATTCAACCCCGAATCTCATTCTGGTGTCTATTTATACATTTGGGTTGAAAAAAAATTTCACCTCCTGGGCACAAATATCGCCGGGACTTAAAAACCTGGTTGTTTGAATTGTCTGGCCTGGACTGAGGGATTTTAAATTAAATTAAATAAAATTAAAGAAATTTGAAATTTGAAATTTGAAATTTGAAATTTGAAATAATTTGAATTTGAAATTTGAAATTTGAAATTTGAAATTTGAAATTTGAAATTTGAAATTTGAAATTTGAAATTTGAAATTTGAAATTTGAAATTTGAAATTTGAAATTTGAAATTTGAAATTTGAAATTTGAAATTTGAAATTTGAAATTTGCCTTGCCATGCTTTGCCTTGCCTTGCCTTGCCTTGCCTTCGGCATTAGGAATTTTCTTCCCCGGACACCAAAAAATTCTTAATTTTTAAAACCTATGAAAAACACCATTTTGAAGAATGAAATTCAACCCCGAATCTCATTCTAGTGTGCGTTTTTACATTTGGGTGGAAAAAAATTTCACCTCCTGGGCACAAAAATCCCTGACTCCGGCATCAGGAATTTTCTTCCCCGGACACCAAAAAATTCTTGATTTTTAAAAGCTATGAAAAACATCATTTTTAAGAATGAAATTCAAGCCCGAATTTCATTCTGGTGTGCGTTTTTACATTTGGGTGGAAAATAATTTCACCTCCTGGGCACAAAAGTCCCTGACTCCGGCATCAGGAATTTTCTTCCCCGCACACCAAAAAAATCTTGAATTTAAAATCTATGAAAAACACCATTTTGAAGGAGGAAATTCAACCCCGAATCTCATTCTGGTGTCTATTTATACATTTGGGTGGAAAAAAAATTTCACCTCCTGGGCACAAAAATCGCCGGGACTTAAAAACCTGGTTTTTTGAATTGTCTGGCCTGGACTTTGGGATTTTAAATTAAATTAAATAAAATTAAAGAAATTTGAAATTTGAAATTTGAAATTTGATATTTGAAATAATTTGAAATAATTTGAAATTTGAAATTTGAAATTTGAAATTTGAAATTTGAAATTTGAAATTTGAAATTTGAAATTTGCCTTGCCTTGCCTTGCTTTGCCTTGCCTTGCCTTGCCTTCGGTATTAGGAATTTTCTTCCCCGGACACAAAAAAATTCTTAATTTTCAAAAGCTATGAAAAACACCATTTTGAAGAATGAAATTCAACCCCGAATCTCATTCTAGTGTGCGTTTTTACATTTGGGTGGAAAAAAATTTCACCTCCTGGGCACAAAAATCCCTTACTCCGGCATCAGGAATTTTCTTCCCAACAAAATCTTGATTTTTAAAAATAATGATAAACACCATTTTTAAGGAAGAAATTCAACCCCGAATCTCATTCTGGTGTCCATTTTTACATTTGGGTGGAAAAAAAAATTTCACCTCCTGGGCACAAAAATCCCTGACTCCGGCATCAGGCATTTTCTTCCCAACAAAATCTTGATTTTTAAAAATTATCAAAAACACCATTTTTAAGGACAAAATTCAACCCTGAATCTATTCGGGTGTCTGTTTTTACATTTGAGTCAAAAAAAAAATTCACCTCCTGGGCCCAAAAATCCCTGACTCCGGCATCAGGAATTTTCTTCCCCGCACACCAAAAAAATCTTGAATTTAAAATCTATTAAAAACACCATTTTGAAGGACGAAATTCAACCCCGAATCTCATTCTGGTGTCTATTTATACATTTGGGTTGAAAAAAAATTTAACCTCCTGGGCACAAAAATCGCCGGGACTTAAAAACCTGGTTGTTTGAATTGTCTGGCCAGGACTGAGGGATTTTAAATTAAATTAAATAAAATTAAAGAAATTTGAAATTTGAAATTTGAAATAATTTGAAATTTGAAATTTGAAATTTGAAATTTGAAATTTGAAATTTGAAATTTGAAATTTGAAATTTGAAATTTGAAATTTGAAATTTGAAATTTGAAATTTGAAATTTGAAATTTGAAATTTGAAATTTGAAATTTGAAATTTGAAATTTGAAATTTGAAATTTGAAATTTGAAATTTGAAATTTGAAATTTGAAATTTGAAATTTGAAATTTGAAATTTGAAATTTGAAATTTGAAATTTGAAATTTGCCTTGCCTTGCTTTGCCTTGCCTTGCCTTGCCTTCGGCATTAGGAATTTTCTTTCCCGGACACCAAAAAAATCTTGATTTTTAAAAGCTATGAAAAACATCATTTTTAAGAATGAAATTCAAGCCCGAATTTCATTCTGGTGTGCGTTTTTACATTTGGGTGGAAAGTAATTTCACCTCCTGGGCACAAAAATCCCTGACCCTGGAATCAGGAATTTTCTTCCCCGGACACCAAAAAATTCTTAATTTTTAAAAGCTATGAAAAACACCATTTTGAAGAATGAAATTCAACCCCGAATCTCATTCTAGTGTGCGTTTTTACATTTGGGTGGAAAAAAATTTCACCTCCTGGGCACAAAAATCCCTGACTCCGGCATCAGGAATTTTCTTCCCAACAAAATCTTGATTTTTAAAAATTATGAAAAACACCATTTTTAAGGACAAAATTCAACCCTGAATCTATTCGGGTGTCCGTTTTTACATTTGAGTCAAAAAAAAAAATTCACCTCCTGGGCCCAAAAATCCCTGACTCCGGCATCAGGAATTATCTTCCCTGGACACCAAAAAAATCTTGATTTTTAAAAACTATGAAAAACACCATTTTGAAGGACGAAATTCAACCCCAAATCTAATTCTGGCATCCGTTTTTACATTTGGGTCAAAAAAAATATTCACTTCCTGGGCACAAAAATCCCTGACCCTGGCATCAGGAATTTTCTTCCCCGGACACCAAAAAAATCTTGATTTTTATAAACTATGAAAAACACCATTTTTAAGGAACAAATTGAACCCCGAATCTCATTCTGGTGTCCGTTTTTACATTTGGGTGGAAAAAAAATTTCACCTCCTGGGCACAAAAATCCCTGACTGCGGCATCAGGAATTTTCTTCCCAACAAAATCTTGATTTTTAAAAATTATGATAAAAACCATTTTTAAGGAACAAATTCAACCCCGAATCTCATTCTGGTGTCCGTTTTTACATTTGGGTGGAAAAAAAAATTTCACCTCCTGGGCACAAAAATCCCTGACTCCGGCATCAGTCATTTTCTTCCCAACAAAATCTTGATTTTTAAAAATTATGAAAAACACCATTTTTAAGGACAAAATTCAACCCTGAATCTATTCGGGTGTCCGTTTTTACATTTGAGTCAAAAAAAAAAATTCACCTCCTGGGCCCAAAAATCCCTGACTCCGGCATCAGGAATTATCTTCCCTGGACACCAAAAAAATCTTGATTTTTAAAAACTATGAAAAACACCATTTTGAAGGAGGAAATTCAACCCCAAATCTAATTCTGGCATCCGTTTTTACATTTGGGTCAAAAAAAATATTCACCTCCTGGGCACAAAAATCCCTGACCCTGGCATCAGGAATTTTCTTCCCCGGACACCAAAAAAATCTTGATTTTTATAAACTATGAAAAACACCATTTTTAAGGAACAAATTCAACCCCGAATCTCATTCTGGTGTCCGTTTTTACATTTGGGTGGGAAAAAAAATTCACCTCCTGGGCACAAAAATCCCTGACTCCGGCATCAGGAATTTTCTTCCCCGGACACCAAAAAATTCTTGATTTTTAAAAGCTATGAAAAACATCATTTTTAAGAATGAAATTCAAGCCCGAATTTCATTCTGGTGTGCGTTTTTACATTTCGTTGGAAAATAATTTCACCTCCTGGGCACAAAAGTCCCTGACTCCGGCATCAGGAATTTTCTTCCCCGGACACCAAAAAAATCTTGAATTTAAAATCTATGAAAAACACCATTTTGAAGGACGAAATTCAAGCCCGAATCTCATTCTGGTGTCTGTTTTTGGATTTGAGTAAAAAAAAACATTCACCTCCTGGGCACAAAAATCCCTGACTCCGGCATCAGGAATTTTCTTCCCCGCACACCAAAAAAATCTTGAATTTAAAATCTATTAAAAACACCATTTTGAAGGACGAAATTCAACCCCGAATCTCATTCTGGTGTCTATTTATACATTTGGGTTGAAAAAAAAATTCACCTCCTGTGCACAAAAATCGCCGGGACTTAAAAACCTGGTTGTTTGAATTGTCTGGCCTGGACTGAGGGATTTTAAATTAAATTAAATAAAATTAAAGAAATTTGAAATTTGAAATTTGAAATTTGAAATAATTTGAAATTTGAAATTTGAAATTTGAAATTTGAAATTTGAAATTTGAAATTTGAAATTTGAAATTTGAAATTTGCCTTGCCTTGCTTTGCCTTGCCTTGCCTTGCCTTCGGCATTAGGAATTTTCTTCCCCGGACACCAAAAAATTCTTAATTTTTAAAAGCTATGAAAAACACCATTTTGAAGAATGAAATTCAACCCCGAATCTCATTCTAGTATGCGTTTTTACATTTGGGTGGAAAAAAATTTCACCTCCTGGGCACAAAAATCCCTTACTCCGGCATCAGGAAGTTTCTTCCCAACAAAATCTTGATTTTTAAAAATTATGATAAACACCATTTTTAAGGAAGAAATTCAACCCCGAATCTCATTCTGGTGTCCGTTTTTATATTTGGGTGGAAAAAAAATTTCACGTCCTGGGCACAAAAATCCCTGACTCCGGCATCAGGAATTTTCTTTCCCGGACACCAAAAAATTCTTGATTTTTAAAAGCTATGAAAAACATCATTTTTAAGAATGAAATTCAAGCCCGAATTTCATTCTGGTGTGCGTTTTTACATTTGGGTGGAAAAAAATTTCACCTCCTGGCCACAAAAGTCCCTGACTCCGGCATCAGGAATTTTCTTCCCCGCACACCAAAAAAATCTTGAATTTAAAATCTATGAAAAACACCATTTTGAAGGATGAAATTCAACCCCGAATCTCATTCTGGTGTCTATTTATACATTTGGGTGGAAAAAAAATTTCACCTCCTGGGCACAAAAATCGCCGGGACTTAAAAACCTGGTTTTTTGAATTGTCTGGCCTGGACTTTGGGATTTTAAATTAAATTAAATAAAATTAAAGAAATTTGAAATTTGAAATTTGAAATTTGAAATTTGATATTTGAAATAATTTGAAATAATTTGAAATAATTTGAAATTTGAAATTTGAAATTTGAAATTTGAAATTTGAAATTTGAAATTTGAAATTTGAAATTTGAAATTTGAAATTTGAAATTTGCCTTGCCTTGCCTTGCCTTCGGCATTAGGAATTTTCTTCCCCATACACCAAAAAATTCTTAATTTTTAAAAGCTACGAAAAACACTATTTTTAAGAATGAAATTCAACCCCGAATCTCATTCTAGTGTGCGTTTTTACATTTGGGTGGAAAAAAATTTCACCTCCTGGGCACAAAAATCCCTGACTCCGGCATCAGGAATTTTATTCCCAACAAAATCTTGATTTTTAAAAATTATGATTAACACCATTTTTAAGGAAGAAATTCAACCCCGAATCTCATTCTGGTGTCTGTTTTTACATTTGGGTGGAGAAAAAAATTTCACCTCCTGGGCACAAAAATCCCTGACTCCGGCATCAGGAATTTTCTTTTCCGGACACCAAAAAAATCTTGATTTTTAAAAGCTATGAAAAACATCATTTTTAAGAATGAAATTCAAGCCCGAATTTCATTCTGGTGTGCGTTTTTACATTTGGGTGGAAAGTAATTTCAGCTCCTGGGCACAAAAATCCCTGACCCTGGCATCAGGAATTTTCTTCCCCGGACACCAAAAAAATCTATTTTTATAAACTATGAAAAACACCATTTTTAAGGAAGAAATTCAACCCCGAATTTCATTCTGGTGTCAGTTTTTACATTTGAGTCAATAAAAAAATTTCACCTCCTGGGCACAAAAATCCCTGACCCCAGCATCAGGAATTTTCTTCCCCGGACATGAAATAAATCTTGATTTTTAAAAGCTATGAAAAACACCATTTTTGAGAATGAAATTCAACCCCGAATCTCATTCTGGCGTCTGTTTATAAATTTGGGTGGAAAAAAAAATTTCACCTCCTGGGCACAAAAATCCCTGACTCCGGCATAAGCATTTTCTTCCCAACAAATCTTGATTTTTAAAAATGATGAAAAACACCATTTTTAAGGACAAAATTCAACCCTGAATCTATTCGGGTGTCTGTTTTTACATTTGAGTCAAAAAAATTTTTTCACCTCCTGGGCCCAAAAATCCCTGACTCCGGCATTAGGAATTTTCTTCCCTGGACACCAAAAAAATCTTCATTTTTAAAAACTATGAAAAACACCATTTTGAAGGACGAAATTCAACCGCAAATCTAATTCTGGCATCCGTTTTTACATTTGGGTCAAAAAAAATATTCACCTCCTGGGCACAAAAATCCCTGACCCTGGCATAAGGAATTTTCTTCCCCGGACACCAAAAAAATCTTGATTTTTAAAAGCAATGAAAAACACCATTTTTGAGAATGAAATTCAACCCCGAATCTCATTCTGGTGTCCGTTTTTAGATTTGGGTGGGAAAAAAATTTCACCTCCTGGGCACAAAAATCCCTGACCCCGGCATCAGGAATTTTCTTCCCCGCACACCAAAAAAATCTTGATTTTTAAATGCTATGAAAAATGACATTTTTAAGGACAAAAAGCAACCCCGAATCTCATTCTGGTGTCCGTTTTTAGATTTGAGTCAGAAATTTTTTTTCACCTCCTGGGCACAAAAATCGGCATAAGGAATTTCCTTACCCAGACACCAAAAAAATCTTGATTTTTAAAAGCAATGAAAAACACCATTTTTGAGAATGAAATTCAACCCCAAATCTAATTCTGGCATCCGTTTTTACATTTGGGTCAAAAAAAATATTCACCTCCTGGGCACAAAAATCCCTGACCCTGGCATCAGGAATTTTCTTCCCCGGACACCAAAAAAATCTTGATTTTTATAAACTATGAAAAACACCATTTTTAAGGAACAAATTCAACCCCGAATCTCATTCTGGTGTCCGTTTTTACATTTGGGTGGAAAAAAAATTTCACCTCCTGGGCACAAAAATCCCTGACTCCGGCATCAGGAATTTTCTTCCCCATACACCAAAAAATTCTTAATTTTTAAAAGCTATGAAAAACACCATTTTGAAGAATGAAATTCAACCCCGAATCTCATTCTAGTATGCGTTTTTACATTTGGGTGGAAAAAAATTTCACCTCCTGGGCACAAAAATCCCTTACTCCGGCATCAGGAAGTTTCTTCCCAACAAAATCTTGATTTTTAAAAATTATGATAAACACCATTTTTAAGGAAGAAATTCAACCCCGAATCTCATTCTGGTGTCCGTTTTTATATTTGGGTGGAAAAAAAATTTCACGTCCTGGGCACAAAAATCCCTGACTCCGGCATCAGGAATTTTCTTCCCCGGACACCAAAAAATTCTTGATTTTTAAAAGCTATGAAAAACATCATTTTTAAGAATGAAATTCAAGCCCGAATTTCATTCTGGTGTGCGTTTTTACATTTGGGTGGAAAAAAATTTCACCTCCTGGCCACAAAAGTCCCTGACTCCGGCATCAGGAATTTTCTTCCCCGCACACCAAAAAAATCTTGAATTTAAAATCTATGAAAAACACCATTTTGAAGGATGAAATTCAACCCCGAATCTCATTCTGGTGTCTATTTATACATTTGGGTGGAAAAAAAATTTCACCTCCTGGGCACAAAAATCGCCGGGACTTAAAAACCTAGTTTTTTGAATTGTCTGGCCTGGACTTTGGGATTTTAAATTAAATTAAATAAAATTAAAGAAATTTGAAATTTGAAATTTGAAATTTGAAATTTGAAATTTGAAATAATTTGAAATAATTTGAAATAATTATTTGAAATTTGAAATTTGAAATTTGAAATTTGAAATTTGAAATTTGAAATTTGAAATTTGAAATTTGAAATTTGAAATTTGAAATTTGAAATTTGAAATTTGAAATTTGAAATTTGAAATTTGAAATTTGCCTTGCCTTGCCTTGCCTTTGGCATTAGGAATTTTCTTCCCCATACACCAAAAAATTCTTAATTTTTAAAAGCTACGAAAAACACTATTTTTAAGAATGAAATTCAACCCCGAATCTCATTCTAGTGTGCGTTTTTACATTTGGGTGGAAAAAAATTTCACCTCCTGGGCACAAAAATCCCTGACTCCGGCATCAGGAATTTTATTCCCAACAAAATCTTGATTTTTAAAAATTATGATTAACACCATTTTTAAGGAAGAAATTCAACCCCGAATCTCATTCTGGTGTCTGTTTTTACATTTGGGTGGAGAAAAAAATTTCACCTCCTGGGCACAAAAATCCCTGACTCCGGCATCAGGAATTTTCTTTCCCGGACACCAAAAAAATCTTGATTTTTAAAAGCTATGAAAAACATCATTTTTAAGAATGAAATTCAAGCCCGAATTTCATTCTGGTGTGCGTTTTTACATTTGGGTGGAAAGTAATTTCACCTCCTGGGCACAAAAATCCCTGACCCTGGCATCAGGAATTTTCTTCCCCGGACACCAAAAAAATCTATTTTTATAAACTATGAAAAACACCATTTTTAAGGAAGAAATTCAACCCCGAATTTCATTCTGGTGTCAGTTTTTACATTTTAGTCAATAAAAAAATTTCACCTCCTGGGCACAAAAATCCCTGACCCCAGCATCAGGAATTTTCTTCCCCGGACATGAAATAAATCTTGATTTTTAAAAGCTATGAAAAACACCATTTTTGAGAATGAAATTCAACCCCGAATCTCATTCTGGCGTCTGTTTATAAATTTGGGTGGAAAAAAAAAATTCACCTCCTGGGCACAAAAATCCCTGACTCCGGCAAAAGCATTTTCTTCCCAACAAATCTTGATTTTTAAAAATGATGAAAAACACCATTTTTAAGGACAAAATTCAACCCTGAATCTATTCGGGTGTCTGTTTTTACATTTGAGTCAAAAAAATTTTTTCACCTCCTGGGCCCAAAAATCCCTGACTCCGGCATCAGGAATTTTCTTCCCTGGACACCAAAAAAATCTTCATTTTTAAAAACTATGAAAAACACCATTTTGAAGGACGAAATTCAACCGCAAATCTAATTCTGGTGTCCGTTTTTAGATTTGGGTGGGAAAAAAATTTCACCTCCTGGGCACAAAAATCCCTGACCCCGGCATCAGGAATTTTCTTCCCCGCACACCAAAAAAATCTTGATTTTTAAATGCTATGAAAAATGACATTTTTAAGGACAAAAAGCAACCCCGAATCTCATTCTGGTGTCCGTTTTTAGATTTGAGTCAGAAATTTTTTTTCACCTCCTGGGCACAAAAATCGGCATAAGGAATTTCCTTACCCAGACACCAAAAAAATCTTGATTTTTAAAAGCTATGAAAAATGACATTTTTAAGGACAAAGAGCAACCCCAAATCTAATTCTGGCATCCGTTTTTACATTTGGGTTGAAAAAAAATTTAACCTCCTGGGCACAAAAATCGCCGGGAGTTAAAAACCTGGTTGTTTGAATTGTCTGGCCAGGACTGAGGGATTTTAAATTAAATTAAATTAAATTAAAGAAATTTGAAATTTGAAATTTGAAATAATTTGAAATTTGAAATTTGAAATTTGAAATTTGAAATTTGAAATTTGAAATTTGAAATTTGAAATTTGATATTTGAAATAATTTGAAATAATTTGAAATAATTTGAAATATGAAATTTGAAATTTGAAATTTGAAATTTGAAATTTGCCTTGCCTTGCCTTGCCTTCGGTATTAGGAATTTTCTTCCCCGGACACCAAAAAATTCTTAATTTTCAAAAGCTATGAAAAACACCATTTTGAAGAATGAAATTCAACCCCGAATCTCATTCTAGTGTGCGTTTTTACATTTGGGTGGAAAAAAAATTCACCTCCTGGGCACAAAAATCCCTGACTCCGGCATCAGGAATTTTCTTCCCCGGACACCAAAAAATTCTTGATTTTTAAAAGCTATGAAAAACATCATTTTTAAGAATGAAATTCAAGCCCGAATTTCATTCTGGTGTGCGTTTTTACATTTGGGTGGAAAATAATTTCACCTCCTGGGCACAAAAATCCCTGACTCCGGCATCAGGCATTTTCTTCCCAACAAAATCTTGATTTTTAAAAATTATGAAAAACACCATTTTTAAGGACAAAATTCAACCCTGAATCTATTCGGGTGTCTGTTTTTACATTTGGGTCAAAAAAAATATTCACCTCCTTGGCCCAAAAATCCCTGACTCCGGCATCAGGAATTATCTTCCCTGGACACCAAAAAAATCTTGATTTTTAAAAACTATGAAAAACACCATTTTGAAGGACAAAATTCAACCGCAAATCAAATTCTGGCATCCGTTTTTACATTTGGGTCAAAAAAAATATTCACCTCCTGTGCACAAAAATCCCTGACCCTGGCATCAGGAATTTTCTTCCCCGGACACCAAAAAAATCTTGATTTTTAAAAGCTATGAAAACACCATTTTTAAGGATGAAATTCAACCCCGAATCTCATTCTGGTATCCGTTTTTAGATTTTCGTAAAAAAAAACATTCACCTCCTGGGCACAAAAATCCCTGACTCCGGCATCAGGAATTTTCTTCCCCGCACACCAAAAAAATCTTGATTTTTATAAACTATGAAAAACACCATTTTTAAGGAACAAATTCAACCCCGAATCTCATTCTGGTGTCCGTTTTTACATTTGGGTGGAAAAAAAAATTTCACCTCCTGGGCACAAAAATCCCTGACTCCGGCATCAGTCATTTTCTTCCCAACAAAATCTTGATTTTTAAAAATTATGAAAAACACCATTTTTAAGGACAAAATTCAACCCTGAATCTATTCGGGTGTCCGTTTTTACATTTGAGTCAAAAAAAAAAAATTCACCTCCTGGGCCCAAAAATCCCTGACTCCGGCATCAGGAATTATCTTCCCTGGACACCAAAAAAATCTTGATTTTTAAAAACTATGAAAAACACCATTTTGAAGGAGGAAATTCAACCCCAAATCTAATTCTGGCATCCGTTTTTACATTTGGGTCAAAAAAAATATTCACCTCCTGGGCACAAAAATCCCTGACCCTGGCATCAGGAATTTTCTTCCCCGGACACCAAAAAAATCTTGATTTTTATAAATTATGAAAAACACCATTTTTAAGGAACAAATTCAACCCCGAATCTCATTCTGGTGTCCGTTTTTACATTTGGGTGGAAAAAAAAATTCACCTCCTGGGCACAAAAATCCCTGACTCCGGCATCAGGAATTTTCTTCCCCGGACACCAAAAAATTCTTGATTTTTAAAAGCTATGAAAAACATCATTTTTAAGAATGAAATTCAAGCCCGAATTTCATTCTGGTGTGCGTTTTTACATTTCGTTGGAAAATAATTTCACCTCCTGGGCACAAAAGTCCCTGATTCCGGCATCAGGAATTTTCTTCCCCGGACACCAAAAAAATCTTGAATTTAAAATCTATGAAAAACACCATTTTGAAGGACGAAATTCAAGCCCGAATCTCATTCTGGTGTCCGTTTTTGGATTTGAGTAAAAAAAAACATTCACCTCCTGGGCACAAAAATCCCTGACTCCGGCATCAGGAATTTTCTTCCCCGCACACCAAAAAAATCTTGAATTTAAAATCTATTAAAAACACCATTTTGAAGGACGAAATTCAACCCCGAATCTCATTCTGGTGTCTATTTATACATTTGGATTGAAAAAAAAATTCACCTCCTGTGCACAAAAATCGCCGGGACTTAAAAACCTGGTTGTTTGAATTGTCTGGCCTGGACTGAGGGATTTTAAATTAAATTAAATAAAATTAAAGAAATTTGAAATTTGAAATTTGAAATAATTTGAAATTTGAAATTTGAAATTTGAAATTTGAAATTTGAAATTTGAAATTTGAAATTTGCCTTGCCTTGCTTTGCCTTGCCTTGCCTTGCCTTCGGCATTAGGAATTTTCTTCCCCGGACACCAAAAAATTCTTAATTTTTAAAAGCTATGAAAAACACCATTTTGAAGAATGAAATTCAACCCCGAATCTCATTCTAGTATGCGTTTTTACATTTGGGTGGAAAAAAATTTCACCTCCTGGGCACAAAAATCCCTTACTCCGGCATCAGGAAGTTTCTTCCCAACAAAATCTTGATTTTTAAAAATTATGATAAACACCATTTTTAAGGAAGAAATTCAACCCCGAATCTCATTCTGGTGTCCGTTTTTATATTTGGGTGGAAAAAAAATTTCACGTCCTGGGCACAAAAATCCCTGACTCCGGCATCAGGAATTTTCTTCCCCGGACACCAAAAAATTCTTGATTTTTAAAAGCTATGAAAAACATCATTTTTAAGAATGAAATTCAAGCCCAAATTTCATTCTGGTGTGCGTTTTTACATTTGGGTGGAAAAAAATTTCACCTCCTGGCCACAAAAGTCCCTGACTCCGGCATCAGGAATTTTCTTCCCCGCACACCAAAAAAATCTTGAATTTAAAATCTATGAAAAACACCATTTTGAAGGATGAAATTCAACCCCGAATCTCATTCTGGTGTCTATTTATACATTTGGGTGGAAAAAAAATTTCACCTCCTGGGCACAAAAATCGCCGGGACTTAAAAACCTGGTTTTTTGAATTGTCTGGCCTGGACTTTGGGATTTTAAATTAAATTAAATAAAATTAAAGAAATTTGAAATTTGAAATTTGAAATTTGAAATTTGATATTTGAAATAATTTGAAATAATTTGAAATAATTTGAAATTTGAAATTTGAAATTTGAAATTTGCCTTGCCTTGCCTTGCCTTCGGCATTAGGAATTTTCTTCCCCATACACCAAAAAATTCTTAATTTTTAAAAGCTACGAAAAACACTATTTTTAAGAATGAAATTCAACCCCGAATCTCATTCTAGTGTGCATTTTTACATTTGGGTGGAAAAAAATTTCACCTCCTGGGCACAAAAATCCCTGACTCCGGCATCAGGAATTTTATTCCCAACAAAATCTTGATTTTTAAAAATTATGATTAACACCATTTTTAAGGAAGAAATTCAACCCCGAATCTCATTCTGGTGTCTGTTTTTACATTTGGGTGGAGAAAAAAATTTCACCTCCTGGGCACAAAAATCCCTGACTCCGGTATCAGGAATTTTCTTTCCCGGACACCAAAAAAATCTTGATTTTTAAAAGCTATGAAAAACATCATTTTTAAGAATGAAATTCAAGCCCGAATTTCATTCTGGTGTGCGTTTTTACATTTGGGTGGAAAGTAATTTCACCTCCTGGGCACAAAAATCCCTGACCCTGGCATCAGGAATTTTCTTCCCCGGACACCAAAAAAATCTATTTTTATAAACTATGAAAAACACCATTTTTAAGGAAGAAATTCAACCCCGAATTTCATTCTGGTGTCAGTTTTTACATTTGAGTCAATAAAAAAATTTCACCTCCTGGGCACAAAAATCCCTGACCCCAGCATCAGGAATTTTCTTCCCCGGACATGAAATAAATCTTGATTTTTAAAAGCTATGAAAAACACCATTTTTGAGAATGAAATTCAACCCCGAATCTCATTCTGGCGTCTGTTTATAAATTTGGGTGGAAAAAAAAATTTCACCTCCTGGGCACAAAAATCCCTGACTCCGGCATAAGCATTTTCTTCCCAACAAATCTTGATTTTTAAAAATGATGAAAAACACCATTTTTAAGGACAAAATTCAACCCTGAATCTATTCGGGTGTCTGTTTTTACATTTGAGTCAAAAAAAATTTTTCACCTCCTGGGCCCAAAAATCCCTGACTCCGGCATCAGGAATTTTCTTCCCTGGACACCAAAAAAATCTTCATTTTTAAAAACTATGAAAAACACCATTTTGAAGGACGAAATTCAACCGCAAATCTAATTCTGGCATCCGTTTTTACATTTGGGTCAAAAAAAATATTCACCTCCTGGGCACAAAAATCCCTGACCCTGGCATAAGGAATTTTCTTCCCCGGACACCAAAAAAATCTTGATTTTTAAAAGCAATGAAAAACACCATTTTTGAGAATGAAATTCAACCCCGAATCTCATTCTGGTGTCCGTTTTTAGATTTGGGTGGGAAAAAAATTTCACCTCCTGGGCACAAAAATCCCTGACCCCGGCATCAGGAATTTTCTTCCCCGCACACCAAAAAAATCTTGATTTTTAAATGCTATGAAAAATGACATTTTTAAGGACAAAAAGCAACCCCGAATCTCATTCTGGTGTCCGTTTTTAGATTTGAGTCAGAAATTTTTTTTCACCTCCTGGGCACAAAAATCGGCATAAGGAATTTCCTTACCCAGACACCAAAAAAATCTTGATTTTTAAAAGCTATGAAAAATGACATTTTTAAGGACAAAGAGCAACCCCAAATCTAATTCTGGCATCCGTTTTTACATTTGGGTCAAAAAAAATATTCACCTCCTGGGCACAAAAATCCCTGACCCTGGCATCAGGAATTTTCTTCCCCGGACACCAAAAAAATCTTGATTTTTATAAACTATGAAAAACACCATTTTTAAGGAACAAATTCAACCCCGAATCTCATTCTGGTGTCCGTTTTTACATTTGGGTGGAAAAAAAATTTCACCTCCTGGGCACAAAAATCCCTGACTCCGGCATCAGGAATTTTCTTCCCCATACACCAAAAAATTCTTAATTTTTAAAAGCTATGAAAAACACCATTTTGAAGAATGAAATTCAACCCCGAATCTCATTCTAGTATGCGTTTTTACATTTGGGTGGAAAAAAATTTCACCTCCTGGGCACAAAAATCCCTTACTCCGGCATCAGGAAGTTTCTTCCCAACAAAATCTTGATTTTTAAAAATTATGATAAACACCATTTTTAAGGAAGAAATTCAACCCCGAATCTCATTCTGGTGTCCGTTTTTATATTTGGGTGGAAAAAAAATTTCACGTCCTGGGCACAAAAATCCCTGACTCCGGCATCAGGAATTTTCTTCCCCGGACACCAAAAAATTCTTGATTTTTAAAAGCTATGAAAAACATCATTTTTAAGAATGAAATTCAAGCCCGAATTTCATTCTAGTGTGCGTTTTTACATTTGGGTGGAAAAAAATTTCACCTCCTGGCCACAAAAGTCCCTGACTCCGGCATCATGAATTTTCTTCCCCGCACACCAAAAAAATCTTGAATTTAAAATCTATGAAAAACACCATTTTGAAGGATGAAATTCAACCCCGAATCTCATTCTGGTGTCTATTTATACATTTGGGTGGAAAAAAAATTTCACCTCCTGGGCACAAAAATCGCCGGGACTTAAAAACCTGGTTTTTTGAATTGTCTGGCCTGGACTTTGGGATTTTAAATTAAATTAAATAAAATTAAAGAAATTTGAAATTTGAAATTTGAAATTTGAAATTTGAAATTTGATATTTGAAATAATTTGAAATAATTTGAAATAATTTGAAATTTGAAATTTGAAATTTGAAATTTGAAATTTGAAATTTGAAATTTGAAATTTGAAATTTGAAATTTGAAATTTGAAATTTGCCTTGCCTTGCCTTGCCTTCGGCATTAGGAATTTTCTTCCCCATACACCAAAAAATTCTTAATTTTTAAAAGCTACGGAAAACACTATTTTTAAGAATGAAATTCAACCCCGAATCTCATTCTAGTGTGCGTTTTTACATTTGGGTGGAAAAAAATTTCACCTCCTGGGCACAAAAATCCCTGACTCCGGCATCAGGAATTTTATTCCCAACAAAATCTTGATTTTTAAAAATTATGATTAACACCATTTTTAAGGAAGAAATTCAACCCCGAATCTCATTCTGGTGTCTGTTTTTACATTTGGGTGGAGAAAAAAATTTCACCTCCTGGGCACAAAAATCCCTGACTCCGGCATCAGGAATTTTCTTTCCCGGACACCAAAAAAATCTTGATTTTTAAAAGCTGTGAAAAACATCATTTTTAAGAATGAAATTCAAGCCCGAATTTCATTCTGGTGTGCGTTTTTACATTTGGGTGGAAAGTAATTTCACCTCCTGGGCACAAAAATCCCTGACCCTGGCATCAGGAATTTTCTTCCCCGGACACCAAAAAAAATCTATTTTTATAAACTATGAAAAACACCATTTTTAAGGAAGAAATTCAACCCCGAATTTCATTCTGGTGTCAGTTTTTACATTTGAGTCAATAAAAAAATTTCACCTCCTGGGCACAAAAATCCCTGACCCCAGCATCAGGAATTTTCTTCCCCGGACATGAAATAAATCTTGATTTTTAAAAGCTATGAAAAACACCATTTTTGAGAATGAAATTCAACCCCGAATCTCATTCTGGCGTCTGTTTATAAATTTGGGTGGAAAAAAAAATTTCACCTCCTGGGCACAAAAATCCCTGACTCCGGCATAAGCATTTTCTTCCCAACAAATCTTGATTTTTAAAAATGATGAAAAACACCATTTTTAAGGACAAAATTCAACCCTGAATCTATTCGGGTGTCTGTTTTTACATTTGAGTCAAAAAAAATTTTTCACCTCCTGGGCCCAAAAATCCCTGACTCCGGCATCAGGAATTTTCTTCCCTGGACACCAAAAAAATCTTGATTTTTAAAAACTATGAAAAACACCATTTTGAAGGAGGAAATTCAACCGCAAATCTAATTCTGGCATCCGTTTTTACATTTGGGTCAAAAAAAATATTCACCTCCTGGGCACAAAAATCCCTGACCCTGGCATAAGGAATTTTCTTCCCCGGACACCAAAAAAATCTTGATTTTTAAAAGCAATGAAAAACACCATTTTTGAGAATGAAATTCAACCGCAAATCTAATTCTGGTGTCCGTTTTTAGATTTGGGTGGGAAAAAAATTTCACCTCCTGGGCACAAAAATCCCTGACCCCGGCATCAGGAATTTTCTTCCCCGCACACCAAAAAAATCTTGATTTTTAAATGCTATGAAAAATGACATTTTTAAGGACAAAAAGCAACCCCGAATCTCATTCTGGTGTCCGTTTTTAGATTTGAGTCAGAAATTTTTTTTCACCTCCTGGGCACAAAAATCGGCATAGGGAATTTCCTTACCCAGACACCAAAAAAATCTTGATTTTTAAAAGCTATGAAAAATGACATTTTTAAGGACAAAGAGCAACCCCAAATCTAATTCTGGCATCCGTTTTTACATTTGGGTTGAAAAAAAATTTAACCTCCTGGGCACAAAAATCGCCGGGAGTTAAAAACCTGGTTGTTTGAATTGTCTGGCCAGGACTGAGGGATTTTAAATTAAATTAAATTAAATTAAAGAAATTTGAAATTTGAAATTTGAAATTTGAAATTTGAAATTTGAAATTTGAAATTTGAAATTTGAAATTTGATATTTGAAATAATTTGAAATAATTTGAAATAATTTGAAATATGAAATTTGAAATTTGAAATTTGAAATTTGCCTTGCCTTGCCTTGCCTTCGGTATTAGGAATTTTCTTCCCCGGACACCAAAAAATTCTTAATTTTCAAAAGCTATGAAAAACACCATTTTGAAGAATGAAATTCAACCCCGAATCTCATTCTAGTGTGCGTTTTTACATTTGGGTGGAAAAAAAATTCACCTCCTGGGCACAAAAATCCCTGACTCCGGCATCAGGAATTTTCTTCCCCGGACACCAAAAAATTCTTGATTTTTAAAAGCTATGAAAAACATCATTTTTAAGAATGAAATTCAAGCCCGAATTTCATTCTGGTGTGCGTTTTTACATTTGGGTGGAAAATAATTTCACCTCCTGGGCACAAAAATCCCTGACTCCGGCATCAGGCATTTTCTTCCCAACAAAATCTTGATTTTTAAAAATTATGAAAAACACCATTTTTAAGGACAAAATTCAACCCTGAATCTATTCGGGTGTCTGTTTTTACATTTGGGTCAAAAAAAATATTCACCTCCTTGGCCCAAAAATCCCTGACTCCGGCATCAGGAATTATCTTCCCTGGACACCAAAAAAATCTTGATTTTTAAAAACTATGAAAAACACCATTTTGAAGGACAAAATTCAACCGCAAATCAAATTCTGGCATCCGTTTTTACATTTGGGTCAAAAAAAATATTCACCTCCTGTGCACAAAAATCCCTGACCCTGGCATCAGGAATTTTCTTCCCCGGACACCAAAAAAATCTTGATTTTTAAAAGCTATGAAAACACCATTTTTAAGGATGAAATTCAACCCCGAATCTCATTCTGGTATCCGTTTTTAGATTTTCGTAAAAAAAAACATTCACCTCCTGGGCACAAAAATCCCTGACTCCGGCATCAGGAATTTTCTTCCCCGCACACCAAAAAAAATCTTGAATTTAAAATCTATTAAAAACACCATTTTGAAGGACGAAATTCAACCCCGAATCTCATTCTGGTGTCTATTTATACATTTGGGTTGAAAAAAAATTTCACCTCCTGGGCACAAATATCGCCGGGACTTAAAAACCTGGTTGTTTGAATTGTCTGGCCTGGACTGAGGGATTTTAAATTAAATTAAATAAAATTAAAGAAATTTGAAATTTGAAATTTGAAATTTGAAATAATTTGAATTTGAAATTTGAAATTTGAAATTTGAAATTTGAAATTTGAAATTTGAAATTTGAAATTTGAAATTTGAAATTTGCCTTGCCTTGCTTTGCCTTGCCTTGCCTTGCCTTCGGCATTAGGAATTTTCTTCCCCGGACACCAAAAAATTCTTAATTTTTAAAACCTATGAAAAACACCATTTTGAAGAATGAAATTCAACCCCGAATCTCATTCTAGTGTGCGTTTTTACATTTGGGTGGAAAAAAATTTCACCTCCTGGGCACAAAAATCCCTGACTCCGGCATCAGGAATTTTCTTCCCCGGACACCAAAAAATTCTTGATTTTTAAAAGCTATGAAAAACATCATTTTTAAGAATGAAATTCAAGCCCGAATTTCATTCTGGTGTGCGTTTTTACATTTGGGTGGAAAATAATTTCACCTCCTGGGCACAAAAGTCCCTGACTCCGGCATCAGGAATTTTCTTCCCCGCACACCAAAAAAATCTTGAATTTAAAATCTATGAAAAACACCATTTTGAAGGACGAAATTCAACCCCGAATCTCATTCTGGTGTCTATTTATACATTTGGGTGGAAAAAAAATTTCATCTCCTGGGCACAAAAATCGCTGGGACTTAAAAACCTGGTTTTTTGAATTGTCTGGCCTGGACTTTGGGATTTTAAATTAAATTAAATAAAATTAAAGAAATTTGAAATTTGAAATTTGAAATTTGAAATTTGATATTTGAAATAATTTGAAATAATTTGAAATAATTTGAAATTTGAAATTTGAAATTTGAAATTTGAAATTTGAAATTTGAAATTTGAAATTTGAAATTTGCCTTGCCTTGCCTTGCTTTGCCTTGCCTTGCCTTGCCTTCGGTATTAGGAATTTTCTTCCCCGGACACCAAAAAATTCTTAATTTTCAAAAGCTATGAAAAACACCATTTTGAAGAATGAAATTCAACCCCGAATCTCATTCTAGTGTGCGTTTTTACATTTGGGTGGAAAAAAATTTCACCTCCTGGGCACAAAAATCCCTTACTCCGGCATCAGGAATTTTCTTCCCAACAAAATCTTGATTTTTAAAAATAATGATAAAGACCATTTTTAAGGAAGAAATTCAACCCCGAATCTCATTCTTGTGTCCATTTTTACATTTGGGTGGAAAAAAATATTTCACCTCCTGGGCACAAAAATCCCTGACTCCGGCATCAGGCATTTTCTTCCCAACAAAATCTTGATTTTTAAAAATTATGAAAAACACCATTTTTAAGGACAAAATTCAACCCCGAATCTATTCGGGGGTCTGTTTTTATATTTGAATCAAAAAAAAAATTTCACCTCCTGGGCCCAAAAATCCCTGACTCCGGCATCAGGAATTTTCTTCCCCGGACACCAAAAAATTCTTGATTTTTAAAAGCTATGAAAAACATCATTTTTAAGAATGAAATTCAAGCCTGAATTTCATTCTGGTGTGCGTTTTTACATTTCTTTGTAAAATAATTTCACCTCCTGGGCACAAAAGTCACTGACTGCGGCATCAGGAATTTTCTTCCCCGGACACCAAAAAAATCTTGAATTTAAAATCTATGAAAAACACCATTTTGAAGGACGAAATTCAACCCCGAATCTCATTCTGGTGTCCGTTTTTACATTTGGGTGGAAAAAAAAATATTCACCTCCTGGGCCCAAAAATCCCTGACTCCGGCATCAGGAATTATCTTCCCTGGACACCAACAAAATCTTGATTTTTAAAAACTATGAAAAACACCATTTTGAAGGACGAAATTCAACCCCAAATCTAATTCTGGCATCCGTTTTTACATTTGGGTCAAAAAAAATATTCACCTCCTCGGCACAAAAATCCCTGACCCTGGCATCAGGAATTTTCTTCGCCGGACACCAAAAAAATCTTGATTTTTATAAACTATGAAAAACACCATTTTTAAGGAACAAATTCAACCCCGAATCTCATTCTGGTGTCCGTTTTTACATTTGGGTGGAAAAAAAATTTCACCTCCTGGGCACAAAAATCCCTGACTCCGGCATCAGGAATTTTCTTCCCCGGACACCAAAAAATTCTTAATTTTTAAAAGCTATGAAAAACACCATTTTGAAGAATGAAATTCAACCCCGAATCTCATTCTAGTGTGCATTTTTACATTTGGGTGGAAAAAAATTTCACATCCTGGGCACAAAAATCCCTTACTCCGGCATCAGGAATTTTCTTCCCAACAAAATCTTGATTTTTAAAAATTATGATAAAAACCATTTTTAAGGAACAAATTCAACCCCGAATCTCATTCTGGTGTCCGTTTTTACATTTGGGTGGAAAAAAAAATTTCACCTCCTGGGCACAAAAATCCCTGACTCCGGCATCAGTCATTTTCTTCCCAACAAAATCTTGATTTTTAAAAATTATGAAAAACACCATTTTTAAGGACAAAATTCAACCCTGAATCTATTCGGGTGTCCGTTTTTACATTTGAGTCAAAAAAAAAAATTTACCTCCTGGGCCCAAAATTCCCTGACTCCAGCATCAGGAATTATCTTCCCTGGACACCAAAAAAATCTTGATTTTTAAAAACTATGAAAAACACCATTTTGAAGGACGATATTCAACCCCAAATCTAATTCTGGCATCCGTTTTTACATTTGGGTCAAAAAAAATATTCACCTCCTGGGCACAAAAATCCCTGACCCTGGCATCAGGAATTTTCTTCCCCGGACACCAAAAATATCTTGATTTTTATAAACTATGAAAAACACCATTTTTAAGGAACAAATTCAACCCCGAATCTCATTCTGGTGTCCGTTTTTACATTTGGGTGGAAAAAAAATTTCACCTACTGGGCACAAAAATCCCTGACTCCGAGATCAGGAATTTTCGTCCCCGGACACCAAAAAAATCTTGAATTTAAAATCTATGAAAAACACCATTTTGAAGGACGAAATTCAACCCCGAATCTCATTCTGGTGTCCGTTTTTGGATTTGAGTAAAAAAAAACTTTCACCTCCTGGGCACAAAAATCCCTGACTCCGGCATCAGGAATTTTCTTCCCCGCACACCAAAAAAATCTTGAATTTAAAATCTATGAAAAACACCATTTTGAAGGACGAAATTCAACCCCGAATCTCATTCTGGTGTCTATTTATACATTTGGGTTGGAAAAAAATTTAACCTCCTGGGCACAAAAATCGCCGGGAGTTAAAAACCTGGTTGTTTGAATTGTCTGGCCAGGACTGAGGGATTTTAAATTAAATTAAATTAAATTAAAGAAATTTGAAATTTGAAATAATTTGAAATTTGAAATTTGAAATTTGAAATTTGAAATTTGAAATTTGAAATTTGAAATTTGAAATTTGAAATTTGAAATTTGAAATTTGAAATTTGAAATAATTTGAAATTTGAAATTTGAAATTTGAAATTTGAAATTTGAAATTTGAAATTTGAAATTTGAAATTTGAAATTTGAAATTTGAAATTTGAAATTTGAAATTTGAAATTTGAAATTTGAAATTTGAAATTTGAAATTTGAAATTTGAAATTTGAAATATGAAATTTGAAATTTGAAATTTGAAATTTGAAATTTGAAATTTGAAATTTGAAATTTGAAATTTGAAATTTGAAATTTGAAATTTGAAATTTGAAATTTGAAATTTGAAATTTGAAATTTGAAATTTGAAATTTGAAATTTGAAATTTGAAATTTGAAATTTGCCTTGCCTTGCCTTGCCTTGCCTTCGGCATTAGGAATTTTCTTCCCCATACACCAAAAAATTCTTAATTTTTAAAATTATGATAAACACCATTTTTAAGGAAGAAATTCAACCCCGAATCTCATTCTGGTTTCCATTTTTACATTTGGGTGGGGAAAAAATTTCACCTCCTGGGCACAAAAATCCCTGACTCCGGCATCAGGAATTTTCTTCCCCGGACACCAAAAAAATCTTGATTTTTAAAAGCTATGAAAAACATCATTTTTAAGAATGAAATTCAAGCCCGAATTTCATTCTGGTGTGCGTTTTTACATTTGGGTGGAAAGTAATTTCACGTCCTGGGCACAAAAATCCCTGACCCTGGAATCAGGAATTTTCTTCCCCGGACACCAAAAAATTCTTAATTTTTAAAAGCTATGAAAAACACCATTTTGAAGAATGAAATTCAACCCCGAATCTCATTCAAGTGTGCGTTTTTACATTTGGGTGGAAAAAAATTTCACCTCCTGGGCACAAAAATCCCTGACTCCGGCATCAGGAATTTTCTTCCCAACAAAATCTTGATTTTTAAAAATTATGATAAACACCATTTTTAAGGAACAAATTCAACCCCGAATCTCATTCTGGTGTCCGTTTTTACATTTGGGTGGAAAAAAAAATTTCACCTCCTGGGCACAAAAATCCCTGACTCCGGCATCAGTCATTTTCTTCCCAACAAAATCTTGATTTTTAAAAATTATGAAAAACACCATTTTTAAGGACAAAATTCAACCCTGAATCTATTCGGGTGTCCGTTTTTACATTTGAGTCAAAAAAAAAATTCACCTCCTGGGCACAAAAATCCCTGACTCCGGCATCAGGAATTTTCGTCCCCGGACACCAAAAAAATCTTGAATTTCAAATCTATGAAAAACACCATTTTGAAGGACGAAATTCAACCCCGAATCTCATTCTGGTGTCCGTTTTTGGATTTGAGTAAAAAAAACCATTCACCTCCTGGGCACAAAAATCCCTGACTCCGGCATCAGGAATTTTCTTCCCCGCACACCAAAAAAATCTTGAATTTAAAATCTATGAAAAACACCATTTTGAAGGACGAAATTCAACCCCGAATCTCATTCTGGTGTCTATTTATACATTTGGGTTGAAAAAAAATTTAACCTCCTGGGCACAAAAATCGCCGGGAGTTAAAAACCTGGTTGTTTGAATTGTCTGGCCAGGACTGAGGGATTTAAAATTAAATTAAATTAAATTAAAGAAATTTGAAATTTGAAATTTGAAATAATTTGAAATTTGAAATTTGAAATTTGAAATTTGAAATTTGAAATTTGAAATTTGAAATTTGAAATTTGAAATTTGAAATTTGAAATTTGAAATTTGAAATTTGAAATTTGAAATTTGAAATTTGAAATTTGAAATTTGAAATTTGAAATAATTTGAAATTTGAAATTTGAAATTTGAAATTTGAAATTTGAAATTTGAAATTTGAAATTTGAAATTTGAAATTTGAAATTTGAAATTTGAAATTTGAAATTTGAAATTTGAAATTTGAAATTTGAAATTTGAAATTTGAAATTTGAAATTTGAAATTTGAAATTTGAAATTTGAAATTTGAAATTTGAAATTTGAAATTTGAAATTTGAAATTTGAAATTTGAAATTTGAAATTTGCCTTGCCTTGCCTTCGGCATTAGGAATTTTCTTCCCCATACACCAAAAAATTCTTAATTTTTAAAATTATGATAAACACCATTTTTAAGGAAGAAATTCAACCCCGAATCTCATTCTGGTTTCCGTTTTTACATTTGGGTGGGGAAAAAATTTCACCTCCTGGGCACAAAAATCCCTGACTCCGGCATCAGGAATTTTCTTCCCAACAAAATCTTGATTTTTAAAAATTATGATAAACACCATTTTTAAGGAACAAATTCAACCCCGAATCTCATTCTGGTGTCCGTTTTTACATTTGGGTGGAAAAAAAAATTTCACCTCCTGGGCACAAAAATCCCTGACTCCGGCATCAGTCATTTTCTTCCCAACAAAATCTTGATTTTTAAAAATTATGAAAAACACCATTTTTAAGGACAAAATTCAACCCTGAATCTATTCGGGTGTCCGTTTTTACATTTGAGTCAAAAAAAAAAAATTCACCTCCTGGGCCCAAAAATCCCTGACTCCGGCATCAGGAATTATCTTCCCTGGACACCAAAAAAATCTTGATTTTTAAAAACTATGAAAAACACCATTTTGAAGGAGGAAATTCAACCCCAAATCTAATTCTGGCATTCGTTTTTACATTTGGGTCAAAAAAAATATTCACCTCCTGGGCACAAAAATCCCTGACCCTGGCATCAGGAATTTTCTTCCCCGGACACCAAAAAAATCTTGATTTTTATAAACTATGAAAAACACCATTTTTAAGGAACAAATTCAACCCCGAATCTCATTCTGGTGTCCGTTTTTACATTTGGGTGGGAAAAAAAATTCACCTCCTGGGCACAAAAATCCCTGACTCCGGCATCAGGAATTTTCTTCCCCGGACACCAAAAAATTCTTGATTTTTAAAAGCTATGAAAAACATCATTTTTAAGAATGAAATTCAAGCCCGAATTTCATTCTGGTGTGCGTTTTTACATTTCGTTGGAAAATAATTTCACCTCCTGGGCACAAAAGTCCCTGACTCCGGCATCAGGAATTTTCTTCCCCGGACACCAAAAAAATCTTGAATTTAAAATCTATGAAAAACACCATTTTGAAGGACGAAATTCAAGCCCGAATCTCATTCTGGTGTCCGTTTTTGGATTTGAGTAAAAAAAAACATTCACCTCCTGGGCACAAAAATCCCTGACTCCGGCATCAGGAATTTTCTTCCCCGCACACCAAAAAAATCTTGAATTTAAAATCTATTAAAAACACCATTTTGAAGGACGAAATTCAACCCCGAATCTCATTCTGGTGTCTATTTATACATTTGGGTTGAAAAAAAAATTCACCTCCTGTGCACAAAAATCGCCGGGACTTAAAAACCTGGTTGTTTGAATTGTCTGGCCTGGACTGAGGGATTTTAAATTAAATTAAATAAAATTAAAGAAATTTGAAATTTGAAATTTGAAATTTGAAATAATTTGAAATTTGAAATTTGAAATTTGAAATTTGAAATTTGAAATTTGAAATTTGAAATTTGAAATTTGCCTTGCCTTGCTTTGCCTTGCCTTGCCTTGCCTTCGGCATTAGGAATTTTCTTCCCCGGACACCAAAAAATTCTTAATTTTTAAAAGGTATGAAAAACACCATTTTGAAGAATGAAATTCAACCCCGAATCTCATTCTAGTATGCGTTTTTACATTTGGGTGGAAAAAAATTTCACCTCCTGGGCACAAAAATCCCTTACTCCGGCATCAGGAAGTTTCTTCCCAACAAAATCTTGATTTTTAAAAATTATGATAAACACCATTTTTAAGGAAGAAATTCAACCCCGAATCTCATTCTGGTGTCCGTTTTTATATTTGGGTGGAAAAAAAATTTCACGTCCTGGGCACAAAAATCCCTGACTCCGGCATCAGGAATTTTCTTTCCCGGACACCAAAAAATTCTTGATTTTTAAAAGCTATGAAAAACATCATTTTTAAGAATGAAATTCAAGCCCGAATTTCATTCTGGTGTGCGTTTTTACATTTGGGTGGAAAAAAATTTCACCTCCTGGCCACAAAAGTCCCTGACTCCGGCATCAGGAATTTTCTTCCCCGCACACCAAAAAAATCTTGAATTTAAAATCTATGAAAAACACCATTTTGAAGGATGAAATTCAACCCCGAATCTCATTCTGGTGTCTATTTATACATTTGGGTGGAAAAAAAATTTCACCTCCTGGGCACAAAAATCGCCGGGACTTAAAAACCTGGTTTTTTGAATTGTCTGGCCTGGACTTTGGGATTTTAAATTAAATTAAATAAAATTAAAGAAATTTGAAATTTGAAATTTGAAATTTGAAATTTGATATTTGAAATAATTTGAAATAATTTGAAATAATTTGAAATTTGAAATTTGAAATTTGAAATTTGAAATTTGAAATTTGAAATTTGAAATTTGAAATTTGAAATTTGAAATTTGAAATTTGAAATTTGCCTTGCCTTGCCTTGCCTTCGGCATTAGGAATTTTCTTCCCCATACACCAAAAAATTCTTAATTTTTAAAAGCTACGAAAAACACTATTTTTAAGAATGAAATTCAACCCCGAATCTCATTCTAGTGTGCGTTTTTACATTTGGGTGGAAAAAAATTTCACCTCCTGGGCACAAAAATCCCTGACTCCGGCATCAGGAATTTTATTCCCAACAAAATCTTGATTTTTAAAAATTATGATTAACACCATTTTTAAGGAAGAAATTCAACCCCGAATCTCATTCTGGTGTCTGTTTTTACATTTGGGTGGAGAAAAAAATTTCACCTCCTGGGCACAAAAATCCCTGACTCCGGCATCAGGAATTTTCTTTTCCGGACACCAAAAAAATCTTGATTTTTAAAAGCTATGAAAAACATCATTTTTAAGAATGAAATTCAAGCCCGAATTTCATTCTGGTGTGCGTTTTTACATTTGGGTGGAAAGTAATTTCAGCTCCTGGGCACAAAAATCCCTGACCCTGGCATCAGGAATTTTCTTCCCCGGACACCAAAAAAATCTATTTTTATAAACTATGAAAAACACCATTTTTAAGGAAGAAATTCAACCCCGAATTTCATTCTGGTGTCAGTTTTTACATTTGAGTCAATAAAAAAATTTCACCTCCTGGGCACAAAAATCCCTGACCCCAGCATCAGGAATTTTCTTCCCCGGACATGAAATAAATCTTGATTTTTAAAAGCTATGAAAAACACCATTTTTGAGAATGAAATTCAACCCCGAATCTCATTCTGGCGTCTGTTTATAAATTTGGGTGGAAAAAAAAATTTCACCTCCTGGGCACAAAAATCCCTGACTCCGGCATAAGCATTTTCTTCCCAACAAATCTTGATTTTTAAAAATGATGAAAAACACCATTTTTAAGGACAAAATTCAACCCTGAATCTATTCGGGTGTCTGTTTTTACATTTGAGTCAAAAAAAATTTTTCACCTCCTGGGCCCAAAAATCCCTGACTCCGGCATTAGGAATTTTCTTCCCTGGACACCAAAAAAATCTTCATTTTTAAAAACTATGAAAAACACCATTTTGAAGGACGAAATTCAACCGCAAATCTAATTCTGGCATCCGTTTTTACATTTGGGTCAAAAAAAATATTCACCTCCTGGGCACAAAAATCCCTGACCCTGGCATAAGGAATTTTCTTCCCCGGACACCAAAAAAATCTTGATTTTTAAAAGCAATGAAAAACACCATTTTTGAGAATGAAATTCAACCCCGAATCTCATTCTGGTGTCCGTTTTTAGATTTGGGTGGGAAAAAAATTTCACCTCCTGGGCACAAAAATCCCTGACCCCGGCATCAGGAATTTTCTTCCCCGCACACCAAAAAAATCTTGATTTTTAAATGCTATGAAAAATGACATTTTTAAGGACAAAAAGCAACCCCGAATCTCATTCTGGTGTCCGTTTTTAGATTTGAGTCAGAAATTTTTTTTCACCTCCTGGGCACAAAAATCGGCATAAGGAATTTCCTTACCCAGACACCAAAAAAATCTTGATTTTTAAAAGCAATGAAAAACACCATTTTTGAGAATGAAATTCAACCCCAAATCTAATTCTGGCATCCGTTTTTACATTTGGGTCAAAAAAAATATTCACCTCCTGGGCACAAAAATCCCTGACCCTGGCATCAGGAATTTTCTTCCCCGGACACCAAAAAAATCTTGATTTTTATAAACTATGAAAAACACCATTTTTAAGGAACAAATTCAACCCCGAATCTCATTCTGGTGTCCGTTTTTACATTTGGGTGGAAAAAAAATTTCACCTCCTGGGCACAAAAATCCCTGACTCCGGCATCAGGAATTTTCTTCCCCATACACCAAAAAATTCTTAATTTTTAAAAGCTATGAAAAACACCATTTTGAAGAATGAAATTCAACCCCGAATCTCATTCTAGTATGCGTTTTTACATTTGGGTGGAAAAAAATTTCACCTCCTGGGCACAAAAATCCCTTACTCCGGCATCAGGAAGTTTCTTCCCAACAAAATCTTGATTTTTAAAAATTATGATAAACACCATTTTTAAGGAAGAAATTCAACCCCGAATCTCATTCTGGTGTCCGTTTTTATATTTGGGTGGAAAAAAAATTTCACGTCCTGGGCACAAAAATCCCTGACTCCGGCATCAGGAATTTTCTTCCCCGGACACCAAAAAATTCTTGATTTTTAAAAGCAATGAAAAACATCATTTTTAAGAATGAAATTCAAGCCCGAATTTCATTCTGGTGTGCGTTTTTACATTTGGGTGGAAAAAAATTTCACCTCCTGGCCACAAAAGTCCCTGACTCCGGCATCAGGAATTTTCTTCCCCGCACACCAAAAAAATCTTGAATTTAAAATCTATGAAAAACACCATTTTGAAGGATGAAATTCAACCCCGAATCTCATTCTGGTGTCTATTTATACATTTGGGTGGAAAAAAAATTTCACCTCCTGGGCACAAAAATCGCCGGGACTTAAAAACCTAGTTTTTTGAATTGTCTGGCCTGGACTTTGGGATTTTAAATTAAATTAAATAAAATTAAAGAAATTTGAAATTTGAAATTTGAAATTTGAAATTTGAAATTTGAAATAATTTGAAATAATTTGAAATAATTTGAAATTTGAAATTTGAAATTTGAAATTTGAAATTTGAAATTTGAAATTTGAAATTTGAAATTTGAAATTTGAAATTTGAAATTTGAAATTTGAAATTTGAAATTTGCCTTGCCTTGCCTTGCCTTCGGCATTAGGAATTTTCTTCCCCATACACCAAAAAATTCTTAATTTTTAAAAGCTACGAAAAACACTATTTTTAAGAATGAAATTCAACCCCGAATCTCATTCTAGTGTGCGTTTTTACATTTGGGTGGAAAAAAATTTCACCTCCTGGGCACAAAAATCCCTGACTCCGGCATCAGGAATTTTATTCCCAACAAAATCTTGATTTTTAAAAATTATGATTAACACCATTTTTAAGGAAGAAATTCAACCCCGAATCTCATTCTGGTGTCTGTTTTTACATTTGGGTGGAGAAAAAAATTTCACCTCCTGGGCACAAAAATCCCTGACTCCGGCATCAGGAATTTTCTTTCCCGGACACCAAAAAAATCTTGATTTTTAAAAGCTATGAAAAACATCATTTTTAAGAATGAAATTCAAGCCCGAATTTCATTCTGGTGTGCGTTTTTACATTTGGGTGGAAAGTAATTTCACCTCCTGGGCACAAAAATCCCTGACCCTGGCATCAGGAATTTTCTTCCCCGGACACCAAAAAAATCTATTTTTATAAACTATGAAAAACACCATTTTTAAGGAAGAAATTCAACCCCGAATTTCATTCTGGTGTCAGTTTTTACATTTTAGTCAATAAAAAAAATTCACCTCCTGGGCACAAAAATCCCTGACCCCAGCATCAGGAATTTTCTTCCCCGGACATGAAATAAATCTTGATTTTTAAAAGCTATGAAAAACACCATTTTTGAGAATGAAATTCAACCCCGAATCTCATTCTGGCGTCTGTTTATAAATTTGGGTGGAAAAAAAAATTTCACCTCCTGGGCACAAAAATCCCTGACTCCGGCATAAGCATTTTCTTCCCAACAAATCTTGATTTTTAAAAATGATGAAAAACACCATTTTTAAGGACAAAATTCAACCCTGAATCTATTCGGGTGTCTGTTTTTACATTTGAGTCAAAAAAATTTTTTCACCTCCTGGGCCCAAAAATCCCTGACTCCGGCATCAGGAATTTTCTTCCCTGGACACCAAAAAAATCTTCATTTTTAAAAACTATGAAAAACACCATTTTGAAGGACGAAATTCAACCGCAAATCTAATTCTGGCATCCGTTTTTACATTTGGGTCAAAAAAAATATTCACCTCCTGGGCACAAAAATCCCTGACCCTGGCATAAGGAATTTTCTTCCCCGGACACCAAAAAAATCTTGATTTTTAAAAGCAATGAAAAACACCATTTTTGAGAATGAAATTCAACCCCGAATCTCATTCTGGTGTCCGTTTTTAGATTTGGGTGGGAAAAAAATTTCACCTCCTGGGCACAAAAATCCCTGACCCCGGCATCAGGAATTTTCTTCCCCGCACACCAAAAAAATCTTGATTTTTAAATGCTATGAAAAATGACATTTTTAAGGACAAAAAGCAACCCCGAATCTCATTCTGGTGTCCGTTTTTAGATTTGAGTCAGAAATTTTTTTTCACCTCCTGGGCACAAAAATCGGCATAAGGAATTTCCTTACCCAGACACCAAAAAAATCTTGATTTTTAAAAGCTATGAAAAATGACATTTTTAAGGACAAAGAGCAACCCCAAATCTAATTCTGGCATCCGTTTTTACATTTGGGTTGAAAAAAAATTTAACCTCCTGGGCACAAAAATCGCCGGGAGTTAAAAACCTGGTTGTTTGAATTGTCTGGCCAGGACTGAGGGATTTTAAATTAAATTAAATTAAATTAAAGAAATTTGAAATTTGAAATTTGAAATAATTTGAAATTTGAAATTTGAAATTTGAAATTTGAAATTTGAAATTTGAAATTTGAAATTTGAAATTTGATATTTGAAATAATTTGAAATAATTTGAAATAATTTGAAATATGAAATTTGAAATTTGAAATTTGAAATTTGAAATTTGCCTTGCCTTGCCTTGCCTTCGGTATTAGGAATTTTCTTCCCCGGACACCAAAAAATTCTTAATTTTCAAAAGCTATGAAAAACACCATTTTGAAGAATGAAATTCAACCCCGAATCTCATTCTAGTGTGCGTTTTTACATTTGGGTGGAAAAAAAATTCACCTCCTGGGCACAAAAATCCCTGACTCCGGCATCAGGAATTTTCTTCCCCGGACACCAAAAAATTCTTGATTTTTAAAAGCTATGAAAAACATCATTTTTAAGAATGAAATTCAAGCCCGAATTTCATTCTGGTGTGCGTTTTTACATTTGGGTGGAAAATAATTTCACCTCCTGGGCACAAAAATCCCTGACTCCGGCATCAGGCATTTTCTTCCCAACAAAATCTTGATTTTTAAAAATTATGAAAAACACCATTTTTAAGGACAAAATTCAACCCTGAATCTATTCGGGTGTCTGTTTTTACATTTGGGTCAAAAAAAATATTCACCTCCTTGGCCCAAAAATCCCTGACTCCGGCATCAGGAATTATCTTCCCTGGACACCAAAAAAATCTTGATTTTTAAAAACTATGAAAAACACCATTTTGAAGGACAAAATTCAACCGCAAATCAAATTCTGGCATCCGTTTTTACATTTGGGTCAAAAAAAATATTCACCTCCTGTGCACAAAAATCCCTGACCCTGGCATCAGGAATTTTCTTCCCCGGACACCAAAAAAATCTTGATTTTTAAAAGCTATGAAAACACCATTTTTAAGGATGAAATTCAACCCCGAATCTCATTCTGGTATCCGTTTTTAGATTTTCGTAAAAAAAAACATTCACCTCCTGGGCACAAAAATCCCTGACTCGGCATCAGGAATTTTCTTCCCCGCACACCAAAAAAAATCTTGAATTTAAAATCTATTAAAAACACCATTTTGAAGGACGAAATTCAACCCCGAATCTCATTCTGGTGTCTATTTATACATTTGGGTTGAAAAAAAATTTCACCTCCTGGGCACAAATATCGCCGGGACTTAAAAACCTGGTTGTTTGAATTGTCTGGCCTGGACTGAGGGATTTTAAATTAAATTAAATAAAATTAAAGAAATTTGAAATTTGAAATTTGAAATTTGAAATAATTTGAATTTGAAATTTGAAATTTGAAATTTGAAATTTGAAATTTGAAATTTGAAATTTGAAATTTGAAATTTGAAATTTGAAATTTGAAATTTGAAATTTGAAATTTGAAATTTGAAATTTGCCTTGCCTTGCTTTGCCTTGCCTTGCCTTGCCTTCGGCATTAGGAATTTTCTTCCCCGGACACCAAAAAATTCTTAATTTTTAAAACCTATGAAAAACACCATTTTGAAGAATGAAATTCAACCCCGAATCTCATTCTAGTGTGCGTTTTTACATTTGGGTGGAAAAAAATTTCACCTCCTGGGCACAAAAATCCCTGACTCCGGCATCAGGAATTTTCTTCCCCGGACACCAAAAAATTCTTGATTTTTAAAAGCTATGAAAAACATCATTTTTAAGAATGAAATTCAAGCCCGAATTTCATTCTGGTGTGCGTTTTTACATTTGGGTGGAAAATAATTTCACCTCCTGGGCACAAAAGTCCCTGACTCCGGCATCAGGAATTTTCTTCCCCGCACACCAAAAAAATCTTGAATTTAAAATCTATGAAAAACACCATTTTGAAGGACGAAATTCAACCCCGAATCTCATTCTGGTGTCTATTTATACATTTGGGTGGAAAAAAAATTTCGTCTCCTGGGCACAAAAATCGCCGGGACTTAAAAACCTGGTTTTTTGAATTGTCTGGCCTGGACTTTGGGATTTTAAATTAAATTAAATAAAATTAAAGAAATTTGAAATTTGAAAATTGAAATTTGAAATTTGAAATTTGATATTTGAAATAATTTGAAATAATTTGAAATAATTTGAAATAATTTGAAATTTGAAATTTGAAATTTGAAATTTGAAATTTGAAATTTGAAATTTGAAATTTGAAATTTGCCTTGCCTTGCCTTGCTTTGCCTTGCCTTGCCTTGCCTTCGGTATTAGGAATTTTCTTCCCCGGACACCAAAAAATTCTTAATTTTCAAAAGCTATGAAAAACACCATTTTGAAGAATGAAATTCAACCCCGAATCTCATTCTAGTGTGCGTTTTTACATTTGGGTGGAAAAAAATTTCACCTCCTGGGCACAAAAATCCCTTACTCCGGCATCAGGAATTTTCTTCCCAACAAAATCTTGATTTTTAAAAATAATGATAAAGACCATTTTTAAGGAAGAAATTCAACCCCGAATCTCATTCTTGTGTCCATTTTTACATTTGGGTGGAAAAAAAAATTTCACCTCCTGGGCACAAAAATCCCTGACTCCGGCATCAGGCATTTTCTTCCCAAAAAATCTTGATTTTTAAAAATTATGAAAAACACCATTTTTAAGGACAAAATTCAACCCTGAATCTATTCGGGTGTCTGCTTTTACATTTGAGTCAAAAAAAAAATTCACCTCCTGGGCCCAAAAATCCCTGACTCCGGCATCAGGAATTATCTTCCCTGGACACCAAAAAAAATCTTGATTTTTAAAAACTATGAAAAACACCATTTTGAAGGACGAAATTCAACCGCAAATCTAATTCTGGCATCCGTTTTTACATTTGGGTCAAAAAAAATATTCACCTCCTGGGCACAAAAACCCCTGACCCTGGCATCAGGAATTTTCTTCCCCGAACACCAAAAAAAATCTTGATTTTTATAAACTATGAAAAACACCATTTTTAAGGAACAAATTCAACCCCGAATCTCATTCGGGTGTCCGTTTTTACATTTGGGTGGAAAAAAAATTTCACCTCCTGGGCACAAAAATCCCTGACTCCGGCATCAGGAATTTTCTTCCCCGGACACCAAAAAATTCTTGATTTTTAAAAGCTATGAAAAACATCATTTTTAAGAATGAAATTCAAGCCTGAATTTCATTCTGGTGTGCGTTTTTACATTTCTTTGTAAAATAATTTCACCTCCTGGGCACAAAAGTCACTGACTGCGGCATCAGGAATTTTCTTCCCTGGACACCAAAAAAATCTTGAATTTAAAATCTATGAAAAACACCATTTTGAAGGACGAAATTCAACCCCGAATCTCATTCTGGTGTCCGTTTTTGGATTTGAGTAAAAAAAAACATTCACCTCCTGGGCACAAAAATCCCTGACTCCGGCATCAGGAATTTTCTTCCCCGTACACCAAAAAAATCTTGAATTTAAAATCTATGAAAAACACCATTTTGAAGGACTAAATTCAACCCCGAATCTTATTCTGGTGTCTATTTATACATTTGGGTTGAAAAAAAATTTAACCTCCTGGGCACAAAAATCGCCGGGACTTAAAAACCTGGTTGTTTGAATTGTCTGGCCAGGACTGAGGGATTTTAAATTAAATTAAATAAAATTAAAGAAATTTGAAATTTGAAATTTGAAATTTGAAATAATTTGAAATTTGAAATTTGAAATTTGAAATTTGAAATAATTTGAAATTTGAAATTTGAAATTTGAAATTTGAAATTTGAAATTTGAAATTTGCCTTGCCTTGCCTTGCCTTGCCTTCGGCACTAGGCATTTTCTTCCCCATACACCAAAAAATTCTTAATTTTTAAAAGCTATGAAAAACACCATTTTTAAGAATGAAATTCAACCCCGAATCTCATTCTAGTGTGCGTTTTTACATTTAGGTGGAAAAAAATTTCACCTCCTGGGCACAAAAATCCCTGACTCCGGCATCAGGAATTTTATTCCCAACAAAATCTTGATTTTTAATAATTATGATAAACACCATTTTTAAGGAAGAAATTCAACCCCGAATCTCATTCTGGTGTCCGTTTTTACATTTGGGTGGGGAAAAAATTTCACCTCCTGGGCACAAAAATCCCTGACTCCGGCATCAGGAATTTTCTTCCCCGGACACCAAAAAAATCTTGATTTTTAAAAGCTATGAAAAACATCATTTTTAAGAATGAAATTCAAGCCCGAATTTCATTCTGGTGTCCGTTTTTACATTTGGGTGGAAAAAAAATTTCACCTCCTGGGCACAAAAATCCCTGACTCCGGCATCAGGAATTTTCTTCCCCGGACACCAAAATATTCTTAATTTTTAAAAGTTATGAAAAACACCATTTTGAAGAATGAAATTCAACCCCGAATCTCATTCTAGTGTGCGTTTTTACATTTGGGTGGAAAAAAATTTCACCTCCTGGGCACAAAAATCCCTTACTCCGGCATCAGGAATTTTCTTCCCAACAAAATCTTGATTTTTAAAAATTATGAAAAACACCATTTTTAAGGAACAAATTCAATCCCGAATCTCATTCTGGTGTCCGTTTTTACATTTGGGTGGAAAAAAAAATTTCACCTCCTGGGCACAAAAATCCCTGACTCTGGCATCAGTCATTTTCTTCCCAACAAAATCTTGATTTTTAAAAATTATGAAAAACACCATTTTTAAGGAAAAAATTCAACCCTGAATCTATTAGGGTGTCCGTTTTTACATTTGAGTCAAAAAAAAAAAATCACCTCCTGGCCCCAAAAATCCCTGACTCCGGCATCAGGAATTATCTTCCCTGGACACCAAAAAAATCTTGATTTTTAAAAACTATGAAAAACACCATTTTGAAGGACGAAATTCAACCGCAAATCTAATTCTGGCATCCGTTTTTACATTTGGGTCAAAAAAAATATTCACCTCCTCGGCACAAAAATCCCTGACCCTGGCATCAGGAATTTTCTTCCCCGGACACCAAAAAAATCTTGATTTTGATAAACTATGAAAAACACCATTTTTAAGGAACAAATTCAACCCCGAATCTCATTCTGGTGTCCGTTTTTACATTTGGGTGGAAAAAAAATTTCACCTCCTGGGCACAAAAATCCCTGACTCCGGCATCAGGAATTTTCTTCCCCGGACACCAAAAAATTCTTGATTTTTAAAAGCTATGAAAAACATCATTTTTAAGAATGAAATTCAAGCCCGAATTTCATTCTGGTGTGCGTTTTTACTTTTCGTTGGAAAATAATTTCACCTCCTGGGCACAAAAGTCCCTGACTCCGGCATCAGGAATTTTCTTCCCCGGACACCAAAAAAATCTCGAATTTAAAATCTATGAAAAACACCATTTTGAAGGACGAAATTCAACCCCGAATCTCATTCTGGTGTCCGTTTTTGGATTTGAGTAAAAAAAAACATTCACCTCCTGGGCACAAAAATCCCTGACTCCGGCATCAGGAATTTTCTTCCCCGCACACCAAAAAAATCTTGATTTTTAAATGCTATGAAAAATGACATTTTTAAGGACAAAAAGCAACCCCGAATCTCATTCTGGTGTCCGTTTTTAGATTTGAGTCAGAAATTTTTTTTCACCTCCTGGGCACAAAAATCGGCATAAGGAATTTTCTTACCCAGACACCAAAAAAATCTTGATTTTTAAAAGCTATGAAAACACCATTTTTAAGGACAAAATTCAACCCTGAATCTATTCGGGTGTCCGTTTTTACATTTGAGTAAAAAAAAAAATTCACCTCCTGGGCCCAAAAATCCCTGACTCCGGCATCAGGAATTTTCTTCCCCGGACACCAAAAAAATCTTGATTTTTATAAACTATGAAAAACACCATTTTTAAGGAACAAATTCAACCCCGAATCTCATTCTGGTGTCCGTTTTTACATTTGGGTGGAAAAAAAATTTCACCTCCTGGGCACAAAAATCCCTGACTCCGGCATCAGGAATTTTCTTCCCCGGACACCAAAATATTCTTAATTTTTAAAAGTTATGAAAAACACCATTTTGAAGAATGAAATTCAACCCCGAATCTCATTCTAGTGTGCGTTTTTACATTTGGGTGGAAAAAAATTTCACCTCCTGGGCACAAAAATCCCTTACTCCGGCATCAGGAATTTTCTTCCCAACAAAATCTTGATTTTTAAAAATTATGAAAAACACCATTTTTAAGGAACAAATTAAATCCCGAATCTCATTCTGGTGTCCGTTTTTACATTTGGGTGGAAAAAAAAATTTCACCTCCTGGGCACAAAAATCCCTGACTCTGGCATCAGTCATTTTCTTCCCAACAAAATCTTGATTTTTAAAAATTATGAAAAACACCATTTTTAAGGAAAAAATTCAACCCTGAATCTATTAGGGTGTCCGTTTTTACATTTGAGTCAAAAAAAAAAAATCACCTCCTGGCCCCAAAAATCCCTGACTCCGGCATCAGGAATTATCTTCCCTGGACACCAAAAAAATCTTGATTTTTAAAAACTATGAAAAACACCATTTTGAAGGACGAAATTCAACCCCAAATCTAATTCTGGCATCCGTTTTTACATTTGGGTCAAAAAAAATATTCACCTCCTCGGCACAAAAATCCCTGACCCTGGCATCAGGAATTTTCTTCCCCGGACACCAAAAAAATCTTGATTTTGATAAACTATGAAAAACACCATTTTTAAGGAACAAATTCAACCCTGAATCTCATTCTGGTGTCCGTTTTTACATTTGGGTGGAAAAAAAATTTCACCTCCTGGGCACAAAAATCCCTGACTCCGGCATCAGGAATTTTCTTCCCCGGACACCAAAAAATTCTTGATTTTTAAAAGCTATGAAAAACATCATTTTTAAGAATGAAATTCAAGCCCGAATTTCATTCTGGTGTGCGTTTTTACTTTTCGTTGGAAAATAATTTCACCTCCTGGGCACAAAAGTCCCTGACTCCGGCATCAGGAATTTTCTTCCCCGGACACCAAAAAAATCTTGAATTTAAAATCTATGAAAAACACCATTTTGAAGGACGAAATTCAACCCCGAATCTCATTCTGGTGTCCGTTTTTGGATTTGAGTAAAAAAAAACATTCACCTCCTGGGCACAAAAATCCCTGACTCCGGCATCAGGAATTTTCTTCCCCGCACACCAAAAAAATCTTGAATTTAAAATCTATGAAAAACACCATTTTGAAGGACGAAATTCAACCCCGAATCTCATTCTGGTGTCTATTTATACATTTGGGTTGAAAAAAAAAATTAACCTCCTGGGCACAAAAATCGCCGGGACTTAAAAACCTGGTTGTTTGAATTGTCTGGCCAGGACTGAGGGATTTTAAATTAAATTAAATAAAATTAAAGAAATTTGAAATTTGAAATTTGAAATTTGAAATAATTTGAAATTTGAAATTTGAAATTTGAAATTTGAAATAATTTGAAATTTGAAATTTGAAATTTGAAATTTGAAATTTGAAATTTGCCTTGCCTTGCCTTGCCTTGCCTTCGGCACTAGGCATTTTCTTCCCCATACACCAAAAAATTCTTAATTTTTAAAAGCTATGAAAAACACCATTTTTAAGAATGAAATTCAACCCCGAATCTCATTCTAGTGTGCGTTTTTACATTTAGGTGGAAAAAAATTTCACCTCCTGGGCACAAAAATCCCTGACTCCGGCATCAGGAATTTTATTCCCAACAAAATCTTGATTTTTAATAATTATGATAAACACCATTTTTAAGGAAGAAATTCAACCCCGAATCTCATTCTGGTGTCCGTTTTTACATTTGGGTGGGGAAAAAATTTCACCTCCTGGGCACAAAAATCCCTGACTCCGGCATCAGGAATTTTCTTCCCCGGACACCAAAAAAATCTTGATTTTTAAAAGCTATGAAAAACATCATTTTTAAGAATGAAATTCAAGCCCGAATTTCATTCTGGTGTGCATTTTTACATTTGGGTGGAAAGTAATTTCACCTCCTGGGCACAAAAATCCCTGACCCTGGAATCAGGAATTTTCTTCCCCGGACACCAAAAAATTCTTAATTTTTAAAAGCTATGAAAAACACCATTTTGAAGAATGAAATTCAACCCCGAATCTCATTCTAGTGTGCGTTTTTACATTTGGGTGGAAAAAAATTTCACCTCCTGGGCACAAAAATCCCTGACTCCGGCATCAGTCATTTTCTTCCCAACAAAATCTTGATTTTTAAAAATTATGAAAAACACCATTTTTAAGGACAAAATTCAACCCTGAATCTATTCGGGTGTCCGTTTTTACATTTGAGTCAAAAAAAAAAAATTCACCTCCTGGGCCCAAAAATCCCTGACTCCGGCATCAGGAATTATCTTCCCTGGACACCAAAAAAATCTTGATTTTTAAAAACTATGAAAAACACCATTTTGAAGGAGGAAATTCAACCCCAAATCTAATTCTGGCATCCGTTTTTACATTTGGGTCAAAAAAAATATTCACCTCCTGGGCACAAAAATCCCTGACCCTGGCATCAGGAATTTTCTTCCCCGGACACCAAAAAAATCTTGATTTTTATAAACTATGAAAAACACCATTTTTAAGGAACAAATTCAACCCCGAATCTCATTCTGGTGTCCGTTTTTACATTTGGGTGGAAAAAAAAATTTCACCTCCTGGGCACAAAAATCCCTGACTCCGGCATCAGTCATTTTCTTCCCAACAAAATCTTGATTTTTAAAAATTATGAAAAACACCATTTTTAAGGACAAAATTCAACCCTGAATCTATTCGGGTGTCCGTTTTTACATTTGAGTCAAAAAAAAAAATTCACCTCCTGGGCCCAAAAATCCCTGACTCCGGCATCAGGAATTATCTTCCCTGGACACCAAAAAAATCTTGATTTTTAAAAACTATGAAAAACACCATTTTGAAGGAGGAAATTCAACCCCAAATCTAATTCTGGCATCCGTTTTTACATTTGGGTCAAAAAAAATATTCACCTCCTGGGCACAAAAATCCCTGACCCTGGCATCAGGAATTTTCTTCCCCGGACACCAAAAAAATCTTGATTTTTATAAATTATGAAAAACACCATTTTTAAGGAACAAATTCAACCCCGAATCTCATTCTGGTGTCCGTTTTTACATTTGGGTGGAAAAAAAAATTCACCTCCTGGGCACAAAAATCCCTGACTCCGGCATCAGGAATTTTCTTCCCCGGACACCAAAAAATTCTTGATTTTTAAAAGCTATGAAAAACATCATTTTTAAGAATGAAATTCAAGCCCGAATTTCATTCTGGTGTGCGTTTTTACATTTCGTTGGAAAATAATTTCACCTCCTGGGCACAAAAGTCCCTGACTCCGGCATCAGGAATTTTCTTCCCCGGACACCAAAAAAATCTTGAATTTAAAATCTATGAAAAACACCATTTTGAAGGACGAAATTCAAGCCCGAATCTCATTCTGGTGTCCGTTTTTGGATTTGAGTAAAAAAAAACATTCACCTCCTGGGCACAAAAATCCCTGACTCCGGCATCAGGAATTTTCTTCCCCGCACACCAAAAAAATCTTGAATTTAAAATCTATTAAAAACACCATTTTGAAGGACGAAATTCAACCCCGAATCTCATTCTGGTGTCTATTTATACATTTGGATTGAAAAAAAAATTCACCTCCTGTGCACAAAAATCGCCGGGACTTAAAAACCTGGTTGTTTGAATTGTCTGGCCTGGACTGAGGGATTTTAAATTAAATTAAATAAAATTAAAGAAATTTGAAATTTGAAATTTGAAATAATTTGAAATTTGAAATTTGAAATTTGAAATTTGAAATTTGAAATTTGAAATTTGAAATTTGAAATTTGAAATTTGAAATTTGAAATTTGCCTTGCCTTGCTTTGCCTTGCCTTGCCTTGCCTTCGGCATTAGGAATTTTCTTCCCCGGACACCAAAAAATTCTTAATTTTTAAAAGCTATGAAAAACACCATTTTGAAGAATGAAATTCAACCCCGAATCTCATTCTAGTATGCGTTTTTACATTTGGGTGGAAAAAAATTTCACCTCCTGGGCACAAAAATCCCTTACTCCGGCATCAGGAAGTTTCTTCCCAACAAAATCTTGATTTTTAAAAATTATGATAAACACCATTTTTAAGGAAGAAATTCAACCCCGAATCTCATTCTGGTGTCCGTTTTTATATTTGGGTGGAAAAAAAATTTCACGTCCTGGGCACAAAAATCCCTGACTCCGGCATCAGGAATTTTCTTCCCCGGACACCAAAAAATTCTTGATTTTTAAAAGCTATGAAAAACATCATTTTTAAGAATGAAATTCAAGCCCAAATTTCATTCTGGTGTGCGTTTTTACATTTGGGTGGAAAAAAATTTCACCTCCTGGCCACAAAAGTCCCTGACTCCGGCATCAGGAATTTTCTTCCCCGCACACCAAAAAAATCTTGAATTTAAAATCTATGAAAAACACCATTTTGAAGGATGAAATTCAACCCCGAATCTCATTCTGGTGTCTATTTATACATTTGGGTGGAAAAAAAATTTCACCTCCTGGGCACAAAAATCGCCGGGACTTAAAAACCTGGTTTTTTGAATTGTCTGGCCTGGACTTTGGGATTTTAAATTAAATTAAATAAAATTAAAGAAATTTGAAATTTGAAATTTGAAATTTGAAATTTGATATTTGAAATAATTTGAAATAATTTGAAATAATTTGAAATTTGAAATTTGAAATTTGAAATTTGAAATTTGAAATTTGAAATTTGAAATTTGAAATTTGAAATTTGAAATTTGAAATTTGAAATTTGCCTTGCCTTGCCTTGCCTTCGGCATTAGGAATTTTCTTCCCCATACACCAAAAAATTCTTAATTTTTAAAAGCTACGAAAAACACTATTTTTAAGAATGAAATTCAACCCCGAATCTCATTCTAGTGTGCGTTTTTACATTTGGGTGGAAAAAAATTTCACCTCCTGGGCACAAAAATCCCTGACTCCGGCATCAGGAATTTTATTCCCAACAAAATCTTGATTTTTAAAAATTATGATTAACACCATTTTTAAGGAAGAAATTCAACCCCGAATCTCATTCTGGTGTCTGTTTTTACATTTGGGTGGAGAAAAAAATTTCACCTCCTGGGCACAAAAATCCCTGACTCCGGCATCAGGAATTTTCTTCCCCGGACACCAAAAAAATCTATTTTTATAAACTATGAAAAACACCATTTTTAAGGAAGAAATTCAACCCCGAATTTCATTCTGGTGTCAGTTTTTACATTTTAGTCAATAAAAAAATTTCACCTCCTGGGCACAAAAATCCCTGACCCCAGCATCAGGAATTTTCTTCCCCGGACATGAAATAAATCTTGATTTTTAAAAGCTATGAAAAACACCATTTTTGAGAATGAAATTCAACCCCGAATCTCATTCTGGCGTCTGTTTATAAATTTGGGTGGAAAAAAAAATTTCACCTCCTGGGCACAAAAATCCCTGACTCCGGCATAAGCATTTTCTTCCCAACAAATCTTGATTTTTAAAAATGATGAAAAACACCATTTTTAAGGACAAAATTCAACCCTGAATCTATTCGGGTGTCTGTTTTTACATTTGAGTCAAAAAAATTTTTTCACCTCCTGGGCCCAAAAATCCCTGACTCCGGCATCAGGAATTTTCTTCCCTGGACACCAAAAAAATCTTCATTTTTAAAAACTATGAAAAACACCATTTTGAAGGACGAAATTCAACCGCAAATCTAATTCTGGCATCCGTTTTTACATTTGGGCCAAAAAAAATATTCACCTCCTGGGCACAAAAATCCCTGACCCTGGCATAAGGAATTTTCTTCCCCGGACACCAAAAAAATCTTGATTTTTAAAAGCAATGAAAAACACCATTTTTGAGAATGAAATTCAACCCCGAATCTCATTCTGGTGTCCGTTTTTAGATTTGGGTGGGAAAAAAATTTCACCTCCTGGGCACAAAAATCCCTGACCCCGGCATCAGGAATTTTCTTCCCCGCACACCAAAAAAATCTTGATTTTTAAATGCTATGAAAAATGACATTTTTAAGGACAAAAAGCAACCCCGAATCTCATTCTGGTGTCCGTTTTTAGATTTGAGTCAGAAATTTTTTTTCACCTCCTGGGCACAAAAATCGGCATAAGGAATTTCCTTACCCAGACACCAAAAAAATCTTGATTTTTAAAAGCTATGAAAAATGACATTTTTAAGGACAAAGAGCAACCCCAAATCTAATTCTGGCATCCGTTTTTACATTTGGGTCAAAAAAAATATTCACCTCCTGGGCACAAAAATCCCTGACCCTGGCATCAGGAATTTTCTTCCCCGGACACCAAAAAAATCTTGATTTTTATAAACTATGAAAAACACCATTTTTAAGGAACAAATTCAACCCCGAATCTCATTCTGGTGTCCGTTTTTACATTTGGGTGGAAAAAAAATTTCACCTCCTGGGCACAAAAATCCCTGACTCCGGCATCAGGAATTTTCTTCCCCATACACCAAAAAATTCTTAATTTTTAAAAGCTATGAAAAACACCATTTTGAAGAATGAAATTCAACCCCGAATCTCATTCTAGTATGCGTTTTTACATTTGGGTGGAAAAAAATTTCACCTCCTGGGCACAAAAATCCCTTACTCCGGCATCAGGAAGTTTCTTCCCAACAAAATCTTGATTTTTAAAAATTATGATAAACACCATTTTTAAGGAAGAAATTCAACCCCGAATCTCATTCTGGTGTCCGTTTTTATATTTGGGTGGAAAAAAAATTTCACGTCCTGGGCACAAAAATCCCTGACTCCGGCATCAGGAATTTTCTTCCCCGGACACCAAAAAATTCTTGATTTTTAAAAGCTATGAAAAACATCATTTTTAAGAATGAAATTCAAGCCCGAATTTCATTCTGGTGTGCGTTTTTACATTTGGGTGGAAAAAAATTTCACCTCCTGGCCACAAAAGTCCCTGACTCCGGCATCAGGAATTTTCTTCCCCGCACACCAAAAAAATCTTGAATTTAAAATCTATGAAAAACACCATTTTGAAGGATGAAATTCAACCCCGAATCTCATTCTGGTGTCTATTTATACATTTGGGTGGAAAAAAAATTTCACCTCCTGGGCACAAAAATCGCCGGGACTTAAAAACCTGGTTTTTTGAATTGTCTGGCCTGGACTTTGGGATTTTAAATTAAATTAAATAAAATTAAAGAAATTTGAAATTTGAAATTTGAAATTTGATATTTGAAATAATTTGAAATAATTTGAAATAATTTGAAATTTGAAATTTGAAATTTGAAATTTGAAATTTGAAATTTGAAATTTGAAATTTGAAATTTGAAATTTGAAATTTGAAATTTGAAATTTGAAATTTGAAATTTGCCTTGCCTTGCCTTGCCTTCGGCATTAGGAATTTTCTTCCCCATACACCAAAAAATTCTTAATTTTTAAAAGCTACGAAAAACACTATTTTTAAGAATGAAATTCAACCCCGAATCTCATTCTAGTGTGCGTTTTTACATTTGGGTGGAAAAAAATTTCACCTCCTGGGCACAAAAATCCCTGACTCCGGCATCAGGAATTTTATTCCCAACAAAATCTTGATTTTTAAAAATTATGATTAACACCATTTTTAAGGAAGAAATTCAACCCCGAATCTCATTCTGGTGTCTGTTTTTACATTTGGGTGGAGAAAAAAATTTCACCTCCTGGGCACAAAAATCCCTGACTCCGGCATCAGGAATTTTCTTTCCCGGACACCAAAAAAATCTTGATTTTTAAAAGCTATGAAAAACATCATTTTTAAGAATGAAATTCAAGCCCGAATTTCATTCTGGTGTGCGTTTTTACATTTGGGTGGAAAGTAATTTCACCTCCTGGGCACAAAAATCCCTGACCCTGGCATCAGGAATTTTCTTCCCCGGACACCAAAAAAATCTATTTTTATAAACTATGAAAAACACCATTTTTAAGGAAGAAATTCAACCCCGAATTTCATTCTGGTGTCAGTTTTTACATTTGAGTCAATAAAAAAATTTCACCTCCTGGGCACAAAAATCCCTGACCCCAGCATCAGGAATTTTCTTCCCCGGACATGAAATAAATCTTGATTTTTAAAAGCTATGAAAAACACCATTTTTGAGAATGAAATTCAACCCCGAATCTCATTCTGGCGTCTGTTTATAAATTTGGGTGGAAAAAAAAATTTCACCTCCTGGGCACAAAAATCCCTGACTCCGGCATAAGCATTTTCTTCCCAACAAATCTTGATTTTTAAAAATGATGAAAAACACCATTTTTAAGGACAAAATTCAACCCTGAATCTATTCGGGTGTCTGTTTTTACATTTGAGTCAAAAAAATTTTTTCACCTCCTGGGCCCAAAAATCCCTGACTCCGGCATCAGGAATTTTCTTCCCTGGACACCAAAAAAATCTTCATTTTTAAAAACTATGAAAAACACCATTTTGAAGGACGAAATTCAACCGCAAATCTAATTCTGGCATCCGTTTTTACATTTGGGTCAAAAAAAATATTCACCTCCTGGGCACAAAAATCCCTGACCCTGGCATAAGGAATTTTCTTCCCCGGACACCAAAAAAATCTTGATTTTTAAAAGCAATGAAAAACACCATTTTTGAGAATGAAATTCAACCCCGAATCTCATTCTGGTGTCCGTTTTTAGATTTGGGTGGGAAAAAAATTTCACCTCCTGGGCACAAAAATCCCTGACCCCGGCATCAGGAATTTTCTTCCCCGCACACCAAAAAAATCTTGATTTTTAAATGCTATGAAAAATGACATTTTTAAGGACAAAAAGCAACCCCGAATCTCATTCTGGTGTCCGTTTTTAGATTTGAGTCAGAAATTTTTTTTCACCTCCTGGGCACAAAAATCGGCATAAGGAATTTCCTTACCCAGACACCAAAAAAATCTTGATTTTTAAAAGCTATGAAAAATGACATTTTTAAGGACAAAGAGCAACCCCAAATCTAATTCTGGCATCCGTTTTTACATTTGGGTCAAAAAAAATATTCACCTCCTGGGCACAAAAATCCCTGACCCTGGCATCAGGAATTTTCTTCCCCGGACACCAAAAAAATCTTGATTTTTATAAACTATGAAAAACACCATTTTTAAGGAACAAATTCAACCCCGAATCTCATTCTGGTGTCCGTTTTTACATTTGGGTGGAAAAAAAATTTCACCTCCTGGGCACAAAAATCCCTGACTCCGGCATCAGGAATTTTCTTCCCCATACACCAAAAAATTCTTAATTTTTAAAAGCTATGAAAAACACCATTTTGAAGAATGAAATTCAACCCCGAATCTCATTCTAGTATGCGTTTTTACATTTGGGTGGAAAAAAATTTCACCTCCTGGGCACAAAAATCCCTTACTCCGGCATCAGGAAGTTTCTTCCCAACAAAATCTTGATTTTTAAAAATTATGATAAACACCATTTTTAAGGAAGAAATTCAACCCCGAATCTCATTCTGGTGTCCGTTTTTATATTTGGGTGGAAAAAAAATTTCACGTCCTGGGCACAAAAATCCCTGACTCCGGCATCAGGAATTTTCTTCCCCGGACACCAAAAAATTCTTGATTTTTAAAAGCTATGAAAAACATCATTTTTAAGAATGAAATTCAAGCCCGAATTTCATTCTGGTGTGCGTTTTTACATTTGGGTGGAAAAAAATTTCACCTCCTGGCCACAAAAGTCCCTGACTCCGGCATCAGGAATTTTCTTCCCCGCACACCAAAAAAATCTTGAATTTAAAATCTATGAAAAACACCATTTTGAAGGATGAAATTCAACCCCGAATCTCATTCTGGTGTCTATTTATACATTTGGGTGGAAAAAAAATTTCACCTCCTGGGCACAAAAATCGCCGGGACTTAAAAACCTGGTTTTTTGAATTGTCTGGCCTGGACTTTGGGATTTTAAATTAAATTAAATAAAATTAAAGAAATTTGAAATTTGAAATTTGAAATTTGAAATTTGATATTTGAAATAATTTGAAATAATTTGAAATAATTTGAAATAATTTGAAATTTGAAATTTGAAATTTGAAATTTGAAATTTGAAATTTGAAATTTGAAATTTGAAATTTGAAATTTGAAATTTGAAATTTGAAATTTGAAATTTGAAATTTGCCTTGCCTTGCCTTGCCTTCGGCATTAGGAATTTTCTTCCCCATACACCAAAAAATTCTTAATTTTTAAAAGCTACGAAAAACACTATTTTTAAGAATGAAATTCAACCCCGAATCTCATTCTAGTGTGCGTTTTTACATTTGGGTGGAAAAAAATTTCACCTCCTGGGCACAAAAATCCCTGACTCCGGCATCAGGAATTTTATTCCCAACAAAATCTTGATTTTTAAAAATTATGATTAACACCATTTTTAAGGAAGAAATTCAACCCCGAATCTCATTCTGGTGTCTGTTTTTACATTTGGGTGGAGAAAAAAATTTCACCTCCTGGGCACAAAAATCCCTGACTCCGGCATCAGGAATTTTCTTTCCCGGACACCAAAAAAATCTTGATTTTTAAAAGCTATGAAAAACATCATTTTTAAGAATGAAATTCAAGCCCGAATTTCATTCTGGTGTGCGTTTTTACATTTGGGTGGAAAGTAATTTCACCTCCTGGGCACAAAAATCCCTGACCCTGGCATCAGGAATTTTCTTCCCCGGACACCAAAAAAATCTATTTTTATAAACTATGAAAAACACCATTTTTAAGGAAGAAATTCAACCCCGAATTTCATTCTGGTGTCAGTTTTTACATTTGAGTCAATAAAAAAATTTCACCTCCTGGGCACAAAAATCCCTGACCCCAGCATCAGGAATTTTCTTCCCCGGACATGAAATAAATCTTGATTTTTAAAAGCTATGAAAAACACCATTTTTGAGAATGAAATTCAACCCCGAATCTCATTCTGGCGTCTGTTTATAAATTTGGGTGGAAAAAAAAATTTCACCTCCTGGGCACAAAAATCCCTGACTCCGGCATAAGCATTTTCTTCCCAACAAATCTTGATTTTTAAAAATGATGAAAAACACCATTTTTAAGGACAAAATTCAACCCTGAATCTATTCGGGTGTCTGTTTTTACATTTGAGTCAAAAAAAATTTTTCACCTCCTGGGCCCAAAAATCCCTGACTCCGGCATCAGGAATTTTCTTCCCTGGACACCAAAAAAATCTTCATTTTTAAAAACTATGAAAAACACCATTTTGAAGGACGAAATTCAACCGCAAATCTAATTCTGGCATCCGTTTTTACATTTGGGTCAAAAAAAATATTCACCTCCTGGGCACAAAAATCCCTGACCCTGGCATCAGGAATTTTCTTCCCCGGACACCAAAAAAATCTTGATTTTTATAAACTATGAAAAACACCATTTTTAAGGAACAAATTCAACCCCGAATCTCATTCTGGTGTCCGTTTTTACATTTGGGTGGAAAAAAAATTTCACCTCCTGGGCACAAAAATCCCTGACTCCGGCATCAGGAATTTTCTTCCCCATACACCAAAAAATTCTTAATTTTTAAAAGCTATGAAAAACACCATTTTGAAGAATGAAATTCAACCCCGAATCTCATTCTAGTATGCGTTTTTACATTTGGGTGGAAAAAAATTTCACCTCCTGGGCACAAAAATCCCTTACTCCGGCATCAGGAAGTTTCTTCCCAACAAAATCTTGATTTTTAAAAATTATGATAAACACCATTTTTAAGGAAGAAATTCAACCCCGAATCTCATTCTGGTGTCCGTTTTTATATTTGGGTGGAAAAAAAATTTCACGTCCTGGGCACAAAAATCCCTGACTCCGGCATCAGGAATTTTCTTCCCCGGACACCAAAAAATTCTTGATTTTTAAAAGCTATGAAAAACATCATTTTTAAGAATGAAATTCAAGCCCGAATTTCATTCTGGTGTGCGTTTTTACATTTGGGTGGAAAAAAATTTCACCTCCTGGCCACAAAAGTCCCTGACTCCGGCATCAGGAATTTTCTTCCCCGCACACCAAAAAAATCTTGAATTTAAAATCTATGAAAAACACCATTTTGAAGGATGAAATTCAACCCCGAATCTCATTCTGGTGTCTATTTATACATTTGGGTGGAAAAAAAATTTCACCTCCTGGGCACAAAAATCGCCGGGACTTAAAAACCTGGTTTTTTGAATTGTCTGGCCTGGACTTTGGGATTTTAAATTAAATTAAATAAAATTAAAGAAATTTGAAATTTGAAATTTGAAATTTGAAATTTGATATTTGAAATAATTTGAAATAATTTGAAATAATTTGAAATTTGAAATTTGAAATTTGAAATTTGAAATTTGAAATTTGAAATTTGAAATTTGAAATTTGAAATTTGAAATTTGAAATTTGAAATTTGCCTTGCCTTGCCTTGCCTTCGGCATTAGGAATTTTCTTCCCCATACACCAAAAAATTCTTAATTTTTAAAAGCTACGAAAAACACTATTTTTAAGAATGAAATTCAACCCCGAATCTCATTCTAGTGTGCGTTTTTACATTTGGGTGGAAAAAAATTTCACCTCCTGGGCACAAAAATCCCTGACTCCGGCATCAGGAATTTTATTCCCAACAAAATCTTGATTTTTAAAAATTATGATTAACACCATTTTTAAGGAAGAAATTCAACCCCGAATCTCATTCTGGTGTCTGTTTTTACATTTGGGTGGAGAAAAAAATTTCACCTCCTGGGCACAAAAATCCCTGACTCCGGCATCAGGAATTTTCTTTCCCGGACACCAAAAAAATCTTGATTTTTAAAAGCTATGAAAAACATCATTTTTAAGAATGAAATTCAAGCCCGAATTTCATTCTGGTGTGCGTTTTTACATTTGGGTGGAAAGTAATTTCACCTCCTGGGCACAAAAATCCCTGACCCTGGCATCAGGAATTTTCTTCCCCGGACACCAAAAAAATCTATTTTTATAAACTATGAAAAACACCATTTTTAAGGAAGAAATTCAACCCCGAATTTCATTCTGGTGTCAGTTTTTACATTTGAGTCAATAAAAAAATTTCACCTCCTGGGCACAAAAATCCCTGACCCCAGCATCAGGAATTTTCTTCCCCGGACATGAAATAAATCTTGATTTTTAAAAGCTATGAAAAACACCATTTTTGAGAATGAAATTCAACCCCGAATCTCATTCTGGCGTCTGTTTATAAATTTGGGTGGAAAAAAAAATTTCACCTCCTGGGCACAAAAATCCCTGACTCCGGCATAAGCATTTTCTTCCCAACAAATCTTGATTTTTAAAAATGATGAAAAACACCATTTTTAAGGACAAAATTCAACCCTGAATCTATTCGGGTGTCTGTTTTTACATTTGAGTCAAAAAAAATTTTTCACCTCCTGGGCCCAAAAATCCCTGACTCCGGCATCAGGAATTTTCTTCCCTGGACACCAAAAAAATCTTCATTTTTAAAAACTATGAAAAACACCATTTTGAAGGACGAAATTCAACCGCAAATCTAATTCTGGCATCCGTTTTTACATTTGGGTCAAAAAAAATATTCACCTCCTGGGCACAAAAATCCCTGACCCTGGCATAAGGAATTTTCTTCCCCGGACACCAAAAAAATCTTGATTTTTAAAAGCAATGAAAAACACCATTTTTGAGAATGAAATTCAACCCCGAATCTCATTCTGGTGTCCGTTTTTAGATTTGGGTGGGAAAAAAATTTCACCTCCTGGGCACAAAAATCCCTGACCCCGGCATCAGGAATTTTCTTCCCCGCACACCAAAAAAATCTTGATTTTTAAATGCTATGAAAAATGACATTTTTAAGGACAAAAAGCAACCCCGAATCTCATTCTGGTGTCCGTTTTTAGATTTGAGTCAGAAATTTTTTTTCACCTCCTGGGCACAAAAATCGGCATAAGGAATTTCCTTACCCAGACACCAAAAAAATCTTGATTTTTAAAAGCTATGAAAAATGACATTTTTAAGGACAAAGAGCAACCCCAAATCTAATTCTGGCATCCGTTTTTACATTTGGGTTGAAAAAAAATTTAACCTCCTGGGCACAAAAATCGCCGGGAGTTAAAAACCTGGTTGTTTGAATTGTCTGGCCAGGACTGAGGGATTTTAAATTAAATTAAATTAAATTAAAGAAATTTGAAATTTGAAATTTGAAATAATTTGAAATTTGAAATTTGAAATTTGAAATTTGAAATTTGAAATTTGAAATTTGAAATTTGAAATTTGATATTTGAAATAATTTGAAATAATTTGAAATAATTTGAAATAATTTGAAATATGAAATTTGAAATTTGAAATTTGAAATTTGCCTTGCCTTGCCTTGCCTTCGGTATTAGGAATTTTCTTCCCCGGACACCAAAAAATTCTTAATTTTCAAAAGCTATGAAAAACACCATTTTGAAGAATGAAATTCAACCCCGAATCTCATTCTAGTGTGCGTTTTTACATTTGGGTGGAAAAAAAATTCACCTCCTGGGCACAAAAATCCCTGACTCCGGCATCAGGAATTTTCTTCCCCGGACACCAAAAAATTCTTGATTTTTAAAAGCTATGAAAAACATCATTTTTAAGAATGAAATTCAAGCCCGAATTTCATTCTGGTGTGCGTTTTTACATTTGGGTGGAAAATAATTTCACCTCCTGGGCACAAAAATCCCTGACTCCGGCATCAGGCATTTTCTTCCCAACAAAATCTTGATTTTTAAAAATTATCAAAAACACCATTTTTAAGGACAAAATTCAACCCTGAATCTATTCGGGTGTCTGTTTTTACATTTGGGTCAAAAAAAATATTCACCTCCTTGGCCCAAAAATCCCTGACTCCGGCATCAGGAATTATCTTCCCTGGACACCAAAAAAATCTTGATTTTTAAAAACTATGAAAAACACCATTTTGAAGGACAAAATTCAACCGCAAATCAAATTCTGGCATCCGTTTTTACATTTGGGTCAAAAAAAATATTCACCTCCTGTGCACAAAAATCCCTGACCCTGGCATCAGGAATTTTCTTCCCCGGACACCAAAAAAATCTTGATTTTTAAAAGCTATGAAAACACCATTTTTAAGGATGAAATTCAACCCCGAATCTCATTCTGGTATCCGTTTTTAGATTTTCGTAAAAAAAAACATTCACCTCCTGGGCACAAAAATCCCTGACTCCGGCATCAGGAATTTTCTTCCCCGCACACCAAAAAAAATCTTGAATTTAAAATCTATTAAAAACACCATTTTGAAGGACGAAATTCAACCCCGAATCTCATTCTGGTGTCTATTTATACATTTGGGTTGAAAAAAAATTTCACCTCCTGGGCACAAATATCGCCGGGACTTAAAAACCTGGTTGTTTGAATTGTCTGGCCTGGACTGAGGGATTTTAAATTAAATTAAATAAAATTAAAGAAATTTGAAATTTGAAATTTGAAATTTGAAATAATTTGAATTTGAAATTTGAAATTTGAAATTTGAAATTTGAAATTTGAAATTTGAAATTTGAAATTTGAAATTTGAAATTTGAAATTTGCCTTGCCTTGCTTTGCCTTGCCTTGCCTTGCCTTCGGCATTAGGAATTTTCTTCCCCGGACACCAAAAAATTCTTAATTTTTAAAACCTATGAAAAACACCATTTTGAAGAATGAAATTCAACCCCGAATCTCATTCTAGTGTGCGTTTTTACATTTGGGTGGAAAAAAATTTCACCTCCTGGGCACAAAAATCCCTGACTCCGGCATCAGGAATTTTCTTCCCCGGACACCAAAAAATTCTTGATTTTTAAAAGCTATGAAAAACATCATTTTTAAGAATGAAATTCAAGCCCGAATTTCATTCTGGTGTGCGTTTTTACATTTGGGTGGAAAATAATTTCACCTCCTGGGCACAAAAGTCCCTGACTCCGGCATCAGGAATTTTCTTCCCCGCACACCAAAAAAATCTTGAATTTAAAATCTATGAAAAACACCATTTTGAAGGACGAAATTCAACCCCGAATCTCATTCTGGTGTCTATTTATACATTTGGGTGGAAAAAAAATTTCATCTCCTGGGCACAAAAATCGCTGGGACTTAAAAACCTGGTTTTTTGAATTGTCTGGCCTGGACTTTGGGATTTTAAATTAAATTAAATAAAATTAAAGAAATTTGAAATTTGAAATTTGAAATTTGAAATTTGATATTTGAAATAATTTGAAATAATTTGAAATAATTTGAAATAATTTGAAATTTGAAATTTGAAATTTGAAATTTGAAATTTGAAATTTGAAATTTGAAATTTGCCTTGCCTTGCCTTGCTTTGCCTTGCCTTGCCTTGCCTTCGGTATTAGGAATTTTCTTCCCCGGACACCAAAAAATTCTTAATTTTCAAAAGCTATGAAAAACACCATTTTGAAGAATGAAATTCAACCCCGAATCTCATTCTAGTGTGCGTTTTTACATTTGGGTGGAAAAAAATTTCACCTCCTGGGCACAAAAATCCCTTACTCCGGCATCAGGAATTTTCTTCCCAACAAAATCTTGATTTTTAAAAATAATGATAAAGACCATTTTTAAGGAAGAAATTCAACCCCGAATCTCATTCTTGTGTCCATTTTTACATTTGGGTGGAAAAAAAAATTTCACCTCCTGGGCACAAAAATCCCTGACTCCGGCATCAGGCATTTTCTTCACAACAAAATCTTGATTTTTAAAAATTATGAAAAACACCATTTTTAAGGACAAAATTCAACCCTGAATCTATTCGGGTGTCTGTTTTTACATTTGAGTCAAAAAAAAAATTCACCTCCTGGGCCCAAAAATCCCTGACTCCGGCATCAGGAATTATCTTCCCTGGACACCAAAAAAAATCTTGATTTTTAAAAACTATGAAAAACACCATTTTGAAGGACGAAATTCAACCGCAAATCTAATTCTGGCATCCGTTTTTACATTTGGGTCAAAAAAAATATTCACCTCCTGGGCACAAAAATCCCTGACCCTGGCATCAGGAATTTTCTTCCCCGGACACCAAAAAAAATCTTGATTTTTAAAAGCAATGAAAAACACCATTTTTAAGGAACAAATTCAACCCCGAATCTCATTCGGGTGTCCGTTTTTACATTTGGGTGGAAAAAAAATTTCACCTCCTGGGCACAAAAATCCCTGACTCCGGCATCAGGAATTTTCTTCCCCGGACACCAAAAAATTCTTGATTTTTAAAAGCTATGAAAAACATCATTTTTAAGAATGAAATTCAAGCCTGAATTTCATTCTGGTGTGCGTTTTTACATTTCTTTGTAAAATAATTTCACCTCCTGGGCACAAAAGTCACTGACTGCGGCATCAGGAATTTTCTTCCCCGGACACCAAAAAAATCTTGAATTTAAAATCTATGAAAAACACCATTTTGAAGGACGAAATTCAACCCCGAATCTCATTCTGGTGTCCGTTTTTGGATTTGAGTAAAAAAAAACATTCACCTCCTGGGCACAAAAATCCCTGACTCCGGCATCAGGAATTTTCTTCCCCGTACACCAAAAAAATCTTGAATTTAAAATCTATGAAAAACACCATTTTGAAGGACGAAATTCAACCCCGAATCTTATTCTGGTGTCTATTTATACATTTGGGTTGAAAAAAAATTTAACCTCCTGGGCACAAAAATCGCCGGGACTTAAAAACCTGGTTGTTTGAATTGTCTGGCCAGGACTGAGGGATTTTAAATTAAATTAAATAAAATTAAAGAAATTTGAAATTTGAAATTTGAAATTTCAAATAATTTGAAATTTGAAATTTGAAATTTGAAATTTGAAATTTGAAATTTGAAATTTGAAATTTGAAATTTGAAATTTGAAATTTGAAATTTGAAATTTGAAATTTGAAATTTGCCTTGCCTTGCCTTGCTTTGCCTTGCCTTGCCTTGCCTTCGGCATTAGGAATTTTCTTCCCCATACACCAAAAAATTCTTAATTTTTAAAAGCTATGAAAAACACCATTTTTAAGAATGAAATTGAACCCCGAATCTCATTCTAGTGTGCGTTTTTACATTTGGGTGGAAAAAAATTTCACCTCCTGGGCACAAAAATCCCTTACTCCGGCATCAGGAATTTTATTCCCAACAAAATCTTGATTTTTAATAATTATGATAAACACCATTTTTAAGGAAGAAATTCAACCCCGAATCTCATTCTGGTGTCCGTTTTTAGATTTGGGTGGGGAAAAAATTTCACCTCCTGGGCACAAAAATCGGCATAAGGAATTTTCTTACCCAGACACCAAAAAAATCTTGATTTTTAAAAGCTATGAAAACACCATTTTTAAGGATGAAATTCAACCCCGAATCTCATTCTGGTGTCTATTTATATATTTGGGTTGAAAAAAAATTTCTCCTCCTGGGCACAAAAATCACCGGGACTTAAAAACCTGGTTGTTTGAATTGTCTGGCCTGGACTGAGGGATTTTAAATTAAATTAAATAAAATTAAAGGAATTTGAAATTTGAAATTTGAAATAATTTGAATTTGAAATTTGAAATTTGAAATTTGAAATTTGAAATTTGAAATTTGAAATTTGAAACTTGAAATTTGAAATTTGAAATTTGAAATTTGAAATTTGAAATTTGAAATTTGAAATTTGAAATTTGAAATTTGCCTTGCCTTACTTTGCCTTGCCTTGCCTTGCCTTCGGCATTAGGAATTTTCTTCCCCGGACACCAAAAAATTCTTAATTTTTAAAAGCTATGAAAACACCATTTTTAAGGATGAAATTCAACCCCGAATCTCATTCTGGTATCCGTTTTTAGATTTTCGTAAAAAAAAACATTCAACTCCTGGGCACAAAAATCCCTGACTCCGGCATCAGGAATTTTCTTCCCCGCACACCAAAAAAATATTGAATTTAAAATCTATTAAAAACACCATTTTGAAGGACGAAATTCAACCCCGAATCTCATTCTGGTGTCTATTTATACATTTGGGTTGAAAAAAAATTTCACCTCCTGGGCACAAATATCGCCGGGACTTAAAAACCTGGTTGTTTGAATTGTCTGGCCTGGACTGAGGGATTTTAAATTAAATTAAATTAAATTAAAGAAATTTGAAATTTGAAATAATTTGAATTTGAAATAATTTGAATTTGAAATTTGAAATTTGAAATAATTTGAAATTTGAAATTTGAAATTTGAAATTTGAAATTTGAAATTTGAAATTTGAAATTTGAAATTTGAAATTTGAAATTTGAAATTTGAAATTTGAAATTTGAAATTTGAAATTTGAAATTTGAAATTTGAAATTTGAAATTTGAAATTTGAAATTTGAAATTTGAAATTTGAAATTTGAAATTTGAAATTTGCCTTGCCTTGCTTTGCCTTGCCTTGCCTTGCCTTGCCTTCGGCATTAGGAATTTTCTTCCCCGGACACCAAAAAAACCTTGAATTTAAAATCTATGAAAAACACCATTTTGAAGGACGAAATTCAACCCCGAATCTCATTCTGGTGTCTATTTATACATTTGGGTGGGGAAAAAAATTCACCTCCTGGGCACAAAAATCGCCGGGACTTAAAAACGTGGTTTTTTCAATTGTCTGGCCTGGACTTTGGGATTTTAAATTAAATTAAATAAAATTAAAGAAGTTTGAAATTTGAAATTTGAAATTTGAAATTTGAAATTTGATATTTGAAATAATTTGAAATAATTTGAAATAATTTGAAATTTGAAATTTGAAATTTGAAATTTGAAATTTGAAATTTGAAATTTGAAATTTGAAATTTGAAATTTGAAATTTGAAATTTGAAATTTGAAATTTGAAATTTGAAATTTAAAATTTGAAATTTGAAATTTGAAATTTGAAATTTGAAATTATTTGCCTTTCCTTGCCTTGCTTTGCCTTGCCTTGCCTTGCCTTTGGCATTAGGAATTTTCTTCCCCGGACACCAAAAAATTCTTAATTTTTAAAAGCTATGAAAAACACCATTTTGAAGAATGAAATTCAACCCCGAATCTCATTCTAGTGTGCGTTTTTACATTTGGGTGGAAAAAAATTTCACATCCTGGGCACAAAAATCCTTTACTCCGGCATCAGGAATTTTCTTCCCAACAAAATCTTGATTTTTAAAAATTATGATAAACACCATTTTTAAGGAACAAATTCAACCCCGAATCTCATTCTGGTGTCCGTTTTTACATTTGGGTGGAAAAAAAAATATTCACCTCCTGGGCCCAAAAATCCCTGACTCCGGCATCAGGAATTATCTTCCCTGGACACCAACAAAATCTTGATTTTTAAAAACTATGAAAAACACCATTTTGAAGGACGAAATTCAACCCCAAATCTAATTCTGGCATCCGTTTTTACATTTGGGTCAAAAAAAATATTCACCTCCTCGGCACAAAAATCCCTGACCCTGGCATCAGGAATTTTCTTCGCCGGACACCAAAAAAATCTTGATTTTTATAAACTATGAAAAACACCATTTTTAAGGAACAAATTCAACCCCGAATCTCATTCTGGTGTCCGTTTTTACATTTGGGTGGAAAAAAAATTTCACCTCCTGGGCACTAAAATCCCTGACTCCGGCATCAGGAATTTTCTTCCCCGGACACCAAAAAATTCTTAATTTTTAAAAGCTATGAAAAACACCATTTTGAAGAATGAAATTCAACCCCGAATCTCATTCTAGTGTGCATTTTTACATTTGGGTGGAAAAAAATTTCACATCCTGGGCACAAAAATCCCTTACTCCGGCATCAGGAATTTTCTTCCCAACAAAATCTTGATTTTTAAAAATTATGATAAAAACCATTTTTAAGGAACAAATTCAACCCCGAATCTCATTCTGGTGTCCGTTTTTACATTTGGGTGGAAAAAAAAATTTCACCTCCTGGGCACAAAAATCCCTGACTCCGGCATCAGTCATTTTCTTCCCAACAAAATCTTGATTTTTAAAAATTATGAAAAACACCATTTTTAAGGACAAAATTCAACCCTGAATCTATTCGGGTGTCCGTTTTTACATTTGAGTCAAAAAAAAAAATTTACCTCCTGGGCCCAAAATTCCCTGACTCCAGCATCAGGAATTATCTTCCCTGGACACCAAAAAAATCTTGATTTTTAAAAACTATGAAAAACACCATTTTGAAGGACGATATTCAACCCCAAATCTAATTCTGGCATCCGTTTTTACATTTGGGTCAAAAAAAATATTCACCTCCTGGGCACAAAAATCCCTGACCCTGGCATCAGGAATTTTCTTCCCCGGACACCAAAAATATCTTGATTTTTATAAACTATGAAAAACACCATTTTTAAGGAACAAATTCAACCCCGAATCTCATTCTGGTGTCCGTTTTTACATTTGGGTGGAAAAAAAATTTCACCTACTGGGCACAAAAATCCCTGACTCCGGGATCAGGAATTTTCGTCCCCGGACACCAAAAAAATCTTGAATTTAAAATCTATGAAAAACACCATTTTGAAGGACGAAATTCAACCCCGAATCTCATTCTGGTGTCCGTTTTTGGATTTGAGTAAAAAAAAACTTTCACCTCCTGGGCACAAAAATCCCTGACTCCGGCATCAGGAATTTTCTTCCCCGCACACCAAAAAAATCTTGAATTTAAAATCTATGAAAAACACCATTTTGAAGGACGAAATTCAACCCCGAATCTCATTCTGGTGTCTATTTATACATTTGGGTTGGAAAAAAATTTAACCTCCTGGGCACAAAAATCGCCGGGAGTTAAAAACCTGGTTGTTTGAATTGTCTGGCCAGGACTGAGGGATTTTAAATTAAATTAAATTAAATTAAAGAAATTTGAAATTTGAAATAATTTGAAATTTGAAATTTGAAATTTGAAATTTGAAATTTTAAATTTGAAATTTTAAATTTGAAATTTGAAATTTGAAATTTGAAATTTGAAATTTGAAATTTGAAATTTGAAATTTGAAATTTGAAATTTGAAATAATTTGAAATTTGAAATTTGAAATTTGAAATTTGAAATTTGAAATTTGAAATTTGAAATTTGAAATTTGAAATTTGAAATTTGAAATTTGAAATTTGAAATTTGAAATTTGAAATTTGAAATTTGAAATTTGAAATTTGAAATTTGAAATTTGAAATTTGAAATTTGAAATTTGAAATTTGAAATTTGAAATTTGAAATTTGAAATTTGAAATTTGAAATTTGAAATTTGAAATTTGAAATTTGAAATTTGAAATTTGAAATTTGAAATTTGAAATTTGAAATTTGAAATTTGAAATTTGAAATTTGAAATTTGCCTTGCCTTGCCTTGCCTTCGGCATTAGGAATTTTCTTCCCCATACACCAAAAAATTCTTAATTTTTAAAATTATGATAAACACCATTTTTAAGGAAGAAATTCAACCCCGAATCTCATTCTGGTTTCCATTTTTACATTTGGGTGGGGAAAAAATTTCACCTCCTGGGCACAAAAATCCCTGACTCCGGCATCAGGAATTTTCTTCCCCGGACACCAAAAAAATCTTGATTTTTAAAAGCTATGAAAAACATCATTTTTAAGAATGAAATTCAAGCCCGAATTTCATTCTGGTGTGCGTTTTTACATTTGGGTGGAAAGTAATTTCACGTCCTGGGCACAAAAATCCCTGACCCTGGAATCAGGAATTTTCTTCCCCGGACACCAAAAAATTCTTAATTTTTAAAAGCTATGAAAAACACCATTTTGAAGAATGAAATTCAACCCCGAATCTCATTCAAGTGTGCGTTTTTACATTTGGGTGGAAAAAAATTTCACCTCCTGGGCACAAAAATCCCTGACTCCGGCATCAGGAATTTTCTTCCCAACAAAATCTTGATTTTTAAAAATTATGATAAACACCATTTTTAAGGAACAAATTCAACCCCGAATCTCATTCTGGTGTCCGTTTTTACATTTGGGTGGAAAAAAAAATTTCACCTCCTGGGCACAAAAATCCCTGACTCCGGCATCAGTCATTTTCTTCCCAACAAAATCTTGATTTTTAAAAATTATGAAAAACACCATTTTTAAGGACAAAATTCAACCCTGAATCTATTCGGGTGTCCGTTTTTACATTTGAGTCAAAAAAAAAATTCACCTCCTAGGCACAAAAATCCCTGACTCCGGCATCAGGAATTTTCGTCCCCGGACACCAAAAAAATCTTGAATTTAAAATCTATGAAAAACACCATTTTGAAGGACGAAATTCAACCCCGAATCTCATTCTGGTGTCTATTTATACATTTGGGTTGAAAAAAAATTTAACCTCCTGGGCACAAAAATCGCCGGGAGTTAAAAACCTGGTTGTTTGAATTGTCTGGCCAGGACTGAGGGATTTAAAATTAAATTAAATTAAATTAAAGAAATTTGAAATTTGAAATTTGAAATAATTTGAAATTTGAAATTTGAAATTTGAAATTTGAAATTTGAAATTTGAAATTTGAAATTTGAAATTTGAAATTTGAAATTTGAAATTTGAAATTTGAAATTTGAAATTTGAAATAATTTGAAATTTGAAATTTGAAATTTGAAATTTGAAATTTGAAATTTGAAATTTGAAATTTGAAATTTGAAATTTGAAATTTGAAATTTGAAATTTGAAATTTGAAATTTGAAATTTGAAATTTGAAATTTGAAATTTGAAATTTGAAATTTGAAATTTGAAATTTGAAATTTGAAATTTGAAATTTGAAATTTGCCTTGCCTTGCCTTCGGCATTAGGAATTTTCTTCCCCATACACCAAAAAATTCTTAATTTTTAAAATTATGATAAACACCATTTTTAAGGAAGAAATTCAACCCCGAATCTCATTCTGGTTTCCGTTTTTACATTTGGGTGGGGAAAAAATTTCACCTCCTGGGCACAAAAATCCCTGACTCCGGCATCAGGAATTTTCTTCCCAACAAAATCTTGATTTTTAAAAATTATGATAAACACCATTTTTAAGGAACAAATTCAACCCCGAATCTCATTCTGGTGTCCGTTTTTACATTTGGGTGGAAAAAAAAATTTCACCTCCTGGGCACAAAAATCCCTGACTCCGGCATCAGTCATTTTCTTCCCAACAAAATCTTGATTTTTAAAAATTATGAAAAACACCATTTTTAAGGACAAAATTCAACCCTGAATCTATTCGGGTGTCCGTTTTTACATTTGAGTCAAAAAAAAAAATTCACCTCCTGGGCCCAAAAATCCCTGACTCCGGCATCAGGAATTATCTTCCCTGGACACCAAAAAAATCTTGATTTTTAAAAACTATGAAAAACACCATTTTGAAGGAGGAAATTCAACCCCAAATCTAATTCTGGCATCCGTTTTTACATTTGGGTCAAAAAAAATATTCACCTCCTGGGCACAAAAATCCCTGACCCTGGCATCAGGAATTTTCTTCCCCGGACACCAAAAAAATCTTGATTTTTATAAACTATGAAAAACACCATTTTTAAGGAACAAATTCAACCCCGAATCTCATTCTGGTGTCCGTTTTTACATTTGGGTGGGAAAAAAAATTCACCTCCTGGGCACAAAAATCCCTGACTCCGGCATCAGGAATTTTCTTCCCCGGACACCAAAAAATTCTTGATTTTTAAAAGCTATGAAAAACATCATTTTTAAGAATGAAATTCAAGCCCGAATTTCATTCTGGTGTGCGTTTTTACATTTCGTTGGAAAATAATTTCACCTCCTGGGCACAAAAGTCCCTGACTCCGGCATCAGGAATTTTCTTCCCCGGACACCAAAAAAATCTTGAATTTAAAATCTATGAAAAACACCATTTTGAAGGACGAAATTCAAGCCCGAATCTCATTCTGGTGTCCGTTTTTGGATTTGAGTAAAAAAAAACATTCACCTCCTGGGCACAAAAATCCCTGACTCCGGCATCAGGAATTTTCTTCCCCGCACACCAAAAAAATCTTGAATTTAAAATCTATTAAAAACACCATTTTGAAGGACGAAATTCAACCCCGAATCTCATTCTGGTGTCTATTTATACATTTGGGTTGAAAAAAAAATTCACCTCCTGTGCACAAAAATCGCCGGGACTTAAAAACCTGGTTGTTTGAATTGTCTGGCCTGGACTGAGGGATTTTAAATTAAATTAAATAAAATTAAAGAAATTTGAAATTTGAAATTTGAAATTTGAAATAATTTGAAATTTGAAATTTGAAATTTGAAATTTGAAATTTGAAATTTGAAATTTGAAATTTGAAATTTGCCTTGCCTTGCTTTGCCTTGCCTTGCCTTGCCTTCGGCATTAGGAATTTTCTTCCCCGGACACCAAAAAATTCTTAATTTTTAAAAGCTATGAAAAACACCATTTTGAAGAATGAAATTCAACCCCGAATCTCATTCTAGTATGCGTTTTTACATTTGGGTGGAAAAAAATTTCACCTCCTGGGCACAAAAATCCCTTACTCCGGCATCAGGAAGTTTCTTCCCAACAAAATCTTGATTTTTAAAAATTATGATAAACACCATTTTTAAGGAAGAAATTCAACCCCGAATCTCATTCTGGTGTCCGTTTTTATATTTGGGTGGAAAAAAAATTTCACGTCCTGGGCACAAAAATCCCTGACTCCGGCATCAGGAATTTTCTTTCCCGGACACCAAAAAATTCTTGATTTTTAAAAGCTATGAAAAACATCATTTTTAAGAATGAAATTCAAGCCCGAATTTCATTCTGGTGTGCGTTTTTACATTTGGGTGGAAAAAAATTTCACCTCCTGGCCACAAAAGTCCCTGACTCCGGCATCAGGAATTTTCTTCCCCGCACACCAAAAAAATCTTGAATTTAAAATCTATGAAAAACACCATTTTGAAGGATGAAATTCAACCCCGAATCTCATTCTGGTGTCTATTTATACATTTGGGTGGAAAAAAAATTTCACCTCCTGGGCACAAAAATCGCCGGGACTTAAAAACCTGGTTTTTTGAATTGTCTGGCCTGGACTTTGGGATTTTAAATTAAATTAAATAAAATTAAAGAAATTTGAAATTTGAAATTTGAAATTTGAAATTTGATATTTGAAATAATTTGAAATAATTTGAAATAATTTGAAATTTGAAATTTGAAATTTGAAATTTGAAATTTGAAATTTGAAATTTGAAATTTGAAATTTGAAATTTGAAATTTGCCTTGCCTTGCCTTGCCTTCGGCATTAGGAATTTTCTTCCCCATACACCAAAAAATTCTTAATTTTTAAAAGCTACGAAAAACACTATTTTTAAGAATGAAATTCAACCCCGAATCTCATTCTAGTGTGCGTTTTTACATTTGGGTGGAAAAAAATTTCACCTCCTGGGCACAAAAATCCCTGACTCCGGCATCAGGAATTTTATTCCCAACAAAATCTTGATTTTTAAAAATTATGATTAACACCATTTTTAAGGAAGAAATTCAACCCCGAATCTCATTCTGGTGTCTGTTTTTACATTTGGGTGGAGAAAAAAATTTCACCTCCTGGGCACAAAAATCCCTGACTCCGGCATCAGGAATTTTCTTTTCCGGACACCAAAAAAATCTTGATTTTTAAAAGCTATGAAAAACATCATTTTTAAGAATGAAATTCAAGCCCGAATTTCATTCTGGTGTGCGTTTTTACATTTGGGTGGAAAGTAATTTCAGCTCCTGGGCACAAAAATCCCTGACCCTGGCATCAGGAATTTTCTTCCCCGGACACCAAAAAAATCTATTTTTATAAACTATGAAAAACACCATTTTTAAGGAAGAAATTCAACCCCGAATTTCATTCTGGTGTCAGTTTTTACATTTGAGTCAATAAAAAAATTTCACCTCCTGGGCACAAAAATCCCTGACCCCAGCATCAGGAATTTTCTTCCCCGGACATGAAATAAATCTTGATTTTTAAAAGCTATGAAAAACACCATTTTTGAGAATGAAATTCAACCCCGAATCTCATTCTGGCGTCTGTTTATAAATTTGGGTGGAAAAAAAAATTTCACCTCCTGGGCACAAAAATCCCTGACTCCGGCATAAGCATTTTCTTCCCAACAAATCTTGATTTTTAAAAATGATGAAAAACACCATTTTTAAGGACAAAATTCAACCCTGAATCTATTCGGGTGTCTGTTTTTACATTTGAGTCAAAAAAATTTTTTCACCTCCTGGGCCCAAAAATCCCTGACTCCGGCATTAGGAATTTTCTTCCCTGGACACCAAAAAAATCTTCATTTTTAAAAACTATGAAAAACACCATTTTGAAGGACGAAATTCAACCGCAAATCTAATTCTGGCATCCGTTTTTACATTTGGGTCAAAAAAAATATTCACCTCCTGGGCACAAAAATCCCTGACCCTGGCATAAGGAATTTTCTTCCCCGGACACCAAAAAAATCTTGATTTTTAAAAGCAATGAAAAACACCATTTTTGAGAATGAAATTCAACCCCGAATCTCATTCTGGTGTCCGTTTTTAGATTTGGGTGGGAAAAAAATTTCACCTCCTGGGCACAAAAATCCCTGACCCCGGCATCAGGAATTTTCTTCCCCGCACACCAAAAAAATCTTGATTTTTAAATGCTATGAAAAATGACATTTTTAAGGACAAAAAGCAACCCCGAATCTCATTCTGGTGTCCGTTTTTAGATTTGAGTCAGAAATTTTTTTTCACCTCCTGGGCACAAAAATCGGCATAAGGAATTTCCTTACCCAGACACCAAAAAAATCTTGATTTTTAAAAGCAATGAAAAACACCATTTTTGAGAATGAAATTCAACCCCAAATCTAATTCTGGCATCCGTTTTTACATTTGGGTCAAAAAAAATATTCACCTCCTGGGCACAAAAATCCCTGACCCTGGCATCAGGAATTTTCTTCCCCGGACACCAAAAAAATCTTGATTTTTATAAACTATGAAAAACACCATTTTTAAGGAACAAATTCAACCCCGAATCTCATTCTGGTGTCCGTTTTTACATTTGGGTGGAAAAAAAATTTCACCTCCTGGGCACAAAAATCCCTGACTCCGGCATCAGGAATTTTCTTCCCCATACACCAAAAAATTCTTAATTTTTAAAAGCTATGAAAAACACCATTTTGAAGAATGAAATTCAACCCCGAATCTCATTCTAGTATGCGTTTTTACATTTGGGTGGAAAAAAATTTCACCTCCTGGGCACAAAAATCCCTTACTCCGGCATCAGGAAGTTTCTTCCCAACAAAATCTTGATTTTTAAAAATTATGATAAACACCATTTTTAAGGAAGAAATTCAACCCCGAATCTCATTCTGGTGTCCGTTTTTATATTTGGGTGGAAAAAAAATTTCACGTCCTGAGCACAAAAATCCCTGACTCCGGCATCAGGAATTTTCTTCCCCGGACACCAAAAAATTCTTGATTTTTAAAAGCTATGAAAAACATCATTTTTAAGAATGAAATTCAAGCCCGAATTTCATTCTGGTGTGCGTTTTTACATTTGGGTGGAAAAAAATTTCACCTCCTGGCCACAAAAGTCCCTGACTCCGGCATCAGGAATTTTCTTCCCCGCACACCAAAAAAATCTTGAATTTAAAATCTATGAAAAACACCATTTTGAAGGATGAAATTCAACCCCGAATCTCATTCTGGTGTCTATTTATACATTTGGGTGGAAAAAAAATTTCACCTCCTGGGCACAAAAATCGCCGGGACTTAAAAACCTAGTTTTTTGAATTGTCTGGCCTGGACTTTGGGATTTTAAATTAAATTAAATAAAATTAAAGAAATTTGAAATTTGAAATTTGAAATTTGAAATTTGAAATTTGAAATAATTTGAAATAATTTGAAATAATTTGAAATTTGAAATTTGAAATTTGAAATTTGAAATTTGAAATTTGAAATTTGAAATTTGAAATTTGAAATTTGAAATTTGAAATTTGAAATTTGAAATTTGAAATTTGAAATTTGAAATTTGAAATTTGCCTTGCCTTGCCTTGCCTTCGGCATTAGGAATTTTCTTCCCCATACACCAAAAAATTCTTAATTTTTAAAAGCTACGAAAAACACTATTTTTAAGAATGAAATTCAACCCCGAATCTCATTCTAGTGTGCGTTTTTACATTTGGGTGGAAAAAAATTTCACCTCCTGGGCACAAAAATCCCTGACTCCGGCATCAGGAATTTTATTCCCAACAAAATCTTGATTTTTAAAAATTATGATTAACACCATTTTTAAGGAAGAAATTCAACCCCGAATCTCATTCTGGTGTCTGTTTTTACATTTGGGTGGAGAAAAAAATTTCACCTCCTGGGCACAAAAATCCCTGACTCCGGCATCAGGAATTTTCTTTCCCGGACACCAAAAAAATCTTGATTTTTAAAAGCTATGAAAAACATCATTTTTAAGAATGAAATTCAAGCCCGAATTTCATTCTGGTGTGCGTTTTTACATTTGGGTGGAAAGTAATTTCACCTCCTGGGCACAAAAATCCCTGACCCTGGCATCAGGAATTTTCTTCCCCGGACACCAAAAAAATCTATTTTTATAAACTATGAAAAACACCATTTTTAAGGAAGAAATTCAACCCCGAATTTCATTCTGGTGTCAGTTTTTACATTTTAGTCAATAAAAAAATTTCACCTCCTGGGCACAAAAATCCCTGACTCCGGCATCAGGAATTTTCTTTCCCGGACACCAAAAAAATCTTGATTTTTAAAAGCTATGAAAAACATCATTTTTAAGAATGAAATTCAAGCCCGAATTTCATTCTGGTGTGCGTTTTTACATTTGGGTGGAAAGTAATTTCACCTCCTGGGCACAAAAATCCCTGACCCTGGCATCAGGAATTTTCTTCCCCGGACACCAAAAAAATCTATTTTTATAAACTATGAAAAACACCATTTTTAAGGAAGAAATTCAACCCCGAATTTCATTCTGGTGTCAGTTTTTACATTTTAGTCAATAAAAAAATTTCACCTCCTGGGCACAAAAATCCCTGACCCCAGCATCAGGAATTTTCTTCCCCGGACATGAAATAAATCTTGATTTTTAAAAGCTATGAAAAACACCATTTTTGAGAATGAAATTCAACCCCGAATCTCATTCTGGCGTCTGTTTATAAATTTGGGTGGAAAAAAAAAATTCACCTCCTGGGCACAAAAATCCCTGACTCCGGCATAAGCATTTTCTTCCCAACAAATCTTGATTTTTAAAAATGATGAAAAACACCATTTTTAAGGACAAAATTCAACCCTGAATCTATTCGGGTGTCTGTTTTTACATTTGAGTCAAAAAAATTTTTTCACCTCCTGGGCCCAAAAATCCCTGACTCCGGCATCAGGAATTTTCTTCCCTGGACACCAAAAAAATCTTCATTTTTAAAAACTATGAAAAACACCATTTTGAAGGACGAAATTCAACCGCAAATCTAATTCTGGCATCCGTTTTTACATTTGGGTCAAAAAAAATATTCACCTCCTGGGCACAAAAATCCCTGACCCTGGCATAAGGAATTTTCTTCCCCGGACACCAAAAAAATCTTGATTTTTAAAAGCAATGAAAAACACCATTTTTGAGAATGAAATTCAACCCCGAATCTCATTCTGGTGTCCGTTTTTAGATTTGGGTGGGAAAAAAATTTCACCTCCTGGGCACAAAAATCCCTGACCCCGGCATCAGGAATTTTCTTCCCCGCACACCAAAAAAATCTTGATTTTTAAATGCTATGAAAAATGACATTTTTAAGGACAAAAAGCAACCCCGAATCTCATTCTGGTGTCCGTTTTTAGATTTGAGTCAGAAATTTTTTTTCAATTCCTGGGCACAAAAATCGGCATAAGGAATTTCCTTACCCAGACACCAAAAAAATCTTGATTTTTAAAAGCTATGAAAAATGACATTTTTAAGGACAAAGAGCAACCCCAAATCTAATTCTGGCATCCGTTTTTACATTTGGGTTGAAAAAAAATTTAACCTCCTGGGCACAAAAATCGCCGGGAGTTAAAAACCTGGTTGTTTGAATTGTCTGGCCAGGACTGAGGGATTTTAAATTAAATTAAATTAAATTAAAGAAATTTGAAATTTGAAATTTGAAATAATTTGAAATTTGAAATTTGAAATTTGAAATTTGAAATTTGAAATTTGAAATTTGAAATTTGAAATTTGAAATTTGATATTTGAAATAATTTGAAATAATTTGAAATAATTTGAAATATGAAATTTGAAATTTGAAATTTGAAATTTGAAATTTGCCTTGCCTTGCCTTGCCTTCGGTATTAGGAATTTTCTTCCCCGGACACCAAAAAATTCTTAATTTTCAAAAGCTATGAAAAACACCATTTTGAAGAATGAAATTCAACCCCGAATCTCATTCTAGTGTGCGTTTTTACATTTGGGTGGAAAAAAAATTCACCTCCTGGGCACAAAAATCCCTGACTCCGGCATCAGGAATTTTCTTCCCCGGACACCAAAAAATTCTTGATTTTTAAAAGCTATGAAAAACATCATTTTTAAGAATGAAATTCAAGCCCGAATTTCATTCTGGTGTGCGTTTTTACATTTGGGTGGAAAATAATTTCACCTCCTGGGCACAAAAATCCCTGACTCCGGCATCAGGCATTTTCTTCCCAACAAAATCTTGATTTTTAAAAATTATGAAAAACACCATTTTTAAGGACAAAATTCAACCCTGAATCTATTCGGGTGTCTGTTTTTACATTTGGGTCAAAAAAAATATTCACCTCCTTGGCCCAAAAATCCCTGACTCCGGCATCAGGAATTATCTTCCCTGGACACCAAAAAAATCTTGATTTTTAAAAACTATGAAAAACACCATTTTGAAGGACAAAATTCAACCGCAAATCAAATTCTGGCATCCGTTTTTACATTTGGGTCAAAAAAAATATTCACCTCCTGTGCACAAAAATCCCTGACCCTGGCATCAGGAATTTTCTTCCCCGGACACCAAAAAAATCTTGATTTTTAAAAGCTATGAAAACACCATTTTTAAGGATGAAATTCAACCCCGAATCTCATTCTGGTATCCGTTTTTAGATTTTCGTAAAAAAAAACATTCACCTCCTGGGCACAAAAATCCCTGACTCCGGCATCAGGAATTTTCTTCCCCGCACACCAAAAAAAATCTTGAATTTAAAATCTATTAAAAACACCATTTTGAAGGACGAAATTCAACCCCGAATCTCATTCTGGTGTCTATTTATACATTTGGGTTGAAAAAAAATTTCACCTCCTGGGCACAAATATCGCCGGGACTTAAAAACCTGGTTGTTTGAATTGTCTGGCCTGGACTGAGGGATTTTAAATTAAATTAAATAAAATTAAAGAAATTTGAAATTTGAAATTTGAAATTTGAAATAATTTGAATTTGAAATTTGAAATTTGAAATTTGAAATTTGAAATTTGAAATTTGAAATTTGAAATTTGAAATTTGAAATTTGAAATTTGAAATTTGAAATTTGCCTTGCCTTGCTTTGCCTTGCCTTGCCTTGCCTTCGGCATTAGGAATTTTCTTCCCCGGACACCAAAAAATTCTTAATTTTTAAAACCTATGAAAAACACCATTTTGAAGAATGAAATTCAACCCCGAATCTCATTCTAGTGTGCGTTTTTACATTTGGGTGGAAAAAAATTTCACCTCCTGGGCACAAAAATCCCTGACTCCGGCATCAGGAATTTTCTTCCCCGGACACCAAAAAATTCTTGATTTTTAAAAGCTATGAAAAACATCATTTTTAAGAATGAAATTCAAGCCCGAATTTCATTCTGGTGTGCGTTTTTACATTTGGGTGGAAAATAATTTCACCTCCTGGGCACAAAAGTCCCTGACTCCGGCATCAGGAATTTTCTTCCCCGCACACCAAAAAAATCTTGAATTTAAAATCTATGAAAAACACCATTTTGAAGGACGAAATTCAACCCCGAATCTCATTCTGGTGTCTATTTATACATTTGGGTGGAAAAAAAATTTCGTCTCCTGGGCACAAAAATCGCCGGGACTTAAAAACCTGGTTTTTTGAATTGTCTGGCCTGGACTTTGGGATTTTAAATTAAATTAAATAAAATTAAAGAAATTTGAAATTTGAAAATTGAAATTTGAAATTTGAAATTTGATATTTGAAATAATTTGAAATAATTTGAAATAATTTGAAATAATTTGAAATTTGAAATTTGAAATTTGAAATTTGAAATTTGAAATTTGAAATTTGAAATTTGAAATTTGCCTTGCCTTGCCTTGCTTTGCCTTGCCTTGCCTTGCCTTCGGTATTAGGAATTTTCTTCCCCGGACACCAAAAAATTCTTAATTTTCAAAAGCTATGAAAAACACCATTTTGAAGAATGAAATTCAACCCCGAATCTCATTCTAGTGTGCGTTTTTACATTTGGGTGGAAAAAAATTTCACCTCCTGGGCACAAAAATCCCTTACTCCGGCATCAGGAATTTTCTTCCCAACAAAATCTTGATTTTTAAAAATAATGATAAAGACCATTTTTAAGGAAGAAATTCAACCCCGAATCTCATTCTTGTGTCCATTTTTACATTTGGGTGGAAAAAAAAATTTCACCTCCTGGGCACAAAAATCCCTGACTCCGGCATCAGGCATTTTCTTCCCAAAAAATCTTGATTTTTAAAAATTATGAAAAACACCATTTTTAAGGACAAAATTCAACCCTGAATCTATTCGGGTGTCTGCTTTTACATTTGAGTCAAAAAAAAAATTCACCTCCTGGGCCCAAAAATCCCTGACTCCGGCATCAGGAATTATCTTCCCTGGACACCAAAAAAAATCTTGATTTTTAAAAACTATGAAAAACACCATTTTGAAGGACGAAATTCAACCGCAAATCTAATTCTGGCATCCGTTTTTACATTTGGGTCAAAAAAAATATTCACCTCCTGGGCACAAAAACCCCTGACCCTGGCATCAGGAATTTTCTTCCCCGAACACCAAAAAAAATCTTGATTTTTATAAACTATGAAAAACACCATTTTTAAGGAACAAATTCAACCCCGAATCTCATTCGGGTGTCCGTTTTTACATTTGGGTGGAAAAAAAATTTCACCTCCTGGGCACAAAAATCCCTGACTCCGGCATCAGGAATTTTCTTCCCCGGACACCAAAAAATTCTTGATTTTTAAAAGCTATGAAAAACATCATTTTTAAGAATGAAATTCAAGCCTGAATTTCATTCTGGTGTGCGTTTTTACATTTCTTTGTAAAATAATTTCACCTCCTGGGCACAAAAGTCACTGACTGCGGCATCAGGAATTTTCTTCCCTGGACACCAAAAAAATCTTGAATTTAAAATCTATGAAAAACACCATTTTGAAGGACGAAATTCAACCCCGAATCTCATTCTGGTGTCCGTTTTTGGATTTGAGTAAAAAAAAACATTCACCTCCTGGGCACAAAAATCCCTGACTCCGGCATCAGGAATTTTCTTCCCCGTACACCAAAAAAATCTTGAATTTAAAATCTATGAAAAACACCATTTTGAAGGACTAAATTCAACCCCGAATCTTATTCTGGTGTCTATTTATACATTTGGGTTGAAAAAAAATTTAACCTCCTGGGCACAAAAATCGCCGGGACTTAAAAACCTGGTTGTTTGAATTGTCTGGCCAGGACTGAGGGATTTTAAATTAAATTAAATAAAATTAAAGAAATTTGAAATTTGAAATTTGAAATTTCAAATAATTTGAAATAATTTGAAATTTGAAATTTGAAATTTGAAATTTGAAATTTGAAATTTGAAATTTGAAATTTGAAATTTGAAATTTGAAATTTGAAATTTGAAATTTGAAATTTGAAATTTGAAATTTGAAATTTGAAATTTGAAATTTGAAATTTGAAATTTGCCTTGCCTTGCCTTGCTTTGCCTTGCCTTGCCTTGCCTTCGGCATTAGGAATTTTCTTCCCCATACACCAAAAAATTCTTAATTTTTAAAAGCTATGAAAAACACCATTTTTAAGAATGAAATTGAACCCCGAATCTCATTCTAGTGTGCGTTTTTACATTTGGGTGGAAAAAAAATTTCACCTCCTGGGCACAAAAATCCCTGACTCCGGCATCAGGAATTTTATTCCCAACAAAATCTTGATTTTTAATAATTATGATAAACACCATTTTTAAGGAAGAAATTCAACCCCGAATCTCATTCTGGTGTCCGTTTTTACATTTGGGTGGGGAAAAAATTTCACCTCCTGGGCACAAAAATCGGCATAAGGAATTTTCTTACCCAGACACCAAAAAAATCTTGATTTTTAAAAGCTATGAAAACACAATTTTTAAGGATGAAATTCAACCCCGAATCTCATTCTGGTGTCCGTTTTTAGATTTTCGTAAAAAAAAACATTCACCTCCTGGGCACAAAAATCCCTGACTCCGGCATCAGGAATTTTCTTCCCCGCACACCAAAAAAATCTTGAATTTAAAATCTATTAAAAACACCATTTTGAAGGACGAAATTCAACCCCGAATCTCATTCTGGTGTCTATTTATATATTTGGGTTGAAAAAAAATTTCTCCTCCTGGGCACAAAAATCACCGGGACTTAAAAACCTGGTTGTTTGAATTGTCTGGCCTGGACTGAGGGATTTTAAATTAAATTAAATAAAATTAAATAAATTTGAAATTTGAAATTTGAAATTTGAAATTTGAAATAATTTGAATTTGAAATTTGAAATTTGAAATTTGAAATTTGAAATTTGAAATTTGAAATTTGAAATTTGAAATTTGAAACTTGAAACTTGAAATTTGAAATTTGAAATTTGAAATTTGAAATTTGAAATTTGAAATTTGAAATTTGAAATTTGAAATTTGAAATTTGAAATTTGAAATTTGCCTTGCCTTACTTTGCCTTGCCTTGCCTTGCCTTCGGCATTAGGAATTTTCTTCCCCGGACACCAAAAAATTCTTAATTTTTAAAAGCTATGAAAACACCATTTTTAAGGATGAAATTCAACCCCGAATCTCATTCTGGTATCCGTTTTTAGATTTTCGTAAAAAAAAACATTCACCTCCTGGGCACAAAAATCCCTGACTCCGGCATCAGGAATTTTCTTCCCCGCACACCAAAAAAAATCTTGAATTTAAAATCAATTAAAAACACCATTTTGAAGGACGAAATTCAACCCCGAATCTCATTCTGGTGTCTATTTATACATTTGGGTTGAAAAAAAATTTCACCTCCTGGGCACAAATATCGCCGGGACTTAAAAACCTGGTTGTTTGAATTGTCTGGCCTGGACTGAGGGATTTTAAATTAAATTAAATTAAATTAAAGAAATTTGAAATTTGAAATTTGAAATTTGAAATAATTTGAATTTGAAATTTGAAATTAGAAATAATTTGAAATTTGAAATTTGAAATTTGAAATTTGAAATTTGAAATTTGAAATTTGAAATTTGAAATTTGAAATTTGAAATTTGAAATTTGAAATTTGAAATTTGAAATTTGAAATTTGAAATTTGAAATTTGAAATTTGAAATTTGAAATTTGAAATTTGAAATTTGAAATTTGAAATTTGCCTTGCCTTGCTTTGCCTTGCCTTGCCTTGCCTTGCCTTCGGCATTAGGAATTTTCTTCCCCGGACACCAAAAAAATCTTGAATTTAAAATCTATGAAAAACACCATTTTGAAGGACGAAATTCAACCCCGAATCTCATTCTGGTGTCTATTTATACATTTGGGTGGGGAAAAAAATTCACCTCCTGGGCACAAAAATCGCCGGGACTTAAAAACGTGGTTTTTTCAATTGTCTGGCCTGGACTTTGGGATTTTAAATTAAATTAAATAAAATTAAAGAAGTTTGAAATTTGAAATTTGAAATTTGAAATTTGATATTTGAAATAATTTGAAATAATTTGAAATAATTTGAAATTTGAAATTTGAAATTTGAAATTTGAAATTTGAAATTTGAAATTTGAAATTTGAAATTTAAAATTTGAAATTTGAAATTTGAAATTTGAAATTTGAAATTTGAAATTTGAAATTTGAAATTTGAAATTTGAAATTTGAAATTTGAAATTTGAAATTTGAAATTATTTGCCTTGCCTTGCCTTGCTTTGCCTTGCCTTGCCTTGCCTTTGGCATTAGGAATTTTCTTCCCCGGACACCAAAAAATTCTTAATTTTTAAAAGCTATGAAAAACACCATTTTGAAGAATGAAATTCAACCCCGAATCTCATTGTAGTGTGCGTTTTTACATTTGGGTGGAAAAAAATTTCACATCCTGGGCAAAAAAATCCTTTACTCCGGCATCAGGAATTTTCTTCCCAACAAAATCTTGATTTTTAAAAATTATGATAAACACCATTTTTAAGGAACAAATTCAACCCCGAATCTCATTCTGGTGTCCGTTTTTACATTTGGGTGGAAAAAAAAATATTCACCTCCTGGGCCCAAAAATCCCTGACTCCGGCATCAGGAATTATCTTCCCTGGACACCAACAAAATCTTGATTTTTAAAAACTATGAAAAACACCATTTTGAAGGACGAAATTCAACCCCAAATCTAATTCTGGCATCCGTTTTTACATTTGGGTCAAAAAAAATATTCACCTCCTCGGCACAAAAATCCCTGACCCTGGCATCAGGAATTTTCTTCCCCGGACACCAAAAAAATCTTGATTTTTATAAACTATGAAAAACACCATTTTTAAGGAACAAATTCAACCCCGAATCTCATTCTGGTGTCCGTTTTTACATTTGGGTGGAAAAAAAATTTCACCTCCTGGGCACAAAAATCCCTGACTCCGGCATCAGGAATTTTCTTCCCCGGACACCAAAAAATTCTTAATTTTTAAAAGCTATGAAAAACACCATTTTGAAGAATGAAATTCAACCCCGAATCTCATTCTAGTGTGCATTTTTACATTTGGGTGGAAAAAAATTTCACATCCTGGGCACAAAAATCCCTTACTCCGGCATCAGGAATTTTCTTCCCAACAAAATCTTGATTTTTAAAAATTATGATAAAAACCATTTTTAAGGAACAAATTCAACCCCGAATCTCATTCTGGTGTCCGTTTTTACATTTGGGTGGAAAAAAAAATTTCACCTCCTGGGCACAAAAATCCCTGACTCCGGCATCAGTCATTTTCTTCCCAACAAAATCTTGATTTTTAAAAATTATGAAAAACACCATTTTTAAGGACAAAATTCAACCCTGAATCTATTCGGGTGTCCGTTTTTACATTTGAGTAAAAAAAAAAAATTCACCTCCTGGGCCCAAAATTCCCTGACTCCAGCATCAGGAATTATCTTCCCTGGACACCAAAAAAAATCTTGATTTTTAAAAACTATGAAAAACACCATTTTGAAGGACGATATTCAACCCCAAATCTAATTCTGGCATCCGTTTTTACATTTGGGTCAAAAAAAATATTCACCTCCTCGGCACAAAAATCCCTGACCCTGGCATCAGGAATTTTCTTCCCCGGACACCAAAAATATCTTGATTTTTATAAACTATGAAAAACACCATTTTTAAGGAACAAATTCAACCCCGAATCTCATTCTGGTGTCCGTTTTTACATTTGGGTGGAAAAAAAATTTCACCTACTGGGCACAAAAATCCCTGACTCCGGCATCAGGAATTTTCGTCCCCGGACACCAAAAAAATCTTGAATTTAAAATCTATGAAAAACACCATTTTGAAGGACGAAATTCAACCCCGAATCTCATTCTGGTGTCCGTTTTTGGATTTGAGTAAAAAAAAACATTCACCTCCTGGGCACAAAAATCCCTGACTCTGGCATCAGGAATTTTCTTCCCCGCACACCAAAAAAATCTTGAATTTAAAATCTATGAAAAACACCATTTTGAAGGACGAAATTCAACCCCGAATCTCATTCTGGTGTCTATTTATACATTTGGGTTGGAAAAAAATTTAACCTCCTGGGCACAAAAATTGCCGGGAGTTAAAAACCTGGTTGTTTGAATTGTCTGGCCAGGACTGAGGGATTTTAAATTAAATTAAATTAAATTAAAGAAATTTGAAATTTGAAATTTGAAATAATTTGAAATTTGAAATTTGAAATTTGAAATTTGAAATTTCAAATTTCAAATTTCAAATTTCAAATTTCAAATTTCAAATTTCAAATTTCAAATTTGAAATTTGAAATTTGAAATAATTTGAAATTTGAAATTTGAAATTTGAAATTTGAAATTTCAAATTTGAAATTTGAAATTTGAAATTTGAAATTTGAAATTTGAAATTTGAAATATGAAATTTGAAATTTGAAATTTGAAATTTGAAATTTGAAATTTGAAATTTGAAATTTGAAATTTGAAATTTGAAATTTGAAATTTGAAATTTGAAATTTGAAATTTGAAATTTGCCTTGCCTTGCCTTGCCTTGCCTTCGGCATTAGGAATTTTCTTCCCCATACACCAAAAAATTCTTAATTTTTAAAATTATGATAAACACCATTTTTAAGGAAGAAATTCAACCCCGAATCTCATTCTGATTTCCATTTTTACATTTGGGTGGGGAAAAAATTTCACCTCCTGGGCACAAAAATCCCTGACTCCGGCATCAGGAATTTTCTTCCCCGGACACCAAAAAAATCTTGATTTTTAAAAGCTATGAAAAACATCATTTTTAAGAATGAAATTCAAGCCCGAATTTCATTCTGGTGTGCGTTTTTACATTTGGGTGGAAAGTAATTTCACGTCCTGGGCACAAAAATCCCTGACCCTGGAATCAGGAATTTTCTTCCCCGGACACCAAAAAATTCTTAATTTTTAAAAGCTATGAAAAACACCATTTTGAAGAATGAAATTCAAACCCGAATCTCATTCTAGTGTGCGTTTTTACATTTGGGTGGAAAAAAATTTCACCTCCTGGGCACAAAAATCCCTGACTCCGGCATCAGGAATTTTCTTCCCAACAAAATCTTGATTTTTAAAAATTATGATAAACACCATTTTTAAGGAACAAATTCAACCCCGAATCTCATTCTGGTGTCCGTTTTTACATTTGGGTGGAAAAAAAAATTTCACCTCCTGGGCACAAAAATCCCTGACTCCGGCATCAGTCATTTTCTTCCAACAAAATCTTGATTTTTAAAAATTACGAAAAACACCATTTTTAAGGACAAAATTCAACCCTGAATCTATTCGGGTGTCCGTTTTTACATTTGAGTCAAAAAAAAAAAATTCACCTCCTGGGCACAAAAATCCCTGACTCCGGCATCAGGAATTTTCGTCCCCGGACACCAAAAAAATCTTGAATTTAAAATCTATGAAAAACACCATTTTGAAGGACGAAATTCAACCCCGAATCTCATTCTGGTGTCCGTTTTTGGATTTGAGTAAAAAAAACCATTCACCTCCTGGGCACAAAAATCCCTGACTCCGGCATCAGGAATTTTCTTCCCCGCACACCAAAAAAATCTTGAATTTAAAATCTATGAAAAACACCATTTTGAAGGACGAAATTCAACCCCGAATCTCATTCTGGTGTCTATTTATACATTTGGGTTGAAAAAAAATTTAACCTCCTGGGCACAAAAATCGCCGGGAGTTAAAAACCTGGTTGTTTGAATTGTCTGGCCAGGACTGAGGGATTTTAAATTAAATTAAATTAAATTAAAGAAATTTTAAATTTTAAATTTGAAATAATTTGAAATTTGAAATTTGAAATTTGAAATTTGAAATTTGAAATTTGAAATTTGAAATTTGAAATTTGAAATTTGAAATTTGAAATTTGAAATTTGAAATTTGAAATTTGAAATTTGAAATAATTTGAAATTTGAAATTTGAAATTTGAAATTTGAAATTTGAAATTTGAAATTTGAAATTTGAAATTTGAAATTTGAAATTTGAAATTTGAAATTTGAAATTTGAAATTTGAAATTTGAAATTTGAAATTTGAAATTTGAAATTTGAAATTTGAAATTTGAAATTTGAAATTTGCCTTGCCTTGCCTTGCCTTCGGCATTAGGAATTTTCTTCCCCATAAACCAAAAAATTCTTAATTTTTAAAATTATGATAAACACCATTTTTAAGGAAGAAATTCAACCCCGAATCTCATTCTGGTTTCCGTTTTTACATTTGGGTGGGGAAAAAATTTCACCTCCTGGGCACAAAAATCCCTGATTCCGGCATCAGGAATTTTCTTCCCAACAAAATCTTGATTTTTAAAAATTATGATAAACACCATTTTTAAGGAACAAATTCAACCCCGAATCTCATTCTGGTGTCCGTTTTTACATTTGGGTGGAAAAAAAAATTTCACCTCCTGGGCACAAAAATCCCTGACTCCGCCATCAGTCATTTTCTTCCCAACAAAATCTTGATTTTTAAAAATTATGAAAAACACCATTTTTAAGGACAAAATTCAACCCTGAATCTATTTGGGTGTCCGTTTTTACATTTGAGTCAAAAAAAAAAATTCACCTCCTGGGCCCAAAAATCCCTGACTCCGGCATCAGGAATTATCTTCCCTGGACACCAAAAAAATCTTGATTTTTAAAAACTATGAAAAACAGCATTTTGAAGGACGAAATTCAACCCCAAATCTAATTCTTGCATCAGTTTTTACATTTGGGTCAAAAAAAATATTCACCTCCTGGGCACAAAAATCCCTGACCCTGGCATCAGGAATTTTCTTCCCCGGACACCAAAAAAATCTTGATTTTTAAAAGCTATGAAAACACCATTTTTAAGGATGAAATTCAACCCTGAATCTCATTCTGGTATCCGTTTTTAGATTTTCGTAAAAAAAACCATTCACCTCCTGGGCACAAAAATCCCTGACTCCGGCATCAGGAATTTTCTTCCCCGCACACCAAAAAAATCTTGAATTTAAAATCTATTAAAAACACCATTTTGAAGGACGAAATTCAACCCCGAATCTCATTCTGGTGTCTATTTATACATTTGGGTTGAAAAAAAATTTCACCTCCTGGGCACAAATATCGCCGGGACTTAAAAACCTGGTTGTTTGAATTGTCTGGCCTGGACTGAGGGATTTTAAATTAAATTAAATAAAATTAAAGAAATTTGAAATTTGAAATTTGAAATTTGAAATAATTTGAATTTGAAATTTGAAATTTGAAATTTGAAATTTGAAATTTGAAATTTGAAATTTGAAATTTGAAATTTGAAATTTGAAATTTGAAATTTGAAATTTGAAATTTGAAATTTGAAATTTGAAATTTGAAATTTGAAATTTGCCTTGCCATGCTTTGCCTTGCCTTGCCTTGCCTTGCCTTCGGCATTAGGAATTTTCTTCCCCGGACACCAAAAAATTCTTAATTTTTAAAACCTATGAAAAACACCATTTTGAAGAATGAAATTCAACCCCGAATCTCATTCTAGTGTGCGTTTTTACATTTGGGTGGAAAAAAATTTCACCTCCTGGGCACAAAAATCCCTGACTCCGGCATCAGGAATTTTCTTCCCCGGACACCAAAAAATTCTTGATTTTTAAAAGCTATGAAAAACATCATTTTTAAGAATGAAATTCAAGCCCGAATTTCATTCTGGTGTGCGTTTTTACATTTGGGTGGAAAATAATTTCACCTCCTGGGCACAAAAGTCCCTGACTCCGGCATCAGGAATTTTCTTCCCCGCACACCAAAAAAATCTTGAATTTAAAATCTATGAAAAACACCATTTTGAAGGAGGAAATTCAACCCCGAATCTCATTCTGGTGTCTATTTATACATTTGGGTGGAAAAAAAATTTCACCTCCTGGGCACAAAAATCGCCGGGACTTAAAAACCTGGTTTTTTGAATTGTCTGGCCTGGACTTTGGGATTTTAAATTAAATTAAATAAAATTAAAGAAATTTGAAATTTGAAATTTGAAATTTGATATTTGAAATAATTTGAAATAATTTGAAATTTGAAATTTGAAATTTGAAATTTGAAATTTGAAATTTGAAATTTGCCTTGCCTTGCCTTGCTTTGCCTTGCCTTGCCTTGCCTTCGGTATTAGGAATTTTCTTCCCCGGACACAAAAAAATTCTTAATTTTCAAAAGCTATGAAAAACACCATTTTGAAGAATGAAATTCAACCCCGAATCTCATTCTAGTGTGCGTTTTTACATTTGGGTGGAAAAAAATTTCACCTCCTGGGCACAAAAATCCCTTACTCCGGCATCAGGAATTTTCTTCCCAACAAAATCTTGATTTTTAAAAATAATGATAAACACCATTTTTAAGGAAGAAATTCAACCCCGAATCTCATTCTGGTGTCCATTTTTACATTTGGGTGGAAAAAAAAATTTCACCTCCTGGGCACAAAAATCCCTGACTCCGGCATCAGGTATTTTCTTCCCAACAAAATCTTGATTTTTAAAAATTATCAAAAACACCATTTTTAAGGACAAAATTCAACCCTGAATCTATTCGGGTGTCTGTTTTTACATTTGAGTCAAAAAAAAAATTCACCTCCTGGGCCCAAAAATCCCTGACTCCGGCATCAGGAATTTTCTTCCCCGCACACCAAAAAAATCTTGAATTTAAAATCTATTAAAAACACCATTTTGAAGGACGAAATTCAACCCCGAATCTCATTCTGGTGTCTATTTATACATTTGGGTTGAAAAAAAATTTAACCTCCTGGGCACAAAAATCGCCGGGACTTAAAAACCTGGTTGTTTGAATTGTCTGGCCAGGACTGAGGGATTTTAAATTAAATTAAATAAAATTAAAGAAATTTGAAATTTGAAATTTGAAATAATTTGAAATTTGAAATTTGAAATTTGAAATTTGAAATTTGAAATTTGAAATTTGAAATTTGAAATTTGAAATTTGAAATTTGAAATTTGAAATTTGAAATTTGAAATTTGAAATTTGAAATTTGAAATTTGAAATTTGAAATTTGAAATTTGAAATTTGAAATTTGAAATTTGAAATTTGAAATTTGAAATTTGCCTTGCCTTGCCTTGCTTTGCCTTGCCTTGCCTTGCCTTCGGCATTAGGAATTTTCTTTCCCGGACACCAAAAAAATCTTGATTTTTAAAAGCTATGAAAAACATCATTTTTAAGAATGAAATTCAAGCCCGAATTTCATTCTGGTGTGCGTTTTTACATTTGGGTGGAAAGTAATTTCACCTCCTGGGCACAAAAATCCCTGACCCTGGAATCAGGAATTTTCTTCCCCGGACACCAAAAAATTCTTAATTTTTAAAAGCTATGAAAAACACCATTTTGAAGAATGAAATTCAACCCCGAATCTCATTCTAGTGTGCGTTTTTACATTTGGGTGGAAAAAAATTTCACCTCCTGGGCACAAAAATCCCTGACTCCGGCATCAGGAATTTTCTTCCCAACAAAATCTTGATTTTTAAAAATTATGAAAAACACCATTTTTAAGGACAAAATTCAACCCTGAATCTATTCGGGTGTCCGTTTTTACATTTGAGTCAAAAAAAAAAATTCACCTCCTGGGCCCAAAAATCCCTGACTCCGGCATCAGGAATTATCTTCCCTGGACACCAAAAAAATCTTGATTTTTAAAAACTATGAAAAACACCATTTTGAAGGACGAAATTCAACCCCAAATCTAATTCTGGCATCCGTTTTTACATTTGGGTCAAAAAAAATATTCACTTCCTGGGCACAAAAATCCCTGACCCTGGCATCAGGAATTTTCTTCCCCGGACACCAAAAAAATCTTGATTTTTATAAACTATGAAAAACACCATTTTTAAGGAACAAATTGAACCCCGAATCTCATTCTGGTGTCCGTTTTTACATTTGGGTGGAAAAAAAATTTCACCTCCTGGGCACAAAAATCCCTGACTGCGGCATCAGGAATTTTCTTCCCAACAAAATCTTGATTTTTAAAAATTATGATAAAAACCATTTTTAAGGAACAAATTCAACCCCGAATCTCATTCTGGTGTCCGTTTTTACATTTGGGTGGAAAAAAAAATTTCACCTCCTGGGCACAAAAATCCCTGACTCCGGCATCAGTCATTTTCTTCCCAACAAAATCTTGATTTTTAAAAATTATGAAAAACACCATTTTTAAGGACAAAATTCAACCCTGAATCTATTCGGGTGTCCGTTTTTACATTTGAGTCAAAAAAAAAAATTCACCTCCTGGGCCCAAAAATCCCTGACTCCGGCATCAGGAATTATCTTCCCTGGACACCAAAAAAATCTTGATTTTTAAAAACTATGAAAAACACCATTTTGAAGGAGGAAATTCAACCCCAAATCTAATTCTGGCATCCGTTTTTACATTTGGGTCAAAAAAAATATTCACCTCCTGGGCACAAAAATCCCTGACCCTGGCATCAGGAATTTTCTTCCCCGGACACCAAAAAAATCTTGATTTTTATAAACTATGAAAAACACCATTTTTAAGGAACAAATTCAACCCCGAATCTCATTCTGGTGTCCGTTTTTACATTTGGGTGGGAAAAAAAATTCACCTCCTGGGCACAAAAATCCCTGACTCCGGCATCAGGAATTTTCTTCCCCGGACACCAAAAAATTCTTGATTTTTAAAAGCTATGAAAAACATCATTTTTAAGAATGAAATTCAAGCCCGAATTTCATTCTGGTGTGCGTTTTTACATTTCGTTGGAAAATAATTTCACCTCCTGGGCACAAAAGTCCCTGACTCCGGCATCAGGAATTTTCTTCCCCGGACACCAAAAAAATCTTGAATTTAAAATCTATGAAAAACACCATTTTGAAGGACGAAATTCAAGCCCGAATCTCATTCTGGTGTCCGTTTTTGGATTTGAGTAAAAAAAAAACATTCACCTCCTGGGCACAAAAATCCCTGACTCCGGCATCAGGAATTTTCTTCCCCGCACACCAAAAAAATCTTGAATTTAAAATCTATTAAAAACACCATTTTGAAGGACGAAATTCAACCCCGAATCTCATTCTGGTGTCTATTTATACATTTGGGTTGAAAAAAAAATTCACCTCCTGTGCACAAAAATCGCCGGGACTTAAAAACCTGGTTGTTTGAATTGTCTGGCCTGGACTGAGGGATTTTAAATTAAATTAAATAAAATTAAAGAAATTTGAAATTTGAAATTTGAAATTTGAAATAATTTGAAATTTGAAATTTGAAATTTGAAATTTGAAATTTGAAATTTGAAATTTGAAATTTGAAATTTGCCTTGCCTTGCTTTGCCTTGCCTTGCCTTGCCTTCGGCATTAGGAATTTTCTTCCCCGGACACCAAAAAATTCTTAATTTTTAAAAGCTATGAAAAACACCATTTTGAAGAATGAAATTCAACCCCGAATCTCATTCTAGTATGCGTTTTTACATTTGGGTGGAAAAAAATTTCACCTCCTGTGCACAAAAATCGCCGGGACTTAAAAACCTGGTTGTTTGAATTGTCTGGCCTGGACTGAGGGATTTTAAATTAAATTAAATAAAATTAAAGAAATTTGAAATTTGAAATTTGAAATAATTTGAAATTTGAAATTTGAAATTTGAAATTTGAAATTTGAAATTTGAAATTTGAAATTTGAAATTTGCCTTGCCTTGCTTTGCCTTGCCTTGCCTTGCCTTCGGCATTAGGAATTTTCTTCCCCGGACACCAAAAAATTCTTAATTTTTAAAAGCTATGAAAAACACCATTTTGAAGAATGAAATTCAACCCCGAATCTCATTCTAGTATGCGTTTTTACATTTGGGTGGAAAAAAATTTCACCTCCTGGGCACAAAAATCCCTTACTCCGGCATCAGGAAGTTTCTTCCCAACAAAATCTTGATTTTTAAAAATTATGATAAACACCATTTTTAAGGAAGAAATTCAACCCCGAATCTCATTCTGGTGTCCGTTTTTATATTTGGGTGGAAAAAAAATTTCACGTCCTGGGCACAAAAATCCCTGACTCCGGCATCAGGAATTTTCTTTCCCGGACACCAAAAAATTCTTGATTTTTAAAAGCTATGAAAAACATCATTTTTAAGAATGAAATTCAAGCCCGAATTTCATTCTGGTGTGCGTTTTTACATTTGGGTGGAAAAAAATTTCACCTCCTGGCCACAAAAGTCCCTGACTCCGGCATCAGGAATTTTCTTCCCCGCACACCAAAAAAATCTTGAATTTAAAATCTATGAAAAACACCATTTTGAAGGATGAAATTCAACCCCGAATCTCATTCTGGTGTCTATTTATACATTTGGGTGGAAAAAAAATTTCACCTCCTGGGCACAAAAATCGCCGGGACTTAAAAACCTGGTTTTTTGAATTGTCTGGCCTGGACTTTGGGATTTTAAATTAAATTAAATAAAATTAAAGAAATTTGAAATTTGAAATTTGAAATTTGATATTTGAAATAATTTGAAATAATTTGAAATAATTTGAAATTTGAAATTTGAAATTTGAAATTTGAAATTTGAAATTTGAAATTTGAAATTTGAAATTTGAAATTTGAAATTTGAAATTTGAAATTTGAAATTTGCCTTGCCTTGCCTTGCCTTCGGCATTAGGAATTTTCTTCCCCATACACCAAAAAATTCTTAATTTTTAAAAGCTACGAAAAACACTATTTTTAAGAATGAAATTCAACCCCGAATCTCATTCTAGTGTGCGTTTTTACATTTGGGTGGAAAAAAATTTCACCTCCTGGGCACAAAAATCCCTGACTCCGGCATCAGGAATTTTATTCCCAACAAAATCTTGATTTTTAAAAATTATGATTAACACCATTTTTAAGGAAGAAATTCAACCCCGAATCTCATTCTGGTGTCTGTTTTTACATTTGGGTGGAGAAAAAAATTTCACTTCCTGGGCACAAAAATCCCTGACTCCGGCATCAGGAATTTTCTTTTCCGGACACCAAAAAAATCTTGATTTTTAAAAGCTATGAAAAACATCATTTTTAAGAATGAAATTCAAGCCCGAATTTCATTCTGGTGTGCGTTTTTACATTTGGGTGGAAAGTAATTTCAGCTCCTGGGCACAAAAATCCCTGACCCTGGCATCAGGAATTTTCTTCCCCGGACACCAAAAAAATCTATTTTTATAAACTATGAAAAACACCATTTTTAAGGAAGAAATTCAACCCCGAATTTCATTCTGGTGTCAGTTTTTACATTTGAGTCAATAAAAAAATTTCACCTCCTGGGCACAAAAATCCCTGACCCCAGCATCAGGAATTTTCTTCCCCGGACATGAAATAAATCTTGATTTTTAAAAGCTATGAAAAACACCATTTTTGAGAATGAAATTCAACCCCGAATCTCATTCTGGCGTCTGTTTATAAATTTGGGTGGAAAAAAAAATTTCACCTCCTGGGCACAAAAATCCCTGACTCCGGCATAAGCATTTTCTTCCCAACAAATCTTGATTTTTAAAAATGATGAAAAACACCATTTTTAAGGACAAAATTCAACCCTGAATCTATTCGGGTGTCTGTTTTTACATTTGAGTCAAAAAAATTTTTTCACCTCCTGGGCCCAAAAATCCCTGACTCCGGCATTAGGAATTTTCTTCCCTGGACACCAAAAAAATCTTCATTTTTAAAAACTATGAAAAACACCATTTTGAAGGACGAAATTCAACCGCAAATCTAATTCTGGCATCCGTTTTTACATTTGGGTCAAAAAAAATATTCACCTCCTGGGCACAAAAATCCCTGACCCTGGCATAAGGAATTTTCTTCCCCGGACACCAAAAAAATCTTGATTTTTAAAAGCAATGAAAAACACCATTTTTGAGAATGAAATTCAACCCCGAATCTCATTCTGGTGTCCGTTTTTAGATTTGGGTGGGAAAAAAATTTCACCTCCTGGGCACAAAAATCCCTGACCCCGGCATCAGGAATTTTCTTCCCCGCACACCAAAAAAATCTTGATTTTTAAATGCTATGAAAAATGACATTTTTAAGGACAAAAAGCAACCCCGAATCTCATTCTGGTGTCCGTTTTTAGATTTGAGTCAGAAATTTTTTTTCACCTCCTGGGCACAAAAATCGGCATAAGGAATTTCCTTACCCAGACACCAAAAAAATCTTGATTTTTAAAAGCAATGAAAAACACCATTTTTGAGAATGAAATTCAACCCCAAATCTAATTCTGGCATCCGTTTTTACATTTGGGTCAAAAAAAATATTCACCTCCTGGGCACAAAAATCCCTGACCCTGGCATCAGGAATTTTCTTCCCCGGACACCAAAAAAATCTTGATTTTTATAAACTATGAAAAACACCATTTTTAAGGAACAAATTCAACCCCGAATCTCATTCTGGTGTCCGTTTTTACATTTGGGTGGAAAAAAAATTTCACCTCCTGGGCACAAAAATCCCTGACTCCGGCATCAGGAATTTTCTTCCCCATACACCAAAAAATTCTTAATTTTTAAAAGCTATGAAAAACACCATTTTGAAGAATGAAATTCAACCCCGAATCTCATTCTAGTATGCGTTTTTACATTTGGGTGGAAAAAAATTTCACCTCCTGGGCACAAAAATCCCTTACTCCGGCATCAGGAAGTTTCTTCCCAACAAAATCTTGATTTTTAAAAATTATGATAAACACCATTTTTAAGGAAGAAATTCAACCCCGAATCTCATTCTGGTGTCCGTTTTTATATTTGGGTGGAAAAAAAATTTCACGTCCTGGGCACAAAAATCCCTGACTCCGGCATCAGGAATTTTCTTCCCCGGACACCAAAAAATTCTTGATTTTTAAAAGCTATGAAAAACATCATTTTTAAGAATGAAATTCAAGCCCGAATTTCATTCTGGTGTGCGTTTTTACATTTGGGTGGAAAAAAATTTCACCTCCTGGCCACAAAAGTCCCTGACTCCGGCATCAGGAATTTTCTTCCCCGCACACCAAAAAAATCTTGAATTTAAAATCTATGAAAAACACCATTTTGAAGGATGAAATTCAACCCCGAATCTCATTCTGGTGTCTATTTATACATTTGGGTGGAAAAAAAATTTCACCTCCTGGGCACAAAAATCGCCGGGACTTAAAAACCTAGTTTTTTGAATTGTCTGGCCTGGACTTTGGGATTTTAAATTAAATTAAATAAAATTAAAGAAATTTGAAATTTGAAATTTGAAATTTGAAATTTGAAATTTGAAATAATTTGAAATAATTTGAAATAATTATTTGAAATTTGAAATTTGAAATTTGAAATTTGAAATTTGAAATTTGAAATTTGAAATTTGAAATTTGAAATTTGAAATTTGAAATTTGAAATTTGAAATTTGCCTTGCCTTGCCTTGCCTTCGGCATTAGGAATTTTCTTCCCCATACACCAAAAAATTCTTAATTTTTAAAAGCTACGAAAAACACTATTTTTAAGAATGAAATTCAACCCCGAATCTCATTCTAGTGTGCGTTTTTACATTTGGGTGGAAAAAAATTTCACCTCCTGGGCATAAAAATCCCTGACTCCGGCATCAGGAATTTTATTCCCAACAAAATCTTGATTTTTAAAAATTATGATTAACACCATTTTTAAGGAAGAAATTCAACCCCGAATCTCATTCTGGTGTCTGTTTTTACATTTGGGTGGAGAAAAAAATTTCACCTCCTGGGCACAAAAATCCCTGACTCCGGCATCAGGAATTTTCTTTCCCGGACACCAAAAAAATCTTGATTTTTAAAAGCTATGAAAAACATCATTTTTAAGAATGAAATTCAAGCCCGAATTTCATTCTGGTGTGCGTTTTTACATTTGGGTGGAAAGTAATTTCACCTCCTGGGCACAAAAATCCCTGACCCTGGCATCAGGAATTTTCTTCCCCGGACACCAAAAAAATCTATTTTTATAAACTATGAAAAACACCATTTTTAAGGAAGAAATTCAACCCCGAATTTCATTCTGGTGTCAGTTTTTACATTTTAGTCAATAAAAAAATTTCACCTCCTGGGCACAAAAATCCCTGACCCCGGCATCAGGAATTTTCTTCCCCGCACACCAAAAAAATCTTGATTTTTAAATGCTATGAAAAATGACATTTTTAAGGACAAAAAGCAACCCCGAATCTCATTCTGGTGTCCGTTTTTAGATTTGAGTCAGAAATTTTTTTTCACCTCCTGGGCACAAAAATCGGCATAAGGAATTTCCTTACCCAGACACCAAAAAAATCTTGATTTTTAAAAGCTATGAAAAATGACATTTTTAAGGACAAAGAGCAACCCCAAATCTAATTCTGCCATCCGTTTTTACATTTGGGTTGAAAAAAAATTTAACCTCCTGGGCACAAAAATCGCCGGGAGTTAAAAACCTGGTTGTTTGAATTGTCTGGCCAGGACTGAGGGATTTTAAATTAAATTAAATTAAATTAAAGAAATTTGAAATTTGAAATTTGAAATAATTTGAAATTTGAAATTTGAAATTTGAAATTTGAAATTTGAAATTTGAAATTTGAAATTTGAAATTTGATATTTGAAATAATTTGAAATAATTTGAAATAATTTGAAATATGAAATTTGAAATTTGAAATTTGAAATTTGAAATTTGCCTTGCCTTGCCTTGCCTTCGGTATTAGGAATTTTCTTCCCCGGACACCAAAAAATTCTTAATTTTCAAAAGCTATGAAAAACACCATTTTGAAGAATGAAATTCAACCCCGAATCTCATTCTAGTGTGCGTTTTTACATTTGGGTGGAAAAAAAATTCACCTCCTGGGCACAAAAATCCCTGACTCCGGCATCAGGAATTTTCTTCCCCGGACACCAAAAAATTCTTGATTTTTAAAAGCTATGAAAAACATCATTTTTAAGAATGAAATTCAAGCCCGAATTTCATTCTGGTGTGCGTTTTTACATTTGGGTGGAAAATAATTTCACCTCCTGGGCACAAAAATCCTTGACTCCGGCATCAGGCATTTTCTTCCCAACAAAATCTTGATTTTTAAAAATTATGAAAAACACCATTTTTAAGGACAAAATTCAACCCTGAATCTATTCGGGTGTCTGTTTTTACATTTGGGTCAAAAAAAATATTCACCTCCTTGGCCCAAAAATCCCTGACTCCGGCATCAGGAATTATCTTCCCTGGACACCAAAAAAATCTTGATTTTTAAAAACTATGAAAAACACCATTTTGAAGGACAAAATTCAACCGCAAATCAAATTCTGGCATCCGTTTTTACATTTGGGTCAAAAAAAATATTCACCTCCTGTGCACAAAAATCCCTGACCCTGGCATCAGGAATTTTCTTCCCCGGACACCAAAAAAATCTTGATTTTTAAAAGCTATGAAAACACCATTTTTAAGGATGAAATTCAACCCCGAATCTCATTCTGGTATCCGTTTTTAGATTTTCGTAAAAAAAAACATTCACCTCCTGGGCACAAAAATCCCTGACTCCGGCATCAGGAATTTTCTTCCCCGCACACCAAAAAAATCTTGATTTTTATAAACTATGAAAAACACCATTTTTAAGGAACAAATTCAACCCCGAATCTCATTCTGGTGTCCGTTTTTACATTTGGGTGGAAAAAAAAATTTCACCTCCTGGGCACAAAAATCCCTGACTCCGGCATCAGTCATTTTCTTCCCAACAAAATCTTGATTTTTAAAAATTATGAAAAACACCATTTTTAAGGACAAAATTCAACCCTGAATCTATTCGGGTGTCCGTTTTTACATTTGAGTCAAAAAAAAAAAATTCACCTCCTGGGCCCAAAAATCCCTGACTCCGGCATCAGGAATTATCTTCCCTGGACACCAAAAAAATCTTGATTTTTAAAAACTATGAAAAACACCATTTTGAAGGAGGAAATTCAACCCCAAATCTAATTCTGGCATCCGTTTTTACATTTGGGTCAAAAAAAATATTCACCTCCTGGGCACAAAAATCCCTGACCCTGGCATCAGGAATTTTCTTCCCCGGACACCAAAAAAATCTTGATTTTTATAAATTATGAAAAACACCATTTTTAAGGAACAAATTCAACCCCGAATCTCATTCTGGTGTCCGTTTTTACATTTGGGTGGAAAAAAAAATTCACCTCCTGGGCACAAAAATCCCTGACTCCGGCATCAGGAATTTTCTTCCCCGGACACCAAAAAATTCTTGATTTTTAAAAGCTATGAAAAACATCATTTTTAAGAATGAAATTCAAGCCCGAATTTCATTCTGGTGTGCGTTTTTACATTTCGTTGGAAAATAATTTCACCTCCTGGGCACAAAAGTCCCTGACTCCGGCATCAGGAATTTTCTTCCCCGGACACCAAAAAAATCTTGAATTTAAAATCTATGAAAAACACCATTTTGAAGGACGAAATTCAAGCCCGAATCTCATTCTGGTGTCCGTTTTTGGATTTGAGTAAAAAAAAACATTCACCTCCTGGGCACAAAAATCCCTGACTCCGGCATCAGGAATTTTCTTCCCCGCACACCAAAAAAATCTTGAATTTAAAATCTATTAAAAACACCATTTTGAAGGACGAAATTCAACCCCGAATCTCATTCTGGTTTCTATTTATACATTTGGATTGAAAAAAAAATTCACCTCCTGTGCACAAAAATCGCCGGGACTTAAAAACCTGGTTGTTTGAATTGTCTGGCCTGGACTGAGGGATTTTAAATTAAATTAAATAAAATTAAAGAAATTTGAAATTTGAAATTTGAAATAATTTGAAATTTGAAATTTGAAATTTGAAATTTGAAATTTGAAATTTGAAATTTGAAATTTGAAATTTGCCTTGCCTTGCTTTGCCTTGCCTTGCCTTGCCTTCGGCATTAGGAATTTTCTTCCCCGGACACCAAAAAATTCTTAATTTTTAAAAGCTATGAAAAACACCATTTTGAAGAATGAAATTCAACCCCGAATCTCATTCTAGTATGCGTTTTTACATTTGGGTGGAAAAAAATTTCACCTCCTGGGCACAAAAATCCCTTACTCCGGCATCAGGAAGTTTCTTCCCAACAAAATCTTGATTTTTAAAAATTATGATAAACACCATTTTTAAGGAAGAAATTCAACCCCGAATCTCATTCTGGTGTCCGTTTTTATATTTGGGTGGAAAAAAAATTTCACGTCCTGGGCACAAAAATCCCTGACTCCGGCATCAGGAATTTTCTTCCCCGGACACCAAAAAATTCTTGATTTTTAAAAGCTATGAAAAACATCATTTTTAAGAATGAAATTCAAGCCCAAATTTCATTCTGGTGTGCGTTTTTACATTTGGGTGGAAAAAAATTTCACCTCCTGGCCACAAAAGTCCCTGACTCCGGCATCAGGAATTTTCTTCCCCGCACACCAAAAAAATCTTGAATTTAAAATCTATGAAAAACACCATTTTGAAGGATGAAATTCAACCCCGAATCTCATTCTGGTGTCTATTTATACATTTGGGTGGAAAAAAAATTTCACCTCCTGGGCACAAAAATCGCCGGGACTTAAAAACCTGGTTTTTTGAATTGTCTGGCCTGGACTTTGGGATTTTAAATTAAATTAAATAAAATTAAAGAAATTTGAAATTTGAAATTTGAAATTTGAAATTTGATATTTGAAATAATTTGAAATAATTTGAAATAATTTGAAATTTGAAATTTGAAATTTGAAATTTGAAATTTGAAATTTGAAATTTGAAATTTGAAATTTGCCTTGCCTTGCCTTGCCTTCGGCATTAGGAATTTTCTTCCCCATACACCAAAAAATTCTTAATTTTTAAAAGCTACGAAAAACACTATTTTTAAGAATGAAATTCAACCCCGAATCTCATTCTAGTGTGCATTTTTACATTTGGGTGGAAAAAAATTTCACCTCCTGGGCACAAAAATCCCTGACTCCGGCATCAGGAATTTTATTCCCAACAAAATCTTGATTTTTAAAAATTATGATTAACACCATTTTTAAGGAAGAAATTCAACCCCGAATCTCATTCTGGTGTCTGTTTTTACATTTGGGTGGAGAAAAAAATTTCACCTCCTGGGCACAAAAATCCCTGACTCCGGCATCAGGAATTTTCTTTCCCGGACACCAAAAAAATCTTGATTTTTAAAAGCTATGAAAAACATCATTTTTAAGAATGAAATTCAAGCCCGAATTTCATTCTGGTGTGCGTTTTTACATTTGGGTGGAAAGTAATTTCACCTCCTGGGCACAAAAATCCCTGACCCTGGCATCAGGAATTTTCTTCCCCGGACACCAAAAAAATCTATTTTTATAAACTATGAAAAACACCATTTTTAAGGAAGAAATTCAACCCCGAATTTCATTCTGGTGTCAGTTTTTACATTTGAGTCAATAAAAAAATTTCACCTCCTGGGCACAAAAATCCCTGACCCCAGCATCAGGAATTTTCTTCCCCGGACATGAAATAAATCTTGATTTTTAAAAGCTATGAAAAACACCATTTTTGAGAATGAAATTCAACCCCGAATCTCATTCTGGCGTCTGTTTATAAATTTTGGTGGAAAAAAAAATTTCACCTCCTGGGCACAAAAATCCCTGACTCCGGCATAAGCATTTTCTTCCCAACAAATCTTGATTTTTAAAAATGATGAAAAACACCATTTTTAAGGACAAAATTCAACCCTGAATCTATTCGGGTGTCTGTTTTTACATTTGAGTCAAAAAAATTTTTTCACCTCCTGGGCCCAAAAATCCCTGACTCCGGCATCAGGAATTTTCTTCCCTGGACACCAAAAAAATCTTCATTTTTAAAAACTATGAAAAACACCATTTTGAAGGACGAAATTCAACCGCAAATCTAATTCTGGCATCCGTTTTTACATTTGGGTCAAAAAAAATATTCACCTCCTGGGCACAAAAATCCCTGACCCTGGCATAAGGAATTTTCTTCCCCGGACACCAAAAAAATCTTGATTTTTAAAAGCAATGAAAAACACCATTTTTGAGAATGAAATTCAACCCCGAATCTCATTCTGGTGTCCGTTTTTAGATTTGGGTGGGAAAAAAATTTCACCTCCTGGGCACAAAAATCCCTGACCCCGGCATCAGGAATTTTCTTCCCCGCACACCAAAAAAATCTTGATTTTTAAATGCTATGAAAAATGACATTTTTAAGGACAAAAAGCAACCCCGAATCTCATTCTGGTGTCCGTTTTTAGATTTGAGTCAGAAATTTTTTTTCACCTCCTGGGCACAAAAATCGGCATAAGGAATTTCCTTACCCAGACACCAAAAAAATCTTGATTTTTAAAAGCTATGAAAAATGACATTTTTAAGGACAAAGAGCAACCCCAAATCTAATTCTGGCATCCGTTTTTACATTTGGGTCAAAAAAAATATTCACCTCCTGGGCACAAAAATCCCTGACCCTGGCATCAGGAATTTTCTTCCCCGGACACCAAAAAAATCTTGATTTTTATAAACTATGAAAAACACCATTTTTAAGGAACAAATTCAACCCCGAATCTCATTCTGGTGTCCGTTTTTACATTTGGGTGGAAAAAAAATTTCACCTCCTGGGCACAAAAATCCCTGACTCCGGCATCAGGAATTTTCTTCCCCATACACCAAAAAATTCTTAATTTTTAAAAGCTATGAAAAACACCATTTTGAAGAATGAAATTCAACCCCGAATCTCATTCTAGTATGCGTTTTTACATTTGGGTGGAAAAAAATTTCACCTCCTGGGCACAAAAATCCCTTACTCCGGCATCAGGAAGTTTCTTCCCAACAAAATCTTGATTTTTAAAAATTATGATAAACACCATTTTTAAGGAAGAAATTCAACCCCGAATCTCATTCTGGTGTCCGTTTTTATATTTGGGTGGAAAAAAAATTTCACGTCCTGGGCACAAAAATCCCTGACTCCGGCATCAGGAATTTTCTTCCCCGGACACCAAAAAATTCTTGATTTTTAAAAGCTATGAAAAACATCATTTTTAAGAATGAAATTCAAGCCCGAATTTCATTCTGGTGTGCGTTTTTACATTTGGGTGGAAAAAAATTTCACCTCCTGGCCACAAAAGTCCCTGACTCCGGCATCAGGAATTTTCTTCCCCGCACACCAAAAAAATCTTGAATTTAAAATCTATGAAAAACACCATTTTGAAGGATGAAATTCAACCCCGAATCTCATTCTGGTGTCTATTTATACATTTGGGTGGAAAAAAAATTTCACCTCCTGGGCACAAAAATCGCCGGGACTTAAAAACCTGGTTTTTTGAATTGTCTGGCCTGGACTTTGGGATTTTAAATTAAATTAAATAAAATTAAAGAAATTTGAAATTTGAAATTTGAAATTTGAAATTTGATATTTGAAATAATTTGAAATAATTTGAAATAATTTGAAATTTGAAATTTGAAATTTGAAATTTGAAATTTGAAATTTGAAATTTGAAATTTGAAATTTGAAATTTGAAATTTGAAATTTGCCTTGCCTTGCCTTGCCTTCGGCATTAGGAATTTTCTTCCCCATACACCAAAAAATTCTTAATTTTTAAAAGCTACGGAAAACACTATTTTTAAGAATGAAATTCAACCCCGAATCTCATTCTAGTGTGCGTTTTTACATTTGGGTGGAAAAAAATTTCACCTCCTGGGCACAAAAATCCCTGACTCCGGCATCAGGAATTTTATTCCCAACAAAATCTTGATTTTTAAAAATTATGATTAACACCATTTTTAAGGAAGAAATTCAACCCCGAATCTCATTCTGGTGTCTGTTTTTACATTTGGGTGGAGAAAAAAATTTCACCTCCTGGGCACAAAAATCCCTGACTCCGGCATCAGGAATTTTCTTTCCCGGACACCAAAAAAATCTTGATTTTTAAAAGCTGTGAAAAACATCATTTTTAAGAATGAAATTCAAGCCCGAATTTCATTCTGGTGTGCGTTTTTACATTTGGGTGGAAAGTAATTTCACCTCCTGGGCACAAAAATCCCTGACCCTGGCATCAGGAATTTTCTTCCCCGGACACCAAAAAAAATCTATTTTTATAAACTATGAAAAACACCATTTTTAAGGAAGAAATTCAACCCCGAATTTCATTCTGGTGTCAGTTTTTACATTTGAGTCAATAAAAAAATTTCACCTCCTGGGCACAAAAATCCCTGACCCCAGCATCAGGAATTTTCTTCCCCGGACATGAAATAAATCTTGATTTTTAAAAGCTATGAAAAACACCATTTTTGAGAATGAAATTCAACCCCGAATCTCATTCTGGCATCTGTTTATAAATTTGGGTGGAAAAAAAAATTTCACCTCCTGGGCACAAAAATCCCTGACTCCGGCATAAGCATTTTCTTCCCAACAAATCTTGATTTTTAAAAATGATGAAAAACACCATTTTTAAGGACAAAATTCAACCCTGAATCTATTCGGGTGTCTGTTTTTACATTTGAGTCAAAAAAAATTTTTCACCTCCTGGGCCCAAAAATCCCTGACTCCGGCATCAGGAATTTTCTTCCCTGGACACCAAAAAAATCTTCATTTTTAAAAACTATGAAAAACACCATTTTGAAGGACGAAATTCAACCGCAAATCTAATTCTGGCATCCGTTTTTACATTTGGGTCAAAAAAAATATTCACCTCCTGGGCACAAAAATCCCTGACCCTGGCATAAGGAATTTTCTTCCCCGGACACCAAAAAAATCTTGATTTTTAAAAGCAATGAAAAACACCATTTTTGAGAATGAAATTCAACCCCGAATCTCATTCTGGTGTCCGTTTTTAGATTTGGGTGGGAAAAAAATTTCACCTCCTGGGCACAAAAATCCCTGACCCCGGCATCAGGAATTTTCTTCCCCGCACACCAAAAAAATCTTGATTTTTAAATGCTATGAAAAATGACATTTTTAAGGACAAAAAGCAACCCCGAATCTCATTCTGGTGTCCGTTTTTAGATTTGAGTCAGAAATTTTTTTTCACCTCCTGGGCACAAAAATCGGCATAAGGAATTTCCTTACCCAGACACCAAAAAAATCTTGATTTTTAAAAGCTATGAAAAATGACATTTTTAAGGACAAAGAGCAACCCCAAATCTAATTCTGGCATCCGTTTTTACATTTGGGTTGAAAAAAAATTTAACCTCCTGGGCACAAAAATCGCCGGGAGTTAAAAACCTGGTTGTTTGAATTGTCTGGCCAGGACTGAGGGATTTTAAATTAAATTAAATTAAATTAAAGAAATTTGAAATTTGAAATTTGAAATTTGAAATTTGAAATTTGAAATTTGAAATTTGAAATTTGAAATTTGATATTTGAAATAATTTGAAATAATTTGAAATAATTTGAAATATGAAATTTGAAATTTGAAATTTGAAATTTGCCTTGCCTTGCCTTGCCTTCGGTATTAGGAATTTTCTTCCCCGGACACCAAAAAATTCTTAATTTTCAAAAGCTATGAAAAACACCATTTTGAAGAATGAAATTCAACCCCGAATCTCATTCTAGTGTGCGTTTTTACATTTGGGTGGAAAAAAAATTCACCTCCTGGGCACAAAAATCCCTGACTCCGGCATCAGGAATTTTCTTCCCCGGACACCAAAAAATTCTTGATTTTTAAAAGCTATGAAAAACATCATTTTTAAGAATGAAATTCAAGCCCGAATTTCATTCTGGTGTGCGTTTTTACATTTGGGTGGAAAATAATTTCACCTCCTGGGCACAAAAATCCCTGACTCCGGCATCAGGCATTTTCTTCCCAACAAAATCTTGATTTTTAAAAATTATGAAAAACACCATTTTTAAGGACAAAATTCAACCCTGAATCTATTCGGGTGTCTGTTTTTACATTTGGGTCAAAAAAAATATTCACCTCCTTGGCCCAAAAATCCCTGACTCCGGCATCAGGAATTATCTTCCCTGGACACCAAAAAAATCTTGATTTTTAAAAACTATGAAAAACACCATTTTGAAGGACAAAATTCAACCGCAAATCAAATTCTGGCATCCGTTTTTACATTTGGGTCAAAAAAAATATTCACCTCCTGTGCACAAAAATCCCTGACCCTGGCATCAGGAATTTTCTTCCCCGGACACCAAAAAAATCTTGATTTTTAAAAGCTATGAAAACACCATTTTTAAGGATGAAATTCAACCCCGAATCTCATTCTGGTATCCGTTTTTAGATTTTCGTAAAAAAAAACATTCACCTCCTGGGCACAAAAATCCCTGACTCCGGCATCAGGAATTTTCTTCCCCGCACACCAAAAAAAATCTTGAATTTAAAATCTATTAAAAACACCATTTTGAAGGACGAAATTCAACCCCGAATCTCATTCTGGTGTCTATTTATACATTTGGGTTGAAAAAAAATTTCACCTCCTGGGCACAAATATCGCCGGGACTTAAAAACCTGGTTGTTTGAATTGTCTGGCCTGGACTGAGGGATTTTAAATTAAATTAAATAAAATTAAAGAAATTTGAAATTTGAAATTTGAAATTTGAAATAATTTGAATTTGAAATTTGAAATTTGAAATTTGAAATTTGAAATTTGAAATTTGAAATTTGAAATTTGAAATTTGAAATTTGAAATTTGAAATTTGAAATTTGAAATTTGAAATTTGCCTTGCCTTGCTTTGCCTTGCCTTGCCTTGCCTTCGGCATTAGGAATTTTCTTCCCCGGACACCAAAAAATTCTTAATTTTTAAAACCTATGAAAAACACCATTTTGAAGAATGAAATTCAACCCCGAATCTCATTCTAGTGTGCGTTTTTACATTTGGGTGGAAAAAAATTTCACCTCCTGGGCACAAAAATCCCTGACTCCGGCATCAGGAATTTTCTTCCCCGGACACCAAAAAATTCTTGATTTTTAAAAGCTATGAAAAACATCATTTTTAAGAATGAAATTCAAGCCCGAATTTCATTCTGGTGTGCGTTTTTACATTTGGGTGGAAAATAATTTCACCTCCTGGGCACAAAAGTCCCTGACTCCGGCATCAGGAATTTTCTTCCCCGCACACCAAAAAAATCTTGAATTTAAAATCTATGAAAAACACCATTTTGAAGGACGAAATTCAACCCCGAATCTCATTCTGGTGTCTATTTATACATTTGGGTGGAAAAAAAATTTCATCTCCTGGGCACAAAAATCGCTGGGACTTAAAAACCTGGTTTTTTGAATTGTCTGGCCTGGACTTTGGGATTTTAAATTAAATTAAATAAAATTAAAGAAATTTGAAATTTGAAATTTGAAATTTGAAATTTGATATTTGAAATAATTTGAAATAATTTGAAATAATTTGAAATTTGAAATTTGAAATTTGAAATTTGAAATTTGAAATTTGAAATTTGAAATTTGCCTTGCCTTGCCTTGCTTTGCCTTGCCTTGCCTTGCCTTCGGTATTAGGAATTTTCTTCCCCGGACACCAAAAAATTCTTAATTTTCAAAAGCTATGAAAAACACCATTTTGAAGAATGAAATTCAACCCCGAATCTCATTCTAGTGTGCGTTTTTACATTTGGGTGGAAAAAAATTTCACCTCCTGGGCACAAAAATCCCTTACTCCGGCATCAGGAATTTTCTTCCCAACAAAATCTTGATTTTTAAAAATAATGATAAAGACCATTTTTAAGGAAGAAATTCAACCCCGAATCTCATTCTTGTGTCCATTTTTACATTTGGGTGGAAAAAAATATTTCACCTCCTGGGCACAAAAATCCCTGACTCCGGCATCAGGCATTTTCTTCACAACAAAATCTTGATTTTTAAAAATTATGAAAAACACCATTTTTAAGGACAAAATTCAACCCTGAATCTATTCGGGTGTCTGTTTTTACATTTGAGTCAAAAAAAAAATTCACCTCCTGGGCCCAAAAATCCCTGACTCCGGCATCAGGAATTATCTTCCCTGGACACCAAAAAAAATCTTGATTTTTAAAAACTATGAAAAACACCATTTTGAAGGACGAAATTCAACCGCAAATCTAATTCTGGCATCCGTTTTTACATTTGGGTCAAAAAAAATATTCACCTCCTGGGCACAAAAATCCCTGACCCTGGCATCAGGAATTTTCTTCCCCGGACACCAAAAAAAATCTTGATTTTTAAAAGCAATGAAAAACACCATTTTTAAGGAACAAATTCAACCCCGAATCTCATTCGGGTGTCCGTTTTTACATTTGGGTGGAAAAAAAATTTCACCTCCTGGGCACAAAAATCCCTGACTCCGGCATCAGGAATTTTCTTCCCCGGACACCAAAAAATTCTTGATTTTTAAAAGCTATGAAAAACATCATTTTTAAGAATGAAATTCAAGCCTGAATTTCATTCTGGTGTGCGTTTTTACATTTCTTTGTAAAATAATTTCACCTCCTGGGCACAAAAGTCACTGACTGCGGCATCAGGAATTTTCTTCCCCGGACACCAAAAAAATCTTGAATTTAAAATCTATGAAAAACACCATTTTGAAGGACGAAATTCAACCCCGAATCTCATTCTGGTGTCCGTTTTTACATTTGGGTGGAAAAAAAAATATTCACCTCCTGGGCCCAAAAATCCCTGACTCCGGCATCAGGAATTATCTTCCCTGGACACCAACAAAATCTTGATTTTTAAAAACTATGAAAAACACCATTTTGAAGGACGAAATTCAACCCCAAATCTAATTCTGGCATCCGTTTTTACATTTGGGTCAAAAAAAATATTCACCTCCTCGGCACAAAAATCCCTGACCCTGGCATCAGGAATTTTCTTCGCCGGACACCAAAAAAATCTTGATTTTTATAAACTATGAAAAACACCATTTTTAAGGAACAAATTCAACCCCGAATCTCATTCTGGTGTCCGTTTTTACATTTGGGTGGAAAAAAAATTTCACCTCCTGGGCACAAAAATCCCTGACTCCGGCATCAGGAATTTTCTTCCCCGGACACCAAAAAATTCTTAATTTTTAAAAGCTATGAAAAACACCATTTTGAAGAATGAAATTCAACCCCGAATCTCATTCTAGTGTGCATTTTTACATTTGGGTGGAAAAAAATTTCACATCCTGGGCACAAAAATCCCTTACTCCGGCATCAGGAATTTTCTTCCCAACAAAATCTTGATTTTTAAAAATTATGATAAAAACCATTTTTAAGGAACAAATTCAACCCCGAATCTCATTCTGGTGTCCGTTTTTACATTTGGGTGGAAAAAAAAATTTCACCTCCTGGGCACAAAAATCCCTGACTCCGGCATCAGTCATTTTCTTCCCAACAAAATCTTGATTTTTAAAAATTATGAAAAACACCATTTTTAAGGACAAAATTCAACCCTGAATCTATTCGGGTGTCCGTTTTTACATTTGAGTCAAAAAAAAAAATTTACCTCCTGGGCCCAAAATTCCCTGACTCCAGCATCAGGAATTATCTTCCCTGGACACCAAAAAAATCTTGATTTTTAAAAACTATGAAAAACACCATTTTGAAGGACGATATTCAACCCCAAATCTAATTCTGGCATCCGTTTTTACATTTGGGTCAAAAAAAATATTCACCTCCTGGGCACAAAAATCCCTGACCCTGGCATCAGGAATTTTCTTCCCCGGACACCAAAAATATCTTGATTTTTATAAACTATGAAAAACACCATTTTTAAGGAACAAATTCAACCCCGAATCTCATTCTGGTGTCCGTTTTTACATTTGGGTGGAAAAAAAATTTCACCTACTGGGCACAAAAATCCCTGACTCCGAGATCAGGAATTTTCGTCCCCGGACACCAAAAAAATCTTGAATTTAAAATCTATGAAAAACACCATTTTGAAGGACGAAATTCAACCCCGAATCTCATTCTGGTGTCCGTTTTTGGATTTGAGTAAAAAAAAACTTTCACCTCCTGGGCACAAAAATCCCTGACTCCGGCATCAGGAATTTTCTTCCCCGCACACCAAAAAAATCTTGAATTTAAAATCTATGAAAAACACCATTTTGAAGGACGAAATTCAACCCCGAATCTCATTCTGGTGTCTATTTATACATTTGGGTTGGAAAAAAATTTAACCTCCTGGGCACAAAAATCGCCGGGAGTTAAAAACCTGGTTGTTTGAATTGTCTGGCCAGGACTGAGGGATTTTAAATTAAATTAAATTAAATTAAAGAAATTTGAAATTTGAAATAATTTGAAATTTGAAATTTGAAATTTGAAATTTGAAATTTGAAATTTGAAATTTGAAATTTGAAATTTGAAATTTGAAATTTGAAATAATTTGAAATTTGAAATTTGAAATTTGAAATTTGAAATTTGAAATTTGAAATTTGAAATTTGAAATTTGAAATTTGAAATTTGAAATTTGAAATTTGAAATTTGAAATTTGAAATATGAAATTTGAAATTTGAAATTTGAAATTTGAAATTTGAAATTTGAAATTTGAAATTTGAAGTTTGAAATTTGAAATTTGAAATTTGAAATTTGAAATTTGAAATTTGAAATTTGAAATTTGAAATTTGAAATTTGAAATTTGAAATTTGAAATTTGAAATTTGAAATTTGCCTTGCCTTGCCTTGCCTTGCCTTCGGCATTAGGAATTTTCTTCCCCATACACCAAAAAATTCTTAATTTTTAAAATTATGATAAACACCATTTTTAAGGAAGAAATTCAACCCCGAATCTCATTCTGGTTTCCATTTTTACATTTGGGTGGGGAAAAAATTTCACCTCCTGGGCACAAAAATCCCTGACTCCGGCATCAGGAATTTTCTTCCCCGGACACCAAAAAAATCTTGATTTTTAAAAGCTATGAAAAACATCATTTTTAAGAATGAAATTCAAGCCCGAATTTCATTCTGGTGTGCGTTTTACATTTGGGTGGAAAGTAATTTCACGTCCTGGGCACAAAAATCCCTGACCCTGGAATCAGGAATTTTCTTCCCCGGACACCAAAAAATTCTTAATTTTTAAAAGCTATGAAAAACACCATTTTGAAGAATGAAATTCAACCCCGAATCTCATTCAAGTGTGCGTTTTTACATTTGGGTGGAAAAAAATTTCACCTCCTGGGCACAAAAATCCCTGACTCCGGCATCAGGAATTTTCTTCCCAACAAAATCTTGATTTTTAAAAATTATGATAAACACCATTTTTAAGGAACAAATTCAACCCCGAATCTCATTCTGGTGTCCGTTTTTACATTTGGGTGGAAAAAAAAATTTCACCTCCTGGGCACAAAAATCCCTGACTCCGGCATCAGTCATTTTCTTCCCAACAAAATCTTGATTTTTAAAAATTATGAAAAACACCATTTTTAAGGACAAAATTCAACCCTGAATCTATTCGGGTGTCCGTTTTTACATTTGAGTCAAAAAAAAAATTCACCTCCTGGGCACAAAAATCCCTGACTCCGGCATCAGGAATTTTCGTCCCCGGACACCAAAAAAATCTTGAATTTAAAATCTATGAAAAACACCATTTTGAAGGACGAAATTCAACCCCGAATCTCATTCTGGTGTCCGTTTTTGGATTTGAGTAAAAAAAACCATTCACCTCCTGGGCACAAAAATCCCTGACTCCGGCATCAGGAATTTTCTTCCCCGCACACCAAAAAAATCTTGAATTTAAAATCTATGAAAAACACCATTTTGAAGGACGAAATTCAACCCCGAATCTCATTCTGGTGTCTATTTATACATTTGGGTTGAAAAAAAATTTAACCTCCTGGGCACAAAAATTGCCGGGAGTTAAAAACCTGGTTGTTTGAATTGTCTGGCCAGGACTGAGGGATTTAAAATTAAATTAAATTAAATTAAAGAAATTTGAAATTTGAAATTTGAAATAATTTGAAATTTGAAATTTGAAATTTGAAATTTGAAATTTGAAATTTGAAATTTGAAATTTGAAATTTGAAATTTGAAATTTGAAATTTGAAATTTGAAATTTGAAATTTGAAATTTGAAATTTGAAATTTGAAATTTGAAATAATTTGAAATTTGAAATTTGAAATTTGAAATTTGAAATTTGAAATTTGAAATTTGAAATTTGAAATTTGAAATTTGAAATTTGAAATTTGAAATTTGAAATTTGAAATTTGAAATTTGAAATTTGAAATTTGAAATTTGAAATTTGAAATTTGAAATTTGAAATTTGAAATTTGAAATTTGAAATTTGAAATTTGAAATTTGAAATTTGCCTTGCCTTGCCTTCGGCATTAGGAATTTTCTTCCCCATACACCAAAAAATTCTTAATTTTTAAAATTATGATAAACACCATTTTTAAGGAAGAAATTCAACCCCGAATCTCATTCTGGTTTCCGTTTTTACATTTGGGTGGGGAAAAAATTTCACCTCCTGGGCACAAAAATCCCTGACTCCGGCATCAGGAATTTTCTTCCCAACAAAATCTTGATTTTTAAAAATTATGATAAACACCATTTTTAAGGAACAAATTCAACCCCGAATCTCATTCTGGTGTCCGTTTTTACATTTGGGTGGAAAAAAAAATTTCACCTCCTGGGCACAAAAATCCCTGACTCCGGCATCAGTCATTTTCTTCCCAACAAAATCTTGATTTTTAAAAATTATGAAAAACACCATTTTTAAGGACAAAATTCAACCCTGAATCTATTCGGGTGTCCGTTTTTACATTTGAGTCAAAAAAAAAAATTCACCTCCTGGGCCCAAAAATCCCTGACTCCGGCATCAGGAATTATCTTCCCTGGACACCAAAAAAATCTTGATTTTTAAAAACTATGAAAAACACCATTTTGAAGGAGGAAATTCAACCCCAAATCTAATTCTGGCATCCGTTTTTACATTTGGGTCAAAAAAAATATTCACCTCCTGGGCACAAAAATCCCTGACCTCGGCATCAGGAATTTTCTTCCCCGGACACCAAAAAAATCTTGATTTTTATAAACTATGAAAAACACCATTTTTAAGGAACAAATTCAACCCCGAATCTCATTCTGGTGTCCGTTTTTACATTTGGGTGGGAAAAAAAATTCACCTCCTGGGCACAAAAATCCCTGACTCCGGCATCAGGAATTTTCTTCCCCGGACACCAAAAAATTCTTGATTTTTAAAAGCTATGAAAAACATCATTTTTAAGAATGAAATTCAAGCCCGAATTTCATTCTGGTGTGCGTTTTTACATTTCGTTGGAAAATAATTTCACCTCCTGGGCACAAAAGTCCCTGACTCCGGCATCAGGAATTTTCTTCCCCGGACACCAAAAAAATCTTGAATTTAAAATCTATGAAAAACACCATTTTGAAGGACGAAATTCAAGCCCGAATCTCATTCTGGTGTCCGTTTTTGGATTTGAGTAAAAAAAAACATTCACCTCCTGGGCACAAAAATCCCTGACTCCGGCATCAGGAATTTTCTTCCCCGCACACCAAAAAAATCTTGAATTTAAAATCTATTAAAAACACCATTTTGAAGGACGAAATTCAACCCCGAATCTCATTCTGGTGTCTATTTATACATTTGGGTTGAAAAAAAAATTCACCTCCTGTGCACAAAAATCGCCGGGACTTAAAAACCTGGTTGTTTGAATTGTCTGGCCTGGACTGAGGGATTTTAAATTAAATTAAATAAAATTAAAGAAATTTGAAATTTGAAATTTGAAATTTGAAATAATTTGAAATTTGAAATTTGAAATTTGAAATTTGAAATTTGAAATTTGAAATTTGAAATTTGAAATTTGCCTTGCCTTGCTTTGCCTTGCCTTGCCTTGCCTTCGGCATTAGGAATTTTCTTCCCCGGACACCAAAAAATTCTTAATTTTTAAAAGCTATGAAAAACACCATTTTGAAGAATGAAATTCAACCCCGAATCTCATTCTAGTATGCGTTTTTACATTTGGGTGGAAAAAAATTTCACCTCCTGGGCACAAAAATCCCTTACTCCGGCATCAGGAAGTTTCTTCCCAACAAAATCTTGATTTTTAAAAATTATGATAAACACCATTTTTAAGGAAGAAATTCAACCCCGAATCTCATTCTGGTGTCCGTTTTTATATTTGGGTGGAAAAAAAATTTCACGTCCTGGGCACAAAAATCCCTGACTCCGGCATCAGGAATTTTCTTTCCCGGACACCAAAAAATTCTTGATTTTTAAAAGCTATGAAAAACATCATTTTTAAGAATGAAATTCAAGCCCGAATTTCATTCTGGTGTGCGTTTTTACATTTGGGTGGAAAAAAATTTCACCTCCTGGCCACAAAAGTCCCTGACTCCGGCATCAGGAATTTTCTTCCCCGCACACCAAAAAAATCTTGAATTTAAAATCTATGAAAAACACCATTTTGAAGGATGAAATTCAACCCCGAATCTCATTCTGGTGTCTATTTATACATTTGGGTGGAAAAAAAATTTCACCTCCTGGGCACAAAAATCGCCGGGACTTAAAAACCTGGTTTTTTGTATTGTCTGGCCTGGACTTTGGGATTTTAAATTAAATTAAATAAAATTAAAGAAATTTGAAATTTGAAATTTGAAATTTGAAATTTGATATTTGAAATAATTTGAAATAATTTGAAATAATTTGAAATTTGAAATTTGAAATTTGAAATTTGAAATTTGAAATTTGAAATTTGAAATTTGAAATTTGAAATTTGAAATTTGAAATTTGAAATTTGCCTTGCCTTGCCTTGCCTTCGGCATTAGGAATTTTCTTCCCCATACACCAAAAAATTCTTAATTTTTAAAAGCTACGAAAAACACTATTTTTAAGAATGAAATTCAACCCCGAATCTCATTCTAGTGTGCGTTTTTACATTTGGGTGGAAAAAAATTTCACCTCCTGGGCACAAAAATCCCTGACTCCGGCATCAGGAATTTTATTCCCAACAAAATCTTGATTTTTAAAAATTATGATTAACACCATTTTTAAGGAAGAAATTCAACCCCGAATCTCATTCTGGTGTCTGTTTTTACATTTGGGTGGAGAAAAAAATTTCACCTCCTGGGCACAAAAATCCCTGACTCCGGCATCAGGAATTTTCTTTTCCGGACACCAAAAAAATCTTGATTTTTAAAAGCTATGAAAAACATCATTTTTAAGAATGAAATTCAAGCCCGAATTTCATTCTGGTGTGCGTTTTTACATTTGGGTGGAAAGTAATTTCAGCTCCTGGGCACAAAAATCCCTGACCCTGGCATCAGGAATTTTCTTCCCCGGACACCAAAAAAATCTATTTTTATAAACTATGAAAAACACCATTTTTAAGGAAGAAATTCAACCCCGAATTTCATTCTGGTGTCAGTTTTTACATTTGAGTCAATAAAAAAATTTCACCTCCTGGGCACAAAAATCCCTGACCCCAGCATCAGGAATTTTCTTCCCCGGACATGAAATAAATCTTGATTTTTAAAAGCTATGAAAAACACCATTTTTGAGAATGAAATTCAACCCCGAATCTCATTCTGGCGTCTGTTTATAAATTTGGGTGGAAAAAAAAATTTCACCTCCTGGGCACAAAAATCCCTGACTCCGGCATAAGCATTTTCTTCCCAACAAATCTTGATTTTTAAAAATGATGAAAAACACCATTTTTAAGGACAAAATTCAACCCTGAATCTATTCGGGTGTCTGTTTTTACATTTGAGTCAAAAAAATTTTTTCACCTCCTGGGCCCAAAAATCCCTGACTCCGGCATTAGGAATTTTCTTCCCTGGACACCAAAAAAATCTTCATTTTTAAAAACTATGAAAAACACCATTTTGAAGGACGAAATTCAACCGCAAATCTAATTCTGGCATCCGTTTTTACATTTGGGTCAAAAAAAATATTCACCTCCTGGGCACAAAAATCCCTGACCCTGGCATAAGGAATTTTCTTCCCCGGACACCAAAAAAATCTTGATTTTTAAAAGCAATGAAAAACACCATTTTTGAGAATGAAATTCAACCCCGAATCTCATTCTGGTGTCCGTTTTTAGATTTGGGTGGGAAAAAAATTTCACCTCCTGGGCACAAAAATCCCTGACCCCGGCATCAGGAATTTTCTTCCCCGCACACCAAAAAAATCTTGATTTTTAAATGCTATGAAAAATGACATTTTTAAGGACAAAAAGCAACCCCGAATCTCATTCTGGTGTCCGTTTTTAGATTTGAGTCAGAAATTTTTTTTCACCTCCTGGGCACAAAAATCGGCATAAGGAATTTCCTTACCCAGACACCAAAAAAATCTTGATTTTTAAAAGCAATGAAAAACACCATTTTTGAGAATGAAATTCAACCCCAAATCTAATTCTGGCATCCGTTTTTACATTTGGGTCAAAAAAAATATTCACCTCCTGGGCACAAAAATCCCTGACCCTGGCATCAGGAATTTTCTTCCCCGGACACCAAAAAAATCTTGATTTTTATAAACTATGAAAAACACCATTTTTAAGGAACAAATTCAACCCCGAATCTCATTCTGGTGTCCGTTTTTACATTTGGGTGGAAAAAAAATTTCACCTCCTGGGCACAAAAATCCCTGACTCCGGCATCAGGAATTTTCTTCCCCATACACCAAAAAATTCTTAATTTTTAAAAGCTATGAAAAACACCATTTTGAAGAATGAAATTCAACCCCGAATCTCATTCTAGTATGCGTTTTTACATTTGGGTGGAAAAAAATTTCACCTCCTGGGCACAAAAATCCCTTACTCCGGCATCAGGAAGTTTCTTCCCAACAAAATCTTGATTTTTAAAAATTATGATAAACACCATTTTTAAGGAAGAAATTCAACCCCGAATCTCATTCTGGTGTCCGTTTTTATATTTGGGTGGAAAAAAAATTTCACGTCCTGGGCACAAAAATCCCTGACTCCGGCATCAGGAATTTTCTTCCCCGGACACCAAAAAATTCTTGATTTTTAAAAGCAATGAAAAACATCATTTTTAAGAATGAAATTCAAGCCCGAATTTCATTCTGGTGTGCGTTTTTACATTTGGGTGGAAAAAAATTTCACCTCCTGGCCACAAAAGTCCCTGACTCCGGCATCAGGAATTTTCTTCCCCGCACACCAAAAAAATCTTGAATTTAAAATCTATGAAAAACACCATTTTGAAGGATGAAATTCAACCCCGAATCTCATTCTGGTGTCTATTTATACATTTGGGTGGAAAAAAAATTTCACCTCCTGGGCACAAAAATCGCCGGGACTTAAAAACCTAGTTTTTTGAATTGTCTGGCCTGGACTTTGGGATTTTAAATTAAATTAAATAAAATTAAAGAAATTTGAAATTTGAAATTTGAAATTTGAAATTTGAAATTTGAAATAATTTGAAATAATTTGAAATAATTTGAAATTTGAAATTTGAAATTTGAAATTTGAAATTTGAAATTTGAAATTTGAAATTTGAAATTTGAAATTTGAAATTTGAAATTTGAAATTTGAAATTTGAAATTTGAAATTTGCCTTGCCTTGCCTTGCCTTCGGCATTAGGAATTTTCTTCCCCATACACCAAAAAATTCTTAATTTTTAAAAGCTACGAAAAACACTATTTTTAAGAATGAAATTCAACCCCGAATCTCATTCTAGTGTGCGTTTTTACATTTGGGTGGAAAAAAATTTCACCTCCTGGGCACAAAAATCCCTGACTCCGGCATCAGGAATTTTATTCCCAACAAAATCTTGATTTTTAAAAATTATGATTAACACCATTTTTAAGGAAGAAATTCAACCCCGAATCTCATTCTGGGGTCTGTTTTTACATTTGGGTGGAGAAAAAAATTTCACCTCCTGGGCACAAAAATCCCTGACTCCGGCATCAGGAATTTTCTTTCCCGGACACCAAAAAAATCTTGATTTTTAAAAGCTATGAAAAACATCATTTTTAAGAATGAAATTCAAGCCCGAATTTCATTCTGGTGTGCGTTTTTACATTTGGGTGGAAAGTAATTTCACCTCCTGGGCACAAAAATCCCTGACCCTGGCATCAGGAATTTTCTTCCCCGGACACCAAAAAAATCTATTTTTATAAACTATGAAAAACACCATTTTTAAGGAAGAAATTCAACCCCGAATTTCATTCTGGTGTCAGTTTTTACATTTTAGTCAATAAAAAAATTTCACCTCCTGGGCACAAAAATCCCTGACCCCAGCATCAGGAATTTTCTTCCCCGGACATGAAATAAATCTTGATTTTTAAAAGCTATGAAAAACACCATTTTTGAGAATGAAATTCAACCCCGAATCTCATTCTGGCGTCTGTTTATAAATTTGGGTGGAAAAAAAAATTTCACCTCCTGGGCACAAAAATCCCTGACTCCGGCATAAGCATTTTCTTCCCAACAAATCTTGATTTTTAAAAATGATGAAAAACACCATTTTTAAGGACAAAATTCAACCCTGAATCTATTCGGGTGTCTGTTTTTACATTTGAGTCAAAAAAAATTTTTCACCTCCTGGGCCCAAAAATCCCTGACTCCGGCATCAGGAATTTTCTTCCCTGGACACCAAAAAAATCTTCATTTTTAAAAACTATGAAAAACACCATTTTGAAGGACGAAATTCAACCGCAAATCTAATTCTGGCATCCGTTTTTACATTTGGGTCAAAAAAAATATTCACCTCCTGGGCAAAAAAATCCCTGACCCTGGCATAAGGAATTTTCTTCCCCGGACACCAAAAAAATCTTGATTTTTAAAAGCAATGAAAAACACCATTTTTGAGAATGAAATTCAACCCCGAATCTCATTCTGGTGTCCGTTTTTAGATTTGGGTGGGAAAAAAATTTCACCTCCTGGGCACAAAAATCCCTGACCCCGGCATCAGGAATTTTCTTCCCCGCACACCAAAAAAATCTTGATTTTTAAATGCTATGAAAAATGACATTTTTAAGGACAAAAAGCAACCCCGAATCTCATTCTGGTGTCCGTTTTTAGATTTGAGTCAGAAATTTTTTTTCACCTCCTGGGCACAAAAATCGGCATAAGGAATTTCCTTACCCAGACACCAAAAAAATCTTGATTTTTAAAAGCTATGAAAAATGACATTTTTAAGGACAAAGAGCAACCCCAAATCTAATTCTGGCATCCGTTTTTACATTTGGGTTGAAAAAAAATTTAACCTCCTGGGCACAAAAATCGCCGGGAGTTAAAAACCTGGTTGTTTGAATTGTCTGGCCAGGACTGAGGGATTTTAAATTAAATTAAATTAAATTAAAGAAATTTGAAATTTGAAATTTGAAATAATTTGAAATTTGAAATTTGAAATTTGAAATTTGAAATTTGAAATTTGAAATTTGAAATTTGAAATTTGATATTTGAAATAATTTGAAATAATTTGAAATAATTTGAAATATGAAATTTGAAATTTGAAATTTGAAATTTGAAATTTGCCTTGCCTTGCCTTGCCTTCGGTATTAGGAATTTTCTTCCCCGGACACCAAAAAATTCTTAATTTTCAAAAGCTATGAAAAACACCATTTTGAAGAATGAAATTCAACCCCGAATCTCATTCTAGTGTGCGTTTTTACATTTGGGTGGAAAAAAAATTCACCTCCTGGGCACAAAAATCCCTGACTCCGGCATCAGGAATTTTCTTCCCCGGACACCAAAAAATTCTTGATTTTTAAAAGCTATGAAAAACATCATTTTTAAGAATGAAATTCAAGCCCGAATTTCATTCTGGTGTGCGTTTTTACATTTGGGTGGAAAATAATTTCACCTCCTGGGCACAAAAATCCCTGACTCCGGCATCAGGCATTTTCTTCCCAACAAAATCTTGATTTTTAAAAATTATGAAAAACACCATTTTTAAGGACAAAATTCAACCCTGAATCTATTCGGGTGTCTGTTTTTACATTTGGGTCAAAAAAAATATTCACCTCCTTGGCCCAAAAATCCCTGACTCCGGCATCAGGAATTATCTTCCCTGGACACCAAAAAAATCTTGATTTTTAAAAACTATGAAAAACACCATTTTGAAGGACAAAATTCAACCGCAAATCAAATTCTGGCATCCGTTTTTACATTTGGGTCAAAAAAAATATTCACCTCCTGTGCACAAAAATCCCTGACCCTGGCATCAGGAATTTTCTTCCCCGGACACCAAAAAAATCTTGATTTTTAAAAGCTATGAAAACACCATTTTTAAGGATGAAATTCAACCCCGAATCTCATTCTGGTATCCGTTTTTAGATTTTCGTAAAAAAAAACATTCACCTCCTGGGCACAAAAATCCCTGACTCCGGCATCAGGAATTTTCTTCCCCGCACACCAAAAAAAATCTTGAATTTAAAATCTATTAAAAACACCATTTTGAAGGACGAAATTCAACCCCGAATCTCATTCTGGTGTCTATTTATACATTTGGGTTGAAAAAAAATTTCACCTCCTGGGCACAAATATCGCCGGGACTTAAAAACCTGGTTGTTTGAATTGTCTGGCCTGGACTGAGGGATTTTAAATTAAATTAAATAAAATTAAAGAAATTTGAAATTTGAAATTTGAAATTTGAAATAATTTGAATTTGAAATTTGAAATTTGAAATTTGAAATTTGAAATTTGAAATTTGAAATTTGAAATTTGAAATTTGAAATTTGAAATTTGAAATTTGAAATTTGAAATTTGCCTTGCCTTGCTTTGCCTTGCCTTGCCTTGCCTTCGGCATTAGGAATTTTCTTCCCCGGACACCAAAAAATTCTTAATTTTTAAAACCTATGAAAAACACCATTTTGAAGAATGAAATTCAACCCCGAATCTCATTCTAGTGTGCGTTTTTACATTTGGGTGGAAAAAAATTTCACCTCCTGGGCACAAAAATCCCTGACTCCGGCATCAGGAATTTTCTTCCCCGGACACCAAAAAATTCTTGATTTTTAAAAGCTATGAAAAACATCATTTTTAAGAATGAAATTCAAGCCCGAATTTCATTCTGGTGTGCGTTTTTACATTTGGGTGGAAAATAATTTCACCTCCTGGGCACAAAAGTCCCTGACTCCGGCATCAGGAATTTTCTTCCCCGCACACCAAAAAAATCTTGAATTTAAAATCTATGAAAAACACCATTTTGAAGGACGAAATTCAACCCCGAATCTCATTCTGGTGTCTATTTATACATTTGGGTGGAAAAAAAATTTCGTCTCCTGGGCACAAAAATCGCCGGGACTTAAAAACCTGGTTTTTTGAATTGTCTGGCCTGGACTTTGGGATTTTAAATTAAATTAAATAAAATTAAAGAAATTTGAAATTTGAAAATTGAAATTTGAAATTTGAAATTTGATATTTGAAATAATTTGAAATAATTTGAAATAATTTGAAATAATTTGAAATTTGAAATTTGAAATTTGAAATTTGAAATTTGAAATTTGAAATTTGAAATTTGAAATTTGAAATTTGCCTTGCCTTGCCTTGCTTTGCCTTGCCTTGCCTTGCCTTCGGTATTAGGAATTTTCTTCCCCGGACACCAAAAAATTCTTAATTTTCAAAAGCTATGAAAAACACCATTTTGAAGAATGAAATTCAACCCCGAATCTCATTCTAGTGTGCGTTTTTACATTTGGGTGGAAAAAAATTTCACCTCCTGGGCACAAAAATCCCTTACTCCGGCATCAGGAATTTTCTTCCCAACAAAATCTTGATTTTTAAAAATAATGATAAAGACCATTTTTAAGGAAGAAATTCAACCCCGAATCTCATTCTTGTGTCCATTTTTACATTTGGGTGGGAAAAAAAATTTCACCTCCTGGGCACAAAAATCCCTGACTCCGGCATCAGGCATTTTCTTCCCAAAAAATCTTGATTTTTAAAAATTATGAAAAACACCATTTTTAAGGACAAAATTCAACCCTGAATCTATTCGGGTGTCTGCTTTTACATTTGAGTCAAAAAAAAAATTCACCTCCTGGGCCCAAAAATCCCTGACTCCGGCATCAGGAATTATCTTCCCTGGACACCAAAAAAAATCTTGATTTTTAAAAACTATGAAAAACACCATTTTGAAGGACGAAATTCAACCGCAAATCTAATTCTGGCATCCGTTTTTACATTTGGGTCAAAAAAAATATTCACCTCCTGGGCACAAAAACCCCTGACCCTGGCATCAGGAATTTTCTTCCCCGAACACCAAAAAAAATCTTGATTTTTATAAACTATGAAAAACACCATTTTTAAGGAACAAATTCAACCCCGAATCTCATTCGGGTGTCCGTTTTTACATTTGGGTGGAAAAAAAATTTCACCTCCTGGGCACAAAAATCCCTGACTCCGGCATCAGGAATTTTCTTCCCCGGACACCAAAAAATTCTTGATTTTTAAAAGCTATGAAAAACATCATTTTTAAGAATGAAATTCAAGCCTGAATTTCATTCTGGTGTGCGTTTTTACATTTCTTTGTAAAATAATTTCACCTCCTGGGCACAAAAGTCACTGACTGCGGCATCAGGAATTTTCTTCCCTGGACACCAAAAAAATCTTGAATTTAAAATCTATGAAAAACACCATTTTGAAGGACGAAATTCAACCCCGAATCTCATTCTGGTGTCCGTTTTTGGATTTGAGTAAAAAAAAACATTCACCTCCTGGGCACAAAAATCCCTGACTCCGGCATCAGGAATTTTCTTCCCCGTACACCAAAAAAATCTTGAATTTAAAATCTATGAAAAACACCATTTTGAAGGACTAAATTCAACCCCGAATCTTATTCTGGTGTCTATTTATACATTTGGGTTGAAAAAAAATTTAACCTCCTGGGCACAAAAATCGCCGGGACTTAAAAACCTGGTTGTTTGAATTGTCTGGCCAGGACTGAGGGATTTTAAATTAAATTAAATAAAATTAAAGAAATTTGAAATTTGAAATTTCAAATAATTTGAAATAATTTGAAATTTGAAATTTGAAATTTGAAATTTGAAATTTGCCTTGCCTTACTTTGCCTTGCCTTGCCTTGCCTTCGGCATTAGGAATTTTCTTCCCCGGACACCAAAAAATTCTTGATTTTTAAAAGCAATGAAAAACATCATTTTTAAGAATGAAATTCAAGCCCGAATTTCATTCTGGTGTGCGTTTTTACATTTGGGTGGAAAAAAATTTCACCTCCTGGCCACAAAAGTCCCTGACTCCGGCATCAGGAATTTTCTTCCCCGCACACCAAAAAAATCTTGAATTTAAAATCTATGAAAAACACCATTTTGAAGGATGAAATTCAACCCCGAATCTCATTCTGGTGTCTATTTATACATTTGGGTGGAAAAAAAATTTCACCTCCTGGGCACAAAAATCGCCGGGACTTAAAAACCTAGTTTTTTGAATTGTCTGGCCTGGACTTTGGGATTTTAAATTAAATTAAATAAAATTAAAGAAATTTGAAATTTGAAATTTGAAATTTGAAATTTGAAATTTGAAATAATTTGAAATAATTTGAAATAATTTGAAATTTGAAATTTGAAATTTGAAATTTGAAATTTGAAATTTGAAATTTGAAATTTGAAATTTGAAATTTGAAATTTGAAATTTGAAATTTGAAATTTGAAATTTGAAATTTGCCTTGCCTTGCCTTGCCTTCGGCATTAGGAATTTTCTTCCCCATACACCAAAAAATTCTTAATTTTTAAAAGCTACGAAAAACACTATTTTTAAGAATGAAATTCAACCCCGAATCTCATTCTAGTGTGCGTTTTTACATTTGGGTGGAAAAAAATTTCACCTCCTGGGCACAAAAATCCCTGACTCCGGCATCAGGAATTTTATTCCCAACAAAATCTTGATTTTTAAAAATTATGATTAACACCATTTTTAAGGACGAAATTCAACCCCGAATCTCATTCTGGTGTCTGTTTTTACATTTGGGTGGAGAAAAAAATTTCACCTCCTGGGCACAAAAATCCCTGACTCCGGCATCAGGAATTTTCTTTCCCGGACACCAAAAAAATCTTGATTTTTAAAAGCTATGAAAAACATCATTTTTAAGAATGAAATTCAAGCCCGAATTTCATTCTGGTGTGCGTTTTTACATTTGGGTGGAAAGTAATTTCACCTCCTGGGCACAAAAATCCCTGACCCTGGCATCAGGAATTTTCTTCCCCGGACACCAAAAAAATCTATTTTTATAAACTATGAAAAACACCATTTTTAAGGAAGAAATTCAACCCCGAATTTCATTCTGGTGTCAGTTTTTACATTTTAGTCAATAAAAAAATTTCACCTCCTGGGCACAAAAATCCCTGACCCCAGCATCAGGAATTTTCTTCCCCGGACATGAAATAAATCTTGATTTTTAAAAGCTATGAAAAACACCATTTTTGAGAATGAAATTCAACCCCGAATCTCATTCTGGCGTCTGTTTATAAATTTGGGTGGAAAAAAAAATTTCACCTCCTGGGCACAAAAATCCCTGACTCCGGCATAAGCATTTTCTTCCCAACAAATCTTGATTTTTAAAAATGATGAAAAACACCATTTTTAAGGACAAAATTCAACCCTGAATCTATTCGGGTGTCTGTTTTTACATTTGAGTCAAAAAAATTTTTTCACCTCCTGGGCCCAAAAATCCCTGACTCCGGCATCAGGAATTTTCTTCCCTGGACACCAAAAAAATCTTCATTTTTAAAAACTATGAAAAACACCATTTTGAAGGACGAAATTCAACCGCAAATCTAATTCTGGCATCCGTTTTTACATTTGGGTCAAAAAAAATATTCACCTCCTGGGCACAAAAATCCCTGACCCTGGCATAAGGAATTTTCTTCCCCGGACACCAAAAAAATCTTGATTTTTAAAAGCAATGAAAAACACCATTTTTGAGAATGAAATTCAACCCCGAATCTCATTCTGGTGTCCGTTTTTAGATTTGGGTGGGAAAAAAATTTCACCTCCTGGGCACAAAAATCCCTGACCCCGGCATCAGGAATTTTCTTCCCCGCACACCAAAAAAATCTTGATTTTTAAATGCTATGAAAAATGACATTTTTAAGGACAAAAAGCAACCCCGAATCTCATTCTGGTGTCCGTTTTTAGATTTGAGTCAGAAATTTTTTTTCACCTCCTGGGCACAAAAATCGGCATAAGGAATTTCCTTACCCAGACACCAAAAAAATCTTGATTTTTAAAAGCTATGAAAAATGACATTTTTAAGGACAAAGAGCAACCCCAAATCTAATTCTGGCATCCGTTTTTACATTTGGGTTGAAAAAAAATTTAACCTCCTGGGCACAAAAATCGCCGGGAGTTAAAAACCTGGTTGTTTGAATTGTCTGGCCAGGACTGAGGGATTTTAAATTAAATTAAATTAAATTAAAGAAATTTGAAATTTGAAATTTGAAATAATTTGAAATTTGAAATTTGAAATTTGAAATTTGAAATTTGAAATTTGAAATTTGAAATTTGATATTTGAAATAATTTGAAATAATTTGAAATAATTTGAAATATGAAATTTGAAATTTGAAATTTGAAATTTGAAATTTGCCTTGCCTTGCCTTGCCTTCGGTATTAGGAATTTTCTTCCCCGGACACCAAAAAATTCTTAATTTTCAAAAGCTATGAAAAACACCATTTTGAAGAATGAAATTCAACCCCGAATCTCATTCTAGTGTGCGTTTTTACATTTGGGTGGAAAAAAAATTCACCTCCTGGGCACAAAAATCCCTGACTCCGGCATCAGGAATTTTCTTCCCCGGACACCAAAAAATTCTTGATTTTTAAAAGCTATGAAAAACATCATTTTTAAGAATGAAATTCAAGCCCGAATTTCATTCTGGTGTGCGTTTTTACATTTGGGTGGAAAATAATTTCACCTCCTGGGCACAAAAATCCCTGACTCCGGCATCAGGCATTTTCTTCCCAACAAAATCTTGATTTTTAAAAATTATGAAAAACACCATTTTTAAGGACAAAATTCAACCCTGAATCTATTCGGGTGTCTGTTTTTACATTTGGGTCAAAAAAAATATTCACCTCCTTGGCCCAAAAATCCCTGACTCCGGCATCAGGAATTATCTTCCCTGGACACCAAAAAAATCTTGATTTTTAAAAACTATGAAAAACACCATTTTGAAGGACAAAATTCAACCGCAAATCAAATTCTGGCATCCGTTTTTACATTTGGGTCAAAAAAAATATTCACCTCCTGTGCACAAAAATCCCTGACCCTGGCATCAGGAATTTTCTTCCCCGGACACCAAAAAAATCTTGATTTTTAAAAGCTATGAAAACACCATTTTTAAGGATGAAATTCAACCCCGAATCTCATTCTGGTATCCGTTTTTAGATTTTCGTAAAAAAAAACATTCACCTCCTGGGCACAAAAATCCCTGACTCCGGCATCAGGAATTTTCTTCCCCGCACACCAAAAAAAATCTTGAATTTAAAATCTATTAAAAACACCATTTTGAAGGACGAAATTCAACCCCGAATCTCATTCTGGTGTCTATTTATACATTTGGGTTGAAAAAAAATTTCACCTCCTGGGCACAAATATCGCCGGGACTTAAAAACCTGGTTGTTTGAATTGTCTGGCCTGGACTGAGGGATTTTAAATTAAATTAAATAAAATTAAAGAAATTTGAAATTTGAAATTTGAAATTTGAAATAATTTGAATTTGAAATTTGAAATTTGAAATTTGAAATTTGAAATTTGAAATTTGAAATTTGAAATTTGAAATTTGAAATTTGAAATTTGAAATTTGAAATTTGAAATTTGCCTTGCCTTGCTTTGCCTTGCCTTGCCTTGCCTTCGGCATTAGGAATTTTCTTCCCCGGACACCAAAAAATTCTTAATTTTTAAAACCTATGAAAAACACCATTTTGAAGAATGAAATTCAACCCCGAATCTCATTCTAGTGTGCGTTTTTACATTTGGGTGGAAAAAAATTTCACCTCCTGGGCACAAAAATCCCTGACTCCGGCATCAGGAATTTTCTTCCCCGGACACCAAAAAATTCTTGATTTTTAAAAGCTATGAAAAACATCATTTTTAAGAATGAAATTCAAGCCCGAATTTCATTCTGGTGTGCGTTTTTACATTTGGGTGGAAAATAATTTCACCTCCTGGGCACAAAAGTCCCTGACTCCGGCATCAGGAATTTTCTTCCCCGCACACCAAAAAAATCTTGAATTTAAAATCTATGAAAAACACCATTTTGAAGGACGAAATTCAACCCCGAATCTCATTCTGGTGTCTATTTATACATTTGGGTGGAAAAAAAATTTCGTCTCCTGGGCACAAAAATCGCCGGGACTTAAAAACCTGGTTTTTTGAATTGTCTGGCCTGGACTTTGGGATTTTAAATTAAATTAAATAAAATTAAAGAAATTTGAAATTTGAAAATTGAAATTTGAAATTTGAAATTTGATATTTGAAATAATTTGAAATAATTTGAAATAATTTGAAATAATTTGAAATTTGAAATTTGAAATTTGAAATTTGAAATTTGAAATTTGAAATTTGAAATTTGCCTTGCCTTGCCTTGCTTTGCCTTGCCTTGCCTTGCCTTCGGTATTAGGAATTTTCTTCCCCGGACACCAAAAAATTCTTAATTTTCAAAAGCTATGAAAAACACCATTTTGAAGAATGAAATTCAACCCCGAATCTCATTCTAGTGTGCGTTTTTACATTTGGGTGGAAAAAAATTTCACCTCCTGGGCACAAAAATCCCTTACTCCGGCATCAGGAATTTTCTTCCCAACAAAATCTTGATTTTTAAAAATAATGATAAAGACCATTTTTAAGGAAGAAATTCAACCCCGAATCTCATTCTTGTGTCCATTTTTACATTTGGGTGGAAAAAAAAATTTCACCTCCTGGGCACAAAAATCCCTGACTCCGGCATCAGGCATTTTCTTCCCAAAAAATCTTGATTTTTAAAAATTATGAAAAACACCATTTTTAAGGACAAAATTCAACCCTGAATCTATTCGGGTGTCTGCTTTTACATTTGAGTCAAAAAAAAAATTCACCTCCTGGGCCCAAAAATCCCTGACTCCGGCATCAGGAATTATCTTCCCTGGACACCAAAAAAAATCTTGATTTTTAAAAACTATGAAAAACACCATTTTGAAGGACGAAATTCAACCGCAAATCTAATTCTGGCATCCGTTTTTACATTTGGGTCAAAAAAAATATTCACCTCCTGGGCACAAAAACCCCTGACCCTGGCATCAGGAATTTTCTTCCCCGAACACCAAAAAAAATCTTGATTTTTATAAACTATGAAAAACACCATTTTTAAGGAACAAATTCAACCCCGAATCTCATTCGGGTGTCCGTTTTTACATTTGGGTGGAAAAAAAATTTCACCTCCTGGGCACAAAAATCCCTGACTCCGGCATCAGGAATTTTCTTCCCCGGACACCAAAAAATTCTTGATTTTTAAAAGCTATGAAAAACATCATTTTTAAGAATGAAATTCAAGCCTGAATTTCATTCTGGTGTGCGTTTTTACATTTCTTTGTAAAATAATTTCACCTCCTGGGCACAAAAGTCACTGACTGCGGCATCAGGAATTTTCTTCCCTGGACACCAAAAAAATCTTGAATTTAAAATCTATGAAAAACACCATTTTGAAGGACGAAATTCAACCCCGAATCTCATTCTGGTGTCCGTTTTTGGATTTGAGTAAAAAAAAACATTCACCTCCTGGGCACAAAAATCCCTGACTCCGGCATCAGGAATTTTCTTCCCCGTACACCAAAAAAATCTTGAATTTAAAATCTATGAAAAACACCATTTTGAAGGACTAAATTCAACCCCGAATCTTATTCTGGTGTCTATTTATACATTTGGGTTGAAAAAAAATTTAACCTCCTGGGCACAAAAATCGCCGGGACTTAAAAACCTGGTTGTTTGAATTGTCTGGCCAGGACTGAGGGATTTTAAATTAAATTAAATAAAATTAAAGAAATTTGAAATTTGAAATTTGAAATTTCAAATAATTTGAAATAATTTGAAATTTGAAATTTGAAATTTGAAATTTGAAATTTGAAATTTGAAATTTGAAATTTGAAATTTGAAATTTGAAATTTGAAATTTGAAATTTGAAATTTGAAATTTGAAATTTGAAATTTGAAATTTGAAATTTGAAATTTGCCTTGCCTTGCCTTGCTTTGCCTTGCCTTGCCTTGCCTTCGGCATTAGGAATTTTATTCCCCATACACCAAAAAATTCTTAATTTTTAAAAGCTATGAAAAACACCATTTTTAAGAATGAAATTGAACCCCGAATCTCATTCTAGTGTGCGTTTTTACATTTGGGTGGAAAAAAATTTCACCTCCTGGGCACAAAAATCCCTGACTCCGGCATCAGGAATTTTATTCCCAACAAAATCTTGATTTTTAATAATTATGATAAACACCATTTTTAAGGAAGAAATTCAACCCCGAATCTCATTCTGGTGTCCGTTTTTACATTTGGGTGGGGAAAAAATTTCACCTCCTGGGCACAAAAATCGGCATAAGGAATTTTCTTACCCAGACACCAAAAAAATCTTGATTTTTAAAAGCTATGAAAACACAATTTTTAAGGATGAAATTCAACCCCGAATCTCATTCTGGTGTCCGTTTTTAGATTTTCGTAAAAAAAAACATTCACCTCCTGGGCACAAAAATCCCTGACTCCGGCATCAGGAATTTTCTTCCCCGCACACCAAAAAAATCTTGAATTTAAAATCTATTAAAAACACCATTTTGAAGGACGAAATTCAACCCCGAATCTCATTCTGGTGTCTATTTATATATTTGGGTTGAAAAAAAATTTCTCCTCCTGGGCACAAAAATCACCGGGACTTAAAAACCTGGTTGTTTGAATTGTCTGGCCTGGACTGAGGGATTTTAAATTAAATTAAATAAAATTAAATAAATTTGAAATTTGAAATTTGAAATTTGAAATTTGAAATAATTTGAATTTGAAATTTGAAATTTGAAATTTGAAATTTGAAATTTGAAATTTGAAATTTGAAATTTGAAACTTGAAATTTGAAATTTGAAATTTGAAATTTGAAATTTGAAATTTGAAATTTGAAATTTGAAATTTGAAATTTGAAATTTGAAATTTGAAATTTGAAATTTGCCTTGCCTTACTTTGCCTTGCCTTGCCTTGCCTTCGGCATTAGGAATTTTCTTCCCCGGACACCAAAAAATTCTTAATTTTTAAAAGCTATGAAAACACCATTTTTAAGGATGAAATTCAACCCCGAATCTCATTCTGGTATCCGTTTTTAGATTTTCGTAAAAAAAAACATTCACCTCCTGGGCACAAAAATCCCTGACTCCGGCATCAGGAATTTTCTTCCCCGCACACCAAAAAAAATCTTGAATTTAAAATCAATTAAAAACACCATTTTGAAGGACGAAATTCAACCCCGAATCTCATTCTGGTGTCTATTTATACATTTGGGTTGAAAAAAAATTTCACCTCCTGGGCACAAATATCGCCGGGACTTAAAAACCTGGTTGTTTGAATTGTCTGGCCTGGACTGAGGGATTTTAAATTAAATTAAATTAAATTAAAGAAATTTGAAATTTGAAATTTGAAATTTGAAATAATTTGAATTTGAAATTTGAAATTTGAAATAATTTGAAATTTGAAATTTGAAATTTGAAATTTGAAATTTGAAATTTGAAATTTGAAATTTGAAATTTGAAATTTGAAATTTGAAATTTGAAATTTGAAATTTGAAATTTGAAATTTGAAATTTGAAATTTGAAATTTGAAATTTGAAATTTGAAATTTGAAATTTGAAATTTGAAATTTGAAATTTGAAATTTGAAATTTGAAATTTGCCTTGCCTTGCTTTGCCTTGCCTTGCCTTGCCTTGCCTTCGGCATTAGGAATTTTCTTCCCCGGACACCAAAAAAATCTTGAATTTAAAATCTATGAAAAACACCATTTTGAAGGACGAAATTCAACCCCGAATCTCATTCTGGTGTCTATTTATACATTTGGGTGGGGAAAAAAATTCACCTCCTGGGCACAAAAATCGCCGGGACTTAAAAACGTGGTTTTTTCAATTGTCTGGCATGGACTTTGGGATTTTAAATTAAATTAAATAAAATTAAAGAAGTTTGAAATTTGAAATTTGAAATTTGAAATTTGATATTTGAAATAATTTGAAATAATTTGAAATAATTTGAAATTTGAAATTTGAAATTTGAAATTTGAAATTTGAAATTTGAAATTTGAAATTTGAAATTTGAAATTTGAAATTTAAAATTTGAAATTTGAAATTTGAAATTTGAAATTTGAAATTTGAAATTTGAAATTTGAAATTTGAAATTTGAAATTTGAAATTTGAAATTTGAAATTATTTGCCTTGCCTTGCCTTGCTTTGCCTTGCCTTGCCTTGCCTTTGGCATTAGGAATTTTCTTCCCCGGACACCAAAAAATTCTTAATTTTTAAAAGCTATGAAAAACACCATTTTGAAGAATGAAATTCAACCCCGAATCTCATTCTAGTGTGCGTTTTTACATTTGGGTGGAAAAAAATTTCACATCCTGGGCACAAAAATCCTTTACTCCGGCATCAGGAATTTTCTTCCCAACAAAATCTTGATTTTTAAAAATTATGATAAACACCATTTTTAAGGAACAAATTCAACCCCGAATCTCATTCTGGTGTCCGTTTTTACATTTGGGTGGAAAAAAAAATATTCACCTCCTGGGCCCAAAAATCCCTGACTCCGGCATCAGGAATTATCTTCCCTGGACACCAACAAAATCTTGATTTTTAAAAACTATGAAAAACACCATTTTGAAGGACGAAATTCAACCCCAAATCTAATTCTGGCATCCGTTTTTACATTTGGGTCAAAAAAAATATTCACCTCCTCGGCACAAAAATCCCTGACCCTGGCATCAGGAATTTTCTTCCCCGGACACCAAAAAAATCTTGATTTTTATAAACTATGAAAAACACCATTTTTAAGGAACAAATTCAACCCCGAATCTCATTCTGGTGTCCGTTCTTACATTTGGGTGGAAAAAAAATTTCACCTCCTGGGCACAAAAATCCCTGACTCCGGCATCAGGAATTTTCTTCCCCGGACACCAAAAAATTCTTAATTTTTAAAAGCTATGAAAAACACCATTTTGAAGAATGAAATTCAACCCCGAATCTCATTCTAGTGTGCATTTTTACATTTGGGTGGAAAAAAATTTCACATCCTGGGCACAAAAATCCCTTACTCCGGCATCAGGAATTTTCTTCCCAACAAAATCTTGATTTTTAAAAATTATGATAAAAACCATTTTTAAGGAACAAATTCAACCCCGAATCTCATTCTGGTGTCCGTTTTTACATTTGGGTGGAAAAAAAATTTCACCTACTGGGCACAAAAATCCCTGACTCCGGCATCAGGAATTTTCGTCCCCGGACACCAAAAAAATCTTGAATTTAAAATCTATGAAAAACACCATTTTGAAGGACGAAATTCAACCCCGAATCTCATTCTGGTGTCCGTTTTTGTATTTGAGTAAAAAAAAACATTCACCTCCTGGGCACAAAAATCCCTGACTCTGGCATCAGGAATTTTCTTCCCCGCACACCAAAAAAATCTTGAATTTAAAATCTATGAAAAACACCATTTTGAAGGACGAAATTCAACCCCGAATCTCATTCTGGTGTCTATTTATACATTTGGGTTGGAAAAAAATTTAACCTCCTGGGCACAAAAATCGCCGGGAGTTAAAAACCTGGTTGTTTGAATTGTCTGGCCAGGACTGAGGGATTTTAAATTAAATTAAATTAAATTAAAGAAATTTGAAATTTGAAATTTGAAATAATTTGAAATTTGAAATTTGAAATTTGAAATTTGAAATTTCAAATTTCAAATTTCAAATTTCAAATTTCAAATTTGAAATTTGAAATTTGAAATTTGAAATTTGAAATAATTTGAAATTTGAAATTTGAAATTTGAAATTTGAAATTTCAAATTTGAAATTTGAAATTTGAAATTTGAAATTTGAAATTTGAAATTTGAAATTTGAAATATGAAATTTGAAATTTGAAATTTGAAATTTGAAATTTGAAATTTGAAATTTGAAATTTGAAATTTGAAATTTGAAATTTGAAATTTGAAATTTGAAATTTGAAATTTGCCTTGCCTTGCCTTGCCTTGCCTTCGGCATTAGGAATTTTCTTCCCCATACACCAAAAAATTCTTAATTTTTAAAATTATGATAAACACCATTTTTAAGGAAGAAATTCAACCCCGAATCTCATTCTGATTTCCATTTTTACATTTGGGTGGGGAAAAAATTTCACCTCCTGGGCACAAAAATCCCTGACTCCGGCATCAGGAATTTTCTTCCCCGGACACCAAAAAAATCTTGATTTTTAAAAGCTATGAAAAACATCATTTTTAAGAATGAAATTCAAGCCCGAATTTCATTCTGGTGTGCGTTTTTACATTTGGGTGGAAAGTAATTTCACGTCCTGGGCACAAAAATCCCTGACCCTGGAATCAGGAATTTTCTTCCCCGGACACCAAAAAATTCTTAATTTTTAAAAGCTATGAAAAACACCATTTTGAAGAATGAAATTCAAACCCGAATCTCATTCTAGTGTGCGTTTTTACATTTGGGTGGAAAAAAATTTCACCTCCTGGGCACAAAAATCCCTGACTCCGGCATCAGGAATTTTCTTCCCAACAAAATCTTGATTTTTAAAAATTATGATAAACACCATTTTTAAGGAACAAATTCAACCCCGAATCTCATTCTGGTGTCCGTTTTTACATTTGGGTGGAAAAAAAAATTTCACCTCCTGGGCACAAAAATCCCTGACTCCGGCATCAGTCATTTTCTTCCCAACAAAATCTTGATTTTTAAAAATTACGAAAAACACCATTTTTAAGGACAAAATTCAACCCTGAATCTATTCGGGTGTCCGTTTTTACATTTGAGTCAAAAAAAAAAAATTCACCTCCTGGGCACAAAAATCCCTGACTCCGGCATCAGGAATTTTCGTCCCCGGACACCAAAAAAATCTTGAATTTAAAATCTATGAAAAACACCATTTTGAAGGACGAAATTCAACCCCGAATCTCATTCTGGTGTCCGTTTTTGGATTTGAGTAAAAAAAACCATTCACCTCCTGGGCACAAAAATCCCTGACTCCGGCATCAGGAATTTTCTTCCCCGCACACCAAAAAAATCTTGAATTTAAAATCTATGAAAAACACCATTTTGAAGGACGAAATTCAACCCCGAATCTCATTCTGGTGTCTATTTATACATTTGGGTTGAAAAAAAATTTAACCTCCTGGGCACAAAAATCGCCGGGAGTTAAAAACCTGGTTGTTTGAATTGTCTGGCCAGGACTGAGGGATTTTAAATTAAATTAAATTAAATTAAAGAAATTTGAAATTTTAAATTTGAAATAATTTGAAATTTGAAATTTGAAATTTGAAATTTGAAATTTGAAATTTTAAATTTGAAATAATTTGAAATTTGAAATTTGAAATTTGAAATTTGAAATTTGAAATTTGAAATTTGAAATTTGAAATTTGAAATTTGAAATTTGAAATTTGAAATTTGAAATTTGAAATTTGAAATTTGAAATTTGAAATTTGAAATTTGAAATTTGAAATTTGAAATTTGAAATTTGAAATTTGAAATTTGAAATTTGAAATTTGAAATTTGCCTTGCCTTGCCTTGCCTTCGGCATTAGGAATTTTCTTCCCCATAAACCAAAAAATTCTTAATTTTTAAAATTATGATAAACACCATTTTTAAGGAAGAAATTCAACCCCGAATCTCATTCTGGTTTCCGTTTTTACATTTGGGTGGGGAAAAAATTTCACCTCCTGGGCACAAAAATCCCTGACTCCGGCATCAGGAATTTTCTTCCCAACAAAATCTTGATTTTTAAAAATTATGATAAACACCATTTTTAAGGAACAAATTCAACCCCGAATCTCATTCTGGTGTCCGTTTTTACATTTGGGTGGAAAAAAAAATTTCACCTCCTGGGCACAAAAATCCCTGACTCCGCCATCAGTCATTTTCTTCCCAACAAAATCTTGATTTTTAAAAATTATGAAAAACACCATTTTTAAGGACAAAATTCAACCCTGAATCTATTTGGGTGTCCGTTTTTACATTTGAGTCAAAAAAAAAAATTCACCTCCTGGGCCCAAAAATCCCTGACTCCGGCATCAGGAATTATCTTCCCTGGACACCAAAAAAATCTTGATTTTTAAAAACTATGAAAAACAGCATTTTGAAGGACGAAATTCAACCCCAAATCTAATTCTGGCATCCGTTTTTACATTTGGGTCAAAAAAAATATTCACCTCCTGGGCACAAAAATCCCTGACCCTGGCATCAGGAATTTTCTTCCCCGGACACCAAAAAAATCTTGATTTTTAAAAGCTATGAAAACACCATTTTTAAGGATGAAATTCAACCCTGAATCTCATTCTGGTATCCGTTTTTAGATTTTCGTAAAAAAAAACATTCACCTCCTGGGCACAAAAATCCCTGACTCCGGCATCAGGAATTTTCTTCCCCGCACACCAAAAAAATCTTGAATTTAAAATCTATTAAAAACACCATTTTGAAGGACGAAATTCAACCCCGAATCTCATTCTGGTGTCTATTTATACATTTGGGTTGAAAAAAAATTTCACCTCCTGGGCACAAATATCGCCGGGACTTAAAAACCTGGTTGTTTGAATTGTCTGGCCTGGACTGAGGGATTTTAAATTAAATTAAATAAAATTAAAGAAATTTGAAATTTGAAATTTGAAATTTGAAATAATTTGAATTTGAAATTTGAAATTTGAAATTTGAAATTTGAAATTTGAAATTTGAAATTTGAAATTTGAAATTTGAAATTTGAAATTTGAAATTTGAAATTTGAAATTTGAAATTTGAAATTTGAAATTTGAAATTTGAAATTTGAAATTTGAAATTTGCCTTGCCATGCTTTGCCTTGCCTTGCCTTGCCTTGCCTTCGGCATTAGGAATTTTCTTCCCCGGACACCAAAAAATTCTTAATTTTTAAAACCTATGAAAAACACCATTTTGAAGAATGAAATTCAACCCCGAATCTCATTCTAGTGTGCGTTTTTACATTTGGGTGGAAAAAAATTTCACCTCCTGGGCACAAAAATCCCTGACTCCAGCATCAGGAATTTTCTTCCCCGGACACCAAAAAATTCTTGATTTTTAAAAGCTATGAAAAACATCATTTTTAAGAATGAAATTCAAGCCCGAATTTCATTCTGGTGTGCGTTTTTACATTTGGGTGGAAAATAATTTCACCTCCTGGGAACAAAAGTCCCTGACTCCGGCATCAGGAATTTTCTTCCCCGCACACCAAAAAAATCTTGAATTTAAAATCTATGAAAAACACCATTTTGAAGGAGGAAATTCAACCCCGAATCTCATTCTGGTGTCTATTTATACATTTGGGTGGAAAAAAAATTTCACCTCCTGGGCACAAAAATCGCCGGGACTTAAAAACCTGGTTTTTTGAATTGTCTGGCCTGGACTTTGGGATTTTAAATTAAATTAAATAAAATTAAAGAAATTTGAAATTTGAAATTTGAAATTTGATATTTGAAATAATTTGAAATAATTTGAAATTTGAAATTTGAAATTTGAAATTTGAAATTTGAAATTTGAAATTTGAAATTTGCCTTGCCTTGCCTTGCTTTGCCTTGCCTTGCCTTGCCTTCGGTATTAGGAATTTTCTTCCCCGGACACAAAAAAATTCTTAATTTTCAAAAGCTATGAAAAACACCATTTTGAAGAATGAAATTCAACCCCGAATCTCATTCTAGTGTGCGTTTTTACATTTGGGTGGAAAAAAATTTCACCTCCTGGGCACAAAAATCCCTTACTCCGGCATCAGGAATTTTCTTCCCAACAAAATCTTGATTTTTAAAAATAATGATAAACACCATTTTTAAGGAAGAAATTCAACCCCGAATCTCATTCTGGTGTCCATTTTTACATTTGGGTGGAAAAAAAAATTTCACCTCCTGGGCACAAAAATCCCTGACTCCGGCATCAGGCATTTTCTTCCCAACAAAATCTTGATTTTTAAAAATTATCAAAAACACCATTTTTAAGGACAAAATTCAACCCTGAATCTATTCGGGTGTCTGTTTTTACATTTGAGTCAAAAAAAAAATTCACCTCCTGGGCCCAAAAATCCCTGACTCCGGCATCAGGAATTTTCTTCCCCGCACACCAAAAAAATCTTGAATTTAAAATCTATTAAAAACACCATTTTGAAGGACGAAATTCAACCCCGAATCTCATTCTGGTGTCTATTTATACATTTGGGTTGAAAAAAAATTTAACCTCCTGGGCACAAAAATCGCCGGGACTTAAAAACCTGGTTGTTTGAATTGTCTGGCCAGGACTGAGGGATTTTAAATTAAATTAAATAAAATTAAAGAAATTTGAAATTTGAAATTTGAAATAATTTGAAATTTGAAATTTGAAATTTGAAATTTGAAATTTGAAATTTGAAATTTGAAATTTGAAATTTGAAATTTGAAATTTGAAATTTGAAATTTGAAATTTGAAATTTGAAATTTGAAATTTGAAATTTGAAATTTGAAATTTGAAATTTGAAATTTGAAATTTGAAATTTGAAATTTGAAATTTGAAATTTGCCTTGCCTTGCCTTGCTTTGCCTTGCCTTGCCTTGCCTTCGGCATTAGGAATTTTCTTTCCCGGACACCAAAAAAATCTTGATTTTTAAAAGCTATGAAAAACATCATTTTTAAGAATGAAATTGAAGCCCGAATTTCATTCTGGTGTGCGTTTTTACATTTGGGTGGAAAGTAATTTCACCTCCTGGGCACAAAAATCCCTGACCCTGGAATCAGGAATTTTCTTCCCCGGACACCAAAAAATTCTTAATTTTTAAAAGCTATGAAAAACACCATTTTGAAGAATGAAATTCAACCCCGAATCTCATTCTAGTGTGCATTTTTACATTTGGGTGGAAAAAAATTTCACCTCCTGGGCACAAAAATCCCTGACTCCGGCATCAGGAATTTTCTTCCCAACAAAATCTTGATTTTTAAAAATTATGAAAAACACCATTTTTAAGGACAAAATTCAACCCTGAATCTATTCGGGTGTCCGTTTTTACATTTGAGTCAAAAAAAAAAATTCACCTCCTGGGCCCAAAAATCCCTGACTCCGGCATCAGGAATTATCTTCCCTGGACACCAAAAAAATCTTGATTTTTAAAAACTATGAAAAACACCATTTTGAAGGACGAAATTCAACCCCAAATCTAATTCTGGCATCCGTTTTTACATTTGGGTCAAAAAAAATATTCACTTCCTGGGCACAAAAATCCCTGACCCTGGCATCAGGAATTTTCTTCCCCGGACACCAAAAAAATCTTGATTTTTATAAACTATGAAAAACACCATTTTTAAGGAACAAATTCAACCCCGAATCTCATTCTGGTGTCCGTTTTTACATTTGGGTGGAAAAAAAATTTCACCTCCTGGGCACAAAAATCCCTGACTGCGGCATCAGGAATTTTCTTCCCAACAAAATCTTGATTTTTAAAAATTATGATAAAAACCATTTTTAAGGAACAAATTCAACCCCGAATCTCATTCTGGTGTCCGTTTTTACATTTGGGTGGAAAAAAAAATTTCACCTCCTGGGCACAAAAATCCCTGACTCCGGCATCAGTCATTTTCTTCCCAACAAAATCTTGATTTTTAAAAATTATGAAAAACACCATTTTTAAGGACAAAATTCAACCCTGAATCTATTCGGGTGTCCGTTTTTACATTTGAGTCAAAAAAAAAAATTCACCTCCTGGGCCCAAAAATCCCTGACTCCGGCATCAGGAATTATCTTCCCTGGACACCAAAAAAATCTTGATTTTTAAAAACTATGAAAAACACCATTTTGAAGGAGGAAATTCAACCCCAAATCTAATTCTGGCATCCGTTTTTACATTTGGGTCAAAAAAAATATTCACCTCCTGGGCACAAAAATCCCTGACCCTGGCATCAGGAATTTTCTTCCCCGGACACCAAAAAAATCTTGATTTTTATAAACTATGAAAAACACCATTTTTAAGGAACAAATTCAACCCCGAATCTCATTCTGGTGTCCGTTTTTACATTTGGGTGGGAAAAAAAATTCACCTCCTGGGCACAAAAATCCCTGACTCCGGCATCAGGAATTTTCTTCCCCGGACACCAAAAAATTCTTGATTTTTAAAAGCTATGAAAAACATCATTTTTAAGAATGAAATTCAAGCCCGAATTTCATTCTGGTGTGCGTTTTTACATTTCGTTGGAAAATAATTTCACCTCCTGGGCACAAAAGTCCCTGACTCCGGCATCAGGAATTTTCTTCCCCGGACACCAAAAAAATCTTGAATTTAAAATCTATGAAAAACACCATTTTGAAGGACGAAATTCAAGCCCGAATCTCATTCTGGTGTCCGTTTTTGGATTTGAGTAAAAAAAAACATTCACCTCCTGGGCACAAAAATCCCTGACTCCGGCATCAGGAATTTTCTTCCCCGCACACCAAAAAAATCTTGAATTTAAAATCTATTAAAAACACCATTTTGAAGGACGAAATTCAACCCCGAATCTCATTCTGGTGTCTATTTATACATTTGGGTTGAAAAAAAAATTCACCTCCTGTGCACAAAAATCGCCGGGACTTAAAAACCTGGTTGTTTGAATTGTCTGGCCTGGACTGAGGGATTTTAAATTAAATTAAATAAAATTAAAGAAATTTGAAATTTGAAATTTGAAATTTGAAATAATTTGAAATTTGAAATTTGAAATTTGAAATTTGAAATTTGAAATTTGAAATTTGAAATTTGAAATTTGCCTTGCCTTGCTTTGCCTTGCCTTGCCTTGCCTTCGGCATTAGGAATTTTCTTCCCCGGACACCAAAAAATTCTTAATTTTTAAAAGCTATGAAAAACACCATTTTGAAGAATGAAATTCAACCCCGAATCTCATTCTAGTATGCGTTTTTACATTTGGGTGGAAAAAAATTTCACCTCCTGGGCACAAAAATCCCTTACTCCGGCATCAGGAATTTTCTTTCCCGGACACCAAAAAATTCTTGATTTTTAAAAGCTATGAAAAACATCATTTTTAAGAATGAAATTCAAGCCCGAATCTCATTCTGGTGTGCGTTTTTACATTTGGGTGGAAAAAAATTTCACCTCCTGGCCACAAAAGTCCCTGACTCCGGCATCAGGAATTTTCTTCCCCGCACACCAAAAAAATCTTGAATTTAAAATCTATTAAAAACACCATTTTGAAGGACGAAATTCAACCCCGAATCTCATTCTGGTGTCTATTTATACATTTGGGTTGAAAAAAAAATTCACCTCCTGTGCACAAAAATCGCCGGGACTTAAAAACCTGGTTGTTTGAATTGTCTGGCCTGGACTGAGGGATTTTAAATTAAATTAAATAAAATTAAAGAAATTTGAAATTTGAAATTTGAAATTTGAAATAATTTGAAATTTGAAATTTGAAATTTGAAATTTGAAATTTGAAATTTGAAATTTGAAATTTGCCTTGCCTTGCTTTGCCTTGCCTTGCCTTGCCTTCGGCATTAGGAATTTTCTTCCCCATACACCAAAAAATTCTTAATTTTTAAAAGCTACGAAAAACACTATTTTTAAGAATGAAATTCAACCCCGAATCTCATTCTAGTGTGCGTTTTTACATTTGGGTGGAAAAAAATTTCACCTCCTGGGCACAAAAATCCCTGACTCCGGCATCAGGAATTTTATTCCCAACAAAATCTTGATTTTTAAAAATTATGATTAACACCATTTTTAAGGAAGAAATTCAACCCCGAATCTCATTCTGGTGTCTGTTTTTACATTTGGGTGGAGAAAAAAATTTCACCTCCTGGGCACAAAAATCCCTGACTCCGGCATCAGGAATTTTCTTTTCCGGACACCAAAAAAATCTTGATTTTTAAAAGCTATGAAAAACATCATTTTTAAGAATGAAATTCAAGCCCGAATTTCATTCTGGTGTGCGTTTTTACATTTGGGTGGAAAGTAATTTCAGCTCCTGGGCACAAAAATCCCTGACCCTGGCATCAGGAATTTTCTTCCCCGGACACCAAAAAAATCTATTTTTATAAACTATGAAAAACACCATTTTTAAGGAAGAAATTCAACCCCGAATTTCATTCTGGTGTCAGTTTTTACATTTGAGTCAATAAAAAAATTTCACCTCCTGGGCACAAAAATCCCTGACCCCAGCATCAGGAATTTTCTTCCCCGGACATGAAATAAATCTTGATTTTTAAAAGCTATGAAAAACACCATTTTTGAGAATGAAATTCAACCCCGAATCTCATTCTGGCGTCTGTTTATAAATTTGGGTGGAAAAAAAAATTTCACCTCCTGGGCACAAAAATCCCTGACTCCGGCATAAGCATTTTCTTCCCAACAAATCTTGATTTTTAAAAATGATGAAAAACACCATTTTTAAGGACAAAATTCAACCCTGAATCTATTCGGGTGTCTGTTTTTACATTTGAGTCAAAAAAATTTTTTCACCTCCTGGGCCCAAAAATCCCTGACTCCGGCATTAGGAATTTTCTTCCCTGGACACCAAAAAAATCTTCATTTTTAAAAACTATGAAAAACACCATTTTGAAGGACGAAATTCAACCGCAAATCTAATTCTGGCATCCGTTTTTACATTTGGGTCAAAAAAAATATTCACCTCCTGGGCACAAAAATCCCTGACCCTGGCATAAGGAATTTTCTTCCCCGGACACCAAAAAAATCTTGATTTTTAAAAGCAATGAAAAACACCATTTTTGAGAATGAAATTCAACCCCGAATCTCATTCTGGTGTCCGTTTTTAGATTTGGGTGGGAAAAAAATTTCACCTCCTGGGCACAAAAATCCCTGACCCCGGCATCAGGAATTTTCTTCCCCGCACACCAAAAAAATCTTGATTTTTAAATGCTATGAAAAATGACATTTTTAAGGACAAAAAGCAACCCCGAATCTCATTCTGGTGTCCGTTTTTAGATTTGAGTCAGAAATTTTTTTTCATCTCCTGGGCACAAAAATCGGCATAAGGAATTTCCTTACCCAGACACCAAAAAAATCTTGATTTTTAAAAGCAATGAAAAACACCATTTTTGAGAATGAAATTCAACCCCAAATCTAATTCTGGCATCCGTTTTTACATTTGGGTCAAAAAAAATATTCACCTCCTGGGCACAAAAATCCCTGACCCTGGCATCAGGAATTTTCTTCCCCGGACACCAAAAAAATCTTGATTTTTATAAACTATGAAAAACACCATTTTTAAGGAACAAATTCAACCCCGAATCTCATTCTGGTGTCCGTTTTTACATTTGGGTGGAAAAAAAATTTCACCTCCTGGGCACAAAAATCCCTGACTCCGGCATCAGGAATTTTCTTCCCCATACACCAAAAAATTCTTAATTTTTAAAAGCTATGAAAAACACCATTTTGAAGAATGAAATTCAACCCCGAATCTCATTCTAGTATGCGTTTTTACATTTGGGTGGAAAAAAATTTCACCTCCTGGGCACAAAAATCCCTTACTCCGGCATCAGGAAGTTTCTTCCCAACAAAATCTTGATTTTTAAAAATTATGATAAACACCATTTTTAAGGAAGAAATTCAACCCCGAATCTCATTCTGGTGTCTGTTTTTATATTTGGGTGGAAAAAAAATTTCACGTCCTGGGCACAAAAATCCCTGACTCCGGCATCAGGAATTTTCTTCCCCGGACACCAAAAAATTCTTGATTTTTAAAAGCTATGAAAAACATCATTTTTAAGAATGAAATTCAAGCCCGAATTTCATTCTGGTGTGCGTTTTTACATTTGGGTGGAAAAAAATTTCACCTCCTGGCCACAAAAGTCCCTGACTCCGGCATCAGGAATTTTCTTCCCCGCACACCAAAAAAATCTTGAATTTAAAATCTATGAAAAACACCATTTTGAAGGATGAAATTCAACCCCGAATCTCATTCTGGTGTCTATTTATACATTTGGGTGGAAAAAAAATTTCACCTCCTGGGCACAAAAATCGCCGGGACTTAAAAACCTAGTTTTTTGAATTGTCTGGCCTGGACTTTGGGATTTTAAATTAAATTAAATAAAATTAAAGAAATTTGAAATTTGAAATTTGAAATTTGAAATTTGAAATTTGAAATAATTTGAAATAATTTGAAATAATTTGAAATTTGAAATTTGAAATTTGAAATTTGAAATTTGAAATTTGAAATTTGAAATTTGAAATTTGAAATTTGAAATTTGAAATTTGAAATTTGAAATTTGAAATTTGAAATTTGAAATTTGAAATTTGAAATTTGCCTTGCCTTGCCTTGCCTTCGGCATTAGGAATTTTCTTCCCCATACACCAAAAAATTCTTAATTTTTAAAAGCTACGAAAAACACTATTTTTAAGAATGAAATTCAACCCCGAATCTCATTCTAGTGTGCGTTTTTACATTTGGGTGGAAAAAAATTTCACCTCCTGGGCACAAAAATTGCTGACTCCGGCATCAGGAATTTTATTCCCAACAAAATCTTGATTTTTAAAAATTATGATTAACACCATTTTTAAGGAAGAAATTCAACCCCGAATCTCATTCTGGTGTCTGTTTTTACATTTGGGTGGAGAAAAAAATTTCACCTCCTGGGCACAAAAATCCCTGACTCCGGCATCAGGAATTTTCTTTCCCGGACACCAAAAAAATCTTGATTTTTAAAAGCTATGAAAAACATCATTTTTAAGAATGAAATTCAAGCCCGAATTTCATTCTGGTGTGCGTTTTTACATTTGGGTGGAAAGTAATTTCACCTCCTGGGCACAAAAATCCCTGACCCTGGCATCAGGAATTTTCTTCCCCGGACACCAAAAAAATCTATTTTTATAAACTATGAAAAACACCATTTTTAAGGAAGAAATTCAACCCCGAATTTCATTCTGGTGTCAGTTTTTACATTTTAGTCAATAAAAAAATTTCACCTCCTGGGCACAAAAATCCCTGACCCCAGCATCAGGAATTTTCTTCCCCGGACATGAAATAAATCTTGATTTTTAAAAGCTATGAAAAACACCATTTTTGAGAATGAAATTCAACCCCGAATCTCATTCTGGCGTCTGTTTATAAATTTGGGTGGAAAAAAAAATTTCACCTCCTGGGCACAAAAATCCCTGACTCCGGCATAAGCATTTTCTTCCCAACAAATCTTGATTTTTAAAAATGATGAAAAACACCATTTTTAAGGACAAAATTCAACCCTGAATCTATTCGGGTGTCTGTTTTTACATTTGAGTCAAAAAAATTTTTTCACCTCCTGGGCCCAAAAATCCCTGACTCCGGCATCAGGAATTTTCTTCCCTGGACACCAAAAAAATCTTCATTTTTAAAAACTATGAAAAACACCATTTTGAAGGACGAAATTCAACCGCAAATCTAATTCTGGCATCCGTTTTTACATTTGGGTCAAAAAAAATATTCACCTCCTGGGCACAAAAATCCCTGACCCTGGCATAAGGAATTTTCTTCCCCGGACACCAAAAAAATCTTGATTTTTAAAAGCAATGAAAAACACCATTTTTGAGAATGAAATTCAACCCCGAATCTCATTCTGGTGTCCGTTTTTAGATTTGGGTGGGAAAAAAATTTCACCTCCTGGGCACAAAAATCCCTGACCCCGGCATCAGGAATTTTCTTCCCCGCACACCAAAAAAATCTTGATTTTTAAATGCTATGAAAAATGACATTTTTAAGGACAAAAAGCAACCCCGAATCTCATTCTGGTGTCCGTTTTTAGATTTGAGTCAGAAATTTTTTTTCACCTCCTGGGCACAAAAATCGGCATAAGGAATTTCCTTACCCAGACACCAAAAAAATCTTGATTTTTAAAAGCTATGAAAAATGACATTTTTAAGGACAAAGAGCAACCCCAAATCTAATTCTGGCATCCGTTTTTACATTTGGGTTGAAAAAAAATTTAACCTCCTGGGCACAAAAATCGCCGGGAGTTAAAAACCTGGTTGTTTGAATTGTCTGGCCAGGACTGAGGGATTTTAAATTAAATTAAATTAAATTAAAGTAATTTGAAATTTGAAATTTGAAATAATTTGAAATTTGAAATTTGAAATTTGAAATTTGAAATTTGAAATTTGAAATTTGAAATTTGATATTTGAAATAATTTGAAATAATTTGAAATAATTTGAAATATGAAATTTGAAATTTGAAATTTGAAATTTGAAATTTGCCTTGCCTTGCCTTGCCTTCGGTATTAGGAATTTTCTTCCCCGGACACCAAAAAATTCTTAATTTTCAAAAGCTATGAAAAACACCATTTTGAAGAATGAAATTCAACCCCGAATCTCATTCTAGTGTGCGTTTTTACATTTGGGTGGAAAAAAAATTCACCTCCTGGGCACAAAAATCCCTGACTCCGGCATCAGGAATTTTCTTCCCCGGACACCAAAAAATTCTTGATTTTTAAAAGCTATGAAAAACATCATTTTTAAGAATGAAATTCAAGCCCGAATTTCATTCTGGTGTGCGTTTTTACATTTGGGTGGAAAATAATTTCACCTCCTGGGCACAAAAATCCCTGACTCCGGCATCAGGCATTTTCTTCCCAACAAAATCTTGATTTTTAAAAATTATGAAAAACACCATTTTTAAGGACAAAATTCAACCCTGAATCTATTCGGGTGTCTGTTTTTACATTTGGGTCAAAAAAAATATTCACCTCCTTGGCCCAAAAATCCCTGACTCCGGCATCAGGAATTATCTTCCCTGGACACCAAAAAAATCTTGATTTTTAAAAACTATGAAAAACACCATTTTGAAGGACAAAATTCAACCGCAAATCAAATTCTGGCATCCGTTTTTACATTTGGGTCAAAAAAAATATTCACCTCCTGTGCACAAAAATCCCTGACCCTGGCATCAGGAATTTTCTTCCCCGGACACCAAAAAAATCTTGATTTTTAAAAGCTATGAAAACACCATTTTTAAGGATGAAATTCAACCCCGAATCTCATTCTGGTATCCGTTTTTAGATTTTCGTAAAAAAAAAACATTCACCTCCTGGGCACAAAAATCCCTGACTCCGGCATCAGGAATTTTCTTCCCCGCACACCAAAAAAAATCTTGAATTTAAAATCTATTAAAAACACCATTTTGAAGGACGAAATTCAACCCCGAATCTCATTCTGGTGTCTATTTATACATTTGGGTTGAAAAAAAATTTCACCTCCTGGGCACAAATATCGCCGGGACTTAAAAACCTGGTTGTTTGAATTGTCTGGCCTGGACTGAGGGATTTTAAATTAAATTAAATAAAATTAAAGAAATTTGAAATTTGAAATTTGAAATTTGAAATAATTTGAATTTGAAATTTGAAATTTGAAATTTGAAATTTGAAATTTGAAATTTGAAATTTGAAATTTGAAATTTGAAATTTGAAATTTGAAATTTGAAATTTGAAATTTGAAATTTGCCTTGCCTTGCTTTGCCTTGCCTTGCCTTGCCTTCGGCATTAGGAATTTTCTTCCCCGGACACCAAAAAATTCTTAATTTTTAAAACCTATGAAAAACACCATTTTGAAGAATGAAATTCAACCCCGAATCTCATTCTAGTGTGCGTTTTTACATTTGGGTGGAAAAAAATTTCACCTCCTGGGCACAAAAATCCCTGACTCCGGCATCAGGAATTTTCTTCCCCGGACACCAAAAAATTCTTGATTTTTAAAAGCTATGAAAAACATCATTTTTAAGAATGAAATTCAAGCCCGAATTTCATTCTGGTGTGCGTTTTTACATTTGGGTGGAAAATAATTTCACCTCCTGGGCACAAAAGTCCCTGACTCCGGCATCAGGAATTTTCTTCCCCGCACACCAAAAAAATCTTGAATTTAAAATCTATGAAAAACACTATTTTGAAGGACGAAATTCAACCCCGAATCTCATTCTGGTGTCTATTTATACATTTGGGTGGAAAAAAAATTTCGTCTCCTGGGCACAAAAATCGCCGGGACTTAAAAACCTGGTTTTTTGAATTGTCTGGCCTGGACTTTGGGATTTTAAATTAAATTAAATAAAATTAAAGAAATTTGAAATTTGAAAATTGAAATTTGAAATTTGAAATTTGATATTTGAAATAATTTGAAATAATTTGAAATAATTTGAAATAATTTGAAATTTGAAATTTGAAATTTGAAATTTGAAATTTGAAATTTGAAATTTGAAATTTGAAATTTGCCTTGCCTTGCCTTGCTTTGCCTTGCCTTGCCTTGCCTTCGGTATTAGGAATTTTCTTCCCCGGACACCAAAAAATTCTTAATTTTCAAAAGCTATGAAAAACACCATTTTGAAGAATGAAATTCAACCCCGAATCTCATTCTAGTGTGCGTTTTTACATTTGGGTGGAAAAAAATTTCACCTCCTGGGCACAAAAATCCCTTACTCCGGCATCAGGAATTTTCTTCCCAACAAAATCTTGATTTTTAAAAATAATGATAAAGACCATTTTTAAGGAAGAAATTCAACCCCGAATCTTATTCGTGTGTCCATTTTTACATTTGGGTGGAAAAAAAAATTTCACCTCCTGGGCACAAAAATCCCTGACTCCGGCATCAGGCATTTTCTTCCCAAAAAATCTTGATTTTTAAAAATTATGAAAAACACCATTTTTAAGGACAAAATTCAACCCTGAATCTATTCGGGTGTCTGCTTTTACATTTGAGTCAAAAAAAAAATTCACCTCCTGGGCCCAAAAATCCCTGACTCCGGCATCAGGAATTATCTTCCCTGGACACCAAAAAAAATCTTGATTTTTAAAAACTATGAAAAACACCATTTTGAAGGACGAAATTCAACCGCAAATCTAATTCTGGCATCCGTTTTTACATTTGGGTCAAAAAAAATATTCACCTCCTGGGCACAAAAACCCCTGACCCTGGCATCAGGAATTTTCTTCCCCGAACACCAAAAAAAATCTTGATTTTTATAAACTATGAAAAACACCATTTTTAAGGAACAAATTCAACCCCGAATCTCATTCGGGTGTCCGTTTTTACATTTGGGTGGAAAAAAAATTTCACCTCCTGGGCACAAAAATCCCTGACTCCGGCATCAGGAATTTTCTTCCCCGGACACCAAAAAATTCTTGATTTTTAAAAGCTATGAAAAACATCATTTTTAAGAATGAAATTCAAGCCTGAATTTCATTCTGGTGTGCGTTTTTACATTTCTTTGTAAAATAATTTCACCTCCTGGGCACAAAAGTCACTGACTGCGGCATCAGGAATTTTCTTCCCTGGACACCAAAAAAATCTTGAATTTAAAATCTATGAAAAACACCATTTTGAAGGACGAAATTCAACCCCGAATCTCATTCTGGTGTCCGTTTTTGGATTTGAGTAAAAAAAAACATTCACCTCCTGGGCACAAAAATCCCTGACTCCGGCATCAGGAATTTTCTTCCCCGTACACCAAAAAAATCTTGAATTTAAAATCTATGAATAACACCATTTTGAAGGACTAAATTCAACCCCGAATCTTATTCTGGTGTCTATTTATACATTTGGGTTGAAAAAAAATTTAACCTCCTGGGCACAAAAATCGCCGGGACTTAAAAACCTGGTTGTTTGAATTGTCTGGCCAGGACTGAGGGATTTTAAATTAAATTAAATAAAATTAAAGAAATTTGAAATTTGAAATTTGAAATTTCAAATAATTTGAAATAATTTGAAATTTGAAATTTGAAATTTGAAATTTGAAATTTGAAATTTGAAATTTGAAATTTGAAATTTGAAATTTGAAATTTGAAATTTGAAATTTGAAATTTGAAATTTGAAATTTGAAATTTGCCTTGCCTTGCCTTGCTTTGCCTTGCCTTGCCTTGCCTTCGGCATTAGGAATTTTCTTCCCCATACACCAAAAAATTCTTAATTTTTAAAAGCTATGAAAAACACCATTTTTAAGAATGAAATTGAACCCCGAATCTCATTCTAGTGTGCGTTTTTACATTTGGGTGGAAAAAAATTTCACCTCCTGGGCACAAAAATCCCTGACTCCGGCATCAGGAATTTTATTCCCAACAAAATCTTGATTTTTAATAATTATGATAAACACCATTTTTAAGGAAGAAATTCAACCCCGAATCTCATTCTGGTGTCCGTTTTTACATTTGGGTGGGGAAAAAATTTCACCTCCTGGGCACAAAAATCGGCATAAGGAATTTTCTTACCTAGACACCAAAAAAATCTTGATTTTTAAAAGCTATGAAAACACAATTTTTAAGGATGAAATTCAACCCCGAATCTCATTCTGGTGTCCGTTTTTAGATTTTCGTAAAAAAAAACATTCACCTCCTGGGCACAAAAATCCCTGACTCCGGCATCAGGAATTTTCTTCCCCGCACACCAAAAAAATCTTGAATTTAAAATCTATTAAAAACACCATTTTGAAGGACGAAATTCAACCCCGAATCTCATTCTGGTGTCTATTTATATATTTGGGTTGAAAAAAAATTTCTCCTCCTGGGCACAAAAATCACCGGGACTTAAAAACCTGGTTGTTTGAATTGTCTGGCCTGGACTGAGGGATTTTAAATTAAATTAAATAAAATTAAATAAATTTGAAATTTGAAATTTGAAATTTGAAATTTGAAATAATTTGAATTTGAAATTTGAAATTTGAAATTTGAAATTTGAAATTTGAAATTTGAAATTTGAAATTTGAAACTTGAAATTTGAAATTTGAAATTTGAAATTTGAAATTTGAAATTTGAAATTTGAAATTTGAAATTTGAAATTTGAAATTTGAAATTTGAAATTTGAAATTTGAAATTTGCCTTGCCTTACTTTGCCTTGCCTTGCCTTGCCTTCGGCATTAGGAATTTTCTTCCCCGGACACCAAAAAATTCTTAATTTTTAAAAGCTATGAAAACACCATTTTTAAGGATGAAATTCAACCCCGAATCTCATTCTGGTGTCCGTTTTTAGATTTTCGTAAAAAAAAACATTCACCTCCTGGGCACAAAAATCCCTGACTCCGGCATCAGGAATTTTCTTCCCCGCACACCAAAAAAATCTTGAATTTAAAATCAATTAAAAACACCATTTTGAAGGACGAAATTCAACCCCGAATCTCATTCTGGTGTCTATTTATATATTTGGGTTGAAAAAAAATTTCTCCTCCTGGGCACAAAAATCACCGGGACTTAAAAACCTGGTTGTTTGAATTGTCTGGCCTGGACTGAGGGATTTTAAATTAAATTAAATAAAATTAAATAAATTTGAAATTTGAAATTTGAAATTTGAAATTTGAAATAATTTGAATTTGAAATTTGAAATTTGAAATTTGAAATTTGAAATTTGAAATTTGAAATTTGAAATTTGAAACTTGAAATTTGAAATTTGAAATTTGAAATTTGAAATTTGAAATTTGAAATTTGAAATTTGAAATTTGAAATTTGAAATTTGAAATTTGAAATTTGCCTTGCCTTACTTTGCCTTGCCTTGCCTTGCCTTCGGCATTAGGAATTTTCTTCCCCGGACACCAAAAAATTCTTAATTTTTAAAAGCTATGAAAACACCATTTTTAAGGATGAAATTCAACCCCGAATCTCATTCTGGTATCCGTTTTTAGATTTTCGTAAAAAAAAACATTCACCTCCTGGGCACAAAAATCCCTGACTCCGGCATCAGGAATTTTCTTCCCCGCACACCAAAAAAATCTTGAATTTAAAATCAATTAAAAACACCATTTTGAAGGACGAAATTCAACCCCGAATCTCATTCTGGTGTCTATTTATACATTTGGGTTGAAAAAAAATTTCACCTCCTGGGCACAAATATCGCCGGGACTTAAAAACCTGGTTGTTTGAATTGTCTGGCCTGGACTGAGGGATTTTAAATTAAATTAAATTAAATTAAAGAAATTTGAAATTTGAAATTTGAAATTTGAAATAATTTGAATTTGAAATTTGAAATTTGAAATAATTTGAAATTTGAAATTTGAAATTTGAAATTTGAAATTTGAAATTTGAAATTTGAAATTTGAAATTTGAAATTTGAAATTTGAAATTTGAAATTTGAAATTTGAAATTTGAAATTTGAAATTTGAAATTTGAAATTTGAAATTTGAAATTTGAAATTTGAAATTTGCCTTGCCTTGCCTTGCTTTGCCTTGCCTTGCCTTGCCTTCGGCATTAGGAATTTTCTTCCCCATACACCAAAAAATTCTTAATTTTTAAAAGCTATGAAAAACACCATTTTTAAGAATGAAATTGAACCCCGAATCTCATTCTAGTGTGCGTTTTTACATTTGGGTGGAAAAAAATTTCACCTCCTGGGCACAAAAATCCCTGACTCCGGCATCAGGAATTTTATTCCCAACAAAATCTTGATTTTTAATAATTATGATAAACACCATTTTTAAGGAAGAAATTCAACCCCGAATCTCATTCTGGTGTCCGTTTTTACATTTGGGTGGGGAAAAAATTTCACCTCCTGGGCACAAAAATCGGCATAAGGAATTTTCTTACCCAGACACCAAAAAAATCTTGATTTTTAAAAGCTATGAAAACACAATTTTTAAGGATGAAATTCAACCCCGAATCTCATTCTGGTGTCCGTTTTTAGATTTTCGTAAAAAAAAACATTCACCTCCTGGGCACAAAAATCCCTGACTCCGGCATCAGGAATTTTCTTCCCCGCACACCAAAAAAATCTTGAATTTAAAATCTATTAAAAACACCATTTTGAAGGACGAAATTCAACCCCGAATCTCATTCTGGTGTCTATTTATATATTTGGGTTGAAAAAAAATTTCTCCTCCTGGGCACAAAAATCACCGGGACTTAAAAACCTGGTTGTTTGAATTGTCTGGCCTGGACTGAGGGATTTTAAATTAAATTAAATAAAATTAAATAAATTTGAAATTTGAAATTTGAAATTTGAAATTTGAAATAATTTGAATTTGAAATTTGAAATTTGAAATAATTTGAAATTTGAAATTTGAAATTTGAAATTTGAAATTTGAAATTTGAAATTTGAAATTTGAAATTTGAAATTTGAAATTTGAAATTTGAAATTTGAAATTTGAAATTTGAAATTTGAAATTTGAAATTTGAAATTTGAAATTTGAAATTTGAAATTTGAAATTTGAAATTTGAAATTTGAAATTTGAAATTTGCCTTGCCTTGCTTTGCCTTGCCTTGCCTTGCCTTGCCTTCGGCATTAGGAATTTTCTTCCCCGGACACCAAAAAAATCTTGAATTTAAAATCTATGAAAAACACCATTTTGAAGGATGAAATTCAACCCCGAATCTCATTCTGGTGTCTATTTATACATTTGGGTGGGGAAAAAAATTCACCTCCTGGGCACAAAAATCGCCGGGACTTAAAAACGTGGTTTTTTCAATTGTCTGGCCTGGACTTTGGGATTTTAAATTAAATTAAATAAAATTAAAGAAGTTTGAAATTTGAAATTTGAAATTTGAAATTTGATATTTGAAATAATTTGAAATAATTTGAAATAATTTGAAATTTGAAATTTGAAATTTGAAATTTGAAATTTGAAATTTGAAATTTAAAATTTGAAATTTGAAATTTGAAATTTGAAATTTGAAATTTGAAATTTGAAATTTGAAATTTGAAATTTGAAATTTGAAATTATTTGCCTTGCCTTGCCTTGCTTTGCCTTGCCTTGCCTTGCCTTTGGCATTAGGAATTTTCTTCCCCGGACACCAAAAAATTCTTAATTTTTAAAAGCTATGAAAAACACCATTTTGAAGAATGAAATTCAACCCCGAATCTCATTCTAGTGTACGTTTTTACATTTGGGTGGAAAAAAATTTCACATCCTGGGCACAAAAATCCTTTACTCCGGCATCAGGAATTTTCTTCCCAACAAAATCTTGATTTTTAAAAATTATGATAAACACCATTTTTAAGGAACAAATTCAACCCCGAATCTCATTCTGGTGTCCGTTTTTACATTTGGGTGGAAAAAAAAATATTCACCTCCTGGGCCCAAAAATCCCTGACTCCGGCATCAGGAATTATCTTCCCTGGACACCAACAAAATCTTGATTTTTAAAAACTATGAAAAACACCATTTTGAAGGACGAAATTCAACCACAAATCTAATTCTGGCATCCGTTTTTACATTTGGGTCAAAAAAAATATTCACCTCCTGTGCACAAAAATCCCTGACCCTGGCATCAGGAATTTTCTTCCCCGGACACCAAAAAAATCTTGATTTTTATAAACTATGAAAAACACCATTTTTAAGGAACAAATTCAACCCCGAATCTCATTCTGGTGTCCGTTTTTACATTTGGGTGGAAAAAAAATTTCACCTCCTGGGCACAAAAATCCCTGACTCCGGCATCAGGAATTTTCTTCACCGGACACCAAAAAATTCTTAATTTTTAAAAGCTATGAAAAACACCATTTTGAAGAATGAAATTCAACCCCGAATCTCATTCTAGTGTGCATTTTTACATTTGGGTGGAAAAAAATTTCACATCCTGGGCACAAAAATCCCTTACTCCGGCATCAGGAATTTTCTTCCCAACAAAATCTTGATTTTTAAAAATTATGATAAAAACCATTTTTAAGGAACAAATTCAACCCCGAATCTCATTCTGGTGTCCGTTTTTACATTTGGGTGGAAAAAAAAATTTCACCTCCTGGGCACAAAAATCCCTGACTCCGGCATCAGTCATTTTCTTCCCAACAAAATCTTGATTTTTAAAAATTATGAAAAACACCATTTTTAAGGACAAAATTCAACCCTGAATCTATTCGGGTGTCCGTTTTTACATTTGAGTAAAAAAAAAAAATTCACCTCCTGGGCCCAAAATTCCCTGACTCCAGCATCAGGAATTATCTTCCCTGGACACCAAAAAAAATCTTGATTTTTAAAAACTATGAAAAACACCATTTTGAAGGACGATATTCAACCCCAAATCTAATTCTGGCATCCGTTTTTACATTTGGGTCAAAAAAAATATTCACCTCCTCGGCACAAAAATCCCTGACCCTGGCATCAGGAATTTTCTTCCCCGGACACCAAAAATATCTTGATTTTTATAAACTATGAAAAACACCATTTTTAAGGAACAAATTCAACCCCGAATCTCATTCTGGTGTCCGTTTTTACATTTGGGTGGAAAAAAAATTTCACCTACTGGGCACAAAAATCCCTGACTCCGGCATCAGGAATTTTCGTCCCCGGACACCAAAAAAATCTTGAATTTAAAATCTATGAAAAACACCATTTTGAAGGACGAAATTCAACCCCGAATCTCATTCTGGTGTCCGTTTTTGGATTTGAGTAAAAAAAAACATTCACCTCCTGGGCACAAAAATCCCTGACTCTGGCATCAGGAATTTTCTTCCCCGCACACCAAAAAAATCTTGAATTTAAAATCTATGAAAAACACCATTTTGAAGGACGAAATTCAACCCCGAATCTCATTCTGGTGTCTATTTATACATTTGGGTTGGAAAAAAATTTAACCTCCTGGGCACAAAAATCGCCGGGAGTTAAAAACCTGGTTGTTTGAATTGTCTGGCCAGGACTGAGGGATTTTAAATTAAATTAAATTAAATTAAAGAAATTTGAAATTTGAAATTTGAAATAATTTGAAATTTGAAATTTGAAATTTGAAATTTGAAATTTCAAATTTCAAATTTCAAATTTCAAATTTCAAATTTGAAATTTGAAATTTGAAATTTGAAATAATTTGAAATTTGAAATTTGAAATTTGAAATTTGAAATTTGAAATTTGAAATTTGAAATTTGAAATTTGAAATTTGAAATTTGAAATTTGAAATTTGAAATTTGAAATATGAAATTTGAAATTTGAAATTTGAAATTTGAAATTTGAAATTTGAAATTTGAAATTTGAAATTTGAAATTTGAAATTTGAAATTTGAAATTTGAAATTTGAAATTTGAAATTTGAAATTTGAAATTTGCCTTGCCTTGCCTTGCCTTGCCTTGCCTTCGGCATTAGGAATTTTCTTCCCCATACACCAAAAAATTCTTAATTTTTAAAATTATGATAAACACCATTTTTAAGGAAGAAATTCAACCCCGAATCTCATTCTGATTTCCATTTTTACATTTGGGTGGGGAAAAAATTTCACCTCCTGGGCACAAAAATCCCTGACTCCGGCATCAGGAATTTTCTTCCCCGGACACCAAAAAAATCTTGATTTTTAAAAGCTATGAAAAACATCATTTTTAAGAATGAAATTCAAGCCCGAATTTCATTCTGGTGTGCGTTTTTACATTTGGGTGGAAAGTAATTTCACGTCCTGGGCACAAAAATCCCTGACCCTGGAATCAGGAATTTTCTTCCCCGGACACCAAAAAATTCTTAATTTTTAAAAGCTATGAAAAACACCATTTTGAAGAATGAAATTCAAACCCGAATCTCATTCTAGTGTGCGTTTTTACATTTGGGTGGAAAAAAATTTCACCTCCTGGGCACAAAAATCCCTGACTCCGGCATCAGGAATTTTCTTCCCAACAAAATCTTGATTTTTAAAAATTATGATAAACACCATTTTTAAGGAACAAATTCAACCCCGAATCTCATTCTGGTGTCCGTTTTTACATTTGGGTGGAAAAAAAAATTTCACCTCCTGGGCACAAAAATCCCTGACTCCGGCATCAGTCATTTTCTTCCCAACAAAATCTTGATTTTTAAAAATTACGAAAAACACCATTTTTAAGGACAAAATTCAACCCTGAATCTATTCGGGTGTCCGTTTTTACATTTGAGTCAAAAAAAAAAAATTCACCTCCTGGGCACAAAAATCCCTGACTCCGGCATCAGGAATTTTCGTCCCCGGACACCAAAAAAATCTTGAATTTAAAATCTATGAAAAACACCATTTTGAAGGACGAAATTCAACCCCGAATCTCATTCTGGTGTCCGTTTTTGGATTTGAGTAAAAAAAACCATTCACCTCCTGGGCACAAAAATCCCTGACTCCGGCATCAGGAATTTTCTTCCCCGCACACCAAAAAAATCTTGAATTTAAAATCTATGAAAAACACCATTTTGAAGGACGAAATTCAACCCCGAATCTCATTCTGGTGTCTATTTATACATTTGGGTTGAAAAAAAATTTAACCTCCTGGGCACAAAAATCGCCGGGAGTTAAAAACCTGGTTGTTTGAATTGTCTGGCCAGGACTGAGGGATTTTAAATTAAATTAAATTAAATTAAAGAAATTTGAAATTTTATATTTGAAATAATTTGAAATTTGAAATTTGAAATTTGAAATTTGAAATTTGAAATTTGAAATTTGAAATTTGAAATTTGAAATTTGAAATTTGAAATTTGAAATAATTTGAAATTTGAAATTTGAAATTTGAAATTTGAAATTTGAAATTTGAAATTTGAAATTTGAAATTTGAAATTTGAAATTTGAAATTTGAAATTTGAAATTTGAAATTTGAAATTTGAAATTTGAAATTTGAAATTTGAAATTTGAAATTTGAAATTTGAAATTTGCCTTGCCTTGCCTTGCCTTCGGCATTAGGAATTTTCTTCCCCATAAACCAAAAAATTCTTAATTTTTAAAATTATGATAAACACCATTTTTAAGGAAGAAATTCAACCCCGAATCTCATTCTGGTTTCCGTTTTTACATTTGGGTGGGGAAAAAATTTCACCTCCTGGGCACAAAAATCCCTGACTCCGGCATCAGGAATTTTCTTCCCAACAAAATCTTGATTTTTAAAAATTATGATAAACACCATTTTTAAGGAACAAATTCAACCCCGAATCTATTTGGGTGTCCGTTTTTACATTTGAGTCAAAAAAAAAAATTCACCTCCTGGGCCCAAAAATCCCTGACTCCGGCATCAGGAATTATCTTCCCTGGACACCAAAAAAATCTTGATTTTTAAAAACTATGAAAAACACCATTTTGAAGGACGAAATTCAACCCCGAATCTCATTCTGGTGTCCGTTTTTACATTTGGGTGGAAAAAAAATTTCACCTCCTGGGCACAAAAATCCCTGACTCCGGCATCAGGAATTTTCTTCCCCGGACACCAAAAAATTCTTAATTTTTAAAAGCTATGAAAACACCATTTTTAAGGATGAAATTCAACCCTGAATCTCATTCTGGTATCCGTTTTTAGATTTTCGTAAAAAAAAACATTCACCTCCTGGGCACAAAAATCCCTGACTCCGGCATCAGGAATTTTCTTCCCCGCACACCAAAAAAATCTTGAATTTAAAATCTATTAAAAACACCATTTTGAAGGACGAAATTCAACCCCGAATCTCATTCTGGTGTCTATTTATACATTTGGGTTGAAAAAAAATTTCACCTCCTGGGCACAAATATCGCCGGGACTTAAAAACCTGGTTGTTTGAATTGTCTGGCCTGGACTGAGGGATTTTAAATTAAATTAAATAAAATTAAAGAAATTTGAAATTTGAAATTTGAAATTTGAAATAATTTGAATTTGAAATTTGAAATTTGAAATTTGAAATTTGAAATTTGAAATTTGAAATTTGAAATTTGAAATTTTAAATTTTAAATTTTAAATTTGAAATTTGAAATTTGAAATTTGAAAATTGAAATTTGAAATTTGAAATTTGCCTTGCCATGCTTTGCCTTGCCTTGCCTTGCCTTGCCTTCGGCATTAGGAATTTTCTTCCCCGGACACCAAAAAATTCTTAATTTTTAAAACCTATGAAAAACACCATTTTGAAGAATGAAATTCAACCCCGAATCTCATTCTAGTGTGCGTTTTTACATTTGGGTGGAAAAAAATTTCACCTCCTGGGCACAAAAATCCCTGACTCCGGCATCAGGAATTTTCTTCCCCGGACACCAAAAAATTCTTGATTTTTAAAAGCTATGAAAAACATCATTTTTAAGAATGAAATTCAAGCCCGAATTTCATTCTGGTGTGCGTTTTTACATTTGGGTGGAAAAAAATTTCACCTCCTGGCCACAAAAGTCCCTGACTCCGGCATCAGGAATTTTCTTCCCCGCACACCAAAAAAATCTTGAATTTAAAATCTATGAAAAACACCATTTTGAAGGATGAAATTCAACCCCGAATCTCATTCTGGTGTCTATTTATACATTTGGGTGGAAAAAAAATTTCACCTCCTGGGCACAAAAATCGCCGGGACTTAAAAACCTGGTTTTTTGAATTGTCTGGCCTGGACTTTGGGATTTTAAATTAAATTAAATAAAATTAAAGAAATTTGAAATTTGAAATTTGAAATTTGAAATTTGATATTTGAAATAATTTGAAATAATTTGAAATAATTTGAAATTTGAAATTTGAAATTTGAAATTTGAAATTTGAAATTTGAAATTTGAAATTTGAAATTTGAAATTTGCCTTGCCTTGCCTTGCCTTCGGCATTAGGAATTTTCTTCCCCATACACCAAAAAATTCTTAATTTTTAAAAGCTACGAAAAACACTATTTTTAAGAATGAAATTCAACCCCGAATCTCATTCTAGTGTGCATTTTTACATTTGGGTGGAAAAAAATTTCACCTCCTGGGCACAAAAATCCCTGACTCCGGCATCAGGAATTTTCTTCCCCGCACACCAAAAAAATCTTGAATTTAAAATCTATGAAAAACACCATTTTGAAGGATGAAATTCAACCCCGAATCTCATTCTGGTGTCTATTTATACATTTGGGTGGAAAAAAAATTTCACCTCCTGGGCACAAAAATCGCCGGGACTTAAAAACCTGGTTTTTTGAATTGTCTGGCCTGGACTGAGGGATTTTAAATTAAATTAAATAAAATTAAAGAAATTTGAAATTTGAAATTTGAAATTTGATATTTGAAATTTGAAATTTGAAATTTGAAATTTGAAATTTGAAATTTGAAATTTGCCTTGCCTTGCCTTGCTTTGCCTTGCCTTGCCTTGCCTTCGGTATTAGGAATTTTCTTCCCCGGACACAAAAAAATTCTTAATTTTCAAAAGCTATGAAAAACACCATTTTGAAGAATGAAATTCAACCCCGAATCTCATTCTAGTGTGCGTTTTTACATTTGGGTGGAAAAAAATTTCACCTCCTGGGCACAAAAATCCCTTACTCCGGCATCAGGAATTTTCTTCCCAACAAAATCTTGATTTTTAAAAATAATGATAAACACCATTTTTAAGGAAGAAATTCAACCCCGAATCTCATTCTGGTGTCCATTTTTACATTTGGGTGGAAAAAAAAATTTCACCTCCTGGGCACAAAAATCCCTGACTCCGGCATCAGGCATTTTCTTCCCAACAAAATCTTGATTTTTAAAAATTATCAAAAACACCATTTTTAAGGACAAAATTCAACCCTGAATCTATTCGGGTGTCTGTTTTTACATTTGAGTCAAAAAAAAAATTCACCTCCTGGGCCCAAAAATCCCTGACTCCGGCATCAGGAATTTTCTTCCCCGCACACCAAAAAAATCTTGAATTTAAAATCTATTAAAAACACCATTTTGAAGGACGAAATTCAACCCCGAATCTCATTCTGGTGTCTATTTATACATTTGGGTTGAAAAAAAATTTAACCTCCTGGGCACAAAAATCGCCGGGACTTAAAAACCTGGTTGTTTGAATTGTCTGGCCAGGACTGAGGGATTTTAAATTAAATTAAATAAAATTAAAGAAATTTGAAATTTGAAATTTGAAATAATTTGAAATTTGAAATTTGAAATTTGAAATTTGAAATTTGAAATTTGAAATTTGAAATTTGAAATTTGAAATTTGAAATTTGAAATTTGAAATTTGAAATTTGAAATTTGAAATTTGAAATTTGAAATTTGAAATTTGAAATTTGAAATTTGAAATTTGAAATTTGAAATTTGAAATTTGAAATTTGAAATTTGAAATTTGAAATTTGAAATTTGAAATTTGCCTTGCCTTGCCTTGCTTTGCCTTGCCTTGCCTTGCCTTCGGCATTAGGAATTTTCTTTCCCGGACACCAAAAAAATCTTGATTTTTAAAAGCTATGAAAAACATCATTTTTAAGAATGAAATTCAAGCCCGAATTTCATTCTGGTGTGCGTTTTTACATTTGGGTGGAAAGTAATTTCACCTCCTGGGCACAAAAATCCCTGACCCTGGAATCAGGAATTTTCTTCCCCGGACACCAAAAAATTCTTAATTTTTAAAAGCTATGAAAAACACCATTTTGAAGAATGAAATTCAACCCCGAATCTCATTCTAGTGTGCGTTTTTACATTTGGGTGGAAAAAAATTTCACCTCCTGGGCACAAAAATCCCTGACTCCGGCATCAGGAATTTTCTTCCCAACAAAATCTTGATTTTTAAAAATTATGAAAAACACCATTTTTAAGGACAAAATTCAACCCTGAATCTATTCGGGTGTCCGTTTTTACATTTGAGTCAAAAAAAAAAATTCACCTCCTGGGCCCAAAAATCCCTGACTCCGGCATCAGGAATTATCTTCCCTGGACACCAAAAAAATCTTGATTTTTAAAAACTATGAAAAACACCATTTTGAAGGACGAAATTCAACCCCAAATCTAATTCTGGCATCCGTTTTTACATTTGGGTCAAAAAAAATATTCACCTCCTGGGCACAAAAATCCCTGACCCTGGCATCAGGAATTTTCTTCCCCGGACACCAAAAAAATCTTGATTTTTATAAACTATGAAAAACACCATTTTTAAGGAACAAATTGAACCCCGAATCTCATTCTGGTGTCCGTTTTTACATTTGGGTGGAAAAAAAATTTCACCTCCTGGGCACAAAAATCCCTGACTGCGGCATCAGGAATTTTCTTCCCAACAAAATCTTGATTTTTAAAAATTATGATAAAAACCATTTTTAAGGAACAAATTCAACCCCGAATCTCATTCTGGTGTCCGTTTTTACATTTGGGTGGAAAAAAAAATTTCACCTCCTGGGCACAAAAATCCCTGACTCCAGCATCAGTCATTTTCTTCCCAACAAAATCTTGATTTTTAAAAATTATGAAAAACACCATTTTTAAGGACAAAATTCAACCCTGAATCTATTCGGGTGTCCGTTTTTACATTTGAGTCAAAAAAAAAAAATTCACCTCCTGGGCCCAAAAATCCCTGACTCCGGCATCAGGAATTATCTTCCCTGGACACCAAAAAAATCTTGATTTTTAAAAACTATGAAAAACACCATTTTGAAGGACGAAATTCAACCCCAAATCTAATTCTGGCATCCGTTTTTACATTTGGGTCAAAAAAAATATTCACCTCCTCGGCACAAAAATCCCTGACCCTGGCATCAGGAATTTTCTTCCCCGGACACCAAAAATATCTTGATTTTTATAAACTATGAAAAACACCATTTTTAAGGAACAAATTCAACCCCGAATCTCATTCTGGTGTCCGTTTTTACATTTGGGTGGAAAAAAAATTTCACCTCCTGGGCACAAAAATCCCTGACTCCGGCATCAGGAATTTTCTTCCCCGGACACCAAAAAATTCTTGATTTTTAAAAGCTATGAAAAACATCATTTTTAAGAATGAAATTCAAGCCCGAATTTCATTCTGGTGTGCGTTTTTACATTTCGTTGGAAAATAATTTCACCTCCTGGGCACAAAAGTCCCTGACTCCGGCATCAGGAATTTTCTTCCCCGGACACCAAAAAAATCTTGAATTTAAAATCTATGAAAAACACCATTTTGAAGGACGAAATTCAACCCTGAATCTCATTCTGGTGTCCGTTTTTGGATTTGAGTAAAAAAAAACATTCACCTCTTGGGCACAAAAATCCCTGACTCCGGCATCAGGAATTTTCTTCCCCGCACACCAAAAAAATCTTGAATTTAAAATCTATGAAAAACACCATTTTGAAGGACGAAATTCAACCCCGAATCTCATTCTGGTGTCTATTTATACATTTGGGTTGAAAAAAAATTTAACATCCTGGGCACAAAAATCGCCGGGACTTAAAAACCTGGTTGTTTGAATTGTCTGGCCAGGACTGAGGGATTTTAAATTAAATTAAATACAATTAAAGAAATTTGAAATTTGAAATTTGAAATTTGAAATAATTTGAATTTGAAATTTGAAATTTGAAATTTGAAATTTGAAATTTGAAATTTGAAATTTGAAATTTGAAATTTGAAATTTGAAATTTGAAATTTGAAATTTGAAATTTGAAATTTGAAATTTGAAATTTGAAATTTGAAATTTGAAATTTGAAATTTGCCTTGCCTTGCCTTGCCTTGCTTTGCCTTGCCTTGCCTTGCCTTCGGCATTAGGAATTTTCTTCCCTGGACACCAAAAAATTCTTAATTTTTAAAAGCTATGAAAAACACCATTTTGAAGAATGAAATTCAACCCCAAATCTCATTCTAGTGTGCGTTTTTACATTTGGGTGGAAAAAAATTTCACCTCCTGGGCACAAAAATCCCTTACTCCGGCATCAGGAATTTTCTTCCCAACAAAATCTTGATTTTTAAAAATTATGATAAACACCATTTTTAAGGAAGAAATTCAACCCCGAATCTCATTCTGGTGTCCGTTTTTACATTTGGGTGGAAAAAAAAATTTCACCTCCTGGGCACAAAAATCCCTGACTCCGGCATCAGGAATTTTCTTCCCCGGACACCAAAAAATTCTTGATTTTTAAAAGCTATGAAAAACATCATTTTTAAGAATGAAATTCAAGCCCGAATTTCATTCTGGTGTGCGTTTTTACATTTCGGTGGAAAATAATTTCACCTCCTGGGCACAAAAGTCCCTGACTCCGGCATCAGGAATTTTCTTCCCCACACACCAAAAAAATCTTGAATTAAAAATCTATGAAAAACACCATTTTGAAGGACGAAATTCAACCCCGAATCTCATTCTGGTGTCTATTTATACATTTGGGTTGAAAAAAAATTTCACCTCCTGGGCACAAAAATCGCCGGGACTTAAAAACCTGGTTTTTTGAATTGTCTGGCCTGGACTTTGGGATTTTAAATTAAATTAAATAAAATTAAAAAAATTTGAAATTTGAAATTTGATATTTGAAATAATTTGAAATAATTTGAAATAATTTGAAATAATTTGAAATAATTTGAAATAATTTGAAATAATTTGAAATTTGAAATTTGAAATTTGAAATTTGAAATTTGAAATTTGAAATTTGAAATTTGAAATTTGAAATTTGAAATTTGAAATTTGAAATTTGAAATTTGAAATTTGAAATTTGAAATTTGAAATTTGAAATTTGAAATTTGAAATTTGAAATTTGAAATTTGAAATTTGAAATTTGAAATTTGAAATTTGAAATTTGAAATTTGAAATTTGAAATTTGAAATTTGAAATTTGAAATTTGAAATTTGAAATTTGAAATTTGAAATTTGCCTTGCCTTGCCTTGCTTTGCCTTGCCTTGCCTTGCCTTCGGCATTAGGAATTTTCTTTCCCGGACACCAAAAAAATCTTGATTTTTAAAAGCTATGAAAAACATCATTTTTAAGAATGAAATTCAAGCCCGAATTTCATTCTGGTGTGCGTTTTTACATTTGGGTGGAAAGTAATTTCACCTCCTGGGCACAAAAATCCCTGACCCTGGAATCAGGAATTTTCTTCCCCGGACACCAAAAAATTCTTAATTTTTAAAAGCTATGAAAAACACCATTTTGAAGAATGAAATTCAACCCCGAATCTCATTCTAGTGTGCGTTTTTACATTTGGGTGGAAAAAAATTTCACCTCCTGGGCACAAAAATCCCTGACTCCGGCATCAGGAATTTTCTTCCCAACAAAATCTTGATTTTTAAAAATTATGAAAAACACCATTTTTAAGGACAAAATTCAACCCTGAATCTATTCGGGTGTCCGTTTTTACATTTGAGTAAAAAAAAAAAATTCACCTCCTGGGCCCAAAAATCCCTGACTCCGGCATCAGGAATTATCTTCCCTGGACACCAAAAAAATCTTGATTTTTAAAAACTATGAAAAACACCATTTTGAAGGACGAAATTCAACCCCAAATCTAATTCTGGCATCCGTTTTTACATTTGGGTCAAAAAAAATATTCACCTCCTCGGCACAAAAATCCCTGACCCTGGCATCAGGAATTTTCTTCCCCGGACACCAAAAATATCTTGATTTTTATAAACTATGAAAAACACCATTTTTAAGGAACAAATTCAACCCCGAATCTCATTCTGGTGTCCGTTTTTACATTTGGGTGGAAAAAAAATTTCACCTCCTGGGCACAAAAATCCCTGACTCCGGCATCAGGAATTTTCTTCCCCGGACACCAAAAAATTCTTGATTTTTAAAAGCTATGAAAAACATCATTTTTAAGAATGAAATTCAAGCCCGAATTTCATTCTGGTGTGCGTTTTTACATTTCGTTGGAAAATAATTTCACCTCCTGGGCACAAAAGTCCCTGACTCCGGCATCAGGAATTTTCTTCCCCGGACACCAAAAAAATCTTGAATTTAAAATCTATGAAAAACACCATTTTGAAGGACGAAATTCAACCCCGAATCTCATTCTGGTGTCCGTTTTTGTATTTGAGTAAAAAAAAACATTCACCTCTTGGGCACAAAAATCCCTGACTCCGGCATCAGGAATTTTCTTCCCCGCACACCAAAAAAATCTTGAATTTAAAATCTATGAAAAACACCATTTTGAAGGACGAAATTCAACCCCGAATCTCATTCTGGTGTCTATTTATACATTTGGGTTGAAAAAAAATTTAACATCCTGGGCACAAAAATCGCCGGGACTTAAAAACCTGGTTGTTTGAATTGTCTGGCCAGGACTGAGGGATTTTAAATAAAATTAAATACAATTAAAGAAATTTGAAATTTGAAATTTGAAATTTGAAATAATTTGAATTTGAAATTTGAAATTTGAAATTTGAAATTTGAAATTTGAAATTTGAAATTTGAAATTTGAAATTTGAAATTTGAAATTTGAAATTTGAAATTTGAAATTTGAAATTTGAAATTTGAAATTTGAAATTTGAAATTTGAAATTTGAAATTTGCCTTGCCTTGCCTTGCCTTGCTTTGCCTTGCCTTGCCTTGCCTTCGGCATTAGGAATTTTCTTCCCTGGACACCAAAAAATTCTTAATTTTTAAAAGCTATGAAAAACACCATTTTGAAGAATGAAATTCAACCCCAAATCTCATTCTAGTGTGCGTTTTTACATTTGGGTGGAAAAAAATTTCACCTCCTGGGCACAAAAATCCCTTACTCCGGCATCAGGAATTTTCTTCCCAACAAAATCTTGATTTTTAAAAATTATGATAAACACCATTTTTAAGGAAGAAATTCAACCCCGAATCTCATTCTGGTGTCCGTTTTTACATTTGGGTGGAAAAAAAATTTCACCTCCTGGGCACAAAAATCCCTGACTCCGGCATCAGGAATTTTCTTCCCCGGACACCAAAAAATTCTTGATTTTTAAAAGCTATGAAAAACATCATTTTTAAGAATGAAATTCAAGCCCGAATTTCATTCTGGTGTGCGTTTTTACATTTCGGTGGAAAATAATTTCACCTCCTGGGCACAAAAGTCCCTGACTCCGGCATCAGGAATTTTCTTCCCCACACACCAAAAAAATCTTGAATTAAAAATCTATGAAAAACACCATTTTGAAGGACGAAATTCAACCCCGAATCTCATTCTGGTGTCTATTTATACATTTGGGTTGAAAAAAAATTTCACCTCCTGGGCACAAAAATCGCCGGGACTTAAAAACCTGGTTTTTTGAATTGTCTGGCCTGGACTTTGGGATTTTAAATTAAATTAAATAAAATTAAAAAAATTTGAAATTTGAAATTTGATATTTGAAATAATTTGAAATAATTTGAAATAATTTGAAATAATTTGAAATAATTTGAAATAATTTGAAATAATTTGAAATTTGAAATTTGAAATTTGAAATTTGAAATTTGAAATTTGAAATTTGAAATTTGAAATTTGAAATTTGAAATTTGAAATTTGAAATTTGAAATTTGCCTTGCCTTGCCTTGCTTTGCCTTGCCTTGCCTTGCCTTCGGCATTAGGAATTTTCTTCCCCGGACACCAAAAAATTCTTAATTTTTAAAAGCTATGAAAAACACCATTTTGAAGAATGAAATTCAACCCCGAATCTCATTCTAGTGTGCGTTTTTACATTTGGGTGGAAAAAAATTTAACCTCCTGGGCACAAAAATCCCTTACTCCGGCATCAGGAATTTTCTTCACAACAAAATATTGATTTTTAAAAATTATGATAAACACCATTTTTAAGGAAGAAATTCAACCCCGAATCTCATTCTGGTATCCATTTTTACATTTGGGTGGAAAAAAAAATTTCACCTCCTGGGCACAAAAATCCCTGACTCCGGCATCAGGCATTTTCTTCCCAACAAAATCTTGATTTTTAAAAATTATGAAAAACACCATTTTTAAGGACAAAATTCAACCCTGAATCTATTCGGGTGTCCGTTTTTACATTTGAGTCAAAAAAAAAATTCACCTCCTGGGCCCAAAAATCCCTGACTCCGGCATCAGGAATTATCTTCCCTGGACACCAAAAAAATCTTGATTTTTAAAAACTATGAAAAACACCATTTTGAAGGACAAAATTCAACCCCAAATCTAATTCTGGCATCCGTTTTTACATTTGGGTCAAAAAAAGTATTCACCTCCTGGGCACAAAAATCCCTGACCCTGGCATCAGGAATTTTATTCCCCGGACACCAAAAAAATCTTGATTTTTATAAACTATGAAAAACACCATTTTAAAGGAACAAATTCAACCCCAAATCTCATTCTGGTGTCCGTTTTTACATTTGGGTGGAAAAAAAATTTCACCTCCTGGGCACAAAAATCCCTGACTCCGGCATCAGGAATTTTCTTCCCCGGACACCAAAAAATTCTTAATTTTTAAAAGCTATGAAAAACACCATTTTGAAGAATGAAATTCAACCCTGAATCTCTTTCTAGTGTGCGTTTTTACATTTGGGTGGAAAAAAATTTCACCACCTGGGCACAAAAATCCCTTACTCCGGCATCAGGAATTTTCTTCCCAACAAAATCTTGATTTTTAAAAATTATGATAAACACCATTTTTAAGGAACAAATTCAACCCCGAATCTCATTCTGGTGTCCGTTTTTACATTTGGGTGGAAAAAAAAATTTCACCTCCTGGGCACAAAAATCCCTGACTCCGGCATCAGTCATTTTCTTCCCAACAAAATCTTGATTTTTAAAAATTATGAAAAACACCATTTTTAAGGACAAAATTCAACCCTGAATCTATTCGGGTGTCCGTTTTTACATTTGAGTCAAAAAAAAAAATTCACCTCCTGGGCCCAAAAATCCCTGACTCCGGCATCAGGAATTATCTTCCCTGGACACCAAAAAAATCTTGATTTTTAAAAACTATGAAAAACACCATTTTGAAGGAGGAAATTCAACCCCAAATCTAATTCTGGCATCCGTTTTTACATTTGGGTCAAAAAAAATATTCACCTCCTGGGCACAAAAATCCCTGACCCTGGCATCAGGAATTTTCTTCCCCGGACACCAAAAAAATCTTGATTTTTATAAACTATGAAAAACACCATTTTTAAGGAACAAATTCAACCCCGAATCTCATTCTGGTGTCCGTTTTTACATTTGGGTGGAAAAAAAAATTTCACCTCCTGGGCACAAAAATCCCTGACTCCGGCATCAGTCATTTTCTTCCCAACAAAATCTTGATTTTTAAAAATTATGAAAAACACCATTTTTAAGGACAAAATTCAACCCTGAATCTATTCGGGTGTCCGTTTTTACATTTGAGTCAAAAAAAAAAATTCACCTCCTGGGCCCAAAAATCCCTGACTCCGGCATCAGGAATTATCTTCCCTGGACACCAAAAAAATCTTGATTTTTAAAAACTATGAAAAACACCATTTTGAAGGAGGAAATTCAACCCCAAATCTAATTCTGGCATCCGTTTTTACATTTGGGTCAAAAAAAATATTCACCTCCTGGGCACAAAAATCCCTGACCCTGGCATCAGGAATTTTCTTCCCCGGACACCAAAAAAATCTTGATTTTTATAAACTATGAAAAACACCATTTTTAAGGAACAAATTCAACCCCGAATCTCATTCTGGTGTCCGTTTTTACATTTGGGTGGAAAAAAAAATTCACCTCCTGGGCACAAAAATCCCTGACTCCGGCATCAGGAATTTTCTTCCCCGGACACCAAAAAATTCTTGATTTTTATAAGCTATGAAAAACATCATTTTTAAGAATGAAATTCAAGCCCGAATTTCATTCTGGTGTGCGTTTTTACATTTCGTTGGAAAATAATTTCACCTCCTGGGCACAAAAGTCCCTGACTCCGGCATCAGGAATTTTCTTCCCCGGACACCAAAAAAATCTTGAATTTAAAATCTTTGAAAAACACCATTTTGAAGGACGAAATTCAAGCCCGAATCTCATTCTGGTGTCCGTTTTTGGATTTGAGTAAAAAAAAACATTCACCTCCTGGGCACAAAAATCCCTGACTCCGGCATCAGGAATTTTCTTCCCCGCACACCAAAAAAATCTTGAATTTAAAATCTATTAAAAACACCATTTTGAAGGACGAAATTCAACCCCGAATCTCATTCTGGTGTCTATTTATACATTTGGGTTGAAAAAAAAATTCACCTCCTGTGCACAAAAATCGCCGGGACTTAAAAACCTGGTTGTTTGAATTGTCTGGCCTGGACTGAGGGATTTTAAATTAAATTAAATAAAATTAAAGAAATTTGAAATTTGAAATTTGAAATTTGAAATAATTTGAAATTTGAAATTTGAAATTTGAAATTTGAAATTTGAAATTTGAAATTTGAAATTTGAAATTTGAAATTTGCCTTGCCTTGCTTTGCCTTGCCTTGCCTTGCCTTCGGCATTAGGAATTTTCTTCCCCGGACACCAAAAAATTCTTAATTTTTAAAAGCTATGAAAAACACCATTTTGAAGAATGAAATTCAACCCCGAATCTCATTCTAGTATGCGTTTTTACATTTGGGTGGAAAAAAATTTCACCTCCTGGGCACAAAAATCCCTTACTCCGGCATCAGGAAGTTTCTTCCCAACAAAATCTTGATTTTTAAAAATTATGATAAACACCATTTTTAAGGAAGAAATTCAACCCCGAATCTCATTCTGGTGTCCGTTTTTATATTTGGGTGGAAAAAAAATTTCACGTCCTGGGCACAAAAATCCCTGACTCCGGCATCAGGAATTTTCTTCCCCGGACACCAAAAAATTCTTGATTTTTAAAAGCTATGAAAAACATCATTTTTAAGAATGAAATTCAAGCCCGAATTTCATTCTGGTGTGCGTTTTTACATTTGGGTGGAAAAAAATTTCACCTCCTGGCCACAAAAGTCCCTGACTCCGGCATCAGGAATTTTCTTCCCCGCACACCAAAAAAATCTTGAATTTAAAATCTATGAAAAACACCATTTTGAAGGATGAAATTCAACCCCGAATCTCATTCTGGTGTCTATTTATACATTTGGGTGGAAAAAAAATTTAACATCCTGGGCACAAAAATCGCCGGGACTTAAAAACCTGGTTGTTTGAATTGTCTGGCCAGGACTGAGGGATTTTAAATTAAATTAAATACAATTAAAGAAATTTGAAATTTGAAATTTGAAATTTGAAATAATTTGAATTTGAAATTTGAAATTTGAAATTTGAAATTTGAAATTTGAAATTTGAAATTTGAAATTTGAAATTTGAAATTTGAAATTTGAAATTTGAAATTTGAAATTTGAAATTTGAAATTTGAAATTTGAAATTTGAAATTTGAAATTTGAAATTTGAAATTTGAAATTTGAAATTTGCCTTGCCTTGCCTTGCCTTGCTTTGCCTTGCCTTGCCTTGCCTTCGGCATTAGGAATTTTCTTCCCTGGACACCAAAAAATTCTTAATTTTTAAAAGCTATGAAAAACACCATTTTGAAGAATGAAATTCAACCCCAAATCTCATTCTAGTGTGCGTTTTTACATTTGGGTGGAAAAAAATTTCACCTCCTGGGCACAAAAATCCCTTACTCCGGCATCAGGAATTTTCTTCCCAACAAAATCTTGATTTTTAAAAATTATGATAAACACCATTTTTAAGGAAGAAATTCAACCCCGAATCTCATTCTGGTGTCCGTTTTTACATTTGGGTGGAAAAAAAAATTTCACCTCCTGGGCACAAAAATCCCTGACTCCGGCATCAGGAATTTTCTTCCCCGGACACCAAAAAATTCTTGATTTTTAAAAGCTATGAAAAACATCATTTTTAAGAATGAAATTCAAGCCCGAATTTCATTCTGGTGTGCGTTTTTACATTTCGGTGGAAAATAATTTCACCTCCTGGGCACAAAAGTCCCTGACTCCGGCATCAGGAATTTTCTTCCCCACACACCAAAAAAATCTTGAATTAAAAATCTATGAAAAACACCATTTTGAAGGACGAAATTCAACCCCGAATCTCATTCTGGTGTCTATTTATACATTTGGGTTGAAAAAAAATTTCACCTCCTGGGCACAAAAATCGCCGGGACTTAAAAACCTGGTTTTTTGAATTGTCTGGCCTGGACTTTGGGATTTTAAATTAAATTAAATAAAATTAAAAAAATTTGAAATTTGAAATTTGATATTTGAAATAATTTGAAATAATTTGAAATAATTTGAAATAATTTGAAATAATTTGAAATAATTTGAAATAATTTGAAATTTGAAATTTGAAATTTGAAATTTGAAATTTGAAATTTGAAATTTGAAATTTGAAATTTGAAATTTGAAATTTGAAATTTGAAATTTGAAATTTGAAATTTGAAATTTGAAATTTGAAATTTGAAATTTGAAATTTGAAATTTGAAATTTGAAATTTGAAATTTGAAATTTGAAATTTGAAATTTGAAATTTGAAATTTGAAATTTGAAATTTGAAATTTGAAATTTGAAATTTGAAATTTGCCTTGCCTTGCCTTGCTTTGCCTTGCCTTGCCTTGCCTTCGGCATTAGGAATTTTCTTTCCCGGACACCAAAAAAATCTTGATTTTTAAAAGCTATGAAAAACATCATTTTTAAGAATGAAATTCAAGCCCGAATTTCATTCTGGTGTGCGTTTTTACATTTGGGTGGAAAGTAATTTCACCTCCTGGGCACAAAAATCCCTGACCCTGGAATCAGGAATTTTCTTCCCCGGACACCAAAAAATTCTTAATTTTTAAAAGCTATGAAAAACACCATTTTGAAGAATGAAATTCAACCCCGAATCTCATTCTAGTGTGCGTTTTTACATTTGGGTGGAAAAAAATTTCACCTCCTGGGCACAAAAATCCCTGACTCCGGCATCAGGAATTTTCTTCCCAACAAAATCTTGATTTTTAAAAATTATGAAAAACACCATTTTTAAGGACAAAATTCAACCCTGAATCTATTCGGGTGTCCGTTTTTACATTTGAGTAAAAAAAAAAATTCACCTCCTGGGCCCAAAAATCCCTGACTCCGGCATCAGGAATTATCTTCCCTGGACACCAAAAAAATCTTGATTTTTAAAAACTATGAAAAACACCATTTTGAAGGACGAAATTCAACCCCAAATCTAATTCTGGCATCCGTTTTTACATTTGGGTCAAAAAAAATATTCACCTCCTCGGCACAAAAATCCCTGACCCTGGCATCAGGAATTTTCTTCCCCGGACACCAAAAATATCTTGATTTTTATAAACTATGAAAAACACCATTTTTAAGGAACAAATTCAACCCCGAATCTCATTCTGGTGTCCGTTTTTACATTTGGGTGGAAAAAAAATTTCACCTCCTGGGCACAAAAATCCCTGACTCCGGCATCAGGAATTTTCTTCCCCGGACACCAAAAAATTCTTGATTTTTAAAAGCTATGAAAAACATCATTTTTAAGAATGAAATTCAAGCCCGAATTTCATTCTGGTGTGCGTTTTTACATTTCGTTGGAAAATAATTTCACCTCCTGGGCACAAAAGTCCCTGACTCCGGCATCAGGAATTTTCTTCCCCGGACACCAAAAAAATCTTGAATTTAAAATCTATGAAAAACACCATTTTGAAGGACGAAATTCAACCCTGAATCTCATTCTGGTGTCCGTTTTTGTATTTGAGTAAAAAAAAACATTCACCTCTTGGGCACAAAAATCCCTGACTCCGGCATCAGGAATTTTCTTCCCCGCACACCAAAAAAATCTTGAATTTAAAATCTATGAAAAACACCATTTTGAAGGACGAAATTCAACCCCGAATCTCATTCTGGTGTCTATTTATACATTTGGGTTGAAAAAAAATTTAACATCCTGGGCACAAAAATCGCCGGGACTTAAAAACCTGGTTGTTTGAATTGTCTGGCCAGGACTGAGGGATTTTAAATTAAATTAAATACAATTAAAGAAATTTGAAATTTGAAATTTGAAATTTGAAATAATTTGAATTTGAAATTTGAAATTTGAAATTTGAAATTTGAAATTTGAAATTTGAAATTTGAAATTTGAAATTTGAAATTTGAAATTTGAAATTTGAAATTTGAAATTTGAAATTTGAAATTTGAAATTTGAAATTTGAAATTTGAAATTTGAAATTTGCCTTGCCTTGCCTTGCCTTGCTTTGCCTTGCCTTGCCTTGCCTTCGGCATTAGGAATTTTCTTCCCTGGACACCAAAAAATTCTTAATTTTTAAAAGCTATGAAAAACACCATTTTGAAGAATGAAATTCAACCCCAAATCTCATTCTAGTGTGCGTTTTTACATTTGGGTGGAAAAAAATTTCACCTCCTGGGCACAAAAATCCCTTACTCCGGCATCAGGAATTTTCTTCCCAACAAAATCTTGATTTTTAAAAATTATGATAAACACCATTTTTAAGGAAGAAATTCAACCCCGAATCTCATTCTGGTGTCCGTTTTTACATTTGGGTGGAAAAAAAATTTCACCTCCTGGGCACAAAAATCCCTGACTCCGGCATCAGGAATTTTCTTCCCCGGACACCAAAAAATTCTTGATTTTTAAAAGCTATGAAAAACATCATTTTTAAGAATGAAATTCAAGCCCGAATTTCATTCTGGTGTGCGTTTTTACATTTCGGTGGAAAATAATTTCACCTCCTGGGCACAAAAGTCCCTGACTCCGGCATCAGGAATTTTCTTCCCCACACACCAAAAAAATCTTGAATTAAAAATCTATGAAAAACACCATTTTGAAGGACGAAATTCAACCCCGAATCTCATTCTGGTGTCTATTTATACATTTGGGTTGAAAAAAAATTTCACCTCCTGGGCACAAAAATCGCCGGGACTTAAAAACCTGGTTTTTTGAATTGTCTGGCCTGGACTTTGGGATTTTAAATTAAATTAAATAAAATTAAAAAAATTTGAAATTTGAAATTTGATATTTGAAATAATTTGAAATAATTTGAAATAATTTGAAATAATTTGAAATAATTTGAAATAATTTGAAATAATTTGAAATTTGAAATTTGAAATTTGAAATTTGAAATTTGAAATTTGAAATTTGAAATTTGAAATTTGAAATTTGAAATTTGAAATTTGAAATTTGAAATTTGAAATTTGCCTTGCCTTGCCTTGCTTTGCCTTGCCTTGCCTTGCCTTCGGCATTAGGAATTTTCTTCCCCGGACACCAAAAAATTCTTAATTTTTAAAAGCTATGAAAAACACCATTTTGAAGAATGAAATTCAACCCCGAATCTCATTCTAGTGTGCGTTTTTACATTTGGGTGGAAAAAAATTTAACCTCCTGGGCACAAAAATCCCTTACTCCGGCATCAGGAATTTTCTTCACAACAAAATATTGATTTTTAAAAATTATGATAAACACCATTTTTAAGGAAGAAATTCAACCCCGAATCTCATTCTGGTATCCATTTTTACATTTGGGTGGAAAAAAAAATTTCACCTCCTGGGCACAAAAATCCCTGACTCCGGCATCAGGCATTTTCTTCCCAACAAAATCTTGATTTTTAAAAATTATGAAAAACACCATTTTTAAGGACAAAATTCAACCCTGAATCTATTCGGGTGTCCGTTTTTACATTTGAGTCAAAAAAAAAATTCACCTCCTGGGCCCAAAAATCCCTGACTCCGGCATCAGGAATTATCTTCCCTGGACACCAAAAAAATCTTGATTTTTAAAAACTATGAAAAACACCATTTTGAAGGACAAAATTCAACCCCAAATCTAATTCTGGCATCCGTTTTTACATTTGGGTCAAAAAAAGTATTCACCTCCTGGGCACAAAAATCCCTGACCCTGGCATCAGGAATTTTATTCCCCGGACACCAAAAAAATCTTGATTTTTATAAACTATGAAAAACACCATTTTAAAGGAACAAATTCAACCCCAAATCTCATTCTGGTGTCCGTTTTTACATTTGGGTGGAAAAAAAATTTCACCTCCTGGGCACAAAAATCCCTGACTCCGGCATCAGGAATTTTCTTCCCCGGACACCAAAAAATTCTTAATTTTTAAAAGCTATGAAAAACACCATTTTGAAGAATGAAATTCAACCCTGAATCTCTTTCTAGTGTGCGTTTTTACATTTGGGTGGAAAAAAATTTCACCACCTGGGCACAAAAATCCCTTACTCCGGCATCAGGAATTTTCTTCCCAACAAAATCTTGATTTTTAAAAATTATGATAAACACCATTTTTAAGGAACAAATTCAACCCCGAATCTCATTCTGGTGTCCGTTTTTACATTTGGGTGGAAAAAAAAATTTCACCTCCTGGGCACAAAAATCCCTGACTCCGGCATCAGTCATTTTCTTCCCAACAAAATCTTGATTTTTAAAAATTATGAAAAACACCATTTTTAAGGACAAAATTCAACCCTGAATCTATTCGGGTGTCCGTTTTTACATTTGAGTCAAAAAAAAAAATTCACCTCCTGGGCCCAAAAATCCCTGACTCCGGCATCAGGAATTATCTTCCCTGGACACCAAAAAAATCTTGATTTTTAAAAACTATGAAAAACACCATTTTGAAGGAGGAAATTCAACCCCAAATCTAATTCTGGCATCCGTTTTTACATTTGGGTCAAAAAAAATATTCACCTCCTGGGCACAAAAATCCCTGACCCTGGCATCAGGAATTTTCTTCCCCGGACACCAAAAAAATCTTGATTTTTATAAACTATGAAAAACACCATTTTTAAGGAACAAATTCAACCCCGAATCTCATTCTGGTGTCCGTTTTTACATTTGGGTGGAAAAAAAAATTTCACCTCCTGGGCACAAAAATCCCTGACTCCGGCATCAGTCATTTTCTTCCCAACAAAATCTTGATTTTTAAAAATTATGAAAAACACCATTTTTAAGGACAAAATTCAACCCTGAATCTATTCGGGTGTCCGTTTTTACATTTGAGTCAAAAAAAAAAATTCACCTCCTGGGCCCAAAAATCCCTGACTCCGGCATCAGGAATTATCTTCCCTGGACACCAAAAAAATCTTGATTTTTAAAAACTATGAAAAACACCATTTTGAAGGAGGAAATTCAACCCCAAATCTAATTCTGGCATCCGTTTTTACATTTGGGTCAAAAAAAATATTCACCTCCTGGGCACAAAAATCCCTGACCCTGGCATCAGGAATTTTCTTCCCCGGACACCAAAAAAATCTTGATTTTTATAAACTATGAAAAACACCATTTTTAAGGAACAAATTCAACCCCGAATCTCATTCTGGTGTCCGTTTTTACATTTGGGTGGAAAAAAAAATTCACCTCCTGGGCACAAAAATCCCTGACTCCGGCATCAGGAATTTTCTTCCCCGGACACCAAAAAATTCTTGATTTTTATAAGCTATGAAAAACATCATTTTTAAGAATGAAATTCAAGCCCGAATTTCATTCTGGTGTGCGTTTTTACATTTCGTTGGAAAATAATTTCACCTCCTGGGCACAAAAGTCCCTGACTCCGGCATCAGGAATTTTCTTCCCCGGACACCAAAAAAATCTTGAATTTAAAATCTTTGAAAAACACCATTTTGAAGGACGAAATTCAAGCCCGAATCTCATTCTGGTGTCCGTTTTTGGATTTGAGTAAAAAAAAACATTCACCTCCTGGGCACAAAAATCCCTGACTCCGGCATCAGGAATTTTCTTCCCCGCACACCAAAAAAATCTTGAATTTAAAATCTATTAAAAACACCATTTTGAAGGACGAAATTCAACCCCGAATCTCATTCTGGTGTCTATTTATACATTTGGGTTGAAAAAAAAATTCACCTCCTGTGCACAAAAATCGCCGGGACTTAAAAACCTGGTTGTTTGAATTGTCTGGCCTGGACTGAGGGATTTTAAATTAAATTAAATAAAATTAAAGAAATTTGAAATTTGAAATTTGAAATTTGAAATAATTTGAAATTTGAAATTTGAAATTTGAAATTTGAAATTTGAAATTTGAAATTTGAAATTTGAAATTTGAAATTTGAAATTTGAAATTTGCCTTGCCTTGCCTTGCCTTCGGCATTAGGAATTTTCTTCCCCGGACACCAAAAAATTCTTAATTTTTAAAAGCTATGAAAAACACCATTTTGAAGAATGAAATTCAACCCCGAATCTCATTCTAGTATGCGTTTTTACATTTGGGTGGAAAAAAATTTCACCTCCTGGGCACAAAAATCCCTTACTCCGGCATCAGGAAGTTTCTTCCCAACAAAATCTTGATTTTTAAAAATTATGATAAACACCATTTTTAAGGAAGAAATTCAACCCCGAATCTCATTCTGGTGTCCGTTTTTATATTTGGGTGGAAAAAAAATTTCACGTCCTGGGCACAAAAATCCCTGACTCCGGCATCAGGAATTTTCTTCCCCGGACACCAAAAAATTCTTGATTTTTAAAAGCTATGAAAAACATCATTTTTAAGAATGAAATTCAAGCCCGAATTTCATTCTGGTGTGCGTTTTTACATTTGGGTGGAAAAAAATTTCACCTCCTGGCCACAAAAGTCCCTGACTCCGGCATCAGGAATTTTCTTCCCCGCACACCAAAAAAATCTTGAATTTAAAATCTATGAAAAACACCATTTTGAAGGATGAAATTCAACCCCGAATCTCATTCTGGTGTCTATTTATACATTTGGGTGGAAAAAAAATTTCACCTCCTGGGCACAAAAATCGCCGGGACTTAAAAACCTGGTTTTTTGAATTGTCTGGCCTGGACTTTGGGATTTTAAATTAAATTAAATAAAATTAAAGAAATTTGAAATTTGAAATTTGAAATTTGAAATTTGATATTTGAAATAATTTGAAATAATTTGAAATTTGAAATTTGAAATTTGAAATTTGAAATTTGAAATTTGAAATTTGAAATTTGAAATTTGAAATTTGAAATTTGAAATTTGAAATTTGAAATTTGAAATTTGAAATTTGAAATTTGCCTTGCCTTGCCTTGCCTTCGGCATTAGGAATTTTCTTCCCCATACACCAAAAAATTCTTAATTTTTAAAAGCTACGAAAAACACTATTTTTAAGAATGAAATTCAACCCCGAATCTCATTCTAGTGTGCGTTTTTACATTTGGGTGGAAAAAAATTTCACCTCCTGGGCACAAAAATCCCTGACTCCGGCATCAGGAATTTTATTCCCAACAAAATCTTGATTTTTAAAAATTATGATTAACACCATTTTTAAGGAAGAAATTCAACCCCGAATCTCATTCTGGTGTCTGTTTTTACATTTGGGTGGAGAAAAAAATTTCACCTCCTGGGCACAAAAATCCCTGACTCCGGCATCAGGAATTTTCTTTCCCGGACACCAAAAAAATCTTGATTTTTAAAAGCTATGAAAAACATCATTTTTAAGAATGAAATTCAAGCCCGAATTTCATTCTGGTGTGCGTTTTTACATTTGGGTGGAAAGTAATTTCACCTCCTGGGCACAAAAATCCCTGACCCTGGCATCAGGAATTTTCTTCCCCGGACACCAAAAAAATCTATTTTTATAAACTATGAAAAACACCATTTTTAAGGAAGAAATTCAACCCCGAATTTCATTCTGGTGTCAGTTTTTACATTTGAGTCAATAAAAAAATTTCACCTCCTGGGCACAAAAATCCCTGACCCCAGCATCAGGAATTTTCTTCCCCGGACATGAAATAAATCTTGATTTTTAAAAGCTATGAAAAACACCATTTTTGAGAATGAAATTCAACCCCGAATCTCATTCTGGCGTCTGTTTATAAATTTGGGTGGAAAAAAAAATTTCACCTCCTGGGCACAAAAATCCCTGACTCTGGCATAAGCATTTTCTTCCCAACAAATCTTGATTTTTAAAAATGATGAAAAACACCATTTTTAAGGACAAAATTCAACCCTGAATCTATTCGGGTGTCTGTTTTTACATTTGAGTCAAAAAAATTTTTTCACCTCCTGGGCCCAAAAATCCCTGACTCCGGCATCAGGAATTTTCTTCCCTGGACACCAAAAAAATCTTCATTTTTAAAAACTATGAAAAACACCATTTTGAAGGACGAAATTCAACCGCAAATCTAATTCTGGCATCCGTTTTTACATTTGGGTCAAAAAAAATATTCACCTCCTGGGCACAAAAATCCCTGACCCTGGCATAAGGAATTTTCTTCCCCGGACACCAAAAAAATCTTGATTTTTAAAAGCAATGAAAAACACCATTTTTGAGAATGAAATTCAACCCCGAATCTCATTCTGGTGTCCGTTTTTAGATTTGGGTGGGAAAAAAATTTCACCTCCTGGGCACAAAAATCCCTGACCCCGGCATCAGGAATTTTCTTCCCCGCACACCAAAAAAATCTTGATTTTTAAATGCTATGAAAAATGACATTTTTAAGGACAAAAAGCAACCCCGAATCTCATTCTGGTGTCCGTTTTTAGATTTGAGTCAGAAATTTTTTTTCACCTCCTGGGCACAAAAATCGGCATAAGGAATTTCCTTACCCAGACACCAAAAAAATCTTGATTTTTAAAAGCTATGAAAAATGACATTTTTAAGGACAAAGAGCAACCCCAAATCTAATTCTGGCATCCGTTTTTACATTTGGGTCAAAAAAAATATTCACCTCCTGGGCACAAAAATCCCTGACCCTGGCATCAGGAATTTTCTTCCCCGGACACCAAAAAAATCTTGATTTTTATAAACTATGAAAAACACCATTTTTAAGGAACAAATTCAACCCCGAATCTCATTCTGGTGTCCGTTTTTACATTTGGGTGGAAAAAAAATTTCACCTCCTGGGCACAAAAATCCCTGACTCCGGCATCAGGAATTTTCTTCCCCATACACCAAAAAATTCTTAATTTTTAAAAGCTATGAAAAACACCATTTTGAAGAATGAAATTCAACCCCGAATCTCATTCTAGTATGCGTTTTTACATTTGGGTGGAAAAAAATTTCACCTCCTGGGCACAAAAATCCCTTACTCTGGCATCAGGAAGTTTCTTCCCAACAAAATCTTGATTTTTAAAAATTATGATAAACACCATTTTTAAGGAAGAAATTCAACCCCGAATCTCATTCTGGTGTCCGTTTTTATATTTGGGTGGAAAAAAAATTTCACGTCCTGGGCACAAAAATCCCTGACTCCGGCATCAGGAATTTTCTTCCCCGGACACCAAAAAATTATTGATTTTTAAAAGCTATGAAAAACATCATTTTTAAGAATGAAATTCAAGCCCGAATTTCATTCTGGTGTGCGTTTTTACATTTGGGTGGAAAAAAATTTCACCTCCTGGCCACAAAAGTCCCTGACTCCGGCATCAGGAATTTTCTTCCCCGCACACCAAAAAAATCTTGAATTTAAAATCTATGAAAAACACCATTTTGAAGGATGAAATTCAACCCCGAATCTCATTCTGGTGTCTATTTATACATTTGGGTGGAAAAAAAATTTCACCTCCTGGGCACAAAAATCGCCGGGACTTAAAAACCTAGTTTTTTGAATTGTCTGGCCTGGACTTTGGGATTTTAAATTAAATTAAATAAAATTAAAGAAATTTGAAATTTGAAATTTGAAATTTGAAATTTGATATTTGAAATAATTTGAAATAATTTGAAATAATTTGAAATTTGAAATTTGAAATTTGAAATTTGAAATTTGAAATTTGAAATTTGAAATTTGAAATTTGCCTTGCCTTGCCTTGCCTTCGGCATTAGGAATTTTCTTCCCCATACACCAAAAAATTCTTAATTTTTAAAAGCTACGAAAAACACTATTTTTAAGAATGAAATTCAACCCCGAATCTCATTCTAGTGTGCGTTTTTACATTTGGGTGGAAAAAAATTTCACCTCCTGGGCACAAAAATCCCTGACTCCGGCATCAGGAATTTTATTCCCAACAAAATCTTGATTTTTAAAAATTATGATTAACACCATTTTTAAGGAAGAAATTCAACCCCGAATCTCATTCTGGTGTCTGTTTTTACATTTGGGTGGAGAAAAAAATTTCACCTCCTGGGCACAAAAATCCCTGACTCCGGCATCAGGAATTTTCTTTCCCGGACACCAAAAAAATCTTGATTTTTAAAAGCTATGAAAAACATCATTTTTAAGAATGAAATTCAAGCCCGAATTTCATTCTGGTGTGCGTTTTTACATTTGGGTGGAAAGTAATTTCACCTCCTGGGCACAAAAATCCCTGACCCTGGCATCAGGAATTTTCTTCCCCGGACACCAAAAAAATCTATTTTTATAAACTATGAAAAACACCATTTTTAAGGAAGAAATTCAACCCCGAATTTCATTCTGGTGTCAGTTTTTACATTTGAGTCAATAAAAATATTTCACCTCCTGGGCACAAAAATCCCTGACCCCAGCATCAGGAATTTTCTTCCCCGGACATGAAATAAATCTTGATTTTTAAAAGCTATGAAAAACACCATTTTTGAGAATGAAATTCAACCCCGAATCTCATTCTGGCGTCTGTTTATAAATTTGGGTGGAAAAAAAAATTTCACCTCCTGGGCACAAAAATCCCTGACTCCGGCATAAGCATTTTCTTCCCAACAAATCTTGATTTTTAAAAATGATGAAAAACACCATTTTTAAGGACAAAATTCAACCCTGAATCTATTCGGGTGTCTGTTTTTACATTTGAGTCAAAAAAATTTTTTCACCTCCTGGGCCCAAAAATCCCTGACTCCGGCATCAGGAATTTTCTTCCCTGGACACCAAAAAAATCTTCATTTTTAAAAACTATGAAAAACACCATTTTGAAGGACGAAATTCAACCGCAAATCTAATTCTGGCATCCGTTTTTACATTTGGGTGAAAAAAAATATTCACCTCCTGGGCACAAAAATCCCTGACCCTGGCATAAGGAATTTTCTTCCCCGGACACCAAAAAAATCTTGATTTTTAAAAGCAATGAAAAACACCATTTTTGAGAATGAAATTCAACCCCGAATCTCATTCTGGTGTCCGTTTTTAGATTTGGGTGGGAAAAAAATTTCACCTCCTGGGCACAAAAATCCCTGACCCCGGCATCAGGAATTTTCTTCCCCGCACACCAAAAAAATCTTGATTTTTAAATGCTATGAAAAATGACATTTTTAAGGACAAAAAGCAACCCCGAATCTCATTCTGGTGTCCGTTTTTAGATTTGAGTCAGAAATTTTTTTTCACCTCCTGGGCACAAAAATCGGCATAAGGAATTTCCTTACCCAGACACCAAAAAAATCTTGATTTTTAAAAGCTATGAAAAATGACATTTTTAAGGACAAAGAGCAACCCCAAATCTAATTCTGGCATCCGTTTTTACATTTGGGTTGAAAAAAAATTTAACCTCCTGGGCACAAAAATCGCCGGGAGTTGAAAACCTGGTTGTTTGAATTGTCTGGCCAGGACTGAGGGATTTTAAATTAAATTAAATTAAATTAAAGAAATTTGAAATTTGAAATTTGAAATAATTTGAAATTTGAAATTTGAAATTTGAAATTTGAAATTTGAAATTTGAAATTTGAAATTTGATATTTGAAATAATTTGAAATAATTTGAAATAATTTGAAATATGAAATTTGAAATTTGAAATTTGAAATTTGCCTTGCCTTGCCTTGCCTTCGGTATTAGGAATTTTCTTCCCCGGACACCAAAAAATTCTTAATTTTCAAAAGCTATGAAAAACACCATTTTGAAGAATGAAATTCAACCCCGAATCTCATTCTAGTGTGCGTTTTTACATTTGGGTGGAAAAAAAATTCACCTCCTGGGCACAAAAATCCCTGACTCCGGCATCAGGAATTTTCTTCCCCGGACACCAAAAAATTCTTGATTTTTAAAAGCTATGAAAAACATCATTTTTAAGAATGAAATTCAAGCCCGAATTTCATTCTGGTGTGCGTTTTTACATTTGGGTGGAAAATAATTTCACCTCCTGGGCACAAAAATCCCTGACTCCGGCATCAGGCATTTTCTTCCCAACAAAATCTTGATTTTTAAAAATTATGAAAAACACAATTTTTAAGGACAAAATTCAACCCTGAATCTATTCGGGTGTCTGTTTTTACATTTGGGTCAAAAAAAATATTCACCTCCTTGGCCCAAAAATCCCTGACTCCGGCATCAGGAATTATCTTCCCTGGACACCAAAAAAATCTTGATTTTTAAAAACTATGAAAAACACCATTTTGAAGGACAAAATTCAACCGCAAATCAAATTCTGGCATCCGTTTTTACATTTGGGTCAAAAAAAATATTCACCTCCTGGGCACAAAAATCCCTGACCCTGGCATCAGGAATTTTCTTCCCCGGACACCAAAAAAATCTTGATTTTTAAAAGCTATGAAAACACCATTTTTAAGGATGAAATTCAACCCCGAATCTCATTCTGGTATCCGTTTTTAGATTTTCGTAAAAAAAAACATTCACCTCCTGGGCACAAAAATCCCTGACTCCGGCATCAGGAATTTACTTCCCCGCACACCAAAAAAAATCTTGAATTTAAAATCTATTAAAAACACCATTTTGAAGGACGAAATTCAACCCCGAATCTCATTCTGGTGTCTATTTATACATTTGGGTTGAAAAAAAATTTCACCTCCTGGGCACAAATATCGCCGGGACTTAAAAACCTGGTTGTTTGAATTGTCTGGCCTGGACTGAGGGATTTTAAATTAAATTAAATAAAATTAAAGAAATTTGAAATTTGAAATTTGAAATTTGAAATAATTTGAATTTGAAATTTGAAATTTGAAATTTGAAATTTGAAATTTGAAATTTGAAATTTGAAATTTGAAATTTGAAATTTGCCTTGCCTTGCTTTGCCTTGCCTTGCCTTGCCTTCGGCATTAGGAATTTTCTTCCCCGGACACCAAAAAATTCTTAATTTTTAAAACCTATGAAAAACACCATTTTGAAGAATGAAATTCAACCCCGAATCTCATTCTAGTGTGCGTTTTTACATTTGGGTGGAAAAAAATTTCACCTCCTGGGCACAAAAATCCCTGACTCCGGCATCAGGAATTTTCTTCCCCGGACACCAAAAAATTCTTGATTTTTAAAAGCTATGAAAAACATCATTTTTAAGAATGAAATTCAAGCCCGAATTTCATTCTGGTGTGCGTTTTTACATTTGGGTGGAAAATAATTTCACCTCCTGGGCACAAAAGTCCCTGACTCCGGCATCAGGAATTTTCTTCCCCGCACACCAAAAAAATCTTGAATTTAAAATCTATGAAAAACACCATTTTGAAGGACGAAATTCAACCCCGAATCTCATTCTGGTGTCTATTTATACATTTGGGTGGAAAAAAAATTTCATCTCCTGGGCACAAAAATCGCCGGGACTTAAAAACCTAGTTTTTTGAATTGTCTGGCCTGGACTTTGGGATTTTAAATTAAATTAAATAAAATTAAAGAAATTTGAAATTTGAAATTTGAAATTTGAAATTTGATATTTGAAATAATTTGAAATAATTTGAAATAATTTGAAATTTGAAATTTGAAATTTGAAATTTGAAATTTGAAATTTGAAATTTGAAATTTGAAATTTGAAATTTGAAATTTGCCTTGCCTTGCCTTGCTTTGCCTTGCCTTGCCTTGCCTTCGATATTAGGAATTTTCTTCCCCGGACACCAAAAAATTCTTAATTTTCAAAAGCTATGAAAAACACCATTTTGAAGAATGAAATTCAACCCCGAATCTCATTCTAGTGTGCGTTTTTACATTTGGGTGGAAAAAAATTTCACCTCCTGGGCACAAAAATCCCTTACTCCGGCATCAGGAATTTTCTTCCCAACAAAATCTTGATTTTTAAAAATAATGATAAAGACCATTTTTAAGGAAGAAATTCAACCCCGAATCTCATTCTTGTGTCCATTTTTACATTTGGGTGGAAAAAAAATTTCACCTCCTGGGCACAAAAATCCCTGACTCCGGCATCAGGCATTTTCTTCCCAACAAAATCTTGATTTTTAAAAATTATGAAAAACACCATTTTTAAGGACAAAATTCAACCCTGAATCTATTCGGGTGTCTGTTTTTACATTTGAGTCAAAAAAAAAATTCACCTCCTGGGCCCAAAAATCCCTGACTCCGGCATCAGGAATTATCTTCCCTGGACACCAAAAAAAATCTTGATTTTTAAAAACTATGAAAAACACCATTTTGAAGGAAGAAATTCAACCGCAAATCTAATTCTGGCATCCGTTTTTACATTTGGGTGGAAAAAAAATTTCACCTCCTGGGCACAAAAATCCCTGACTCCGGCATCAGGAATTTTCTTCCCCGGACACCAAAAAATTCTTGATTTTTAAAAGCTATGAAAAACATCATTTTTAAGAATGAAATTCAAGCCTGAATTTCATTCTGGTGTGCGTTTTTACATTTCTTTGTAAAATAATTTCACCTCCTGGGCACAAAAGTCACTGACTGCAGCATCAGGAATTTTCTTCCCCGGACACCAAAAAAATCTTGAATTTAAAATCTATGAAAAACACCATTTTGAAGGACGAAATTCAACCCCGAATCTCATTCTGGTGTCCGTTTTTGGATTTGAGTAAAAAAAAACATTCACCTCCTGGGCACAAAAATCCCTGACTCCGGCATCAGGAATTTTCTTCCCCGTACACCAAAAAAATCTTGAATTTAAAATCTATGAAAAACACCATTTTGAAGGACGAAATTCAACCCCGAATCTTATTCTGGTGTCTATTTATACATTTGGGTTGAAAAAAAATTTAACCTCCTGGGCACAAAAATCTCCGGGACTTAAAAACCTGGTTGTTTGAATTGTCTGGCCAGGACTGAGGGATTTTAAATTAAATTAAATAAAATTAAAGAAATTTGAAATTAGAAATTTGAAATTTCAAATAATTTGAAATTTGAAATTTGAAATTTGAAATTTGAAATTTGAAATTTGAAATTTGAAATTTGAAATTTGAAATTTGAAATTTGAAATTTGAAATTTGAAATTTGAAATTTGAAATTTGAAATTTGAAATTTGAAATTTGAAATTTGAAATTTGAAATTTGAAATTTGAAATTTGAAATTTGAAATTTGAAATTTGCCTTGCCTTGCTTTGCCTTGCCTTGCCTTGCCTTCGGTATTAGGAATTTTCTTCCCCGGACACCAAAAAATTCTTAATTTTCAAAAGCTATGAAAAACACCATTTTGAAGAATGAAATTCAACCCCGAATCTCATTCTAGTGTGCGTTTTTACATTTGGGTGGAAAAAAATTTCACCTCCTGGGCACAAAAATCCCTTACTCCGGCATCAGGAATTTTCTTCCCAACAAAATCTTGATTTTTAAAAATAATGATAAAGACCATTTTTAAGGAAGAAATTCAACCCCGAATCTCATTCTTGTGTCCATTTTTACATTTGGGTGGAAAAAAAAATTTCACCTCCTGGGCACAAAAATCCCTGACTCTGGCATCAGGCATTTTCTTCCCAACAAAATCTTGATTTTTAAAAATTATGAAAAACACCATTTTTAAGGACAAAATTCAACCCTGAATCTATTCGGGTGTCTGTTTTTACATTTGAGTCAAAAAAAAAATTCACCTCCTGGGCCCAAAAATCCCTGACTCCGGCATCAGGAATTATCTTCCCTGGACACCAAAAAAAATCTTGATTTTTAAAAACTATGAAAAACACCATTTTGAAGGAAGAAATTCAACCGCAAATCTAATTCTGGCATCCGTTTTTACATTTGGGTGGAAAAAAAATTTCACCTCCTGGGCACAAAAATCCCTGACTCCGGCATCAGGAATTTTCTTCCCCGGACACCAAAAAATTCTTGATTTTTAAAAGCTATGAAAAACATCATTTTTAAGAATGAAATTCAAGCCTGAATTTCATTCTGGTGTGCGTTTTTACATTTCTTTGTAAAATAATTTCACCTCCTGGGCACAAAAGTCACTGACTGCGGCATCAGGAATTTTCTTCCCCGGACACCAAAAAAATCTTGAATTTAAAATCTATGAAAAACACCATTTTGAAGGACGAAATTCAACCCCGAATCTCATTCTGGTGTCCGTTTTTGGATTTGAGTAAAAAAAAACATTCACCTCCTGGGCACAAAAATCCCTGACTCCGGCATCAGGAATTTTCTTCCCCGTACACCAAAAAAATCTTGAATTTAAAATCTATGAAAAACACCATTTTGAAGGACGAAATTCAACCCCGAATCTTATTCTGGTGTCTATTTATACATTTGGGTTGAAAAAAAATTTAACCTCCTGGGCACAAAAATCGCCGGGACTTAAAAACCTGGTTGTTTGAATTGTCTGGCCAGGACTGAGGGATTTTAAATTAAATTAAATAAAATTAAAGAAATTTGAAATTTGAAATTTGAAATTTCAAATAATTTGAAATTTGAAATTTGAAATTTGAAATTTGAAATTTGAAATTTGAAATTTGAAATTTGAAATTTGAAATTTGAAATTTGAAATTTGAAATTTGAAATTTGAAATTTGAAATTTGAAATTTGAAATTTGAAATTTGAAATTTGAAATTTGAAATTTGAAATTTGAAATTTGAAATTTGAAATTTGAAATTTGAAATTTGAAATTTGAAATTTGCCTTGCCTTGCCTTGCTTTGCCTTGCCTTGCCTTGCCTTCGGCATTAGGAATTTTCTTCCCCATACACCAAAAAATTCTTAATTTTTAAAAGCTATGAAAAACACCATTTTTAAGAATGAAATTGAACCCCGAATCTCATTCTAGTGTGCGTTTTTACATTTGGGTGGAAAAAAATTTCACCTCCTGGGCACAAAAATCCCTGACTCCGGCATCAGGAATTTTATTCCCAACAAAATCTTGATTTTTAATAATTATGATAAACACCATTTTTAAGGAAGAAATTCAACCCCGAATCTCATTCTGGTGTCCGTTTTTACATTTGGGTGGGGAAAAAATTTCACCTCCTGGGCACAAAAATCGGCATAAGGAATTTTCTTACCCAGACACCAAAAAAATCTTGATTTTTAAAAGCTATGAAAACACCATTTTTAAGGATGAAATTCAACCCCGAATCTCATTCTGGTGTCCGTTTTTAGATTTTCGTAAAAAAAAACATTCACCTCCTGGGCACAAAAATCCCTGACTCCGGCATCAGGAATTTTCTTCCCCGCACACCAAAAAAATCTTGAATTTAAAATCAATTAAAAACACCATTTTGAAGGACGAAATTCAACCCCGAATCTCATTCTGGTGTCTATTTATACATTTGGGTTGAAAAAAAATTTCACCTCCTGGGCACAAATATCGCCGGGACTTAAAAACCTGGTTGTTTGAATTGTCTGGCCTGGACTGAGGGATTTTAAATTAAATTAAATTAAATTAAAGAAATTTGAAATTTGAAATTTGAAATTTGAAATAATTTGAATTTGAAATTTGAAATTTGAAATAATTTGAAATTTGAAATTTGAAATTTGAAATTTGAAATTTGAAATTTGAAATTTGAAATTTGAAATTGAAATTTGAAATTTGAAATTTGAAATTTGAAATTTGAAATTTGAAATTTGAAATTTGCCTTGCCTTGCTTTGCCTTGCCTTGCCTTGCCTTGCCTTCGGCATTAGGAATTTTCTTCCCCGGACACCAAAAAAATCTTGAATTTAAAATCTATGAAAAACACCATTTTGAAGGACGAAATTCAACCCCGAATCTCATTCTGGTGTCTATTTATACATTTGGGTGGGGAAAAAAATTCACCTCCTGGGCACAAAAATCGCCGGGACTTAAAAACGTGGTTTTTTCAATTGTCTGGCCTGGACTTTGGGATTTTAAATTAAATTAAATAAAATTAAAGAAGTTTGAAATTTGAAATTTGAAATTTGAAATTTGATATTTGAAATAATTTGAAATAATTTGAAATAATTTGAAATTTGAAATTTGAAATTTGAAATTTGAAATTTGAAATTTGAAATTTGAAATTTGAAATTTGAAATTTAAAATTTGAAATTTGAAATTTGAAATTTGAAATTTGAAATTTGAAATTTGAAATTTGAAATTTGAAATTTGAAATTTGAAATTATTTGCCTTGCCTTGCCTTGCTTTGCCTTGCCTTGCCTTGCCTTTGGCATTAGGAATTTTCTTCCCCGGACACCAAAAAATTCTTAATTTTTAAAAGCTATGAAAAACACCATTTTGAAGAATGAAATTCAACCCCGAATCTCATTCTAGTGTGCATTTTTACATTTGGGTGGAAAAAAATTTCACATCCTGGGCACAAAAATCCCTTACTCCGGCATCAGGAATTTTCTTCCCAACAAAATCTTGATTTTTAAAAATTATGATAAAAACCATTTTTAAGGAACAAATTCAACCCCGAATCTCATTCTGGTGTCCGTTTTTACATTTGGGTGGAAAAAAAAATTTCACCTCCTGGGCACAAAAATCCCTGACTCCGGCATCAGTCATTTTCTTCCCAACAAAATCTTGATTTTTAAAAATTATGAAAAACACCATTTTTAAGGACAAAATTCAACCCTGAATCTATTCGGGTGTCCGTTTTTACATTTGAGTCAAAAAAAAAAATTCACCTCCTGGGCCCAAAATTCCCTGACTCCAGCATCAGGAATTATCTTCCCTGGACACCAAAAAAATCTTGATTTTTAAAAACTATGAAAAACACCATTTTGAAGGACGATATTCAACCCCAAATCTAATTCTGGCATCCGTTTTTACATTTGGGTCAAAAAAAATATTCACCTCCTCGGCACAAAAATCCCTGACCCTGGCATCAGGAATTTTCTTCCCCGGACACCAAAAATATCTTGATTTTTATAAACTATGAAAAACACCATTTTTAAGGAACAAATTCAACCCCGAATCTCATTCTGGTGTCCGTTTTTACATTTGGGTGGAAAAAAAATTTCACCTACGGGGCACAAAAATCCCTGACTCCGGCATCAGGAATTTTCGTCCCCGGACACCAAAAAAATCTTGAATTTAAAATCTATGAAAAACACCATTTTGAAGGACGAAATTCAACCCCGAATCTCATTCTGGTGTCCGTTTTTGGATTTGAGTAAAAAAAAACATTCACCTCCTGGGCACAAAAATCCCTGACTCCGGCATCAGGAATTTTCTTCCCCGCACACCAAAAAAATCTTGAATTTAAAATCTATGAAAAACACCATTTTGAAGGACGAAATTCAACCCCGAATCTCATTCTGGTGTCTATTTATACATTTGGGTTGGAAAAAAATTTAACCTCCTGGGCACAAAAATCGCCGGGAGTTAAAAACCTGGTTGTTTGAATTGTCTGCCAGGACTGAGGGATTTTAAATTAAATTAAATTAAATTAAAGAAATTTGAAATATGAAATTTGAAATAATTTGAAATTTGAAATTTGAAATTTGAAATTTGAAATTTGAAATTTGAAATTTGAAATTTGAAATTTGAAATTTGAAATTTGAAATTTGAAATAATTTGAAATTTGAAATTTGAAATTTGAAATTTGAAATTTGAAATTTGAAATTTGAAATTTGAAATTTGAAATTTGAAATTTGAAATTTCAAATTTCAAATTTCAAATTTCAAATTTGAAATTTGAAATTTGAAATTTGAAATTTGAAATTTGAAATTTGAAATTTGAAATTTGAAATTTGAAATTTGAAATTTGAAATTTGAAATTTGAAATTTGAAATTTGAAATTTGAAATTTGAAATTTGAAATTTGAAATTTGAAATTTGCCTTGCCTTGCCTTGCCTTGCCTTCGGCATTTGGAATTTTCTTCCCCATACACCAAAAAATTCTTAATTTTTAAAATTATGATAAACACCATTTTTAAGGAAGAAATTCAACCCCGAATCTCATTCTTGTGTCCATTTTTACATTTGGGTGGAAAAAAAAATTTCACCTCCTGGGCACAAAAATCCCTGACTCCGGCATCAGGCATTTTCTTCCCAACAAAATCTTGATTTTTAAAAATTATGAAAAACACCATTTTTAAGGACAAAATTCAACCCTGAATCTATTCGGGTGTCTGTTTTTACATTTGAGTCAAAAAAAAAATTCACCTCCTGGGCCCAAAAATCCCTGACTCCGGCATCAGGAATTATCTTCCCTGGACACCAAAAAAAATCTTGATTTTTAAAAACTATGAAAAACACCATTTTGAAGGAAGAAATTCAACCGCAAATCTAATGCTGGCATCCGTTTTTACATTTGGGTGGAAAAAAAATTTCACCTCCTGGGCACAAAAATCCCTGACTCCGGCATCAGGAATTTTCTTCCCCGGACACCAAAAAATTCTTGATTTTTAAAAGCTATGAAAAACATCATTTTTAAGAATGAAATTCAAGCCTGAATTTCATTCTGGTGTGCGTTTTTACATTTCTTTGTAAAATAATTTCACCTCCTGGGCACAAAAGTCACTGACTGCGGCATCAGGAATTTTCTTCCCCGGACACCAAAAAAATCTTGAATTTAAAATCTATGAAAAACACCATTTTGAAGGACGAAATTCAACCCCGAATCTCATTCTGGTGTCCGTTTTTGGATTTGAGTAAAAAAAAACATTCACCTCCTGGGCACAAAAATCCCTGACTCCGGCATCAGGAATTTTCTTCCCCGTACACCAAAAAAATCTTGAATTTAAAATCTATGAAAAACACCATTTTGAAGGACGAAATTCAACCCCGAATCTTATTCTGGTGTCTATTTATACATTTGGGTTGAAAAAAAATTTAACCTCCTGGGCACAAAAATCGCCGGGACTTAAAAACCTGGTTGTTTGAATTTTCTGGCCAGGACTGAGGGATTTTAAATTAAATTAAATAAAATTAAAGAAATTTGAAATTTGAAATTTGAAATTTCAAATAATTTGAAATTTGAAATTTGAAATTTGAAATTTGAAATTTGAAATTTGAAATTTGAAATTTGAAATTTGAAATTTGAAATTTGAAATTTGAAATTTGAAATTTGAAATTTGAAATTTGAAATTTGAAATTTGAAATTTGAAATTTGCCTTGCCTTGCCTTGCTTTGCCTTGCCTTGCCTTGCCTTCGGCATTAGGAATTTTCTTCCCCATACACCAAAAAATACTTAATTTTTAAAAGCTATGAAAAACACCATTTTTAAGAATGAAATTGAACCCCGAATCTCATTCTAGTGTGCGTTTTTACATTTGGGTGGAAAAAAATTTCACCTCCTGGGCACAAAAATCCCTGACTCCGGCATCAGGAATTTTATTCCCAACAAAATCTTGATTTTTAATAATTATGATAAACACCATTTTTAAGGAAGAAATTCAACCCCGAATCTCATTCTGGTGTCCGTTTTTACATTTGGGTGGGGAAAAAATTTCACCTCCTGGGCACAAAAATCGGCATAAGGAATTTTCTTACCCAGACACCAAAAAAATCTTGATTTTTAAAAGCTATGAAAACACCATTTTTAAGGATGAAATTCAACCCCGAATCTCATTCTGGTGTCCGTTTTTAGATTTTCGTAAAAAAAAACATTCACCTCCTGGGCACAAAAATCCCTGACTCCGGCATCAGGAATTTTCTTCCCCGCACACCAAAAAAATCTTGAATTTAAAATCAATTAAAAACACCATTTTGAAGGACGAAATTCAACCCCGAATCTCATTCTGGTGTCTATTTATACATTTGGGTTGAAAAAAAATTTCACCTCCTGGGCACAAATATCGCCGGGACTTAAAAACCTGGTTGTTTGAATTGTCTGGCCTGGACTGAGGGATTTTAAATTAAATTAAATTAAATTAAAGAAATTTGAAATTTGAAATTTGAAATAATTTGAATTTGAAATTTGAAATTTGAAATAATTTGAAATTTGAAATTTGAAATTTGAAATTTGAAATTTGAAATTTGAAATTTGAAATTTGAAATTTGAAATTTGAAATTTGAAATTTGAAATTTGAAATTGAAATTTGAAATTTGAAATTTGAAATTTGAAATTTGAAATTTCAAATTTGCCTTGCCTTGCTTTGCCTTGCCTTGCCTTGCCTTGCCTTCGGCATTAGGAATTTTCTTCCCCGGACACCAAAAAAATCTTGAATTTAAAATCTATGAAAAACACCATTTTGAAGGACGAAATTCAACCCCGAATCTCATTCTGGTGTCTATTTATACATTTGGGTGGGGAAAAAAATTCACCTCCTGGGCACAAAAATCGCCGGGACTTAAAAACGTGGTTTTTTCAATTGTCTGGCCTGGACTTTGGGATTTTAAACTAAATTAAATAAAATTAAAGAAGTTTGAAATTTGAAATTTGAAATTTGAAATTTGATATTTGAAATAATTTGAAATAATTTGAAATAATTTGAAATTTGAAATTTGAAATTTGAAATTTGAAATTTGAAATTTGAAATTTGAAATTTGAAATTTAAAATTTGAAATTTGAAATTTGAAATTTGAAATTTGAAATTTGAAATTTGAAATTTGAAATTTGAAATTTGAAATTTGAAATTATTTGCCTTGCCTTGCCTTGCTTTGCCTTGCCTTGCCTTGCCTTTGGCATTAGGAATTTTCTTCCCCGGACACCAAAAAATTCTTAATTTTTAAAAGCTATGAAAAACACCATTTTGAAGAATGAAATTCAACCCCGAATCTCATTCTAGTGTGCATTTTTACATTTGGGTGGAAAAAAATTTCACATCCTGGGCACAAAAATCCCTTACTCCGGCATCAGGAATTTTCTTCCCAACAAAATCTTGATTTTTAAAAATTATGATAAAAACCATTTTTAAGGAACAAATTCAACGCCGAATCTCATTCTGGTGTCCGTTTTTACATTTGGGTGGGAAAAAAAATTTCACCTCCTGGGCACAAAAATCCCTGACTCCGGCATCAGTCATTTTCTTCCCAACAAAATCTTGATTTTTAAAAATTATGAAAAACACCATTTTTAAGGACAAAATTCAACCCTGAATCTATTCGGGTGTCCGTTTTTACATTTGAGTCAAAAAAAAAAATTCACCTCCTGGGCCCAAAATTCCCTGACTCCAGCATCAGGAATTATCTTCCCTGGACACCAAAAAAATCTTGATTTTTAAAAACTATGAAAAACACCATTTTGAAGGACGATATTCAACCCCAAATCTAATTCTGGCATCCGTTTTTACATTTGGGTCAAAAAAAATATTCACCTCCTCGGCACAAAAATCCCTGACCCTGGCATCAGGAATTTTCTTCCCCGGACACCAAAAATATCTTGATTTTTATAAACTATGAAAAACACCATTTTTAAGGAACAAATTCAACCCCGAATCTCATTCTGGTGTCCGTTTTTACATTTGGGTGGAAAAAAAATTTCACCTACTGGGCACAAAAATCCCTGACTCCGGCATCAGGAATTTTCGTCCCCGGACACCAAAAAAATCTTGAATTTAAAATCTATGAAAAACACCATTTTGAAGGACGAAATTCAACCCCGAATCTCATTCTGGTGTCCGTTTTTGGATTTGAGTAAAAAAAAACATTCACCTCCTGGGCACAAAAATCCCTGACTCCGGCATCAGGAATTTTCTTCCCCGCACACCAAAAAAATCTTGAATTTAAAATCTATGAAAAACACCATTTTGAAGGACGAAATTCAACCCCGAATCTCATTCTGGTGTCTATTTATACATTTGGGTTGGAAAAAAATTTAACCTCCTGGGCACAAAAATCGCCGGGAGTTAAAAACCTGGTTGTTTGAATTGTCTGGCCAGGACTGAGGGATTTTAAATTAAATTAAATTAAATTAAAGAAATTTGAAATATGAAATTTGAAATAATTTGAAATTTGAAATTTGAAATTTGAAATTTGAAATTTGAAATTTGAAATTTGAAATTTGAAATTTGAAATTTGAAATTTGAAATTTGAAATTTGAAATTTGAAATTTGAAATTTGAAATTTGAAATTTGAAATAATTTGAAATTTGAAATTTGAAATTTGAAATTTGAAATTTGAAATTTGAAATTTGAAATTTGAAATTTGAAATTTGAAATTTGAAATTTGAAATTTGAAATTTGAAATTTGAAATTTGAAATTTGAAATTTGAAATTTGAAATTTGAAATTTGAAATTTAAAATTTGAAATTTGAAATTTGAAATTTGAAATTTGAAATTTGAAATTTGAAATTTGAAATTTGAAATTTGAAATTTGAAATTTGAAATTTGAAATTTGAAATTTGAAATTTGCCTTGCCTTGCCTTGCCTTGCCTTCGGCATTTGGAATTTTCTTCCCCATACACCAAAAAATTCTTAATTTTTAAAATTATGATAAACACCATTTTTAAGGAAGAAATTCAACCCCGAATCTCATTCTTGTGTCCATTTTTACATTTGGGTGGAAAAAAAAATTTCACCTCCTGGGCACAAAAATCCCTGACTCCGGCATCAGGCATTTTCTTCCCAACAAAATCTTGATTTTTAAAAATTATGAAAAACACCATTTTTAAGGACAAAATTCAACCCTGAATCTATTCGGGTGTCTGTTTTTACATTTGAGTCAAAAAAAAAATTCACCTCCTGGGCCCAAAAATCCCTGACTCCGGCATCAGGAATTATCTTCCCTGGACACCAAAAAAAATCTTGATTTTTAAAAACTATGAAAAACACCATTTTGAAGGAAGAAATTCAACCGCAAATCTAATTCTGGCATCCGTTTTTACATTTGGGTGGAAAAAAAATTTCACCTCCTGGGCACAAAAATCCCTGACTCCGGCATCAGGAATTTTCTTCCCCGGACACCAAAAAATTCTTGATTTTTAAAAGCTATGAAAAACATCATTTTTAAGAATGAAATTCAAGCCTGAATTTCATTCTGGTGTGCGTTTTTACATTTCTTTGTAAAATAATTTCACCTCCTGGGCACAAAAGTCACTGACTGCGGCATCAGGAATTTTCTTCCCCGGACACCAAAAAAATCTTGAATTTAAAATCTATGAAAAACACCATTTTGAAGGACGAAATTCAACCCCGAATCTCATTCTGGTGTCCGTTTTTGGATTTGAGTAAAAAAAAACATTCACCTCCTGGGCACAAAAATCCCTGACTCCGGCATCAGGAATTTTCTTCCCCGTACACCAAAAAAATCTTGAATTTAAAATCTATGAAAAACACCATTTTGAAGGACGAAATTCAACCCCGAATCTTATTCTGGTGTCTATTTATACATTTGGGTTGAAAAAAAATTTAACCTCCTGGGCACAAAAATCGCCGGGACTTAAAAACCTGGTTGTTTGAATTGTCTGGCCAGGACTGAGGGATTTTAAATTAAATTAAATAAAATTAAAGAAATTTGAAATTTGAAATTTGAAATTTCAAATAATTTGAAATTTGAAATTTGAAATTTGAAATTTGAAATTTGAAATTTGAAATTTGAAATTTGAAATTTGAAATTTGAAATTTGAAATTTGAAATTTGAAATTTGAAATTTGAAATTTGAAATTTGAAATTTGAAATTTGAAATTTGAAATTTGAAATTTGAAATTTGAAATTTGAAATTTGAAATTTGAAATTTGCCTTGCCTTGCCTTGCTTTGCCTTGCCTTGCCTTGCCTTCGGCATTAGGAATTTTCTTCCCCATACACCAAAAAATTCTTAATTTTTAAAAGCTATGAAAAACACCATTTTTAAGAATGAAATTGAACCCCGAATCTCATTCTAGTGTGCGTTTTTACATTTGGGTGGAAAAAAATTTCACCTCCTGGGCACAAAAATCCCTGACTCCGGCATCAGGAATTTTATTCCCAACAAAATCTTGATTTTTAATAATTATGATAAACACCATTTTTAAGGAAGAAATTCAACCCCGAATCTCATTCTGGTGTCCGTTTTTACATTTGGGTGGGGAAAAAATTTCACCTCCTGGGCACAAAAATCGGCATAAGGAATTTTCTTACCCAGACACCAAAAAAATCTTGATTTTTAAAAGCTATGAAAACACCATTTTTAAGGATGAAATTCAACCCCGAATCTCATTCTGGTGTCCGTTTTTAGATTTTCGTAAAAAAAAACATTCACCTCCTGGGCACAAAAATCCCTGACTCCGGCATCAGGAATTTTCTTCCCCGCACACCAAAAAAATCTTGAATTTAAAATCAATTAAAAACACCATTTTGAAGGACGAAATTCAACCCCGAATCTCATTCTGGTGTCTATTTATACATTTGGGTTGAAAAAAAATTTCACCTCCTGGGCACAAATATCGCCGGGACTTAAAAACCTGGTTGTTTGAATTGTCTGGCCTGGACTGAGGGATTTTAAATTAAATTAAATTAAATTAAAGAAATTTGAAATTTGAAATTTGAAATTTGAAATAATTTGAATTTGAAATTTGAAATTTGAAATAATTTGAAATTTGAAATTTGAAATTTGAAATTTGAAATTTGAAATTTGAAATTTGAAATTTGAAATTTGAAATTTGAAATTTGAAATTTGAAATTTGAAATTTGAAATTTGAAATTGAAATTTGAAATTTGAAATTTGAAATTTGAAATTTGAAATTTGAAATTTGCCTTGCCTTGCTTTGCCTTGCCTTGCCTTGCCTTGCCTTCGGCATTAGGAATTTTCTTCCCCGGACACCAAAAAAATCTTGAATTTAAAATCTATGAAAAACACCATTTTGAAGGACGAAATTCAACCCCGAATCTCATTCTGGTGTCTATTTATACATTTGGGTGGGGAAAAAAATTCACCTCCTGGGCACAAAAATCGCCGGGACTTAAAAACGTGGTTTTTTCAATTGTCTGGCCTGGACTTTGGGATTTTAAATTAAATTAAATAAAATTAAAGAAGTTTGAAATTTGAAATTTGAAATTTGAAATTTGATATTTGAAATAATTTGAAATAATTTGAAATAATTTGAAATTTGAAATTTGAAATTTGAAATTTGAAATTTGAAATTTGAAATTTGAAATTTGAAATTTGAAATTTGAAATTTGAAATTTAAAATTTGAAATTTGAAATTTGAAATTTGAAATTTGAAATTTGAAATTTGAAATTTGAAATTTGAAATTTGAAATTTGAAATTATTTGCCTTGCCTTGCCTTGCTTTGCCTTGCCTTGCCTTGCCTTTGGCATTAGGAATTTTCTTCCCCGGACACCAAAAAATTCTTAATTTTTAAAAGCTATGAAAAACACCATTTTGAAGAATGAAATTCAACCCCGAATCTCATTCTAGTGTGCATTTTTACATTTGGGTGGAAAAAAATTTCACATCCTGGGCACAAAAATCCCTTACTCCGGCATCAGGAATTTTCTTCCCAACAAAATCTTGATTTTTAAAAATTATGATAAAAACCATTTTTAAGGAACAAATTCAACCCCGAATCTCATTCTGGTGTCCGTTTTTACATTTGGGTGGAAAAAAAAATTTCACCTCCTGGGCACAAAAATCCCTGACTCCGGCATCAGTCATTTTCTTCCCAACAAAATCTTGATTTTTAAAAATTATGAAAAACACCATTTTTAAGGACAAAATTCAACCCTGAATCTATTCGGGTGTCCGTTTTTACATTTGAGTCAAAAAAAAAAATTCACCTCCTGGGCCCAAAATTCCCTGACTCCAGCATCAGGAATTATCTTCCCTGGACACCAAAAAAATCTTGATTTTTAAAAACTATGAAAAACACCATTTTGAAGGACGATATTCAACCCCAAATCTAATTCTGGCATCCGTTTTTACATTTGGGTCAAAAAAAATATTCACCTCCTCGGCACAAAAATCCCTGACCCTGGCATCAGGAATTTTCTTCCCCGGACACCAAAAATATCTTGATTTTTATAAACTATGAAAAACACCATTTTTAAGGAACAAATTCAACCCCGAATCTCATTCTGGTGTCCGTTTTTACATTTGGGTGGAAAAAAAATTTCACCTACTGGGCACAAAAATCCCTGACTCCGGCATCAGGAATTTTCGTCCCCGGACACCAAAAAAATCTTGAATTTAAAATCTATGAAAAACACCATTTTGAAGGACGAAATTCAACCCCGAATCTCATTCTGGTGTCCGTTTTTGGATTTGAGTAAAAAAAAACATTCACCTCCTGGGCACAAAAATCCCTGACTCCGGCATCAGGAATTTTCTTCCCCGCACACCAAAAAAATCTTGAATTTAAAATCTATGAAAAACACCATTTTGAAGGACGAAATTCAACCCCGAATCTCATTCTGGTGTCTATTTATACATTTGGGTTGGAAAAAAATTTAACCTCCTGGGCACAAAAATCGCCGGGAGTTAAAAACCTGGTTGTTTGAATTGTCTGGCCAGGACTGAGGGATTTTAAATTAAATTAAATTAAATTAAAGAAATTTGAAATATGAAATTTGAAATAATTTGAAATTTGAAATTTGAAATTTGAAATTTGAAATTTGAAATTTGAAATTTGAAATTTGAAATTTGAAATTTGAAATTTGAAATTTGAAATTTGAAATTTGAAATTTGAAATAATTTGAAATTTGAAATTTGAAATTTGAAATTTGAAATTTGAAATTTGAAATTTGAAATTTGAAATTTGAAATTTGAAATTTGAAATTTGAAATTTGAAATTTGAAATTTGAAATTTGAAATTTGAAATTTGAAATTTGAAATTTGAAATTTGAAATTTGAAATTTGAAATTTAAAATTTGAAATTTGAAATTTGAAATTTGAAATTTGAAATTTGAAATTTGAAATTTGAAATTTGAAATTTGAAATTTGAAATTTGAAATTTGAAATTTGAAATTTGCCTTGCCTTGCCTTGCCTTGCCTTCGGCATTTGGAATTTTCTTCCCCATACACCAAAAAATTCTTAATTTTTAAAATTATGATAAACACCATTTTTAAGGAAGAAATTCAACCCCGAATCTCATTCTTGTGTCCATTTTTACATTTGGGTGGAAAAAAAAATTTCACCTCCTGGGCACAAAAATCCCTGACTCCGGCATCAGGCATTTTCTTCCCAACAAAATCTTGATTTTTAAAAATTATGAAAAACACCATTTTTAAGGACAAAATTCAACCCTGAATCTATTCGGGTGTCTGTTTTTACATTTGAGTCAAAAAAAAAATTCACCTCCTGGGCCCAAAAATCCCTGACTCCGGCATCAGGAATTATCTTCCCTGGACACCAAAAAAAATCTTGATTTTTAAAAACTATGAAAAACACCATTTTGAAGGAAGAAATTCAACCGCAAATCTAATTCTGGCATCCGTTTTTACATTTGGGTGGAAAAAAAATTTCACCTCCTGGGCACAAAAATCCCTGACTCCGGCATCAGGAATTTTCTTCCCCGGACACCAAAAAATTCTTGATTTTTAAAAGCTATGAAAAACATCATTTTTAAGAATGAAATTCAAGCCTGAATTTCATTCTGGTGTGCGTTTTTACATTTCTTTGTAAAATAATTTCACCTCCTGGGCACAAAAGTCACTGACTGCGGCATCAGGAATTTTCTTCCCCGGACACCAAAAAAATCTTGAATTTAAAATCTATGAAAAACACCATTTTGAAGGACGAAATTCAACCCCGAATCTCATTCTGGTGTCCGTTTTTGGATTTGAGTAAAAAAAAACATTCACCTCCTGGGCACAAAAATCCCTGACTCCGGCATCAGGAATTTTCTTCCCCGTACACCAAAAAAATCTTGAATTTAAAATCTATGAAAAACACCATTTTGAAGGACGAAATTCAACCCCGAATCTTATTCTGGTGTCTATTTATACATTTGGGTTGAAAAAAAATTTAACCTCCTGGGCACAAAAATCGCCGGGACTTAAAAACCTGGTTGTTTGAATTGTCTGGCCAGGACTGAGGGATTTTAAATTAAATTAAATAAAATTAAAGAAATTTGAAATTTGAAATTTGAAATTTCAAATAATTTGAAATTTGAAATTTGAAATTTGAAATTTGAAATTTGAAATTTGAAATTTGAAATTTGAAATTTGAAATTTGAAATTTGAAATTTGAAATTTGAAATTTGAAATTTGAAATTTGAAATTTGAAATTTGAAATTTGCCTTGCCTTGCCTTGCTTTGCCTTGCCTTGCCTTGCCTTCGGCATTAGGAATTTTCTTCCCCATACACCAAAAAATTCTTAATTTTTAAAAGCTATGAAAAACACCATTTTTAAGAATGAAATTGAACCCCGAATCTCATTCTAGTGTGCGTTTTTACATTTGGGTGGAAAAAAATTTCACCTCCTGGGCACAAAAATCCCTGACTCCGGCATCAGGAATTTTATTCCCAACAAAATCTTGATTTTTAATAATTATGATAAACACCATTTTTAAGGAAGAAATTCAACCCCGAATCTCATTCTGGTGTCCGTTTTTACATTTGGGTGGGGAAAAAATTTCACCTCCTGGGCACAAAAATCGGCATAAGGAATTTTCTTACCCAGACACCAAAAAAATCTTGATTTTTAAAAGCTATGAAAACACCATTTTTAAGGATGAAATTCAACCCCGAATCTCATTCTGGTGTCCGTTTTTAGATTTTCGTAAAAAAAAACATTCACCTCCTGGGCACAAAAATCCCTGACTCCGGCATCAGGAATTTTCTTCCCCGCACACCAAAAAAATCTTGAATTTAAAATCAATTAAAAACACCATTTTGAAGGACGAAATTCAACCCCGAATCTCATTCTGGTGTCTATTTATACATTTGGGTTGAAAAAAAATTTCACCTCCTGGGCACAAATATCGCCGGGACTTAAAAACCTGGTTGTTTGAATTGTCTGGCCTGGACTGAGGGATTTTAAATTAAATTAAATTAAATTAAAGAAATTTGAAATTTGAAATTTGAAATTTGAAATAATTTGAATTTGAAATTTGAAATTTGAAATAATTTGAAATTTGAAATTTGAAATTTGAAATTTGAAATTTGAAATTTGAAATTTGAAATTTGAAATTTGAAATTTGAAATTTGAAATTTGAAATTTGAAATTTGAAATTTGAAATTTGAAATTTGAAATTATTTGCCTTGCCTTGCCTTGCTTTGCCTTGCCTTGCCTTGCCTTTGGCATCAGGAATTATCTTCCCTGGACACCAAAAAAATCTTGATTTTTAAAAACTATGAAAAACACCATTTTGAAGGACGATATTCAACCCCAAATCTAATTCTGGCATCCGTTTTTACATTTGGGTCAAAAAAAATATTCACCTCCTCGGCACAAAAATCCCTGACCCTGGCATCAGGAATTTTCTTCCCCGGACACCAAAAATATCTTGATTTTTATAAACTATGAAAAACACCATTTTTAAGGAACAAATTCAACCCCGAATCTCATTCTGGTGTCCGTTTTTACATTTGGGTGGAAAAAAAATTTCACCTACTGGGCACAAAAATCCCTGACTCCGGCATCAGGAATTTTCGTCCCCGGACACCAAAAAAATCTTGAATTTAAAATCTATGAAAAACACCATTTTGAAGGACGAAATTCAACCCCGAATCTCATTCTGGTGTCCGTTTTTGGATTTGAGTAAAAAAAAACATTCACCTCCTGGGCACAAAAATCCCTGACTCCGGCATCAGGAATTTTCTTCCCCGCACACCAAAAAAATCTTGAATTTAAAATCTATGAAAAACACCATTTTGAAGGACGAAATTCAACCCCGAATCTCATTCTGGTGTCTATTTATACATTTGGGTTGGAAAAAAATTTAACCTCCTGGGCACAAAAATCGCCGGGAGTTAAAAACCTGGTTATTTGAATTGTCTGGCCAGGACTGAGGGATTTTAAATTAAATTAAATTAAATTAAAGAAATTTGAAATATGAAATTTGAAATAATTTGAAATTTGAAATTTGAAATTTGAAATTTGAAATTTGAAATTTGAAATTTGAAATTTGAAATTTGAAATTTGAAATTTGAAATTTGAAATAATTTGAAATTTGAAATTTGAAATTTGAAATTTGAAATTTGAAATTTGAAATTTGAAATTTGAAATTTGAAATTTGAAATTTGAAATTTGAAATTTGAAATTTGAAATTTGAAATTTGAAATTTGAAATTTGAAATTTGAAATTTGAAATTTGAAATTTGAAATTTGAAATTTAAAATTTGAAATTTGAAATTTGAAATTTGAAATTTGAAATTTGAAATTTGAAATTTGAAATTTGAAATTTGAAATTTGAAATTTGAAATTTGAAATTTGAAATTTGCCTTGCCTTGCCTTGCCTTCGGCATTTGGAATTTTCTTCCCCATACACCAAAAAATTCTTAATTTTTAAAATTATGATAAACACCATTTTTAAGGAAGAAATTCAACCCCGAATCTCATTCTGGTTTCCATTTTTACATTTGGGTGGGGAAAAAATTTCACCTCCTGGGCACAAAAATCCCTGACTCCGGCATCAGGAATTTTCTTCCCCGGACACCAAAAAAATCTTGATTTTTAAAAGCTATGAAAAACATCATTTTTAAGAATGAAATTCAAGCCCGAATTTCATTCTGGTGTGCGTTTTTACATTTGGGTGGAAAGTAATTTCACGTCCTGGGCACAAAAATCCCTGACCCTGGAATCAGGAATTTTCTTCCCCGGACACCAAAAAATTCTTAATTTTTAAAAGCTATGAAAAACACCATTTTGAAGAATGAAATTCAACCCCGAATCTCATTCTAGTGTGCGTTTTTACATTTGGGTGGAAAAAAATTTCACCTCCTGGGCACAAAAATCCCTGACTCCGGCATCAGGAATTTTCTTCCCAACAAAATCTTGATTTTTAAAAATTATGATAAACACCATTTTTAAGGAACAAATTCAACCCCGAATCTCATTCTGGTGTCCGTTTTTACATTTGGGTGGAAAAAAAAATTTCACCTCCTGGGCACAAAAATCCCTGACTCCGGCATCAGTCATTTTCTTCCCAACAAAATCTTGATTTTTAAAAATTATGAAAAACACCATTTTTAAGGACAAAATTCAACCCTGAATCTATTCGGGTGTCCGTTTTTACATTTGAGTCAAAAAAAAAAATTCACCTCCTGGGCACAAAAATCCCTGACTCCGGCATCAGGAATTTTCGTCCCCGGACACCAAAAAAATCTTGAATTTAAAATCTATGAAAAACACCATTTTGAAGGACGAAATTCAACCCCGAATCTCATTCTGGTGTCCGTTTTTGGATTTGAGTAAAAAAAACCATTCACCTCCTGGGCACAAAAATCCCTGACTCCGGCATCAGGAATTTTCTTCCCCGCACACCAAAAAAATCTTGAATTTAAAATCTATGAAAAAAACCATTTTGAAGGACGAAATTCAACCCCGAATCTCATTCTGGTGTCTATTTATACATTTGGGTTGAAAAAAAATTTAACCTCCTGGGCACAAAAATCGCCGGGAGTTAAAAACCTGGTTGTTTGAATTGTCTGGCCAGGACTGAGGGATTTTAAATTAAATTAAATTAAATTAAAGAAATTTGAAATTTGAAATTTGAAATAATTTGAAATTTGAAATTTGAAATTTGAAATTTGAAATTTGAAATTTGAAATTTGAAATTTGAAATTTGAAATTTGAAATTTGAAATTTGAAATTTGAAATTTGAAATTTGATATTTGAAATTTGAAATTTGAAATTTGAAATTTGAAATAATTTGAAATTTGAAATTTGAAATTTGAAATTTGAAATTTGAAATTTGAAATTTGAAATTTGAAATTTGAAATTTGAAATTTGAAATTTGAAATTTGAAATTTGAAATTTGAAATTTGAAATTTGAAATTTGAAATTTGAAATTTGAAATTTGAAATTTGAAATTTGAAATTTGAAATTTGAAATTTGAAATTTGCCTTGCCTTGCCTTGCCTTCGGCATTAGGAATTTTCTTCCCCATACACCAAAAAATTCTTAATTTTTAAAATTATGATAAACACCATTTTTAAGGAAGAAATTCAACCCCGAATCTCATTCTGGTTTCCGTTTTTACATTTGGGTGGGGAAAAAATTTCACCTCCTGGGCACAAAAATCCCTGACTCCGGCATCAGGAATTTTCTTCCCAACAAAATCTTGATTTTTAAAAATTATGATAAACACCATTTTTAAGGAACAAATTCAACCCCGAATCTCATTCTGGTGTCCGTTTTTACATTTGGGTGGAAAAAAAAATTTCACCTCCTGGGCACAAAAATCCCTGACTCCGGCATCAGTCATTTTCTTCCCAACAAAATCTTGATTTTTAAAAATTATGAAAAACACCATTTTTAAGGACAAAATTCAACCCTGAATCTATTTGGGTGTCCGTTTTTACATTTGAGTCAAAAAAAAAAATTCACCTCCTGGGCCCAAAAATCCCTGACTCCGGCATCAGGAATTATCTTCCCTGGACACCAAAAAAATCTTGATTTTTAAAAACTATGAAAAACACCATTTTGAAGGAGGAAATTCAACCCCAAATCTAATTCTGGCATCCGTTTTTACATTTGGGTCAAAAAAAATATTCACCTCCTGGGCACAAAAATCCCTGACCCTGGCATCAGGAATTTTCTTCCCCGGACACCAAAAAAATCTTGATTTTTAAAAGCTATGAAAACACCATTTTTAAGGATGAAATTCAACCCTGAATCTCATTCTGGTATCCGTTTTTAGATTTTCGTAAAAAAAAACATTCACCTCCTGGGCACAAAAATCCCTGACTCCGGCATCAGGAATTTTCTTCCCCGCACACCAAAAAAATCTTGAATTTAAAATCTATTAAAAACACCATTTTGAAGGACGAAATTCAACCCCGAATCTCATTCTGGTGTCTATTTATACATTTGGGTTGAAAAAAAATTTCACCTCCTGGGCACAAATATCGCCGGGACTTAAAAACCTGGTTGTTTGAATTGTCTGGCCTGGACTGAGTGATTTTAAATTAAATTAAATAAAATTAAAGAAATTTGAAATTTGAAATTTGAAATTTTAAATAATTTGAATTTGAAATTTGAAATTTGAAATTTGAAATTTGAAATTTGAAATTTGAAATTTGAAATTTGAAATTTGAAATTTGAAATTTGAAATTTGAAATTTGAAATTTGAAATTTGAAATTTGCCTTGCCATGCTTTGCCTTGCCTTGCCTTGCCTTGCCTTCGGCATTAGGAATTTTCTTCCCCGGACACCAAAAAATTCTTAATTTTTAAAACCTATGAAAAACACCATTTTGAAGAATGAAATTCAACCCCGAATCTCATTCTAGTGTGCGTTTTTACATTTGGGTGGAAAAAAATTTCACCTTCTGGGCACAAAAATCCCTGACTCCGGCATCAGGAATTTTCTTCCCCAGACACCAAAAAATTCTTGATTTTTAAAAGCTATGAAAAACATCATTTTTAAGAATGAAATTCAAGCCTGAATTTCATTCTGGTGTGCGTTTTTACATTTGGGTGGAAAATAATTTCACCTCCTGGGCACAAAAGTCCCTGACTCCGGCATCAGGAATTTTCTTCCCCGCACACCAAAAAAATCTTGAATTTAAAATCTATGAAAAACACCATTTTGAAGGACGAAATTCAACCCCGAATCTCATTCTGGTGTCTATTTATACATTTGGGTGGAAAAAAAATTTCACCTCCTGGACACAAAAATCGCCGGGACTTAAAAACCTGGTTTTTTGAATTGTCTGGCCTGGACTTTGGGATTTTAAATTAAATTAAATAAAATTAAAGAAATTTGAAATTTGAAATTTGAAATTTGATATTTGAAATAATTTGAAATAATTTGAAATTTGAAATTTGAAATTTGAAATTTGAAATTTGAAATTTGAAATTTGAAATTTGAAATTTGAAATTTGAAATTTGAAATTTGAAATTTGCCTTGCCTTGCCTTGCTTTGCCTTGCCTTGCCTTGCCTTCGGTATTAGGAATTTTCTTCCCCGGACACAAAAAAATTCTTAATTTTCAAAAGCTATGAAAAACACCATTTTGAAGAATGAAATTCAACCCCGAATCTCATTCTAGTGTGCGTTTTTACATTTGGGTGGAAAAAAAATTCACCTCCTGGGCACAAAAATCCCTTACTCCGGCATCAGGAATTTTCTTCCCAACAAAATCTTGATTTTTAAAAATAATGATAAACACCATTTTTAAGGAAGAAATTCAACCCCGAATCTCATTCTGGTGTCCATTTTTACATTTGGGTGGAAAAAAAAATTTCACCTCCTGGGCACAAAAATCCCTGACTCCAGCATCAGGCATTTTCTTCCCAACAAAATCTTGATTTTTAAAAATTATGAAAAACACCATTTTTAAGGACAAAATTCAACCCTGAATCTATTCGGGTGTCTGTTTTTACATTTGAGTCAAAAAAAAAAATTCACCTCCTGGGCCCAAAAATCCCTGACTCCGGCATCAGGAATTTTCTTCCCCGCACACCAAAAAAATCTTGAATTTAAAATCTATGAAAAACACCATTTTGAAGGACGAAATTCAACCCCGAATCTCATTCTGGTGTCTATTTATACATTTGGGTTGAAAAAAAATTTAACATCCTGGGCACAAAAATCGCCGGGACTTAAAAACCTGGTTGTTTGAATTGTCTGGCCAGGACTGAGGGATTTTAAATTAAATTAAATAAAATTAAAGAAATTTGAAATTTGAAATTTGAAATTTGAAATAATTTGAAATTTGAAATTTGAAATTTGAAATTTGAAATTTGAAATTTGAAATTTGAAATTTGAAATTTGAAATTTGAAATTTGAAATTTGAAATTTGAAATTTGAAATTTGAAATTTGAAATTTGAAATTTGAAATTTGAAATTTGAAATTTGAAATTTGCCTTGCCTTGCCTTGCTTTGCCTTGCCTTGCCTTGCCTTCGGCATTAGGAATTTTCTTTCCCGGACACCAAAAAAATCTTGATTTTTAAAAGCTATGAAAAACATCATTTTTAAGAATGAAATTCAAGCCCGAATTTCATTCTGGTGTGCGTTTTTACATTTGGGTGGAAAGTAATTTCACCTCCTGGGCACAAAAATCCCTGACCCTGGAATCAGGAATTTTCTTCCCCGGACACCAAAAAATTCTTAATTTTTAAAAGCTATGAAAAACACCATTTTGAAGAATGAAATTCAACCCCGAATCTCATTCTAGTGTGCGTTTTTACATTTGGGTGGAAAAAAATTTCACCTCCTGGGCACAAAAATCCCTGACTCCGGCATCAGGAATTTTCTTCCCAACAAAATCTTGATTTTTAAAAATTATGAAAAACACCATTTTTAAGGACAAAATTCAACCCTGAATCTATTCGGGTGTCCGTTTTTACATTTGAGTCAAAAAAAAAAATTCACCTCCTGGGCCCAAAAATCCCTGACTCCGGCATCAGGAATTATCTTCCCTGGACACCAAAAAAATCTTGATTTTTAAAAACTATGAAAAACACCATTTTGAAGGACGAAATTCAACCCCAAATCTAATTCTGGCATCCGTTTTTACATTTGGGTCAAAAAAAATATTCACCTCCTGGGCACAAAAATCCCTGACCCTGGCATCAGGAATTTTCTTCCCCGGACACCAAAAAAATCTTGATTTTTATAAACTATGAAAAACACCATTTTTAAGGAACAAATTGAACCCCGAATCTCATTCTGGTGTCCGTTTTTACATTTGGGTGGAAAAAAAATTTCACCTCCTGGGCACAAAAATCCCTGACTCCGGCATCAGTCATTTTCTTCCCAACAAAATCTTGATTTTTAAAAATTATGAAAAACACCATTTTTAAGGACAAAATTCAACCCTGAATCTATTCGGGTGTCCGTTTTTACATTTGAGTCAAAAAAAAAAATTCACCTCCTGGGCACAAAAATCCCTGACTCCGGCATCAGGAATTTTCGTCCCCGGACACCAAAAAAATCTTGAATTTAAAATCTATGAAAAACACCATTTTGAAGGACGAAATTCAACCCCGAATCTCATTCTGGTGTCCGTTTTTGGATTTGAGTAAAAAAAACCATTCACCTCCTGGGCACAAAAATCCCTGACTCCGGCATCAGGAATTTTCTTCCCCGCACACCAAAAAAATCTTGAATTTAAAATCTATGAAAAAAACCATTTTGAAGGACGAAATTCAACCCCGAATCTCATTCTGGTGTCTATTTATACATTTGGGTTGAAAAAAAATTTAACCTCCTGGGCACAAAAATCGCCGGGAGTTAAAAACCTGGTTGTTTGAATTGTCTGGCCAGGACTGAGGGATTTTAAATTAAATTAAATTAAATTAAAGAAATTTGAAATTTGAAATTTGAAATAATTTGAAATTTGAAATTTGAAATTTGAAATTTGAAATTTGAAATTTGAAATTTGAAATTTGAAATTTGAAATTTGAAATTTGAAATTTGAAATTTGAAATTTGATATTTGAAATTTGAAATTTGAAATTTGAAATTTGAAATAATTTGAAATTTGAAATTTGAAATTTGAAATTTGAAATTTGAAATTTGAAATTTGAAATTTGAAATTTGAAATTTGAAATTTGAAATTTGAAATTTGAAATTTGAAATTTGAAATTTGAAATTTGAAATTTGAAATTTGAAATTTGAAATTTGAAATTTGAAATTTGAAATTTGAAATTTGAAATTTGCCTTGCCTTGCCTTGCCTTCGGCATTAGGAATTTTCTTCCCCATACACCAAAAAATTCTTAATTTTTAAAATTATGATAAACACCATTTTTAAGGAAGAAATTCAACCCCGAATCTCATTCTGGTTTCCGTTTTTACATTTGGGTGGGGAAAAAATTTCACCTCCTGGGCACAAAAATCCCTGACTCCGGCATCAGGAATTTTCTTCCCAACAAAATCTTGATTTTTAAAAATTATGATAAACACCATTTTTAAGGAACAAATTCAACCCCGAATCTCATTCTGGTGTCCGTTTTTACATTTGGGTGGAAAAAAAAATTTCACCTCCTGGGCACAAAAATCCCTGACTCCGGCATCAGTCATTTTCTTCCCAACAAAATCTTGATTTTTAAAAATTATGAAAAACACCATTTTTAAGGACAAAATTCAACCCTGAATCTATTTGGGTGTCCGTTTTTACATTTGAGTCAAAAAAAAAAATTCACCTCCTGGGCCCAAAAATCCCTGACTCCGGCATCAGGAATTATCTTCCCTGGACACCAAAAAAATCTTGATTTTTAAAAACTATGAAAAACACCATTTTGAAGGAGGAAATTCAACCCCAAATCTAATTCTGGCATCCGTTTTTACATTTGGGTCAAAAAAAATATTCACCTCCTGGGCACAAAAATCCCTGACCCTGGCATCAGGAATTTTCTTCCCCGGACACCAAAAAAATCTTGATTTTTAAAAGCTATGAAAACACCATTTTTAAGGATGAAATTCAACCCTGAATCTCATTCTGGTATCCGTTTTTAGATTTTCGTAAAAAAAAACATTCACCTCCTGGGCACAAAAATCCCTGACTCCGGCATCAGGAATTTTCTTCCCCGCACACCAAAAAAATCTTGAATTTAAAATCTATTAAAAACACCATTTTGAAGGACGAAATTCAACCCCGAATCTCATTCTGGTGTCTATTTATACATTTGGGTTGAAAAAAAATTTCACCTCCTGGGCACAAATATCGCCGGGACTTAAAAACCTGGTTGTTTGAATTGTCTGGCCTGGACTGAGTGATTTTAAATTAAATTAAATAAAATTAAAGAAATTTGAAATTTGAAATTTGAAATTTTAAATAATTTGAATTTGAAATTTGAAATTTGAAATTTGAAATTTGAAATTTGAAATTTGAAATTTGAAATTTGAAATTTGAAATTTGAAATTTGAAATTTGAAATTTGAAATTTGAAATTTGAAATTTGCCTTGCCATGCTTTGCCTTGCCTTGCCTTGCCTTGCCTTCGGCATTAGGAATTTTCTTCCCCGGACACCAAAAAATTCTTAATTTTTAAAACCTATGAAAAACACCATTTTGAAGAATGAAATTCAACCCCGAATCTCATTCTAGTGTGCGTTTTTACATTTGGGTGGAAAAAAATTTCACCTTCTGGGCACAAAAATCCCTGACTCCGGCATCAGGAATTTTCTTCCCCAGACACCAAAAAATTCTTGATTTTTAAAAGCTATGAAAAACATCATTTTTAAGAATGAAATTCAAGCCTGAATTTCATTCTGGTGTGCGTTTTTACATTTGGGTGGAAAATAATTTCACCTCCTGGGCACAAAAGTCCCTGACTCCGGCATCAGGAATTTTCTTCCCCGCACACCAAAAAAATCTTGAATTTAAAATCTATGAAAAACACCATTTTGAAGGACGAAATTCAACCCCGAATCTCATTCTGGTGTCTATTTATACATTTGGGTGGAAAAAAAATTTCACCTCCTGGACACAAAAATCGCCGGGACTTAAAAACCTGGTTTTTTGAATTGTCTGGCCTGGACTTTGGGATTTTAAATTAAATTAAATAAAATTAAAGAAATTTGAAATTTGAAATTTGAAATTTGATATTTGAAATAATTTGAAATAATTTGAAATTTGAAATTTGAAATTTGAAATTTGAAATTTGAAATTTGAAATTTGAAATTTGAAATTTGAAATTTGAAATTTGAAATTTGAAATTTGCCTTGCCTTGCCTTGCTTTGCCTTGCCTTGCCTTGCCTTCGGTATTAGGAATTTTCTTCCCCGGACACAAAAAAATTCTTAATTTTCAAAAGCTATGAAAAACACCATTTTGAAGAATGAAATTCAACCCCGAATCTCATTCTAGTGTGCGTTTTTACATTTGGGTGGAAAAAAAATTCACCTCCTGGGCACAAAAATCCCTTACTCCGGCATCAGGAATTTTCTTCCCAACAAAATCTTGATTTTTAAAAATAATGATAAACACCATTTTTAAGGAAGAAATTCAACCCCGAATCTCATTCTGGTGTCCATTTTTACATTTGGGTGGAAAAAAAAATTTCACCTCCTGGGCACAAAAATCCCTGACTCCAGCATCAGGCATTTTCTTCCCAACAAAATCTTGATTTTTAAAAATTATGAAAAACACCATTTTTAAGGACAAAATTCAACCCTGAATCTATTCGGGTGTCTGTTTTTACATTTGAGTCAAAAAAAAAAATTCACCTCCTGGGCCCAAAAATCCCTGACTCCGGCATCAGGAATTTTCTTCCCCGCACACCAAAAAAATCTTGAATTTAAAATCTATGAAAAACACCATTTTGAAGGACGAAATTCAACCCCGAATCTCATTCTGGTGTCTATTTATACATTTGGGTTGAAAAAAAATTTAACATCCTGGGCACAAAAATCGCCGGGACTTAAAAACCTGGTTGTTTGAATTGTCTGGCCAGGACTGAGGGATTTTAAATTAAATTAAATAAAATTAAAGAAATTTGAAATTTGAAATTTGAAATTTGAAATAATTTGAAATTTGAAATTTGAAATTTGAAATTTGAAATTTGAAATTTGAAATTTGAAATTTGAAATTTGAAATTTGAAATTTGAAATTTGAAATTTGAAATTTGAAATTTGAAATTTGAAATTTGAAATTTGAAATTTGAAATTTGAAATTTGCCTTGCCTTGCCTTGCTTTGCCTTGCCTTGCCTTGCCTTCGGCATTAGGAATTTTCTTTCCCGGACACCAAAAAAATCTTGATTTTTAAAAGCTATGAAAAACATCATTTTTAAGAATGAAATTCAAGCCCGAATTTCATTCTGGTGTGCGTTTTTACATTTGGGTGGAAAGTAATTTCACCTCCTGGGCACAAAAATCCCTGACCCTGGAATCAGGAATTTTCTTCCCCGGACACCAAAAAATTCTTAATTTTTAAAAGCTATGAAAAACACCATTTTGAAGAATGAAATTCAACCCCGAATCTCATTCTAGTGTGCGTTTTTACATTTGGGTGGAAAAAAATTTCACCTCCTGGGCACAAAAATCCCTGACTCCGGCATCAGGAATTTTCTTCCCAACAAAATCTTGATTTTTAAAAATTATGAAAAACACCATTTTTAAGGACAAAATTCAACCCTGAATCTATTCGGGTGTCCGTTTTTACATTTGAGTCAAAAAAAAAAATTCACCTCCTGGGCCCAAAAATCCCTGACTCCGGCATCAGGAATTATCTTCCCTGGACACCAAAAAAATCTTGATTTTTAAAAACTATGAAAAACACCATTTTGAAGGACGAAATTCAACCCCAAATCTAATTCTGGCATCCGTTTTTACATTTGGGTCAAAAAAAATATTCACCTCCTGGGCACAAAAATCCCTGACCCTGGCATCAGGAATTTTCTTCCCCGGACACCAAAAAAATCTTGATTTTTATAAACTATGAAAAACACCATTTTTAAGGAACAAATTGAACCCCGAATCTCATTCTGGTGTCCGTTTTTACATTTGGGTGGAAAAAAAATTTCACCTCCTGGGCACAAAAATCCCTGACTGCGGCATCAGGAATTTTCTTCCCAACAAAATCTTGATTTTTAAAAATTATGATAAAAACCATTTTTAAGGAACAAATTCAACCCCGAATCTCATTCTGGTGTCCGTTTTTACATTTGGGTGGAAAAAAAAATTTCACCTCCTGGGCACAAAAATCCCTGACTCCGGCATCAGTCATTTTCTTCCCAACAAAATCTTGATTTTTAAAAATTATGAAAAACACCATTTTTAAGGACAAAATTCAACCCTGAATCTATTCGGGTGTCCGTTTTTACATTTGAGTCAAAAAAAAAAAATTCACCTCCTGGGCCCAAAAATCCCTGACTCCGGCATCAGGAATTATCTTCCCTGGACACCAAAAAAATCTTGATTTTTAAAAACTATGAAAAACACGATTTTGAAGGACGAAATTCAACCCCAAATCTAATTCTGGCATCCGTTTTTACATTTGGGTCAAAAAAAATATTCACCTCCTCGGCACAAAAATCCCTGACCCTGGCATCAGGAATTTTCTTCCCCGGACACCAAAAATATCTTGATTTTTATAAACTATGAAAAACACCATTTTTAAGGAACAAATTCAACCCCGAATCTCATTCTGGTGTCCGTTTTTACATTTGGGTGGAAAAAAAATTTCACCTCCTGGGCACAAAAATCCCTGACTCCGGCATCAGGAATTTTCTTCCCCGGACACCAAAAAATTCTTGATTTTTAAAAGCTATGAAAAACATCATTTTTAAGAATGAAATTCAAGCCCGAATTTCATTCTGGTGTGCGTTTTTACATTTCGTTGGAAAATAATTTCACCTCCTGGGCACAAAAGTCCCTGACTCCGGCATCAGGAATTTTCTTCCCCGGACACCAAAAAAATCTTGAATTTAAAATCTATGAAAAACACCATTTTGAAGGACGAAATTCAACCCTGAATCTCATTCTGGTGTCCGTTTTTGGATTTGAGTAAAAAAAAACATTCACCTCCTGGGCACAAAAATCCCTGACTCCGGCATCAGGAATTTTCTTCCCCGCACACCAAAAAAATCTTGAATTTAAAATCTATGAAAAACACCATTTTGAAGGACGAAATTCAACCCCGAATCTCATTCTGGTGTCTATTTATACATTTGGGTTGAAAAAAAATTTAACATCCTGGGCACAAAAATCGCCGGGACTTAAAAACCTGGTTGTTTGAATTGTCTGGCCAGGACTGAGGGATTTTAAATTAAATTAAATACAATTAAAGAAATTTGAAATTTGAAATTTGAAATTTGAAATAATTTGAATTTGAAATTTGAAATTTGAAATTTGAAATTTGAAATTTGAAATTTGAAATTTGAAATTTGAAATTTGAAATTTGAAATTTGAAATTTGAAATTTGAAATTTGAAATTTGAAATTTGAAATTTGAAATTTGAAATTTGAAATTTGAAATTTGAAATTTGAAATTTGAAATTTGAAATTTGAAATTTGAAATTTGCCTTGCCTTGCCTTGCTTTGCCTTGCCTTGCCTTGCCTTCGGCATTAGGAATTTTCTTCCCTGGACACCAAAAAATTCTTAATTTTTAAAAGCTATGAAAAACACCATTTTGAAGAATGAAATTCAACCCCAAATCTCATTCTAGTGTGCGTTTTTACATTTGGGTGGAAAAAAATTTCACCTCCTGGGCACAAAAATCCCTTACTCCGGCATCAGGAATTTTCTTCCCAACAAAATCTTGATTTTTAAAAATTATGATAAACACCATTTTTAAGGAAGAAATTCAACCCCGAATCTCATTCTGGTGTCCGTTTTTACATTTGGGTGGAAAAAAAAATTTCACCTCCTGGGCACAAAAATCCCTGACTCCGGCATCAGGAATTTTCTTCCCCGGACACCAAAAAATTCTTGATTTTTAAAAGCTATGAAAAACATCATTTTTAAGAATGAAATTCAAGCCCGAATTTCATTCTGGTGTGCGTTTTTACATTTCGGTGGAAAATAATTTCACCTCCTGGGCACAAAAGTCCCTGACTCCGGCATCAGGAATTTTCTTCCCCACACACCAAAAAAATCTTGAATTAAAAATCTATGAAAAACACCATTTTGAAGGACGAAATTCAACCCCGAATCTCATTCTGGTGTCTATTTATACATTTGGGTTGAAAAAAAATTTCACCTCCTGGGCACAAAAATCGCCGGGACTTAAAAACCTGGTTTTTTGAATTGTCTGGCCTGGACTTTGGGATTTTAAATTAAATTAAATAAAATTAAAAAAAATTGAAATTTGATATTTGAAATAATTTGAAATAATTTGAAATAATTTGAAATAATTTGAAATAATTTGAAATAATTTGAAATAATTTGAAATAATTTGAAATTTGAAATTTGAAATTTGAAATTTGAAATTTGAAATTTGAAATTTGAAATTTGAAATTTGAAATTTGAAATTTGAAATTTGAAATTTGAAATTTGAAATTTGAAATTTGAAATTTGAAATTTGCCTTGCCTTGCCTTGCTTTGCCTTGCCTTGCCTTGCCTTCGGCATTAGGAATTTTCTTCCCCAGACACCAAAAAATTCTTAATTTTTAAAAGCTATGAAAAACACCATTTTGAAGAATGAAATTCAATCCCGAATCTCATTCTAGTGTGCGTTTTTACATTTGGGTGGAAAAAAATTTAACCTCCTGGGCACAAAAATCCCTTACTCCGGCATCAGGAATTTTCTTCACCACAAAATATTGATTTTTAAAAATTATGATAAACACCATTTTTAAGGAAGAAATTCAACCCCGAATCTCATTCTGGTATCCATTTTTACATTTGGGTGGAAAAAAAAATTTCACCTCCTGGGCACAAAAATCCCTGACTCCGGCATCAGGCATTTTCTTCCCAACAAAATCTTGATTTTTAAAAATTATGAAAAACACCATTTTTAAGGACAAAATTCAACCCTGAATCTATTCGGGTGTCCGTTTTTACATTTGAGTCAAAAAAAAAATTCACCTCCTGGGCCCAAAAATCCCTGACTCCGGCATCAGGAATTATCTTCCCTGGACACCAAAAAAATCTTGATTTTTAAAAACTATGAAAAACACCATTTTGAAGGACGAAATTCAACCCCAAATCTAATTCTGGCATCCGTTTTTACATTTGGGTCAAAAAAAGTATTCACCTCCTGGGCACAAAAATCCCTGACCCTGGCATCAGGAATTTTATTCCCCGGACACCAAAAAATTCTTGATTTTTATAAACTATGAAAAACACCATTTTTAAGGAACAAATTCAACCCCAAATCTCATTCTGGTGTCCGTTTTTACATTTGGGTGGGAAAAAAATTTCACCTCCTGGGCACAAAAATCCCTGACTCCGGCATCAGGAATTTTCTTCCCCGGACACCAAAAAATTCTTAATTTTTAAAAGCTATGAAAAACACCATTTTGAAGAATGAAATTCAACCCCGAATCTCAAAAATCCCTGACTCCGGCATCAGGAATTTTCTTCCCCGGACACCAAAAAATTCTTAATTTTTAAAAGCTATGAAAAACACCATTTTTAAGAATGAAATTGAACCCCGAATCTCATTCTAGTGTGCGTTTTTACATTTGGGTGGAAAAAAATTTCACCTCCTGGGCACAAAAATCCCTGACTCCGGCATCAGGAATTTTATTCCCAACAAAATCTTGATTTTTAATAATTATGATAAACACCATTTTTAAGGAAGAAATTCAACCCCGAATCTCATTCTGGTGTCCGTTTTTACATTTGGGTGGGGAAAAAATTTCACCTCCTGGGCACAAAAATCGGCATAAGGAATTTTCTTACCCAGACACCAAAAAAATCTTGATTTTTAAAAGCTATGAAAACACCATTTTTAAGGATGAAATTCAACCCCGAATCTCATTCTGGTGTCCGTTTTTAGATTTTCGTAAAAAAAAACATTCACCTCCTGGGCACAAAAATCCCTGACTCCGGCATCAGGAATTTTCTTCCCCGCACACCAAAAAAATCTTGAATTTAAAATCAATTAAAAACACCATTTTGAAGGACGAAATTCAACCCCGAATCTCATTCTGGTGTCTATTTATACATTTGGGTTGAAAAAAAATTTCACCTCCTGGGCACAAATATCGCCGGGACTTAAAAACCTGGTTGTTTGAATTGTCTGGCCTGGACTGAGGGATTTTAAATTAAATTAAATTAAATTAAAGAAATTTGAAATTTGAAATTTGAAATTTGAAATAATTTGAATTTGAAATTTGAAATTTGAAATAATTTGAAATTTGAAATTTGAAATTTGAAATTTGAAATTTGAAATTTGAAATTTGAAATTTGAAATTTGAAATTTGAAATTTGAAATTTGAAATTTGAAATTTGAAATTTGAAATTTGAAATTATTTGCCTTGCCTTGCCTTGCTTTGCCTTGCCTTGCCTTGCCTTTGGCATCAGGAATTATCTTCCCTGGACACCAAAAAAATCTTGATTTTTAAAAACTATGAAAAACACCATTTTGAAGGACGATATTCAACCCCAAATCTAATTCTGGCATCCGTTTTTACATTTGGGTCAAAAAAAATATTCACCTCCTCGGCACAAAAATCCCTGACCCTGGCATCAGGAATTTTCTTCCCCGGACACCAAAAATATCTTGATTTTTATAAACTATGAAAAACACCATTTTTAAGGAACAAATTCAACCCCGAATCTCATTCTGGTGTCCGTTTTTACATTTGGGTGGAAAAAAAATTTCACCTACTGGGCACAAAAATCCCTGACTCCGGCATCAGGAATTTTCGTCCCCGGACACCAAAAAAATCTTGAATTTAAAATCTATGAAAAACACCATTTTGAAGGACGAAATTCAACCCCGAATCTCATTCTGGTGTCCGTTTTTGGATTTGAGTAAAAAAAAACATTCACCTCCTGGGCACAAAAATCCCTGACTCCGGCATCAGGAATTTTCTTCCCCGCACACCAAAAAAATCTTGAATTTAAAATCTATGAAAAACACCATTTTGAAGGACGAAATTCAACCCCGAATCTCATTCTGGTGTCTATTTATACATTTGGGTTGGAAAAAAATTTAACCTCCTGGGCACAAAAATCGCCGGGAGTTAAAAACCTGGTTATTTGAATTGTCTGGCCAGGACTGAGGGATTTTAAATTAAATTAAATTAAATTAAAGAAATTTGAAATATGAAATTTGAAATAATTTGAAATTTGAAATTTGAAATTTGAAATTTGAAATTTGAAATTTGAAATTTGAAATTTGAAATTTGAAATTTGAAATTTGAAATTTGAAATTTGAAATAATTTGAAATTTGAAATTTGAAATTTGAAATTTGAAATTTGAAATTTGAAATTTGAAATTTGAAATTTGAAATTTGAAATTTGAAATTTGAAATTTGAAATTTGAAATTTGAAATTTGAAATTTGAAATTTGAAATTTGAAATTTGAAATTTAAAATTTGAAATTTGAAATTTGAAATTTGAAATTTGAAATTTGAAATTTGAAATTTGAAATTTGAAATTTGAAATTTGAAATTTGAAATTTGAAATTTGAAATTTGAAATTTGAAATTTGCCTTGCCTTGCCTTGCCTTCGGCATTTGGAATTTTCTTCCCCATACACCAAAAAATTCTTAATTTTTAAAATTATGATAAACACCATTTTTAAGGAAGAAATTCAACCCCGAATCTCATTCTGGTTTCCATTTTTACATTTGGGTGGGGAAAAAATTTCACCTCCTGGGCACAAAAATCCCTGACTCCGGCATCAGGAATTTTCTTCCCCGGACACCAAAAAAATCTTGATTTTTAAAAGCTATGAAAAACATCATTTTTAAGAATGAAATTCAAGCCCGAATTTCATTCTGGTGTGCGTTTTTACATTTGGGTGGAAAGTAATTTCACGTCCTGGGCACAAAAATCCCTGACCCTGGAATCAGGAATTTTCTTCCCCGGACACCAAAAAATTCTTAATTTTTAAAAGCTATGAAAAACACCATTTTGAAGAATGAAATTCAACCCCGAATCTCATTCTAGTGTGCGTTTTTACATTTGGGTGGAAAAAAATTTCACCTCCTGGGCACAAAAATCCCTGACTCCGGCATCAGGAATTTTCTTCCCAACAAAATCTTGATTTTTAAAAATTATGATAAACACCATTTTTAAGGAACAAATTCAACCCCGAATCTCATTCTGGTGTCCGTTTTTACATTTGGGTGGAAAAAAAAATTTCACCTCCTGGGCACAAAAATCCCTGACTCCGGCATCAGTCATTTTCTTCCCAACAAAATCTTGATTTTTAAAAATTATGAAAAACACCATTTTTAAGGACAAAATTCAACCCTGAATCTATTCGGGTGTCCGTTTTTACATTTGAGTCAAAAAAAAAAATTCACCTCCTGGGCACAAAAATCCCTGACTCCGGCATCAGGAATTTTCGTCCCCGGACACCAAAAAAATCTTGAATTTAAAATCTATGAAAAACACCATTTTGAAGGACGAAATTCAACCCCGAATCTCATTCTGGTGTCCGTTTTTGGATTTGAGTAAAAAAAACCATTCACCTCCTGGGCACAAAAATCCCTGACTCCGGCATCAGGAATTTTCTTCCCCGCACACCAAAAAAATCTTGAATTTAAAATCTATGAAAAAAACCATTTTGAAGGACGAAATTCAACCCCGAATCTCATTCTGGTGTCTATTTATACATTTGGGTTGAAAAAAAATTTAACCTCCTGGGCACAAAAATCGCCGGGAGTTAAAAACCTGGTTGTTTGAATTGTCTGGCCAGGACTGAGGGATTTTAAATTAAATTAAATTAAATTAAAGAAATTTGAAATTTGAAATTTGAAATAATTTGAAATTTGAAATTTGAAATTTGAAATTTGAAATTTGAAATTTGAAATTTGAAATTTGAAATTTGAAATTTGAAATTTGAAATTTGAAATTTGAAATTTGAAATTTGAAATTTGATATTTGAAATTTGAAATTTGAAATTTGAAATTTGAAATAATTTGAAATTTGAAATTTGAAATTTGAAATTTGAAATTTGAAATTTGAAATTTGAAATTTGAAATTTGAAATTTGAAATTTGAAATTTGAAATTTGAAATTTGAAATTTGAAATTTGAAATTTGAAATTTGAAATTTGAAATTTGAAATTTGAAATTTGAAATTTGAAATTTGAAATTTGAAATTTGCCTTGCCTTGCCTTGCCTTCGGCATTAGGAATTTTCTTCCCCATACACCAAAAAATTCTTAATTTTTAAAATTATGATAAACACCATTTTTAAGGAAGAAATTCAACCCCGAATCTCATTCTGGTTTCCGTTTTTACATTTGGGTGGGGAAAAAATTTCACCTCCTGGGCACAAAAATCCCTGACTCCGGCATCAGGAATTTTCTTCCCAACAAAATCTTGATTTTTAAAAATTATGATAAACACCATTTTTAAGGAACAAATTCAACCCCGAATCTCATTCTGGTGTCCGTTTTTACATTTGGGTGGAAAAAAAAATTTCACCTCCTGGGCACAAAAATCCCTGACTCCGGCATCAGTCATTTTCTTCCCAACAAAATCTTGATTTTTAAAAATTATGAAAAACACCATTTTTAAGGACAAAATTCAACCCTGAATCTATTTGGGTGTCCGTTTTTACATTTGAGTCAAAAAAAAAAATTCACCTCCTGGGCCCAAAAATCCCTGACTCCGGCATCAGGAATTATCTTCCCTGGACACCAAAAAAATCTTGATTTTTAAAAACTATGAAAAACACCATTTTGAAGGAGGAAATTCAACCCCAAATCTAATTCTGGCATCCGTTTTTACATTTGGGTCAAAAAAAATATTCACCTCCTGGGCACAAAAATCCCTGACCCTGGCATCAGGAATTTTCTTCCCCGGACACCAAAAAAATCTTGATTTTTAAAAGCTATGAAAACACCATTTTTAAGGATGAAATTCAACCCTGAATCTCATTCTGGTATCCGTTTTTAGATTTTCGTAAAAAAAAACATTCACCTCCTGGGCACAAAAATCCCTGACTCCGGCATCAGGAATTTTCTTCCCCGCACACCAAAAAAATCTTGAATTTAAAATCTATTAAAAACACCATTTTGAAGGACGAAATTCAACCCCGAATCTCATTCTGGTGTCTATTTATACATTTGGGTTGAAAAAAAATTTCACCTCCTGGGCACAAATATCGCCGGGACTTAAAAACCTGGTTGTTTGAATTGTCTGGCCTGGACTGAGTGATTTTAAATTAAATTAAATAAAATTAAAGAAATTTGAAATTTGAAATTTGAAATTTTAAATAATTTGAATTTGAAATTTGAAATTTGAAATTTGAAATTTGAAATTTGAAATTTGAAATTTGAAATTTGAAATTTGAAATTTGAAATTTGAAATTTGAAATTTGAAATTTGAAATTTGAAATTTGAAATTTGCCTTGCCATGCTTTGCCTTGCCTTGCCTTGCCTTGCCTTCGGCATTAGGAATTTTCTTCCCCGGACACCAAAAAATTCTTAATTTTTAAAACCTATGAAAAACACCATTTTGAAGAATGAAATTCAACCCCGAATCTCATTCTAGTGTGCGTTTTTACATTTGGGTGGAAAAAAATTTCACCTTCTGGGCACAAAAATCCCTGACTCCGGCATCAGGAATTTTCTTCCCCAGACACCAAAAAATTCTTGATTTTTAAAAGCTATGAAAAACATCATTTTTAAGAATGAAATTCAAGCCTGAATTTCATTCTGGTGTGCGTTTTTACATTTGGGTGGAAAATAATTTCACCTCCTGGGCACAAAAGTCCCTGACTCCGGCATCAGGAATTTTCTTCCCCGCACACCAAAAAAATCTTGAATTTAAAATCTATGAAAAACACCATTTTGAAGGACGAAATTCAACCCCGAATCTCATTCTGGTGTCTATTTATACATTTGGGTGGAAAAAAAATTTCACCTCCTGGACACAAAAATCGCCGGGACTTAAAAACCTGGTTTTTTGAATTGTCTGGCCTGGACTTTGGGATTTTAAATTAAATTAAATAAAATTAAAGAAATTTGAAATTTGAAATTTGAAATTTGATATTTGAAATAATTTGAAATAATTTGAAATTTGAAATTTGAAATTTGAAATTTGAAATTTGAAATTTGAAATTTGAAATTTGAAATTTGAAATTTGAAATTTGAAATTTGAAATTTGAAATTTGCCTTGCCTTGCCTTGCTTTGCCTTGCCTTGCCTTGCCTTCGGTATTAGGAATTTTCTTCCCCGGACACAAAAAAATTCTTAATTTTCAAAAGCTATGAAAAACACCATTTTGAAGAATGAAATTCAACCCCGAATCTCATTCTAGTGTGCGTTTTTACATTTGGGTGGAAAAAAAATTCACCTCCTGGGCACAAAAATCCCTTACTCCGGCATCAGGAATTTTCTTCCCAACAAAATCTTGATTTTTAAAAATAATGATAAACACCATTTTTAAGGAAGAAATTCAACCCCGAATCTCATTCTGGTGTCCATTTTTACATTTGGGTGGAAAAAAAAATTTCACCTCCTGGGCACAAAAATCCCTGACTCCAGCATCAGGCATTTTCTTCCCAACAAAATCTTGATTTTTAAAAATTATGAAAAACACCATTTTTAAGGACAAAATTCAACCCTGAATCTATTCGGGTGTCTGTTTTTACATTTGAGTCAAAAAAAAAAATTCACCTCCTGGGCCCAAAAATCCCTGACTCCGGCATCAGGAATTTTCTTCCCCGCACACCAAAAAAATCTTGAATTTAAAATCTATGAAAAACACCATTTTGAAGGACGAAATTCAACCCCGAATCTCATTCTGGTGTCTATTTATACATTTGGGTTGAAAAAAAATTTAACATCCTGGGCACAAAAATCGCCGGGACTTAAAAACCTGGTTGTTTGAATTGTCTGGCCAGGACTGAGGGATTTTAAATTAAATTAAATAAAATTAAAGAAATTTGAAATTTGAAATTTGAAATTTGAAATAATTTGAAATTTGAAATTTGAAATTTGAAATTTGAAATTTGAAATTTGAAATTTGAAATTTGAAATTTGAAATTTGAAATTTGAAATTTGAAATTTGAAATTTGAAATTTGAAATTTGAAATTTGAAATTTGAAATTTGAAATTTGCCTTGCCTTGCCTTGCTTTGCCTTGCCTTGCCTTGCCTTCGGCATTAGGAATTTTCTTTCCCGGACACCAAAAAAATCTTGATTTTTAAAAGCTATGAAAAACATCATTTTTAAGAATGAAATTCAAGCCCGAATTTCATTCTGGTGTGCGTTTTTACATTTGGGTGGAAAGTAATTTCACCTCCTGGGCACAAAAATCCCTGACCCTGGAATCAGGAATTTTCTTCCCCGGACACCAAAAAATTCTTAATTTTTAAAAGCTATGAAAAACACCATTTTGAAGAATGAAATTCAACCCCGAATCTCATTCTAGTGTGCGTTTTTACATTTGGGTGGAAAAAAATTTCACCTCCTGGGCACAAAAATCCCTGACTCCGGCATCAGGAATTTTCTTCCCAACAAAATCTTGATTTTTAAAAATTATGAAAAACACCATTTTTAAGGACAAAATTCAACCCTGAATCTATTCGGGTGTCCGTTTTTACATTTGAGTCAAAAAAAAAAATTCACCTCCTGGGCCCAAAAATCCCTGACTCCGGCATCAGGAATTATCTTCCCTGGACACCAAAAAAATCTTGATTTTTAAAAACTATGAAAAACACCATTTTGAAGGACGAAATTCAACCCCAAATCTAATTCTGGCATCCGTTTTTACATTTGGGTCAAAAAAAATATTCACCTCCTGGGCACAAAAATCCCTGACCCTGGCATCAGGAATTTTCTTCCCCGGACACCAAAAAAATCTTGATTTTTATAAACTATGAAAAACACCATTTTTAAGGAACAAATTGAACCCCGAATCTCATTCTGGTGTCCGTTTTTACATTTGGGTGGAAAAAAAATTTCACCTCCTGGGCACAAAAATCCCTGACTGCGGCATCAGGAATTTTCTTCCCAACAAAATCTTGATTTTTAAAAATTATGATAAAAACCATTTTTAAGGAACAAATTCAACCCCGAATCTCATTCTGGTGTCCGTTTTTACATTTGGGTGGAAAAAAAAATTTCACCTCCTGGGCACAAAAATCCCTGACTCCGGCATCAGTCATTTTCTTCCCAACAAAATCTTGATTTTTAAAAATTATGAAAAACACCATTTTTAAGGACAAAATTCAACCCTGAATCTATTCGGGTGTCCGTTTTTACATTTGAGTCAAAAAAAAAAAATTCACCTCCTGGGCCCAAAAATCCCTGACTCCGGCATCAGGAATTATCTTCCCTGGACACCAAAAAAATCTTGATTTTTAAAAACTATGAAAAACACGATTTTGAAGGACGAAATTCAACCCCAAATCTAATTCTGGCATCCGTTTTTACATTTGGGTCAAAAAAAATATTCACCTCCTCGGCACAAAAATCCCTGACCCTGGCATCAGGAATTTTCTTCCCCGGACACCAAAAATATCTTGATTTTTATAAACTATGAAAAACACCATTTTTAAGGAACAAATTCAACCCCGAATCTCATTCTGGTGTCCGTTTTTACATTTGGGTGGAAAAAAAATTTCACCTCCTGGGCACAAAAATCCCTGACTCCGGCATCAGGAATTTTCTTCCCCGGACACCAAAAAATTCTTGATTTTTAAAAGCTATGAAAAACATCATTTTTAAGAATGAAATTCAAGCCCGAATTTCATTCTGGTGTGCGTTTTTACATTTCGTTGGAAAATAATTTCACCTCCTGGGCACAAAAGTCCCTGACTCCGGCATCAGGAATTTTCTTCCCCGGACACCAAAAAAATCTTGAATTTAAAATCTATGAAAAACACCATTTTGAAGGACGAAATTCAACCCTGAATCTCATTCTGGTGTCCGTTTTTGGATTTGAGTAAAAAAAAACATTCACCTCCTGGGCACAAAAATCCCTGACTCCGGCATCAGGAATTTTCTTCCCCGCACACCAAAAAAATCTTGAATTTAAAATCTATGAAAAACACCATTTTGAAGGACGAAATTCAACCCCGAATCTCATTCTGGTGTCTATTTATACATTTGGGTTGAAAAAAAATTTAACATCCTGGGCACAAAAATCGCCGGGACTTAAAAACCTGGTTGTTTGAATTGTCTGGCCAGGACTGAGGGATTTTAAATTAAATTAAATACAATTAAAGAAATTTGAAATTTGAAATTTGAAATTTGAAATAATTTGAATTTGAAATTTGAAATTTGAAATTTGAAATTTGAAATTTGAAATTTGAAATTTGAAATTTGAAATTTGAAATTTGAAATTTGAAATTTGAAATTTGAAATTTGAAATTTGAAATTTGAAATTTGAAATTTGAAATTTGAAATTTGAAATTTGAAATTTGAAATTTGAAATTTGCCTTGCCTTGCCTTGCTTTGCCTTGCCTTGCCTTGCCTTCGGCATTAGGAATTTTCTTCCCTGGACACCAAAAAATTCTTAATTTTTAAAAGCTATGAAAAACACCATTTTGAAGAATGAAATTCAACCCCAAATCTCATTCTAGTGTGCGTTTTTACATTTGGGTGGAAAAAAATTTCACCTCCTGGGCACAAAAATCCCTTACTCCGGCATCAGGAATTTTCTTCCCAACAAAATCTTGATTTTTAAAAATTATGATAAACACCATTTTTAAGGAAGAAATTCAACCCCGAATCTCATTCTGGTGTCCGTTTTTACATTTGGGTGGAAAAAAAAATTTCACCTCCTGGGCACAAAAATCCCTGACTCCGGCATCAGGAATTTTCTTCCCCGGACACCAAAAAATTCTTGATTTTTAAAAGCTATGAAAAACATCATTTTTAAGAATGAAATTCAAGCCCGAATTTCATTCTGGTGTGCGTTTTTACATTTCGGTGGAAAATAATTTCACCTCCTGGGCACAAAAGTCCCTGACTCCGGCATCAGGAATTTTCTTCCCCACACACCAAAAAAATCTTGAATTAAAAATCTATGAAAAACACCATTTTGAAGGACGAAATTCAACCCCGAATCTCATTCTGGTGTCTATTTATACATTTGGGTTGAAAAAAAATTTCACCTCCTGGGCACAAAAATCGCCGGGACTTAAAAACCTGGTTTTTTGAATTGTCTGGCCTGGACTTTGGGATTTTAAATTAAATTAAATAAAATTAAAAAAAATTGAAATTTGATATTTGAAATAATTTGAAATAATTTGAAATAATTTGAAATAATTTGAAATAATTTGAAATAATTTGAAATAATTTGAAATAATTTGAAATTTGAAATTTGAAATTTGAAATTTGAAATTTGAAATTTGAAATTTGAAATTTGAAATTTGAAATTTGAAATTTGAAATTTGAAATTTGAAATTTGAAATTTGAAATTTGAAATTTGCCTTGCCTTGCCTTGCTTTGCCTTGCCTTGCCTTGCCTTCGGCATTAGGAATTTTCTTCCCCAGACACCAAAAAATTCTTAATTTTTAAAAGCTATGAAAAACACCATTTTGAAGAATGAAATTCAATCCCGAATCTCATTCTAGTGTGCGTTTTTACATTTGGGTGGAAAAAAATTTAACCTCCTGGGCACAAAAATCCCTTACTCCGGCATCAGGAATTTTCTTCACCACAAAATATTGATTTTTAAAAATTATGATAAACACCATTTTTAAGGAAGAAATTCAACCCCGAATCTCATTCTGGTATCCATTTTTACATTTGGGTGGAAAAAAAAATTTCACCTCCTGGGCACAAAAATCCCTGACTCCGGCATCAGGCATTTTCTTCCCAACAAAATCTTGATTTTTAAAAATTATGAAAAACACCATTTTTAAGGACAAAATTCAACCCTGAATCTATTCGGGTGTCCGTTTTTACATTTGAGTCAAAAAAAAAATTCACCTCCTGGGCCCAAAAATCCCTGACTCCGGCATCAGGAATTATCTTCCCTGGACACCAAAAAAATCTTGATTTTTAAAAACTATGAAAAACACCATTTTGAAGGACGAAATTCAACCCCAAATCTAATTCTGGCATCCGTTTTTACATTTGGGTCAAAAAAAGTATTCACCTCCTGGGCACAAAAATCCCTGACCCTGGCATCAGGAATTTTATTCCCCGGACACCAAAAAAATCTTGATTTTTATAAACTATGAAAAACACCATTTTTAAGGAACAAATTCAACCCCAAATCTCATTCTGGTGTCCGTTTTTACATTTGGGTGGGAAAAAAATTTCACCTCCTGGGCACAAAAATCCCTGACTCCGGCATCAGGAATTTTCTTCCCCGGACACCAAAAAATTCTTAATTTTTAAAAGCTATGAAAAACACCATTTTGAAGAATGAAATTCAACCCTGAATCTCATTCTAGTGTGCGTTTTTACATTTGGGTGGAAAAAAATTTCACCACCTGGCCACAAAAATCCCTTACTCCGGCATCAGGAATTTTCTTCCCAACAAAATCTTGATTTTTAAAAATTATGATAAACACCATTTTTAAGGAACAAATTCAACCCCGAATCTCATTCTGGTGTCCGTTTTTAAATTTGGGTGGAAAAAAAAATTTCACCTCCTGGGCACAAAAATCCCTGACTCCGGCATCAGTCATTTTCTTCCCAACAAAATCTTGATTTTTAAAAATTATGAAAAACACCATTTTTAAGGACAAAATTCAACCCTGAATCTATTCGGGTGTCCGTTTTTACATTTGAGTCAAAAAAAAAAAATTCACCTCCTGGGCCCAAAAATCCCTGACTCCGGCATCAGGAATAATCTTCCCTGGACACCAAAAAAATCTTGATTTTTAAAAACTATGAAAAACACCATTTTGAAGGACGAAATTCAACCCCAAATCTAATTCTGGCATCCGTTTTTACATTTGGGTCAAAAAAAATATTCACCTCCTCGGCACAAAAATCCCTGACCCTGGCATCAGGAATTTTCTTCCCCGGACAACAAAAATATCTTGATTTTTATAAACTATGAAAAACACCATTTTTAAGGAACAAATTCAACCCCGAATCTCATTCTGGTGTCCGTTTTTACATTTGGGTGGAAAAAAAATTTCACCTCCTGGGCACAAAAATCCCTGACTCCGGCATCAGGAATTTTCTTCCCCGGACACCAAAAAATTCTTAATTTTTAAAAGCTATGAAAAACACCATTTTGAAGAATGAAATTCAACCCCGAATCTCATTCTAGTGTGCGTTTTTACATTTGGGTGGAAAAAAATTTCACCTCCTGGGCACAAAAATCCCTTACTCCGGCATCAGGAATTTTCTTCCCAACAAAATCTTGATTTTTAAAAATTATGATAAACACCATTTTTAAGGAAGAAATTCAACCCCGAATCTCATTCTGGTGTCCGTTTTTACATTTGGGTGGAAAAAAAAAATTTCACCTCCTGGGCACAAAAATCCCTGACTCCGGCATCAGTCATTTTCTTCCCAACAAAATCTTGATTTTTAAAAATTATGAAAAACACCATTTTTAAGGACAAAATTCAACCCTGAATCTATTCGGGTGTCCGTTTTTACATTTGAGTCAAAAAAAAAAAATTCACCTCCTGGGCCCAAAAATCCCTGACTCCGGCATGAGGAATTATCTTCCCTGGACACCAAAAAAATCTTGATTTTTAAAAACTATGAAAAACACCATTTTTAAGGAACAAATTCAACCCCGAATCTCATTCTGGTGTCCGTTTTTACATTTGGGTGGAAAAAAAATTTCACCTCCTGGGCACAAAAATCCCTGACTCTGGCATCAGGAATTTTCTTCCCCGGACACCAAAAAATTCTTGATTTTTAAAAGCTATGAAAAACATCATTTTTAAGAATGAAATTCAAGCCCGAATTTCATTCTGGTGTGCGTTTTTACATTTCGTTGGAAAATAATTTCACCTCCTGGGCACAAAAGTCCCTGACTCCGGCATCAGGAATTTTCTTCCCCGGACACCAAAAAAATCTTGAATTTAAAATCTATGAAAAACACCATTTTGAAGGACGAAATTCAAGCCCGAATCTCATTCTGGTGTCCGTTTTTGGATTTGAGTAAAAAAAAACATTCACCTCCTGGGCACAAAAATCTCTGACCCTGGCATCAGGAATTTTCTTCCCCGGACACCAAAAATATCTTGATTTTTATAAACTATGAAAAACACCATTTTTAAGGAACAAATTCAACCCCGAATCTCATTCTGGTGTCCGTTTTTACATTTGGGTGGAAAAAAAATTTCACCTCCTGGGCACAAAAATCCCTGACTCCGGCATCAGGAATTTTCTTCCCCGGACACCAAAAAATTCTTGATTTTTAAAAGCTATGAAAAACATCATTTTTAAGAATGAAATTCAAGCCCGAATTTCATTCTGGTGTGCGTTTTTACATTTCGTTGGACAATAATTTCACCTCCTGGGCACAAAAGTCCCTGACTCCAGCATCAGGAATTTTCTTCCCCGGACACCAAAAAAATCTTGATTTTTAAAAGCTATGAAAAACACCATTTTTAAGCAGGAAATTCAACCCCGAATCTCATTCCGGCGTCCGTTTATAGATTTGGGTGGAAAAAAAATTTTCACCTCCTGGGCACAAAAATCCCTGACCCTGGCATAAGGAATTTTCTTCCCCGGACACCAAAAAAATCTTGATTTTTAAAAGCAATGAAAAACACCATTTTTGAGAATGAAATTCAACCCCGAATCTCATTCTGGTGTCCGTTTTTAGATTTGGGTGGGAAAAAAATTTCACCTCTTGGGCACAAAAATCCCTGATCAGGAATTTTCTTCCCCGCACACCAAAAAAATCTTGATTTTTAAATGCTATGAAAAATGACATTTTTAAGGACAAAAAGCAACCCCGAATCTCATTCTGGTGTCCGTTTTTAGATTTGAGTCAGAATTTTTTTTTCACCTCCTGGGCACAAAAATCCCTGACTCCGGCATCAGGAATTTTCTTCCACGGAAACCAAAAAATTCTTGATTTTTAAAAGCTATGAAAAACATCATTTTTAAGAATGAAATTCAAGCCCGAATTTCATTCTGGTGTGCGTTTTTACATTTCGTTGGAAAATAATTTCACCTCCTGGGCACAAAAGTCCCTGACTCTGGCATCAGGAATTTTCTTCCCCGGACACCAAAAAAATCGTGAATTTAAAATCTATGAAAAACACCATTTTGAAGGACGAAATTCAACCCCGAATCTCATTCTGGTGTCCGTTTTTGGATTTGAGTAAAAAAAAAACATTCACCTCCTGGGCACAAAAATCCCTGACTCCGGCATCAGGAATTTTCTTCCCCGCACACCAAAAAAATCTTGAATTTAAAATCTATGAAAAACACCATTTTGAAGGACGAAATTCAACCCCGAATCTCATTCTGGTGTCTATTTATACATTTGGGTTGAAAAAAAATTTAACATCCTGGGCACAAAAATCGCCGGGACTTAAAAACCTGGTTGTTTGAATTGTCTGGCCAGGACTGAGGGATTTTAAATTAAATTAAATACAATTAAAGAAATTTGAAATTTGAAATTTGAAATTTGAAATAATTTGAATTTGAAATTTGAAATTTGAAATTTGAAATTTGAAATTTGAAATTTGAAATTTGAAATTTGAAATTTGAAATTTGAAATTTGAAATTTGAAATTTGAAATTTGAAATTTGAAATTTGAAATTTGAAATTTGAAATTTGAAATTTGAAATTTGAAATTTGAAATTTGCCTTGCCTTGCCCTGCTTTGCCTTGCCTTGCCTTGCCTTCGGCATTAGGAATTTTCTTCCCTGGACACCAAAAAATTCTTAATTTTTAAAAGCTATGAAAAACACCATTTTGAAGAATGAAATTCAACCCCCAATCTCATTCTAGTGTGCGTTTTTACATTTGGGTGGAAAAAAATTTCACCTCCTGGGCACAAAAATCCCTTACTCCGGCATCAGGAATTTTCTTCCCAACAAAATCTTGATTTTTAAAAATTATGATAAACACCATTTTTAAGGAAGAAATTCAACCCCGAATCTCATTCTGGTGTCCGTTTTTACATTTGGGTGGAAAAAAAAATTTCACCTCCTGGGCAACAAAATCCCTGACTCCGGCATCAGGAATTTTCTTCCCCGAACACCAAAAAATTCTTGATTTTTAAAAGCTATGAAAAACATCATTTTTAAGAATGAAATTCAAGCCCGAATTTCATTCTGGTGTGCGTTTTTACATTTCGGTGGAAAATAATTTCACCTCCTGGGCACAAAAGTCCCTGACTCCGGCATCAGGAATTTTCTTCCCCACACACCAAAAAAATTTTGAATTAAAAATCTATGAAAAACACCATTTTGAAGGACGAAATTCAACCCCGAATCTCATTCTGGTGTCTATTTATACATTTGGGTTGAAAAAAAATTTCACCTCCTGGGCACAAAAATCGCCGGGACTTAAAAACCTGGTTTTTTGAACTGTCTGGCCTAGACTTTGGGATTTTAAATTAAATTAAATAAAATTAAAAAAAATTGAAATTTGAAATTTGAAATTTGATATTTGAAATAATTTGAAATAATTTGAAATAATTTGAAATAATTTGAAATAATTTGAAATAATTTGAAATTTGAAATTTGAAATTTGAAATTTGAAATTTGAAATTTGAAATTTGAAATTTGAAATTTGAAATTTGAAATTTGAAATTTGAAATTTGAAATTTGCCTTGCCTTGCTTTGCCTTGCCTTGCCTTGCCTTCGGCATTAGGAATTTTCTTCCCCATACACCAAAAAATTCTTAATTTTTAAAAGCTATGAAAAACACCATTTTTAAGAATGAAATTCAATCCCGAAACTCATTCTAGTGTGCGTTTTTACATTTGGGTGGAAAAAAATTTCACCTCCTGGGCACAAAAATCCCTGACTCCGGCATCAGGAATTTTCTTCCCAACAAAATCTTGATTTTTAATAATTATGATAAACACCATTTTTAAGGAAGAAATTCAACCCCGAATCTCATTCTGGTGTCCGTTTTTACATTTGGGTGGGGAAAAAATTTCACCTCCTGGGCACAAAAATCCCTGACTCCGGCATCAGGAATTTTCTTCCCCGGACACCAAAAAATTCTTGATTTTTAAAAGCTATGAAAAATATCATTTTTAAGAATGAAATTCAAGCCCGAATTTCATTCTGGTGTGCGTTTTTACATTTGGGTGGAAAATAATTTCACCTCCTGGGCACAAAAGTCCCTGACTCCGGCATCAGGAATTTTCTTCCCCACACACCAAAAAAATCTTGAATTAAAAATCTATGAAAAACACCATTTTTAAACAGGAAATTCAACCCCGAATCTCATTCCGTTGTCCGTTTATAGATTTGGGTGGAAAAATTTTTTTCACCTCCTGGGCACAAAAATCCCTGACTCCGGCATCAGGCATTTTCTTCCCAACAAAATCTTGATTTTTAACAATTATGAAAAACACCATTTTTAAGGACGAAATTCAACCCTGAATCTATTCGGGTGTCCGTTTTTACATTTGGGTCAAAAAAAATATTCACCTCCTGGGCACAAAAATCCCTGACCCTGGCATAAGGAATTTTCTTCCCCGGACACCAAAAAAATCTTGATTTTTAAAAGCAATGAAAAACACCATTTTTGAGAATGAAATTCAACCCCGAATCTCATTCTGGTGTCCGTTTTTAGATTTGGGAGGGGAAAAAATTTCACCTCCTGGGCACAAAAATCCCTGACCCCGGCATCAGGAATTTTCTTCCCCGCACACCAAAAAAATCTTGATTTTTAAATGCTATGAAAAATGACATTTTTAAGGACAAAAAGCAACCCCGAATCTCATTCTGGTGTCCGTTTTTAGATTTGAGTCAGAAATTTTTTTTCACCTCCTGGGCACAAAAATCGGCATAAGGAATTTTCTTACCCAGACACCAAAAAAATCTTGATTTTTAAAAGCAATGAAAAACACCATTTTTGAGAATGAAATTCAACCCCGAATCTCATTCTGGTGTCCGTTTTTAGATTTGGGTGGGAAAAAAATTTCACCTCCTGGGCACAAAAATCCCTGACCCCGGCATCAGGAATTTTCTTCCCCGCACACCAAAAAAATCTTGATTTTTAAATGCTATGAAAAATGACATTTTTAAGGACAAAAAGCAACCCCGAATCTCATTCTGGTGTCCGTTTTTAGATTTGAGTCAGAAATTTTTTTTCACCTCCTGGGCACAAAAATCGGCATAAGGAATTTTCTTACCCAGACACCAAAAAAATCTTGATTTTTAAAAGCTATGAAAACACCATTTTTAAGGACAAAATTCAACCCTGAATCTATTCGGGTGTCCGTTTTTACATTTGAGTAAAAAAAAAAATTCACCTCCTGGGCCCAAAAATCCCTGACTCCGGCATCAGGAATTTTCTTCCCCGGACACCAAAAAAATCTTGATTTTTATAAACTATGAAAAACACCATTTTTAAGGAACAAATTCAACCCCGAATCTCATTCTGGTGTCCGTTTTTACATTTGGGTGGAAAAAAAATTTCACCTCCTGGGCACAAAAATCCCTGACTCCGGCATCAGGAATTTTCTTCCCCAGACACCAAAAAATTCTTAATTTTTAAAAGCTATGAAAAACACCATTTTGAAGAATGAAATTCAACCCCGAATCTCATTCTAGTGTGCGTTTTTACATTTGGGTGGAAAAAAAATTCACCTCCTGGGCACAAAAATCCCTTACTCCGGCATCAGGAATTTTCTTCCCAACAAAATCTTGATTTTTAAAAATTATGATGAACACCATTTTTAAGGAACAAATTCAACCCCGAATCTCATTCTGGTGTCCGTTTTTACATTTGGGTGGAAAAAAAAATTTCACCTCCTGGGCACAAAAATCCCTGACTCCGGCATCAGTCATTTTCTTCCCAACAAAATCTTGATTTTTAAAAATTATGAAAAACACCATTTTTAAGGACAAAATTCAACCCTGAATCTATTTGGGTGTCCGTTTTTACATTTGAGTCAAAAAAAAAAATTCACCTCCTGGGCCCAAAAATCCCTGACTCCGGCATCAGGAATTATCTTCCCTGGACACCAAAAAAATCTTGATTTTTAAAAACTATGAAAAACACCATTTTGAAGGACGAAATTCAACCCCAAATCTAATTCTGGCATCCGTTTTTACATTTGGGTCACAAAAAATATTCACCTCCTGGGCACAAAAATCCCTGACCCTGGCATCAGGAATTTTCTTCCCCGGACACCAAAAAAATCTTGATTTTTAAAAGCTATGAAAACACCATTTTTAAGGATGAAATTCAACCCCGAATCTCATTCTGGTATCCGTTTTTAGATTTTCGTAAAAAAAAACATTCACCTCCTGGGCACAAAAATCCCTGACTCCGGCATCAGGAATTTTCTTCCCCGCACACCAAAAAAATCTTGAATTTAAAATCTATTAAAAACACCATTTTGAAGGACGAAATTCAACCCCGAATCTCATTCTGGTGTCTATTTATACATTTGGGTTGAAAAAAAAATTTCACCTCCTGGGCACAAATATCGCCGGGACTTAAAAACCTGGTTGTTTGAATTGTCTGGCCTGGACTTTGGGATTTTAAATTAAATTAAATAAAATTAAAGAAATTTGAAATTTGAAATTTGAAATTTGAAATAATTTGAATTTGAAATTTGAAATTTGAAATTTGAAATTTGAAATTTGAAATTTGAAATTTGAAATTTGAAATTTGAAATTTGAAATTTGAAATTTGAAATTTGAAATTTGAAATTTGAAATTTGCCTTGCCATGCTTTGCCTTGCCTTGCCTTGCCTTCGGCATTAGGAATTTTCTTCCCCGGACACCAAAAAATTCTTAATTTTTAAAACCTATGAAAAACACCATTTTGAAGAATGAAATTCAACCCCGAATCTCATTCTAGTGTGCGTTTTTACATTTGGGTGGAAAAAAATTTCACCTCCTGGGCACAAAAATCCCTGACTCCGGCATCAGGAATTTTCTTCCCCGGACACCAAAAAATTCTTGATTTTTAAAAGCTATGAAAAACATCATTTTTAAGAATGAAATTCAAGCCCGAATTTCATTCTGGTGTGCTTTTTTACATTTGGGTGGAAAATAATTTCACCTCCTGGGCACAAAAGTCCCTGACTCCGGCATCAGGAATTTTCTTCCCCGCACACCAAAAAAATCTTGAATTTAAAATCTATGAAAAACACCATTTTGAAGGACGAAATTCAACCCCGAATCTCATTCTGGTGTCTATTTATACATTTGGGTGGAAAAAAAATTTCACCTCCTGGGCACAAAAATCGCCGGGCCTTAAAAACCTGGTTTTTTGAATTGTCTGGCCTGGACTTTGGGATTTTAAATTAAATTAAATAAAATTAAAGAAATTTGAAATTTGAAATTTGAAATTTGAAATTTGATATTTGAAATAATTTGAAAAAATTTGAAATTTGAAATTTGAAATTTGAAATTTGAAATTTGAAATTTGAAATTTGAAATTTGAAATTTGAAATTTGAAATTTGAAATTTGAAATTTGAAATTTGAAATTTGAAATTTGAAATTTGAAATTTGCCTTGCCTTGCCTTGCTTTGCCTTGCCTTGCCTTGCCTTCGGAATTAGGAATTTTCTTCCCCGGACACAAAAAAATTCTTAATTTTCAAAAGCTATGAAAAACACCATTTTGAAGAACGAAATTCAACCCCGAATCTCATTCTAGTGTGCGTTTTTACATTTGGGTGGAAAAAAATTTCACCTCCTGGGCACAAAAATCCCTGACTCCGGCATCAGGCATTTTCTTCACAACAAAATCTTGATTTTAAAAAATTATGAAAAACACCATTTTTAAGGACAAAATTCAACCCTGAATCTATTCGGGTGTCTGTTTTTACATTTGGGTAAAAAAAAAATATTCACCTCCTGGGCACTAAAATCCCTGACCCTGGCATCAGGAATTATCTTCCCCGGACACCAAAAAAATCTTGATTTTTAAAAGCTATGAAAAACACCATTTTTAAGCACGAAATTCAACCCTGAATTTCATTCCGGCGTCTGTTTATAGATTTGGGTGGGGGAAAAAAATTCACCTCCTGGGCACAAAACTCTCTGACCCCGGCATCAGGAATTTTCTTCCCCGGACACCAAAAAAATCTTGATTTTTAAAAGCAATGAAAAACACCATTTTTGAGAATGAAATTCAACCCCGAATCTCATTCTGGTGTCCGTTTTTAGATTTGGGTGGGGAAAAAAATTCACCTCCTGGGCACAAAACTCTCTGACCCCGGCATCAGGAATTTTCTTCCCCGGACACCAAAAAAATCTTGATTTTTAAAAGCAATGAAAAACACCATTTTTGAGAATGAAATTCAACCCCGAATCTCATTCTGGTGTCCGTTTTTAGATTTGATTGAGAAATTTTTTTTCACCTGCTGGCCACAAAAATCGGCATCAGGAATTTTCTTCCCCGGACACCAAAAAAATCTTGATTTTCATAAACTATGAAAAATACCATTTTTAAGGACGAAATTCAATCCCGAATCTCATTCGGGTGTCCGTTTTTAGATTTGAGTGAAAAAAAATTTTTTACCTCCTGGGCACAAAAATCCCTGACTCCGGCATCAGGAATTTTCTTCCCCGGACACCAAAAAATTCCACTTTTAAGAATGAAATTCAACCCCGAATCTCATTCGGGTGTCCGTTTTTAGATTTGAGTAAAAAAAAAATTCACCTCCTGGGCACAAAACTCCCTGACCTCGGCATCAGGAATTTTCTTCCCCGGACACCAAAAAAATCTTGATTTTTAAAAGCTATGAAAAACACAATTTTTGAGAAAGAAATTTAACCCCAAATCTCATTCTGGTGTCCGTTTATAGATTTGAGTGAGAAATTTTATTTCACCTCCTGGGCACAAAAATCGGCATCAGGAATTTTCTTCCCCGGACACCAAAAATATCTTGATTTTTAAAAGCTATAAAAAACACCATTTTTAAGGAAGAAATTCAACCCCGAATCTCATTCTGGTGTCGGTTTTTAGATTTAGTCAGAAATTTTTTTTCACCTCCTGGGCACAAAAATCGGCATCAGGAATTTTCTTCCCCGGACACCAAAAAAATCTTGATTTTCATTAACTATGAAAAACACCATTTTTAAGGACGAAATTCAACCCCGAATCTCATTCGGGTGTCTGTTTTTAGATTTGAATAAAAAAAAACCATTCACCTCCTGGGCACAAAAGTCCCTGACCCCGGCATCAGGAATTTTCTTCCCCGCACACCAAAGAAATCTTGATTTTTAAATGCTATGAACAACACCATTTTAAAGAATGAAATTCAACCGCGAATCTCATTCTGGTGTCCGTTTTTAGATTTGGGTGGAAAAAAATTTCACCTCCTGGGCACAAAAATCCCTGACTCCGGCATCAGGCATTTTCTTCCCAACAAAATCTTGATTTTTAAAAATTATGAAAAACACCATTTTTAAGGACAAAATACAACCCTGAATCGATTCGGGTGTCTGTTTTTACATTTGGGTCAAAAAAAATATTCACCTTCTGGGCACAAAAATCCCTGACCCTGGCATCAGGAATTATCTTCCCCGGACACCAAAAAAATCTTGATTTTTAAAAGCTATGAAAAACACCATTTTTGAGAATGAAATTCAACCCTGAATCTCATTCTGGTGTCCGTTTTTAGATTTGAGTAAAAAAAAACATTCACCTCCTGGGCACAAAAATCCCTGACCTCAGCATCAGGAATTTTCTTCCCCGGACACCAAAAAAATCTTGATTTTTAAAAGCTATGAAAAACACCATTTTTAAGGAAGAAATTCAACCCCGAATCTCATTCTGGTGTCCGTTTTTAGATTTGAGTGAGAAATTTTTTTTCACCTCCTGGGCATAAAAATCGGCATCAGGAATTTTCTTCCCCGGACACCCAAAAATTCTTGATTTTTAAAAATTATGAAAAACACCATTTTTAAGAATGAAATTCAACCCCAAATCTCATTCTGGTGTCCGTTTTTAGATTTGAGTGAGAAATTTTTTTATACCTCCTGGGCACAAAAATTGGCATCAGGAATTTTCTTCCCCGGACACCTAAAAATTCTTGATTTTTAAAAGCTATGAAAAACACCATTTTTAAGGATGAAATTCAACCCCGAATCTCATTCTGGTGTCCGTTTTTAGATTTGAGTGAGAAATTTTTTTTCACCTCCTGGGCACAAAAATCGGCATCAGGAATTTTCTTCCCCGGACACCAAAAAAATCTTGATTTTCATAAACTATGAAAAATACCATTTTTAAGGACGAAATTCAACCCCGAATCTCATTCGGGTGTCCGTTTTTAGATTTGAGTAAAAAAAAAATTTTCACCTCCTGGGCACAAAAATCCCTGACTCCGGCATCAGGAATTTTCTTCCCAACAAAATCTTGATTTTTAAAAATTATGAAAAACACCATTTTTAAGGACAAAATTCAACCCTGAATCTCATTCGGGTGTCTGTTTTTACATTTGAGTCAAAAAAAAAATTTCACCTCCTGGGCACAAAAATCCCTGACTCCGGCATCAGGAATTTTCTTCCCCGCACACCAAAAAAATCTTGATGTTTAAATGCTATGAACAACACCATTTTAAAGAATGAAATTCAACCCCAAATCTCATTCGGGTGTCCATTTTTAGATTTGAGTCAAAAAAAATTTTTCACCTCCTGGGCACAAAAATCCCTGACTCCGGCATCAGGAATTTTCTTCTCCGCACACCAAAAAAATCTTGATTTTCATTAACTATGAAAAACACCATTTTTAAGGACGAAATTCAACCCTGAATCTCATTCGGGTGTCTGTTTTTACATTTGAGTAAAAAAAAAAATTTCACCTCCTGGGCACAAAAATCCCTGACCTCGGCATCAGGAATTTTCTTCCCCGGACACCAAAAAAAATCTTGATTTTTAAAAGCTATAAAAAACACCATTTTTAAGGAAGAAATTCAACCCCGAATCTCATTCTGGTGTCGGTTTTTAGATTTGAAATTTTTTTTCACCTCCTGGGCACAAAAATCAGCATCAGCAATTTTCTTCCCCGGACACCAAAAAAATCTTGATTTTTAAAAGCTATAAAAAACACCATTTTTAAGGAAGAAATTCAACCCCGAATCTCATTCTGGTGTCGGTTTTTAGATTTAGTCAGAAATTTTTTTTCACCTCCTGGGCACAAAAATCGGCATCAGGAATTTTCTTCCCCGGACACCAAAAAATCTTGATTTTCATTAACTATGAAAAACACCATTTTTAAGGACGAAATTCAACCCCGAATCTCATTCGGGTGTCTGTTTTTAGATTTGAGTAAAAAAAAAAAACCATTCACCTCCTGGGCACAAAAGTCCCTTACCCCGGCATCAGGAATTTTCTTCCCCGCACACCAAAAAAATCTTGATTTTTAAATGCTATGAACAACACCATTTTAAAGAATGAAATTCAACCGCGAATCTCATTCTGGTGTCCGTTTTTAGATTTGGGTAGAAAAAAATTTCACCTCCTGGTCACAAAAATGCCTGACTCCGGCATCAGGCATTTTCTTCCCAACAAAATCTTGATTTTTAAAAATTATAAAAAACACCATTTTTAAGGACAAAATTCAACCCTGAATCGATTCGGGTGTCTGTTTTTACATTTGGGTCAAAAAAAATATTCACCTCCTGGGCACAAAAATCCCTGACCCTGGCATCAGGAATTATCTTTCCCGGACACCAAAAAAATCTTGATTTTTAAAAGCTATGAAAAACACCATTTTTGAGAATGAAATTCAACCGCGAATCTCATTCTGGTGTCCGTTTTTAGATTTGGGTAGAAAAAAATTTCACCTCCTGGGCACAAAAATCCCTGACTCCGGCATCAGGAATTTTCTTCCCCGGACACCAAAAAATTCCACTTTTAAGAATGAAATTCAACCCCGAATCTCATTCGGGTGTCCGTTTTTAGATTTGAGTAAAAAAAAAATTCACCTCCTGGGCACAAAACTCCCTGACCTCGGCATCAGGAATTTTCTTCCCCGGACACCAAAAAAATCTTGATTTTTAAAAGCTATGAAAAACACAATTTTTGAGAAAGAAATTTAACCCCAAATCTCATTCTGGTGTCCGTTTATAGATTTGAGTGAGAAATTTTATTTCACCTCCTGGGCACAAAAATCGGCATCAGGAATTTTCTTCCCCGGACACCAAAAATATCTTGATTTTTAAAAGCTATAAAAAACACCATTTTTAAGGAAGAAATTCAACCCCGAATCTCATTCTGGTGTCGGTTTTTAGATTTAGTCAGAAATTTTTTTTCACCTCCTGGGCACAAAAATCGGCATCAGGAATTTTCTTCCCCGGACACCAAAAAAATCTTGATTTTCATTAACTATGAAAAACACCATTTTTAAGGACGAAATTCAACCCCGAATCTCATTCGGGTGTCTGTTTTTAGATTTGAATAAAAAAAAACCATTCACCTCCTGGGCACAAAAGTCCCTGACCCCGGCATCAGGAATTTTCTTCCCCGCACACCAAAGAAATCTTGATTTTTAAATGCTATGAACAACACCATTTTAAAGAATGAAATTCAACCGCGAATCTCATTCTGGTGTCCGTTTTTAGATTTGGGTGGAAAAAAATTTCACCTCCTGGGCACAAAAATCCCTGACTCCGGCATCAGGCATTTTCTTCCCAACAAAATCTTGATTTTTAAAAATTATGAAAAACACCATTTTTAAGGACAAAATACAACCCTGAATCGATTCGGGTGTCTGTTTTTACATTTGGGTCAAAAAAAATATTCACCTTCTGGGCACAAAAATCCCTGACCTTGGCATCAGGAATTATCTTCCCCGGACACCAAAAAAATCTTGATTTTTAAAAGCTATGAAAAACACCATTTTTGAGAATGAAATTCAACCCTGAATCTCATTCTGGTGTCCGTTTTTAGATTTGAGTAAAAAAAAACATTCACCTCCTGGGCACAAAAATCCCTGACCTCAGCATCAGGAATTTTCTTCCCCGGACACCAAAAAAATCTTGATTTTTAAAAGCTATGAAAAACACCATTTTTAAGGAAGAAATTCAACCCCGAATCTCATTCTGGTGTCCGTTTTTAGATTTGAGTGAGAAATTTTTTTTCACCTCCTGGGCATAAAAATCGGCATCAGGAATTTTCTTCCCCGGACACCCAAAAATTCTTGATTTTTAAAAATTATGAAAAACACCATTTTTAAGAATGAAATTCAACCCCAAATCTCATTCTGGTGTCCGTTTTTAGATTTGAGTGAGAAATTTTTTTATACCTCCTGGGCACAAAAATTGGCATCAGGAATTTTCTTCCCCGGACACCTAAAAATTCTTGATTTTTAAAAGCTATGAAAAACACCATTTTTAAGGATGAAATTCAACCCCGAATCTCATTCTGGTGTCCGTTTTTAGATTTGAGTGAGAAATTTTTTTTCACCTCCTGGGCACAAAAATCGGCATCAGGAATTTTCTTCCCCGGACACCAAAAAAATCTTGATTTTCATAAACTATGAAAAATACCATTTTTAAGGACGAAATTCAACCCCGAATCTCATTCGGGTGTCCGTTTTTAGATTTGAGTAAAAAAAAAATTTTCACCTCCTGGGCACAAAAATCCCTGACTCCGGCATCAGGAATTTTCTTCCCAACAAAATCTTGATTTTTAAAAATTATGAAAAACACCATTTTTAAGGACAAAATTCAACCCTGAATCTCATTCGGGTGTCTGTTTTTACATTTGAGTAAAAAAAAACATTCACCTCCTGGGCACAAAAATCCCTGACTCCGGCATCAGGAATTTTCTTCCCCGCACACCAAAAAAATCTTGATGTTTAAATGCTATGAACAACACCATTTTAAAGAATGAAATTCAACCCCAAATCTCATTCGGGTGTCCATTTTTAGATTTGAGTCAAAAAAAATTTTTCACCTCCTGGGCACAAAAATCCCTGACTCCGGCATCAGGAATTTTCTTCTCCGCACACCAAAAAAATCTTGATTTTCATTAACTATGAAAAACACCATTTTTAAGGACGAAATTCAACCCCGAATCTCATTCGGGTGTCTGTTTTTAGATTTGAGTAAAAAAAAAAAACCATTCACCTCCTGGGCACAAAAATCCCTGACCTCGGCATCAGGAATTTTCTTCCCCGGACACCAAAAAAAATCTTGATTTTTAAAAGCTATAAAAAACACCATTTTTAAGGAAGAAATTCAACCCCGAATCTCATTCTGGTGTCGGTTTTTAGATTTGAAATTTTTTTTCACCTCCTGGGCACAAAAATCAGCATCAGCAATTTTCTTCCCCGGACACCAAAAAAATCTTGATTTTTAAAAGCTATAAAAAACACCATTTTTAAGGAAGAAATTCAACCCCGAATCTCATTCTGGTGTCGGTTTTTAGATTTAGTCAGAAATTTTTTTTCACCTCCTGGGCACAAAAATCGGCATCAGGAATTTTCTTCCCCGGACACCAAAAAATCTTGATTTTCATTAACTATGAAAAACACCATTTTTAAGGACGAAATTCAACCCCGAATCTCATTCGGGTGTCTGTTTTTAGATTTGAATAAAAAAAAACCATTCACCTCCTGGGCACAAAAGTCCCTGACCCCGGCATCAGGAATTTTCTTCCCCGCACACCAAAGAAATCTTGATTTTTAAATGCTATGAACAACACCATTTTAAAGAATGAAATTCAACCGCGAATCTCATTCTGGTGTCCGTTTTTAGATTTGGGTGGAAAAAAATTTCACCTCCTGGGCACAAAAATCCCTGACTCCGGCATCAGGCATTTTCTTCCCAACAAAATCTTGATTTTTAAAAATTATGAAAAACACCATTTTTAAGGACAAAATACAACCCTGAATCGATTCGGGTGTCTGTTTTTACATTTGGGTCAAAAAAAATATTCACCTTCTGGGCACAAAAATCCCTGACCTTGGCATCAGGAATTATCTTCCCCGGACACCAAAAAAATCTTGATTTTTAAAAGCTATGAAAAACACCATTTTTGAGAATGAAATTCAACCCTGAATCTCATTCTGGTGTCCGTTTTTAGATTTGAGTAAAAAAAAACATTCACCTCCTGGGCACAAAAATCCCTGACCTCAGCATCAGGAATTTTCTTCCCCGGACACCAAAAAAATCTTGATTTTTAAAAGCTATGAAAAACACCATTTTTAAGGAAGAAATTCAACCCCGAATCTCATTCTGGTGTCCGTTTTTAGATTTGAGTGAGAAATTTTTTTTCACCTCCTGGGCATAAAAATCGGCATCAGGAATTTTCTTCCCCGGACACCCAAAAATTCTTGATTTTTAAAAATTATGAAAAACACCATTTTTAAGAATGAAATTCAACCCCAAATCTCATTCTGGTGTCCGTTTTTAGATTTGAGTGAGAAATTTTTTTATACCTCCTGGGCACAAAAATTGGCATCAGGAATTTTCTTCCCCGGACACCTAAAAATTCTTGATTTTTAAAAGCTATGAAAAACACCATTTTTAAGGATGAAATTCAACCCCGAATCTCATTCTGGTGTCCGTTTTTAGATTTGAGTGAGAAATTTTTTTTCACCTCCTGGGCACAAAAATCGGCATCAGGAATTTTCTTCCCCGGACACCAAAAAAATCTTGATTTTCATAAACTATGAAAAATACCATTTTTAAGGACGAAATTCAACCCCGAATCTCATTCGGGTGTCCGTTTTTAGATTTGAGTAAAAAAAAAATTTTCACCTCCTGGGCACAAAAATCCCTGACTCCGGCATCAGGAATTTTCTTCCCAACAAAATCTTGATTTTTAAAAATTATGAAAAACACCATTTTTAAGGACAAAATTCAACCCTGAATCTCATTCGGGTGTCTGTTTTTACATTTGAGTAAAAAAAAACATTCACCTCCTGGGCACAAAAATCCCTGACTCCGGCATCAGGAATTTTCTTCCCCGCACACCAAAAAAATCTTGATGTTTAAATGCTATGAACAACACCATTTTAAAGAATGAAATTCAACCCCAAATCTCATTCGGGTGTCCATTTTTAGATTTGAGTCAAAAAAAATTTTTCACCTCCTGGGCACAAAAATCCCTGACTCCGGCATCAGGAATTTTCTTCTCCGCACACCAAAAAAATCTTGATTTTCATTAACTATGAAAAACACCATTTTTAAGGACGAAATTCAACCCCGAATCTCATTCGGGTGTCTGTTTTTAGATTTGAGTAAAAAAAAAAAACCATTCACCTCCTGGGCACAAAAATCCCTGACCTCGGCATCAGGAATTTTCTTCCCCGGACACCAAAAAAAATCTTGATTTTTAAAAGCTATAAAAAACACCATTTTTAAGGAAGAAATTCAACCCCGAATCTCATTCTGGTGTCGGTTTTTAGATTTGAAATTTTTTTTCACCTCCTGGGCACAAAAATCAGCATCAGCAATTTTCTTCCCCGGACACCAAAAAAATCTTGATTTTTAAAAGCTATAAAAAACACCATTTTTAAGGAAGAAATTCAACCCCGAATCTCATTCTGGTGTCGGTTTTTAGATTTAGTCAGAAATTTTTTTTCACCTCCTGGGCACAAAAATCGGCATCAGGAATTTTCTTCCCCGGACACCAAAAAATCTTGATTTTCATTAACTATGAAAAACACCATTTTTAAGGACGAAATTCAACCCCGAATCTCATTCGGGTGTCTGTTTTTAGATTTGAGTAAAAAAAAAAAACCATTCACCTCCTGGGCACAAAAGTCCCTTACCCCGGCATCAGGAATTTTCTTCCCCGCACACCAAAAAAATCTTGATTTTTAAATGCTATGAACAACACCATTTTAAAGAATGAAATTCAACCGCGAATCTCATTCTGGTGTCCGTTTTTAGATTTGGGTAGAAAAAAATTTCACCTCCTGGTCACAAAAATGCCTGACTCCGGCATCAGGCATTTTCTTCCCAACAAAATCTTGATTTTTAAAAATTATGAAAAACACCATTTTTAAGGACAAAATTCAACCCTGAATCGATTCGGGTGTCTGTTTTTACATTTGGGTCAAAAAAAATATTCACCTCCTGGGCACAAAAATCCCTGACCCTGGCATCAGGAATTATCTTTCCCGGACACCAAAAAAATCTTGATTTTTAAAAGCTATGAAAAACACCATTTTTGAGAATGAAATTCAACCGCGAATCTCATTCTGGTGTCCGTTTTTAGATTTGGGTAGAAAAAAATTTCACCTCCTGGGCACAAAAATCCCTGACTCCGGCATCAGGCATTTTCTTCCCAACAAAATCTTGATTTTTAAAAATTATGAAAAACACCATTTTTAAGGACAAAATTCAACCCTGAATCTATTCGGGTGTCTGTTTTTACATTTGAGTCAAAAAAAAAATTCACCTCCTGGGCCCAAAGATCCCTGACTCCGGCATCAGGAATTATCTTCCCTGGACACCAAAAAAATCTTGATTTTTAAAAACTATGAAAAACACCATTTTGAAGGACGAAATTAAACCGCAAATCTAATTCTGGCATCCGTTTTTACATTTGGGTCAAAAAAAATATTCACCTCCTGGGCACAAAAATCCCTGACCCTGGCATAAGGAATTTTCTTCCCCGGACACCAAAAAAATCTTGATTTTTATAAACTATGAAAAACACCATTTTTAAGGAACAAATTCAACCCCGAATCTCATTCTGGTGTCCGTTTTTACATTTGGGTGGAAAAAAAATTTCACCTCCTGGGCACAAAAGTCCCTGACTCCGGCATCAGGAATTTTCGTCCCCGGACACCAAAAAAATCTTGAATTTAAAATCTATGAAAAACACCATTTTGAAGGACGAAATTCAACCCCGAATCTCATTCTGGTGTCCGTTTTTGGATTTGAGTAAAAAAAAACATTCACCTCCTGGGCACAAAAATCCCTGACTCCGGCATCAGGAATTTTCTTCCCCGCACACCAAAAAAATCTTGAATTTAAAATCTATGAAAAACACCATTTTGAAGGACGAAATTCAACCCCGAATCTCATTCTGGTGTCTATTTATACATTTGGGTTGAAAAAAAATTTAACCTCCTGGGCACAATAATCGCCGGGACTTAAAAACCTGGTTGTTTGAATTGTCTGGCCAGGACTGAGGGATTTTAAATTAAATTAAATAAAATTAAAGAAATTTGAAATTTGAAATTTGAAATTTGAAATAATTTGAAATTTGAAATTTGAAATTTGAAATTTGAAATTTGAAATTTGAAATTTGAAATTTGAAATTTGAAATTTGAAATTTATAATTTGAAATTTGAAATTTGAAATTTGAAATTTGAAATTTGAAATTTGAAATTTGAAATTTGAAATTTGAAATTTGAAATTTGAAATTTGCCTTGCCTTGCCTTGCTTTGCCTTGCCTTGCCTTGCCTTCGGCATTAGGAATTTTCTTTCCCGGACACCAAAAAAATCTTGATTTTTAAAAGCTATGAAAAACATCATTTTTAAGAATGAAATTCAAGCCCGAATTTCATTCTGGTGTGCGTTTTTACATTTGGGTGGAAAGTAATTTCACCTCCTGGGCACAAAAATCCCTGACCCTGGAATCAGGAATTTTCTTCCCCGGACACCAAAAAATTCTTAATTTTTAAAAGCTATGAAAAACACCATTTTGAAGAATGAAATTCAACCCCGAATCTCATTCTGGTGTCCGTTTTTACATTTGGGTGGAAAAAAAAATTTCACCTCCTGGGCACAAAAATCCCTGACTCCGGCATCAGTCATTTTCTTCCCAACAAAATCTTGATTTTTAAAAATTATGAAAAACACCATTTTTAAGGACAAAATTCAACCCTGAATCTATTTGGGTGTCCGTTTTTACATTTGAGTCAAAAAAAAAAATTCACCTCCTGGGCCCAAAAATCCCTGACTCCGGCATCAGGAATTATCTTCCCTGGACACCAAAAAAATCTTGATTTTTAAAAACTATGAAAAACACCATTTTGAAGGACGAAATTCAACCCCAAATCTAATTCTGGCATCCGTTTTTAGATTTTCGTAAAAAAAAACATTCACCTCCTGGGCACAAAAATCCCTGACCCTGGCATCAGGAACTTTCTTCCCCGCACACCAAAAAAATCTTGAATTTAAAATCTATTAAAAACACCATTTTGAAGGACGAAATTCAACCCCGAATCTCATTCTGGTGTCTATTTATACATTTGGGTTGAAAAAAAATTTCACCTCCTGGGCACAAATATCGCCGGGACTAAAAAACCTGGTTGTTTGAATTGTCTGGCCTGGACTGAGGGATTTTAAATTAAATTAAATAAAATTAAAGAAATTTGAAATTTGAAATTTGAAATAATTTGAATTTGAAATTTGAAATTTGAAATTTGAAATTTGAAATTTGAAATTTGAAATTTGAAATTTGAAATTTGAAATTTGAAATTTGAAATTTGAAATTTGAAATTTGAAATTTGAAATTTGAAATTTGAAATTTGAAATTTGAAATTTGAAATTTGAAATTTGCCTTGCCATGCTTTGCCTTGCCTTGCCTTGCCTTCGGCATTAGGAATTTTCTTCCCCGGACACCAAAAATTCTTAATTTTTAAAACCTATGAAAAACACCATTTTGAAGAATGAAATTCAACCCCGAATCTCATTCTAGTGTGCGTTTTTACATTTGGGTGGAAAAAAATTTCACCTCCTGGGCACAAAAATCCCTTTCTCCGGCATCAGGAATTTTCTTCCTCGGACACCAAAAAATTCTTGATTTTTAAAAGCTATGAAAAACATCATTTTTAAGAATGAAATTCAAGCCCGAATTTCATTCTGGTGTGCGTTTTTACATTTGGGTGGAAAATAATTTCACCTCCTGGGCACAAAAGTCCCTGACTCCGGCATGAGGAATTTTCTTCCCCGCACACCAAAAAAATCTTGAATTTAAAATCTATGAAAAACACCATTTTGAAGGACGAAATTCAACCCCGAATCTCATTCTGGTGTCTATTTATACATTTGGGTGGAAAAAAAATTTCACCTCCTGGGCACAAAAATCGCCGGAACTTAAAAACCTGGTTTTTTGAATTGTCTGGCCTGGACTTTGGGATTTTAAATTAAATTAAATAAAATTAAAGAAATTTGAAATTTGAAATTTGAAATTTGAAATTTGATATTTGAAATAATTTGAAATAATTTGAAATTTGAAATTTGAAATTTGAAATTTGAAATTTGAAATTTGAAATTTGAAATTTGAAATTTGAAATTTGAAATTTGAAATTTGAAATTTGAAATTTGAAATTTGAAATTTGAAATTTGAAATTTGAAATTTGAAATTTGCCTTGCCTTGCCTTGCTTTGCCTTGCCTTGCCTTGCCTTCGGAATTAGGAATTTTCTTCCCCGGACACAAAAAAATTCTTAATTTTCAAAAGCTATGAAAAACACCATTTTGAAGAATGAAATTCAACCCCGAATCTCATTCTAGTGTGCGTTTTTACATTTGGGTGGAAAAAAATTTCACCTCCTGGGCACAAAAATCCCTGACTCCGGCATCAGGCATTTTCTTCACAACAAAATCTTGATTTTAAAAAATTATGAAAAACACCATTTTTAAGGACAAAATTCAACCCTGAATCTATTCGGGTGTCTGTTTTTACATTTGGGTAAAAAAAAAATATTCACCTCCTGGGCACTAAAATCCCTGACCCTGGCATCAGGAATTATCTTCCCCGGACACCAAAAAAATCTTGATTTTTAAAAGCTATGAAAAACACCATTTTTAAGCACGAAATTCAACCCTGAATCTCATTCCGGCGTCTGTTTATAGATTTGGGTGGGGAAAAAAAATTCACCTCCTGGGCACAAAACTCTCTGACCCCGGCATCAGGAATTTTCTTCCCCGGACACCAAAAAAATCTTGATTTTTAAAAGCAATGAAAAACACCATTTTTGAGAATGAAATTCAACCCCGAATCTCATTCTGGTGTCCGTTTTTAGATTTGGGTGGGAAAAAAAATTCACCTCCTGGGCACAAAACTCTCTGACCCCGGCATCAGGAATTTTCTTCCCCGGACACCAAAAAAATCTTGATTTTTAAAAGCAATGAAAAACACCATTTTTGAGAATGAAATTCAACCCCGAATCTCATTCTGGTGTCCGTTTTTAGATTTGATTGAGAAATTTTTTTTCACCTGCTGGGCACAAAAATCGGCATCAGGAATTTTCTTCCCCGGACACCAAAAAAATCTTGATTTTCATAAACTATGAAAAATACCATTTTTAAGGACGAAATTCAATCCCGAATCTCATTCGGGTGTCCGTTTTTAGATTTGAGTGAAAAAAAATTTTTTACCTCCTGGGCACAAAAATCCCTGACTCCGGCATCAGGAATTTTCTTCCCCGGACACCAAAAAATTCCACTTTTAAGAATGAAATTCAACCCCGAATCTCATTCGGGTGTCCGTTTTTAGATTTGAGTAAAAAAAAAATTCACCTCCTGGGCACAAAACTCCCTGACCTCGGCATCAGGAATTTTCTTCCCCGGACACCAAAAAAATCTTGATTTTTAAAAGCTATGAAAAACACAATTTTTGAGAAAGAAATTTAACCCCAAATCTCATTCTGGTGTCCGTTTATAGATTTGAGTGAGAAATTTTATTTCACCTCCTGGGCACAAAAATCGGCATCAGGAATTTTCTTCCCCGGACACCAAAAATATCTTGATTTTTAAAAGCTATAAAAAACACCATTTTTAAGGAAGAAATTCAACCCCGAATCTCATTCTGGTGTCGGTTTTTAGATTTAGTCAGAAATTTTTTTTCACCTCCTGGGCACAAAAATCGGCATCAGGAATTTTCTTCCCCGGACACCAAAAAAATCTTGATTTTCATTAACTATGAAAAACACCATTTTTAAGGACGAAATTCAACCCCGAATCTCATTCGGGTGTCTGTTTTTAGATTTGAATAAAAAAAAACCATTCACCTCCTGGGCACAAAAGTCCCTGACCCCGGCATCAGGAATTTTCTTCCCCGCACACCAAAGAAATCTTGATTTTTAAATGCTATGAACAACACCATTTTAAAGAATGAAATTCAACCGCGAATCTCATTCTGGTGTCCGTTTTTAGATTTGGGTGGAAAAAAATTTCACCTCCTGGGCACAAAAATCCCTGACTCCGGCATCAGGCATTTTCTTCCCAACAAAATCTTGATTTTTAAAAATTATGAAAAACACCATTTTTAAGGACAAAATACAACCCTGAATCGATTCGGGTGTCTGTTTTTACATTTGGGTCAAAAAAAATATTCACCTTCTGGGCACAAAAATCCCTGACCCTGGCATCAGGAATTATCTTCCCCGGACACCAAAAAAATCTTGATTTTTAAAAGCTATGAAAAACACCATTTTTGAGAATGAAATTCAACCCTGAATCTCATTCTGGTGTCCGTTTTTAGATTTGAGTAAAAAAAAACATTCACCTCCTGGGCACAAAAATCCCTGACCTCAGCATCAGGAATTTTCTTCCCCGGACACCAAAAAAATCTTGATTTTTAAAAGCTATGAAAAACACCATTTTTAAGGAAGAAATTCAACCCCGAATCTCATTCTGGTGTCCGTTTTTAGATTTGAGTGAGAAATTTTTTTTCACCTCCTGGGCATAAAAATCGGCATCAGGAATTTTCTTCCCCGGACACCCAAAAATTCTTGATTTTTAAAAATTATGAAAAACACCATTTTTAAGGATGAAATTCAACCCCAAATCTCATTCTGGTGTCCGTTTTTAGATTTGAGTGAGAAATTTTTTTATACCTCCTGGGCACAAAAATTGGCATCAGGAATTTTCTTCCCCGGACACCTAAAAATTCTTGATTTTTAAAAGCTATGAAAAACACCATTTTTAAGGATGAAATTCAACCCCGAATCTCATTCTGGTGTCCGTTTTTAGATTTGAGTGAGAAATTTTTTTTCACCTCCTGGGCACAAAAATCGGCATCAGGAATTTTCTTCCCCGGACACCAAAAAAATCTTGATTTTCATAAACTATGAAAAATACCATTTTTAAGGACGAAATTCAACCCCGAATCTCATTCGGGTGTCCGTTTTTAGATTTGAGTAAAAAAAAAATTTTCACCTCCTGGGCACAAAAATCCCTGACTCCGGCATCAGGAATTTTCTTCCCAACAAAATCTTGATTTTTAAAAATTATGAAAAACACCATTTTTAAGGACAAAATTCAACCCTGAATCTCATTCGGGTGTCTGTTTTTACATTTGAGTCAAAAAAAAAATTTCACCTCCTGGGCACAAAAATCCCTGACTCCGGCATCAGGAATTTTCTTCCCCGCACACCAAAAAAATCTTGATGTTTAAATGCTATGAACAACACCATTTTAAAGAATGAAATTCAACCCCAAATCTCATTCGGGTGTCCATTTTTAGATTTGAGTCAAAAAAAATTTTTCACCTCCTGGGCACAAAAATCCCTGACTCCGGCATCAGGAATTTTCTTCTCCGCACACCAAAAAAATCTTGATTTTCATTAACTATGAAAAACACCATTTTTAAGGACGAAATTCAACCCTGAATCTCATTCGGGTGTCTGTTTTTACATTTGAGTAAAAAAAAAAATTTCACCTCCTGGGCACAAAAATCCCTGACCTCGGCATCAGGAATTTTCTTCCCCGGACACCAAAAAAAATCTTGATTTTTAAAAGCTATAAAAAACACCATTTTTAAGGAAGAAATTCAACCCCGAATCTCATTCTGGTGTCGGTTTTTAGATTTGAAATTTTTTTTCACCTCCTGGGCACAAAAATCAGCATCAGCAATTTTCTTCCCCGGACACCAAAAAAATCTTGATTTTTAAAAGCTATAAAAAACACCATTTTTAAGGAAGAAATTCAACCCCGAATCTCATTCTGGTGTCGGTTTTTAGATTTAGTCAGAAATTTTTTTTCACCTCCTGGGCACAAAAATCGGCATCAGGAATTTTCTTCCCCGGACACCAAAAAATCTTGATTTTCATTAACTATGAAAAACACCATTTTTAAGGACGAAATTCAACCCCGAATCTCATTCGGGTGTCTGTTTTTAGATTTGAGTAAAAAAAAAAAACCATTCACCTCCTGGGCACAAAAGTCCCTTACCCCGGCATCAGGAATTTTCTTCCCCGCACACCAAAAAAATCTTGATTTTTAAATGCTATGAACAACACCATTTTAAAGAATGAAATTCAACCGCGAATCTCATTCTGGTGTCCGTTTTTAGATTTGGGTAGAAAAAAATTTCACCTCCTGGTCACAAAAATGCCTGACTCCGGCATCAGGCATTTTCTTCCCAACAAAATCTTGATTTTTAAAAATTATGAAAAACACCATTTTTAAGGACAAAATTCAACCCTGAATCGATTCGGGTGTCTGTTTTTACATTTGGGTCAAAAAAAATATTCACCTCCTGGGCACAAAAATCCCTGACCCTGGCATCAGGAATTATCTTTCCCGGACACCAAAAAAATCTTGATTTTTAAAAGCTATGAAAAACACCATTTTTGAGAATGAAATTCAACCCCGAATCTCATTCTGGTGTCCGTTTTTAGATTTGAGTAAAAAAAAACATTCACCTCCTGGCACAAAAATCCCTGACCTCGGCATCAGGAATTTTCTTCCCCGGACACCAAAAAAATCTTGATTTTTAAAAGCTATGAAAAACACCATTTTGAAGAATGAAATTCAACCCCGAATCTCATTCTAGTGTGCGTTTTTACATTTGGGTGGAAAAAAATTTCACCTCCTGGGCACAAAAATCCCTTACTCCGGCATCAGGAATTTTCTTCCCAACAAAATCTTGATTTTTAAAAATTATGATAAACACCATTTTTAAGGAAGAAATTCAACCCCGAATCTCATTCTGGTGTCCGTTTTTACATTTGGGTGGAAAAAAAAAATTTCACCTCCTGGGCACAAAAATCCCTGACTCCGGCATCAGTCATTTTCTTCCCAACAAAATCTTGATTTTTAAAAATTATGAAAAACACCATTTTTAAGGACAAAATTCAACCCTGAATCTATTCGGGTGTCCGTTTTTACATTTGAGTCAAAAAAAAAAAATTCACCTCCTGGGCCCAAAAATCCCTGACTCCGGCATGAGGAATTATCTTCCCTGGACACCAAAAAAATCTTGATTTTTAAAAACTATGAAAAAGACCATTTTTAAGGAACAAATTCAACCCCGAATCTCATTCTGGTGTCCGTTTTTACATTTGGGTGGAAAAAAAATTTCACCTCCTGGGCACAAAAATCCCTGACTCTGGCATCAGGAATTTTCTTCCCCGGACACCAAAAAATTCTTGATTTTTAAAAGCTATGAAAAACATCATTTTTAAGAATGAAATTCAAGCCCGAATTTCATTCTGGTGTGCGTTTTTACATTTCGTTGGAAAATAATTTCACCTCCTGGGCACAAAAGTCCCTGACTCCGGCATCAGGAATTTTCTTCCCCGGACACCAAAAAAATCTTGAATTTAAAATCTATGAAAAACACCATTTTGAAGGACGAAATTCAACCCCGAATCTCATTCTGGTGTCCGTTTTTGGATTTGAGTAAAAAAAAACATTCACCTCCTGGGCACAAAAATCTCTGACCCTGGCATCAGGAATTTTCTTCCCCGGACACCAAAAATATCTTGATTTTTATAAACTATGAAAAACACCATTTTTAAGGAACAAATTCAACCCCGAATCTCATTCTGGTGTCCGTTTTTACATTTGGGTGGAAAAAAAATTTCACCTCCTGGGCACAAAAATCCCTGACTCCGGCATCAGGAATTTTCTTCCCCGGACACCAAAAAATTCTTGATTTTTAAAAGCTATGAAAAACATCATTTTTAAGAATGAAATTCAAGCCCGAATTTCATTCTGGTGTGCGTTTTTACATTTCGTTGGACAATAATTTCACCTCCTGGGCACAAAAGTCCCTGACTCCAGCATCAGGAATTTTCTTCCCCGGACACCAAAAAAATCTTGATTTTTAAAAGCTATGAAAAACACCATTTTTAAGCAGGAAATTCAACCCCGAATCTCATTCCGGCGTCCGTTTATAGATTTGGGTGGAAAAAAAATTTTCACCTCCTGGGCACAAAAATCCCTGACCCTGGCATAAGGAATTTTCTTCCCCGGACACCAAAAAAATCTTGATTTTTAAAAGCAATGAAAAACACCATTTTTGAGAATGAAATTCAACCCCGAATCTCATTCGGGTGTCTGTTTTTAGATTTGAGTAAAAAAAAAAAACCATTCACCTCCTGGGCACAAAAGTCCCTTACCCCGGCATCAGGAATTTTCTTCCCCGCACACCAAAAAAATCTTGATTTTTAAATGCTATGAACAACACCATTTTAAAGAATGAAATTCAACCGCGAATCTCATTCTGGTGTCCGTTTTTAGATTTGGGTAGAAAAAAATTTCACCTCCTGGTCACAAAAATGCCTGACTCCGGCATCAGGCATTTTCTTCCCAACAAAATCTTGATTTTTAAAAATTATGAAAAACACCATTTTTAAGGACAAAATTCAACCCTGAATCGATTCGGGTGTCTGTTTTTACATTTGGGTCAAAAAAAATATTCACCTCCTGGGCACAAAAATCCCTGACCCTGGCATCAGGAATTATCTTTCCCGGACACCAAAAAAATCTTGATTTTTAAAAGCTATGAAAAACACCATTTTTGAGAATGAAATTCAACTGCGAATCTCATTCTGGTGTCCGTTTTTAGATTTGGGTAGAAAAAAATTTCACCTCCTGGGCACAAAAATCCCTGACTCCGGCATCAGGCATTTTCTTCCCAACAAAATCTTGATTTTTAAAAATTATGAAAAACACCATTTTTAAGGACAAAATTCAACCCTGAATCTATTCGGGTGTCTGTTTTTACATTTGAGTCAAAAAAAAAATTCACCTCCTGGGCCCAAAGATCCCTGACTCCGGCATCAGGAATTATCTTCCCTGGACACCAAAAAAGTCTTGATTTTTAAAAACTATGAAAAACACCATTTTGAAGGACGAAATTAAACCGCAAATCTAATTCTGGCATCCGTTTTTACATTTGGGTCAAAAAAAATATTCACCTCCTGGGCACAAAAATCCCTGACCCTGGCATAAGGAATTTTCTTCCCCGGACACCAAAAAAATCTTGATTTTTATAAACTATGAAAAACACCATTTTTAAGGAACAAATTCAACCCCGAATCTCATTCTGGTGTCCGTTTTTACATTTGGGTGGAAAAAAAATTTCACCTCCTGGGCACAAAAGTCCCTGACTCCGGCATCAGGAATTTTCGTCCCCGGACACCAAAAAAATCTTGAATTTAAAATCTATGAAAAACACCATTTTGAAGGACGAAATTCAACCCCGAATCTCATTCTGGTGTCCGTTTTTGGATTTGAGTAAAAAAAAACATTCACCTCCTGGGCACAAAAATCCCTGACTCCGGCATCAGGAATTTTCTTCCCCGCACACCAAAAAAATCTTGAATTTAAAATCTATGAAAAACACCATTTTGAAGGACGAAATTCAACCCCGAATCTCATTCTGGTGTCTATTTATACATTTGGGTTGAAAAAAAATTTAACCTCCTGGGCACAATAATCGCCGGGACTTAAAAACCTGGTTGTTTGAATTGTCTGGCCAGGACTGAGGGATTTTAAATTAAATTAAATAAAATTAAAGAAATTTGAAATTTGAAATTTGAAATTTGAAATAATTTGAAATTTGAAATTTGAAATTTGAAATTTGAAATTTGAAATTTGAAATTTGAAATTTGAAATTTGAAATTTGAAATTTGAAATTTATAATTTGAAATTTGAAATTTGAAATTTGAAATTTGAAATTTGAAATTTGAAATTTGAAATTTGAAATTTGAAATTTGAAATTTGAAATTTGAAATTTGAAATTTGAAATTTGAAATTTGAAATTTGCCTTGCCTTGCCTTGCTTTGCCTTGCCTTGCCTTGCCTTCGGCATTAGGAATTTTCTTTCCCGGACACCAAAAAAATCTTGATTTTTAAAAGCTATGAAAAACATCATTTTTAAGAATGAAATTCAAGCCCGAATTTCATTCTGGTGTGCGTTTTTACATTTGGGTGGAAAGTAATTTCACCTCCTGGGCACAAAAATCCCTGACCCTGGAATCAGGAATTTTCTTCCCCGGACACCAAAAAATTCTTAATTTTTAAAAGCTATGAAAAACACCATTTTGAAGAATGAAATTCAACCCCGAATCTCATTCTGGTGTCCGTTTTTACATTTGGGTGGAAAAAAAAATTTCACCTCCTGGGCACAAAAATCCCTGACTCCGGCATCAGTCATTTTCTTCCCAACAAAATCTTGATTTTTAAAAATTATGAAAAACACCATTTTTAAGGACAAAATTCAACCCTGAATCTATTTGGGTGTCCGTTTTTACATTTGAGTCAAAAAAAAAAATTCACCTCCTGGGCCCAAAAATCCCTGACTCCGGCATCAGGAATTATCTTCCCTGGACACCAAAAAAATCTTGATTTTTAAAAACTATGAAAAACACCATTTTGAAGGACGAAATTCAACCCCAAATCTAATTCTGGCATCCGTTTTTAGATTTTCGTAAAAAAAAACATTCACCTCCTGGGCACAAAAATCCCTGACCCTGGCATCAGGAACTTTCTTCCCCGCACACCAAAAAAATCTTGAATTTAAAATCTATTAAAAACACCATTTTGAAGGACGAAATTCAACCCCGAATCTCATTCTGGTGTCTATTTATACATTTGGGTTGAAAAAAAATTTCACCTCCTGGGCACAAATATCGCCGGGACTAAAAAACCTGGTTGTTTGAATTGTCTGGCCTGGACTGAGGGATTTTAAATTAAATTAAATAAAATTAAAGAAATTTGAAATTTGAAATTTGAAATAATTTGAATTTGAAATTTGAAATTTGAAATTTGAAATTTGAAATTTGAAATTTGAAATTTGAAATTTGAAATTTGAAATTTGAAATTTGAAATTTGAAATTTGAAATTTGAAATTTGAAATTTGAAATTTGAAATTTGAAATTTGAAATTTGCCTTGCCATGCTTTGCCTTGCCTTGCCTTGCCTTCGGCATTAGGAATTTTCTTCCCCGGACACCAAAAATTCTTAATTTTTAAAACCTATGAAAAACACCATTTTGAAGAATGAAATTCAACCCCGAATCTCATTCTAGTGTGCGTTTTTACATTTGGGTGGAAAAAAATTTCACCTCCTGGGCACAAAAATCCCTTTCTCCGGCATCAGGAATTTTCTTCCTCGGACACCAAAAAATTCTTGATTTTTAAAAGCTATGAAAAACATCATTTTTAAGAATGAAATTCAAGCCCGAATTTCATTCTGGTGTGCGTTTTTACATTTGGGTGGAAAATAATTTCACCTCCTGGGCACAAAAGTCCCTGACTCCGGCATGAGGAATTTTCTTCCCCGCACACCAAAAAAATCTTGAATTTAAAATCTATGAAAAACACCATTTTGAAGGACGAAATTCAACCCCGAATCTCATTCTGGTGTCCATTTATACATTTGGGTGGAAAAAAAATTTCACCTCCTGGGCACAAAAATCGCCGGAACTTAAAAACCTGGTTTTTTGAATTGTCTGGCCTGGACTTTGGGATTTTAAATTAAATTAAATAAAATTAAAGAAATTTGAAATTTGAAATTTGAAATTTGAAATTTGATATTTGAAATAATTTGAAATAATTTGAAATTTGAAATTTGAAATTTGAAATTTGAAATTTGAAATTTGAAATTTGAAATTTGAAATTTGAAATTTGAAATTTGAAATTTGAAATTTGAAATTTGAAATTTGAAATTTGAAATTTGAAATTTGCCTTGCCTTGCCTTGCTTTGCCTTGCCTTGCCTTGCCTTCGGAATTAGGAATTTTCTTCCCCGGACACAAAAAAATTCTTAATTTTCAAAAGCTATGAAAAACACCATTTTGAAGAATGAAATTCAACCCCGAATCTCATTCTAGTGTGCGTTTTTACATTTGGGTGGAAAAAAATTTCACCTCCTGGGCACAAAAATCCCTGACTCCGGCATCAGGCATTTTCTTCACAACAAAATCTTGATTTTAAAAAATTATGAAAAACACCATTTTTAAGGACAAAATTCAACCCTGAATCTATTCGGGTGTCTGTTTTTACATTTGGGTAAAAAAAAAATATTCACCTCCTGGGCACTAAAATCCCTGACCCTGGCATCAGGAATTTTCTTCCCCGGACACCAAAAAAATCTTGATTTTTAAAAGCAATGAAAAACACCATTTTTGAGAATGAAATTCAACCCCGAATCTCATTCTGGTGTCCGTTTTTAGATTTGGGTGGGAAAAAAAATTCACCTCCTGGGCACAAAACTCTCTGACCCCGGCATCAGGAATTTTCTTCCCCGGACACCAAAAAAATCTTGATTTTTAAAAGCAATGAAAAACACCATTTTTGAGAATGAAATTCAACCCCGAATCTCATTCTGGTGTCCGTTTTTAGATTTGATTGAGAAATTTTTTTTCACCTGCTGGGCACAAAAATCGGCATCAGGAATTTTCTTCCCCGGACACCAAAAAAATCTTGATTTTCATAAACTATGAAAAATACCATTTTTAAGGACGAAATTCAATCCCGAATCTCATTCGGGTGTCCGTTTTTAGATTTGAGTGAAAAAAAATTTTTTACCTCCTGGGCACAAAAATCCCTGACTCCGGCATCAGGAATTTTCTTCCCCGGACACCAAAAAATTCCACTTTTAAGAATGAAATTCAACCCCGAATCTCATTCGGGTGTCCGTTTTTAGATTTGAGTAAAAAAAAAATTCACCTCCTGGGCACAAAACTCCCTGACCTCGGCATCAGGAATTTTCTTCCCCGGACACCAAAAAAATCTTGATTTTTAAAAGCTATGAAAAACACAATTTTTGAGAAAGAAATTTAACCCCAAATCTCATTCTGGTGTCCGTTTATAGATTTGAGTGAGAAATTTTATTTCACCTCCTGGGCACAAAAATCGGCATCAGGAATTTTCTTCCCCGGACACCAAAAATATCTTGATTTTTAAAAGCTATAAAAAACACCATTTTTAAGGAAGAAATTCAACCACGAATCTCATTCTGGTGTCGGTTTTTAGATTTAGTCAGAAATTTTTTTTCACCTCCTGGGCACAAAAATCGGCATCAGGAATTTTCTTCCCCGGACACCAAAAAAATCTTGATTTTCATTAACTATGAAAAACACCATTTTTAAGGACGAAATTCAACCCCGAATCTCATTCGGGTGTCTGTTTTTAGATTTGAATAAAAAAAAACCATTCACCTCCTGGGCACAAAAGTCCCTGACCCCGGCATCAGGAATTTTCTTCCCCGCACACCAAAGAAATCTTGATTTTTAAATGCTATGAACAACACCATTTTAAAGAATGAAATTCAACCGCGAATCTCATTCTGGTGTCCGTTTTTAGATTTGGGTGGAAAAAAATTTCACCTCCTGGGCACAAAAATCCCTGACTCCGGCATCAGGCATTTTCTTCCCAACAAAATCTTGATTTTTAAAAATTATGAAAAACACCATTTTTAAGGACAAAATACAACCCTGAATCGATTCGGGTGTCTGTTTTTACATTTGGGTCAAAAAAAATATTCACCTTCTGGGCACAAAAATCCCTGACCCTGGCATCAGGAATTATCTTCCCCGGACACCAAAAAAATCTTGATTTTTAAAAGCTATGAAAAACACCATTTTTGAGAATGAAATTCAACCCTGAATCTCATTCTGGTGTCCGTTTTTAGATTTGAGTAAAAAAAAACATTCACCTCCTGGGCACAAAAATCCCTGACCTCAGCATCAGGAATTTTCTTCCCCGGACACCAAAAAAATCTTGATTTTTAAAAGCTATGAAAAACACCATTTTTAAGGAAGAAATTCAACCCCGAATCTCATTCTGGTGTCCGTTTTTAGATTTGAGTGAGAAATTTTTTTTCACCTCCTGGGCATAAAAATCGGCATCAGGAATTTTCTTCCCCGGACACCCAAAAATTCTTGATTTTTAAAAATTATGAAAAACACCATTTTTAAGGATGAAATTCAACCCCAAATCTCATTCTGGTGTCCGTTTTTAGATTTGAGTGAGAAATTTTTTTATACCTCCTGGGCACAAAAATTGGCATCAGGAATTTTCTTCCCCGGACACCTAAAAATTCTTGATTTTTAAAAGCTATGAAAAACACCATTTTTAAGGATGAAATTCAACCCCGAATCTCATTCTGGTGTCCGTTTTTAGATTTGAGTGAGAAATTTTTTTTCACCTCCTGGGCACAAAAATCGGCATCAGGAATTTTCTTCCCCGGACACCAAAAAAATCTTGATTTTCATAAACTATGAAAAATACCATTTTTAAGGACGAAATTCAACCCCGAATCTCATTCGGGTGTCCGTTTTTAGATTTGAGTAAAAAAAAAATTTTCACCTCCTGGGCACAAAAATCCCTGACTCCGGCATCAGGAATTTTCTTCCCAACAAAATCTTGATTTTTAAAAATTATGAAAAACACCATTTTTAAGGACAAAATTCAACCCTGAATCTCATTCGGGTGTCTGTTTTTACATTTGAGTCAAAAAAAAAATTTCACCTCCTGGGCACAAAAATCCCTGACTCCGGCATCAGGAATTTTCTTCCCCGCACACCAAAAAAATCTTGATGTTTAAATGCTATGAACAACACCATTTTAAAGAATGAAATTCAACCCCAAATCTCATTCGGGTGTCCATTTTTAGATTTGAGTCAAAAAAAATTTTTCACCTCCTGGGCACAAAAATCCCTGACTCCGGCATCAGGAATTTTCTTCTCCGCACACCAAAAAAATCTTGATTTTCATTAACTATGAAAAACACCATTTTTAAGGACGAAATTCAACCCTGAATCTCATTCGGGTGTCTGTTTTTACATTTGAGTAAAAAAAAAAATTTCACCTCCTGGGCACAAAAATCCCTGACCTCGGCATCAGGAATTTTCTTCCCCGGACACCAAAAAAAATCTTGATTTTTAAAAGCTATAAAAAACACCATTTTTAAGGAAGAAATTCAACCCCGAATCTCATTCTGGTGTCGGTTTTTAGATTTGAAATTTTTTTTCACCTCCTGGGCACAAAAATCAGCATCAGCAATTTTCTTCCCCGGACACCAAAAAAATCTTGATTTTTAAAAGCTATAAAAAACACCATTTTTAAGGAAGAAATTCAACCCCGAATCTCATTCTGGTGTCGGTTTTTAGATTTAGTCAGAAATTTTTTTTCACCTCCTGGGCACAAAAATCGGCATCAGGAATTTTCTTCCCCGGACACCAAAAAATCTTGATTTTCATTAACTATGAAAAACACCATTTTTAAGGACGAAATTCAACCCCGAATCTCATTCGGGTGTCTGTTTTTAGATTTGAGTAAAAAAAAAAAACCATTCACCTCCTGGGCACAAAAGTCCCTTACCCCGGCATCAGGAATTTTCTTCCCCGCACACCAAAAAAATCTTGATTTTTAAATGCTATGAACAACACCATTTTAAAGAATGAAATTCAACCGCGAATCTCATTCTGGTGTCCGTTTTTAGATTTGGGTAGAAAAAAATTTCACCTCCTGGTCACAAAAATCCCTGACTCCGGCATCAGGCATTTTCTTCCCAACAAAATCTTGATTTTTAAAAATTATGAAAAACACCATTTTTAAGGACAAAATTCAACCCTGAATCGATTCGGGTGTCTGTTTTTACATTTGGGTCAAAAAAAATATTCACCTCCTGGGCACAAAAATCCCTGACCCTGGCATCAGGAATTATCTTTCCCGGACACCAAAAAAATCTTGATTTTTAAAAGCTATGAAAAACACCATTTTTGAGAATGAAATTCAACTGCGAATCTCATTCTGGTGTCCGTTTTTAGATTTGGGTAGAAAAAAATTTCACCTCCTGGGCACAAAAATCCCTGACTCCGGCATCAGGCATTTTCTTCCCAACAAAATCTTGATTTTTAAAAATTATGAAAAACACCATTTTTAAGGACAAAATTCAACCCTGAATCTATTCGGGTGTCTGTTTTTACATTTGAGTCAAAAAAAAAATTCACCTCCTGGGCCCAAAGATCCCTGACTCCGGCATCAGGAATTATCTTCCCTGGACACCAAAAAAATCTTGATTTTTAAAAACTATGAAAAACACCATTTTGAAGGACGAAATTAAACCGCAAATCTAATTCTGGCATCCGTTTTTACATTTGGGTCAAAAAAAATATTCACCTCCTGGGCACAAAAATCCCTGACCCTGGCATAAGGAATTTTCTTCCCCGGACACCAAAAAAATCTTGATTTTTATAAACTATGAAAAACACCATTTTTAAGGAACAAATTCAACCCCGAATCTCATTCTGGTGTCCGTTTTTACATTTGGGTGGAAAAAAAATTTCACCTCCTGGGCACAAAAGTCCCTGACTCCGGCATCAGGAATTTTCGTCCCCGGACACCAAAAAAATCTTGAATTTAAAATCTATGAAAAACACCATTTTGAAGGACGAAATTCAACCCCGAATCTCATTCTGGTGTCCGTTTTTGGATTTGAGTAAAAAAAAACATTCACCTCCTGGGCACAAAAATCCCTGACTCCGGCATCAGGAATTTTCTTCCCCGCACACCAAAAAAATCTTGAATTTAAAATCTATGAAAAACACCATTTTGAAGGACGAAATTCAACCCCGAATCTCATTCTGGTGTCTATTTATACATTTGGGTTGAAAAAAAATTTAACCTCCTGGGCACAATAATCGCCGGGACTTAAAAACCTGGTTGTTTGAATTGTCTGGCCAGGACTGAGGGATTTTAAATTAAATTAAATAAAATTAAAGAAATTTGAAATTTGAAATTTGAAATTTGAAATAATTTGAAATTTGAAATTTGAAATTTGAAATTTGAAATTTGAAATTTGAAATTTGAAATTTGAAATTTGAAATTTGAAATTTGAAATTTGAAATTTGAAATTTATAATTTGAAATTTGAAATTTGAAATTTGAAATTTGAAATTTGAAATTTGAAATTTGAAATTTGAAATTTGAAATTTGAAATTTGAAATTTGAAATTTGAAATTTGAAATTTGAAATTTGAAATTTGCCTTGCCTTGCCTTGCTTTGCCTTGCCTTGCCTTGCCTTCGGCATTAGGAATTTTCTTTCCCGGACACCAAAAAAATCTTGATTTTTAAAAGCTATGAAAAACATCATTTTTAAGAATGAAATTCAAGCCCGAATTTCATTCTGGTGTGCGTTTTTACATTTGGGTGGAAAGTAATTTCACCTCCTGGGCACAAAAATCCCTGACCCTGGAATCAGGAATTTTCTTCCCCGGACACCAAAAAATTCTTAATTTTTAAAAGCTATGAAAAACACCATTTTGAAGAATGAAATTCAACCCCGAATCTCATTCTGGTGTCCGTTTTTACATTTGGGTGGAAAAAAAAATTTCACCTCCTGGGCACAAAAATCCCTGACTCCGGCATCAGTCATTTTCTTCCCAACAAAATCTTGATTTTTAAAAATTATGAAAAACACCATTTTTAAGGACAAAATTCAACCCTGAATCTATTTGGGTGTCCGTTTTTACATTTGAGTCAAAAAAAAAAATTCACCTCCTGGGCCCAAAAATCCCTGACTCCGGCATCAGGAATTATCTTCCCTGGACACCAAAAAAATCTTGATTTTTAAAAACTATGAAAAACACCATTTTGAAGGACGAAATTCAACCCCAAATCTAATTCTGGCATCCGTTTTTAGATTTTCGTAAAAAAAAACATTCACCTCCTGGGCACAAAAATCCCTGACCCTGGCATCAGGAACTTTCTTCCCCGCACACCAAAAAAATCTTGAATTTAAAATCTATTAAAAACACCATTTTGAAGGACGAAATTCAACCCCGAATCTCATTCTGGTGTCTATTTATACATTTGGGTTGAAAAAAAATTTCACCTCCTGGGCACAAATATCGCCGGGACTAAAAAACCTGGTTGTTTGAATTGTCTGGCCTGGACTGAGGGATTTTAAATTAAATTAAATAAAATTAAAGAAATTTGAAATTTGAAATTTGAAATAATTTGAATTTGAAATTTGAAATTTGAAATTTGAAATTTGAAATTTGAAATTTGAAATTTGAAATTTGAAATTTGAAATTTGAAATTTGAAATTTGAAATTTGAAATTTGAAATTTGAAATTTGAAATTTGAAATTTGAAATTTGCCTTGCCATGCTTTGCCTTGCCTTGCCTTGCCTTCGGCATTAGGAATTTTCTTCCCCGGACACCAAAAATTCTTAATTTTTAAAACCTATGAAAAACACCATTTTGAAGAATGAAATTCAACCCCGAATCTCATTCTAGTGTGCGTTTTTACATTTGGGTGGAAAAAAATTTCACCTCCTGGGCACAAAAATCCCTTTCTCCGGCATCAGGAATTTTCTTCCTCGGACACCAAAAAATTCTTGATTTTTAAAAGCTATGAAAAACATCATTTTTAAGAATGAAATTCAAGCCCGAATTTCATTTCGGTGTGCGTTTTTACATTTGGGTGGAAAATAATTTCACCTCCTGGGCACAAAAGTCCCTGACTCCGGCATGAGGAATTTTCTTCCCCGCACACCAAAAAAATCTTGAATTTAAAATCTATGAAAAACACCATTTTGAAGGACGAAATTCAACCCCGAATCTCATTCTGGTGTCTATTTATACATTTGGGTGGAAAAAAAATTTCACCTCCTGGGCACAAAAATCGCCGGAACTTAAAAACCTGGTTTTTTGAATTGTCTGGCCTGGACTTTGGGATTTTAAATTAAATTAAATAAAATTAAAGAAATTTGAAATTTGAAATTTGAAATTTGAAATTTGATATTTGAAATAATTTGAAATAATTTGAAATTTGAAATTTGAAATTTGAAATTTGAAATTTGAAATTTGAAATTTGAAATTTGAAATTTGAAATTTGAAATTTGAAATTTGAAATTTGAAATTTGCCTTGCCTTGCCTTGCTTTGCCTTGCCTTGCCTTGCCTTCGGAATTAGGAATTTTCTTCCCCGGACACAAAAAAATTCTTAATTTTCAAAAGCTATGAAAAACACCATTTTGAAGAATGAAATTCAACCCCGAATCTCATTCTAGTGTGCGTTTTTACATTTGGGTGGAAAAAAATTTCACCTCCTGGGCACAAAAATCCCTGACTCCGGCATCAGGCATTTTCTTCACAACAAAATCTTGATTTTAAAAAATTATGAAAAACACCATTTTTAAGGACAAAATTCAACCCTGAATCTATTCGGGTGTCTGTTTTTACATTTGGGTAAAAAAAAAATATTCACCTCCTGGGCACTAAAATCCCTGACCCTGGCATCAGGAATTATCTTCCCCGGACACCAAAAAAATCTTGATTTTTAAAAGCTATGAAAAACACCATTTTTAAGCACGAAATTCAACCCTGAATCTCATTCCGGCGTCTGTTTATAGATTTGGGTGGGGAAAAAAAATTCACCTCCTGGGCACAAAACTCTCTGACCCCGGCATCAGGAATTTTCTTCCCCGGACACCAAAAAAATCTTGATTTTTAAAAGCAATGAAAAACACCATTTTTGAGAATGAAATTCAACCCCGAATCTCATTCTGGTGTCCGTTTTTAGATTTGGGTGGGAAAAAAAATTCACCTCCTGGGCACAAAACTCTCTGACCCCGGCATCAGGAATTTTCTTCCCCGGACACCAAAAAAATCTTGATTTTTAAAAGCAATGAAAAACACCATTTTTGAGAATGAAATTCAACCCCGAATCTCATTCTGGTGTCCGTTTTTAGATTTGATTGAGAAATTTTTTTTCACCTGCTGGGCACAAAAATCGGCATCAGGAATTTTCTTCCCCGGACACCAAAAAAATCTTGATTTTCATAAACTATGAAAAATACCATTTTTAAGGACGAAATTCAATCCCGAATCTCATTCGGGTGTCCGTTTTTAGATTTGAGTGAAAAAAAATTTTTTACCTCCTGGGCACAAAAATCCCTGACTCCGGCATCAGGAATTTTCTTCCCCGGACACCAAAAAATTCCACTTTTAAGAATGAAATTCAACCCCGAATCTCATTCGGGTGTCCGTTTTTAGATTTGAGTAAAAAAAAAATTCACCTCCTGGGCACAAAACTCCCTGACCTCGGCATCAGGAATTTTCTTCCCCGGACACCAAAAAAATCTTGATTTTTAAAAGCTATGAAAAACACAATTTTTGAGAAAGAAATTTAACCCCAAATCTCATTCTGGTGTCCGTTTATAGATTTGAGTGAGAAATTTTATTTCACCTCCTGGGCACAAAAATCGGCATCAGGAATTTTCTTCCCCGGACACCAAAAATATCTTGATTTTTAAAAGCTATAAAAAACACCATTTTTAAGGAAGAAATTCAACCCCGAATCTCATTCTGGTGTCGGTTTTTAGATTTAGTCAGAAATTTTTTTTCACCTCCTGGGCACAAAAATCGGCATCAGGAATTTTCTTCCCCGGACACCAAAAAAATCTTGATTTTCATTAACTATGAAAAACACCATTTTTAAGGACGAAATTCAACCCCGAATCTCATTCGGGTGTCTGTTTTTAGATTTGAATAAAAAAAAACCATTCACCTCCTGGGCACAAAAGTCCCTGACCCCGGCATCAGGAATTTTCTTCCCCGGACACCAAAAAAATCTTGATTTTTATAAACTATGAAAAACACCATTTTTAAGGAACAAATTGAACCCCGAATCTCATTCTGGTGTCCGTTTTTACATTTGGGTGGAAAAAAAATTTCACCTCCTGGGCACAAAAATCCCTGACTGCGGCATCAGGAATTTTCTTCCCAACAAAATCTTGATTTTTAAAAATTATGATAAAAACCATTTTTAAGGAACAAATTCAACCCCGAATCTCATTCTGGTGTCCGTTTTTACATTTGGGTGGAAAAAAAAATTTCACCTCCTGGGCACAAAAATCCCTGACTCCGGCATCAGTCATTTTCTTCCCAACAAAATCTTGATTTTTAAAAATTATGAAAAACACCATTTTTAAGGACAAAATTCAACCCTGAATCTATTCGGGTGTCCGTTTTTACATTTGAGTCAAAAAAAAAAAATTCACCTCCTGGGCCCAAAAATCCCTGACTCCGGCATCAGGAATTATCTTCCCTGGACACCAAAAAAATCTTGATTTTTAAAAACTATGAAAAACACCATTTTGAAGGACGAAATTCAACCCCAAATCTAATTCTGGCATCCGTTTTTACATTTGGGTCAAAAAAAATATTCACCTCCTCGGCACAAAAATCCCTGACCCTGGCATCAGGAATTTTCTTCCCCGGACACCAAAAATATCTTGATTTTTATAAACTATGAAAAACACCATTTTTAAGGAACAAATTCAACCCCGAATCTCATTCTGGTGTCCGTTTTTACATTTGGGTGGAAAAAAAATTTCACCTCCTGGGCACAAAAATCCCTGACTCCGGCATCAGGAATTTTCTTCCCCGGACACCAAAAAATTCTTGATTTTTAAAAGCTATGAAAAACATCATTTTTAAGAATGAAATTCAAGCCCGAATTTCATTCTGGTGTGCGTTTTTACATTTCGTTGGAAAATAATTTCACCTCCTGGGCACAAAAGTCCCTGACTCCGGCATCAGGAATTTTCTTCCCCGGACACCAAAAAAATCGTGAATTTAAAATCTATGAAAAACACCATTTTGAAGGACGAAATTCAACCCCGAATCTCATTGTGGTGTCCGTTTTTGGATTTGAGTAAAAAAAAACATTCACCTCCTGGGCACAAAAATCCCTGACTCCGGCATCAGGAATTTTCTTCCCCGCACACCAAAAAAATCTTGAATTTAAAATCTATGAAAAACACCATTTTGAAGGACGAAATTCAACCCCGAATCTCATTCTGGTGTCTATTTATACATTTGGGTTGAAAAAAAATTTAACATCCTGGGCACAAAAATCGCCGGGACTTAAAAACCTGGTTGTTTGAATTGTCTGGCCAGGACTGAGGGATTTTAAATTAAATTAAATACAATTAAAGAAATTTGAAATTTGAAATTTGAAATTTGAAATAATTTGAATTTGAAATTTGAAATTTGAAATTTGAAATTTGAAATTTGAAATTTGAAATTTGAAATTTGAAATTTGAAATTTGAAATTTGAAATTTGAAATTTGAAATTTGAAATTTGAAATTTGAAATTTGAAATTTGAAATTTGAAATTTGCCTTGCCTTGCCTTGCTTTGACTTGCCTTGCCTTGCCTTCGGCATTAGGAATTTTCTTCCCTGGACACCAAAAAATTCTTAATTTTTAAAAGCTATGAAAAACACCATTTTGAAGAATGAAATTCAACCCCCAATCTCATTCTAGTGTGCGTTTTTACATTTGGGTGGAAAAAAATTTCACCTCCTGGGCACAAAAATCCCTTACTCCGGCATCAGGAATTTTCTTCCCAACAAAATCTTGATTTTTAAAAATTATGATAAACACCATTTTTAAGGAAGAAATTCAACCCCGAATCTCATTCTGGTGTCCGTTTTTACATTTGGGTGGAAAAAAAAATTTCACCTCCTGGGCACAAAAGTCCCTGACTCCGGCATCAGGAATTTTCTTCCCCACACACCAAAAAAATTTTGAATTAAAAATCTATGAAAAACACCATTTTGAAGGACGAAATTCAACCCCGAATCTCATTCTGGTGTCTATTTATACATTTGGGTTGAAAAAAAATTTCACCTCCTGGGCACAAAAATCGCCGGGACTTAAAAACCTGGTTTTTTGAATTGTCTGGCCTAGACTTTGGGATTTTAAATTAAATTAAATAAAATTAAAAAAATTTGAAATTTGAAATTTGAAATTTGATATTTGAAATAATTTGAAATAATTTGAAATAATTTGAAATAATTTGAAATAATTTGAAATAATTTGAAATTTGAAATTTGAAATTTGAAATTTGAAATTTGAAATTTGAAATTTGAAATTTGAAATTTGAAATTTGAAATTTGAAATTTGAAATTTGAAATTTGCCTTGCCTTGCTTTGCCTTGCCTTGCCTTGCCTTCGGCATTAGGAATTTTCTTCCCCATACACCAAAAAATTCTTAATTTTTAAAAGCTATGAAAAACACCATTTTTAAGAATGAAATTCAATCCCGAAACTCATTCTAGTGTGCGTTTTTACATTTGGGTGGAAAAAAATTTCACCTCCTGGGCACAAAAATCCCTGACTCCGGCATCAGGAATTTTCTTCCCAACAAAATCTTGATTTTTAATAATTATGATAAACACCATTTTTAAGGAAGAAATTCAACCCCGAATCTCATTCTGGTGTCCGTTTTTACATTTGGGTGGGGAAAAAATTTCACCTCCTGGGCACAAAAATCCCTGACTCCGGCATCAGGAATTTTCTTCCCCGGACACCAAAAAATTCTTGATTTTTAAAAGCTATGAAAAACATCATTTTTAAGAATGAAATTCAAGCCCGAATTTCATTCTGGTGTGCGTTTTTACATTTGGGTGGAAAATAATTTCACCTCCTGGGCACAAATGTCCCTGACTCCGGCATCAGGAATTTTCTTCCCCACACACCAAAAAAATCTTGAATTAAAAATCTATGAAAAACACCATTTTTAAACAGGAAATTCAACCCCGAATCTCATTCCGTTGTCCGTTTATAGATTTGGGTGGAAAAATTTTTTTCACCTCCTGGGCACAAAAATCCCTGACTCCGGCATCAGGCATTTTCTTCCCAACAAAATCTTGATTTTTAACAATTATGAAAAACACCATTTTTAAGGACGAAATTCAACCCTGAATCTATTCGGGTGTCCGTTTTTACATTTGGGTCAAAAAAAATATTCACCTCCTGGGCACAAAAATCCCTGACCCTGGCATAAGGAATTTTCTTCCCCGGACACCAAAAAAATCTTGATTTTTAAAAGCAATGAAAAACACCATTTTTGAGAATGAAATTCAACCCCGAATCTCATTCTGGTGTCCGTTTTTAGATTTGGGAGGGGAAAAAATTTCACCTCCTGGGCACAAAAATCCCTGACCCCGGCATCAGGAATTTTCTTCCCCGCACACCAAAAAAATCTTGATTTTTAAATGCTATGAAAAATGACATTTTTAAGGACAAAAAGCAACCCCGAATCTCATTCTGGTGTCCGTTTTTAGATTTGAGTCAGAAATTTTTTTTCACCTCCTGGGCACAAAAATCGGCATAAGGAATTTTCTTACCCAGACACCAAAAAAATCTTGATTTTTAAAAGCAATGAAAAACACCATTTTTGAGAATGAAATTCAACCCCGAATCTCATTCTGGTGTCCGTTTTTAGATTTGGGTGGGAAAAAAATTTCACCTCCTGGGCACAAAAATCCCTGACCCCGGCATCAGGAATTTTCTTCCCCGCACACCAAAAAAATCTTGATTTTTAAATGCTATGAAAAATGACATTTTTAAGGACAAAAAGCAACCCCGAATCTCATTCTGGTGTCCATTTTTAGATTTGAGTCAGAAATTTTTTTTCACCTCCTGGGCACAAAAATCGGCATAAGGAATTTTCTTACCCAGACACCAAAAAAATCTTGATTTTTAAAAGCTATGAAAACACCATTTTTAAGGACAAAATTCAACCCTGAATCTATTCGGGTGTCCGTTTTTACATTTGAGTAAAAAAAAAAATTCACCTCCTGGGCCCAAAAATCCCTGACTCCGGCATCAGGAATTTTCTTCCCCGGACACCAAAAAAATCTTGATTTTTATAAACTATGAAAAACACCATTTTTAAGGAACAAATTCAACCCCGAATCTCATTCTGGTGTCCGTTTTTACATTTGGGTGGAAAAAAAATTTCACCTCCTGGGCACAAAAATCCCTGACTCCGGCATCAGGAATTTTCTTCCCCGGACACCAAAAAATTCTTAATTTTTAAAAGCTATGAAAAACACCATTTTGGAGAATGAAATTCAACCCCGAATCTCATTCTAGTGTGCGTTTTTACATTTGGGTGGAAAAAAAATTCACCTCCTGGGCCCAAAAATCCCTGACTCCGGCATCAGGAATTATCTTCCCTGGACACCAAAAAAATCTTGATTTTTAAAAACTATGAAAAACACCATTTTGAAGGAGGAAATTCAACCCCAAATCTAATTCTGGCATCCGTTTTTACATTTGGGTCAAAAAAAATATTCACCTCCTGGGCACAAAAATCCCTGACCCTGGCATCAGGAATTTTCTTCCCCGGACACCAAAAAAATCTTGATTTTTATAAACTATGAAAAACACCATTTTTAAGGAACAAATTCAACCCCGAATCTCATTCTGGTGTCCGTTTTTACATTTGGGTGGAAAAAAAAATTTCACCTCCTGGGCACAAAAATCCCTGACTCCGGCATCAGTCATTTTCTTCCCAACAAAATCTTGATTTTTAAAAATTATGAAAAACACCATTTTTAAGGACAAAATTCAACCCTGAATCTATTCGGGTGTCCGTTTTTACATTTGAGTCAAAAAAAAAAATTCACCTCCTGGGCCCAAAAATCCCTGACTCCGGCATCAGGAATTATCTTCCCTGGACACCAAAAAAATCTTGATTTTTAAAAACTATGAAAAACACCATTTTGAAGGAGGAAATTCAACCCCAAATCTAATTCTGGCATCCGTTTTTACATTTGGGTCAAAAAAAATATTCACCTCCTGGGCACAAAAATCCCTGACCCTGGCATCAGGAATTTTCTTCCCCGGACACCAAAAAAATCTTGATTTTTATAAACTATGAAAAACACCATTTTTAAGGAACAAATTCAACCCCGAATCTCATTCTGGTGTCCGTTTTTACATTTGGGTGGAAAAAAAAATTCACCTCCTGGGCACAAAAATCCCTGACTCCGGCATCAGGAATTTTCTTCCCCGGACACCAAAAAATTCTTGATTTTTAAAAGCTATGAAAAACATCATTTTTAAGAATGAAATTCAAGCCCGAATTTCATTCTGGTGTGCGTTTTTACATTTCGTTGGAAAATAATTTCACCTCCTGGGCACAAAAGTCCCTGACTCCGGCATCAGGAATTTTCTTCCCCGGACACCAAAAAAATCTTGAATTTAAAATCTATGAAAAACACCATTTTGAAGGACGAAATTCAAGCCCGAATCTCATTCTGGTGTCCGTTTTTGGATTTGAGTAAAAAAAAACATTCACCTCCTGGGCACAAAAATCCCTGACTCCGGCATCAGGAATTTTCTTCCCCGCACACCAAAAAAATATTGAATTTAAAATCTATTAAAAACACCATTTTGAAGGACGAAATTCAACCCCGAATCTCATTCTGGTGTCTATTTATACATTTGGGTTGAAAAAAAAATTCACCTCCTGTGCACAAAAATCGCCGGGACTTAAAAACCTGGTTGTTTGAATTGTCTGGCCTGGACTGAGGGATTTTAAATTAAATTAAATAAAATTAAAGAAATTTGAAATTTGAAATTTGAAATTTGAAATAATTTGAAATTTGAAATTTGAAATTTGAAATTTGAAATTTGAAATTTGAAATTTGAAATTTGCCTTGCCTTGCTTTGCCTTGCCTTGCCTTGCCTTCGGCATTAGGAATTTTCTTCCCCGGACACCAAAAAATTCTTAATTTTTAAAAGCTATGAAAAACACCATTTTGAAGAATGAAATTCAACCCCGAATCTCATTCTAGTATGCGTTTTTACATTTGGGTGGAAAAAAATTTCACCTCCTGGGCACAAAAATCCCTTACTCGGGCATCAGGAAGTTTCTTCCCAACAAAATCTTGATTTTTAAAAATTATGATAAACACCATTTTTAAGGAAGAAATTCAACCCCGAATCTCATTCTGGTGTCCGTTTTTATATTTGGGTGGAAAAAAAATTTCACGTCCTGGGCACAAAAATCCCTGACTCCGGCATCAGGAATTTTCTTCCCCGGACACCAAAAAATTCTTGATTTTTAAAAGCTATGAAAAACATCATTTTTAAGAATGAAATTCAAGCCCGAATTTCATTCTGGTGTGCGTTTTTACATTTGGGTGGAAAAAAATTTCACCTCCTGGCCACAAAAGTCCCTGACTCCGGCATCAGGAATTTTCTTCCCCGCACACCAAAAAAATCTTGAATTTAAAATCTATGAAAAACACCATTTTGAAGGATGAAATTCAACCCCGAATCTCATTCTGGTGTCTATTTATACATTTTGGTGGAAAAAAAATTTCACCTCCTGGGCACAAAAATCGCCGGGACTTAAAAACCTGGTTTTTTGAATTGTCTGGCCTGGACTTTGGGATTTTAAATTAAATTAAATAAAATTAAAGAAATTTGAAATTTGAAATTTGAAATTTGAAATTTGATATTTGAAATAATTTGAAATAATTTGAAATAATTTGAAATTTGAAATTTGAAATTTGAAATTTGAAATTTGAAATTTGAAATTTGAAATTTGAAATTTGAAATTTGAAATTTGAAATTTGAAATTTGAAATTTGAAATTTGAAATTTGAAATTTGCCTTGCCTTGCCTTGCCTTCGGCATTAGGAATTTTCTTCCCCATACACCAAAAAATTCTTAATTTTTAAAAGCTACGAAAAACACTATTTTTAAGAATGAAATTCAACCCCGAATCTCATTCTAGTGTGCGTTTTTACATTTGGGTGGAAAAAAATTTCACCTCCTGGGCACAAAAATCCCTGACTCCGGCATCAGGAATTTTATTCCCAACAAAATCTTGATTTTTAAAAATTATGATTAACACCATTTTTAAGGAAGAAATTCAACCCCGAATCTCATTATGGTGTCTGTTTTTACATTTGGGTGGAGAAAAAAATTTCACCTCCTGGGCACAAAAATCCCTGACTCCGGCATCAGGAATTTTCTTTCCCGGACACCAAAAAAATCTTGATTTTTAAAAGCTATGAAAAACATCATTTTTAAGAATGAAATTCAAGCCCGAATTTCATTCTGGTGTGCGTTTTTACATTTGGGTGGAAAGTAATTTCACCTCCTGGGCACAAAAATCCCTGACCCTGGCATCAGGAATTTTCTTCCCCGGACACCAAAAAAATCTATTTTTATAAACTATGAAAAACACCATTTTTAAGGAAGAAATTCAACCCCGAATTTCATTCTGGTGTCAGTTTTTACATTTGAGTCAATAAAAAAATTTCACCTCCTGGGCACAAAAATCCCTGACCCCAGCATCAGGAATTTTCTTCCCCGGACATGAAATAAATCTTGATTTTTAAAAGCTATGAAAAACACCATTTTTGAGAATGAAATTCAACCCCGAATCTCATTCTGGCGTCTGTTTATAAATTTGGGTGGAAAAAAAAATTTCACCTCCTGGGCACAAAAATCCCTGACTCCGGCATAAGCATTTTCTTCCCAACAAATCTTGATTTTTAAAAATGATGAAAAACACCATTTTTAAGGACAAAATTCAACCCTGAATCTATTCGGGTGTCTGTTTTTACATTTGAGTCAAAAAAATTTTTTCACCTCCTGGGCACTAAAATCCCTGACCCTGGCATCAGGAATTTTCTTCCCTGGACACCAAAAAAATCTTCATTTTTAAAAACTATGAAAAACACCATTTTGAAGGACGAAATTCAACCGCAAATCTAATTCTGGCATCCGTTTTTACATTTGGGTCAAAAAAAATATTCACCTCCTGGGCACAAAAATCCCTGACCCTGGCATAAGGAATTTTCTTCCCCGGACACCAAAAAAATCTTGATTTTTAAAAGCAATGAAAAACACCATTTTTGAGAATGAAATTCAACCCCGAATCTCATTCTGGTGTCCGTTTTTAGATTTGGGTGGGAAAAAAATTTCACCTCCTGGGCACAAAAATCCCTGACCCTGGCATCAGGAATTTTCTTCCCCGCACACCAAAAAAATCTTGATTTTTAAATGCTATGAAAAATGACATTTTTAAGGACAAAAAGCAACCCCGAATCTCATTCTGGTGTCCGTTTTTAGATTTGAGTCAGAAATTTTTTTTCACCTCCTGGGCACAAAAATCGGCATAAGGAATTTCCTTACCCAGACACCAAAAAAATCTTGATTTTTAAAAGCTATGAAAAATGACATTTTTAAGGACAAAGAGCAACCCCAAATCTAATTCTGGCATCCGTTTTTACATTTGGGTCAAAAAAAATATTCACCTCCTGGGCACAAAAATCCCTGACCCTGGCATCAGGAATTTTCTTCCCCGGACACCAAAAAAATCTTGATTTTTATAAACTATGAAAAACACCATTTTTAAGGAACAAATTCAACCCCGAATCTCATTCTGGTGTCCGTTTTTACATTTGGGTGGAAAAAAAATTTCACCTCCTGGGCACAAAAATCCCTGACTCCGGCATCAGGAATTTTCTTCCCCGCACACCAAAAAAATCTTGAATTTAAAATCTATGAAAAACACCATTTTGAAGGACGAAATTCAACCCCGAATCTCATTTTGGTGTCTATTTATACATTTGGGTTGAAAAAAAATTTAACCTCCTGGGCACAAAAATCGCCGGGAGTTAAAAACCTAGTTGTTTGAATTGTCAGGCCAGGACTGAGGGATTTTAAATTAAATTAAATTAAATTAAAGAAATTTGAAATTTGAAATTTGAAATAATTTGAAATTTGAAATTTGAAATTTGAAATTTGAAATTTGAAATTTGAAATTTGAAATTTGAAATTTGAAATTTGATATTTGAAATAATTTGAAATAATTTGAAATAATTTGAAATATGAAATTTGAAATTTGAAATTTGAAATTTGCCTTGCCTTGCCTTGCCTTCGGTATTAGGAATTTTCTTCCCCGGACACCAAAAAATTCTTAATTTTCAAAAGCTATGAAAAACACCATTTTGAAGAATGAAATTCAACCCCGAATCTCATTCTAGTGTGCGTTTTTACATTTGGGTGAAAAAAAAATTCACCTCCTGGGCACAAAAATCCCTGACTCCGGCATCAGGAATTTTCTTCCCCGGACACCAAAAAATTCTTGATTTTTAAAAGCTATGAAAAACATCATTTTTAAGAATGAAATTCAAGCCCGAATTTCATTTTGGTGTGCGTTTTTACATTTGGGTGGAAAATAATTTCACCTCCTGGGCACAAAAATCCCTGACTCCGGCATCAGGCATTTTCTTCCCAACAAAATCTTGATTTTTAAAAATTATGAAAAACACCATTTTTAAGGACAAAATTCAACCCTGAATCTATTCGGGTGTCTGTTTTTACATTTGGGTCAAAAAAAATATTCACCTCCTTGGCCCAAAAATCCCTGACTCCGGCATCAGGAATTATCTTCCCTGGACACCAAAAAAATCTTGATTTTTAAAAACTATGAAAAACACCATTTTGAAGGACAAAATTCAACCGCAAATCAAATTCTGGCATCCGTTTTTACATTTGGGTCAAAAAAAATATTCACCTCCTGGGCACAAAAATCCCTGACCCTGGCATCAGGAATTTTCTTCCCCGGACACCAAAAAAATCTTGATTTTTAAAAGCTATGAAAACACCATTTTTAAGGATGAAATTCAACCCCGAATCTCATTCTGGTATCCGTTTTTAGATTTTCGTAAAAAAAAACATTCACCTCCTGGGCACAAAAATCCCTGACTCCGGCATCAGGAATTTTCTTCCCCGCACACCAAAAAAAATCTTGAATTTAAAATCTATTAAAAACACCATTTTGAAGGACGAAATTCAACCCCGAATCTCATTCTGGTGTCTATTTATACATTTGGGTTGAAAAAAAATTTCACCTCCTGGGCACAAATATCGCCGGGACTTAAAAACCTGGTTGTTTGAATTGTCTGGCCTGGACTGAGGGATTTTAAATTAAATTAAATAAAATTAAAGAAATTTGAAATTTGAAATTTGAAATTTGAAATAATTTGAATTTGAAATTTGAAATTTGAAATTTGAAATTTGAAATTTGAAATTTGAAATTTGAAATTTGAAATTTGAAATTTGAAATTTGAAATTTGAAATTTGAAATTTGAAATTTGAAATTTGCCTTGCCTTGCTTTGCCTTGCCTTGCCTTGCCTTCGGCATTAGGAATTTTCTTCCCCGGACACCAAAAAAATCTTAATTTTTAAAACCTATGAAAAACACCATTTTGAAGAATGAAATTCAACCCCGAATCTCATTCTAGTGTGCGTTTTTACATTTGGGTGGAAAAAAATTTCACCTCCTGGGCACAAAAATCCCTGACTCCGGCATCAGGAATTTTCTTCCCCGGACACCAAAAAATTCTTGATTTTTAAAAGCTATGAAAAACATCATTTTTAAGAATGAAATTCAAGCCCGAATTTCATTCTGGTGTGCGTTTTTACATTTGGGTGGAAAATAATTTCACCTCCTGGGCACAAAAGTCCCTGACTCCGGCATCAGGAATTTTCTTCCCCGCACACCAAAAAAATCTTGAATTTAAAATCTATGAAAAACACCATTTTGAAGGACGAAATTCAACCCCGAATCTCATTCTGGTGTCTATTTATACATTTGGGTGGAAAAAAAATTTCATCTCCTGGGCACAAAAATCGCCGGGACTTAAAAACCTGGTTTTTTGAATTGTCTGGCCTGGACTTTGGGATTTTAAATTAAATTAAATAAAATTAAAGAAATTTGAAATTTGAAATTTGAAATTTGAAATTTGAAATTTGATATTTGAAATAATTTGAAATAATTTGAAATAATTTGAAATTTGAAATTTGAAATTTGAAATTTGAAATTTGAAATTTGAAATTTGAAATTTGAAATTTGCCTTGCCTTGCCTTGCTTTGCCTTGCCTTGCCTTCGGCATTAGGAATTTTCTTCCCCGGACACCAAAAAATTCTTAATTTTTAAAAGCTATGAAAACACCATTTTTAAGGATGAAATTCAACCCCGAATCTCATTCTGGTATCCGTTTTTAGATTTTCGTAAAAAAAAACATTCACCTCCTGGGCACAAAAGTCCCTGACTCCGGCATCAGGAATTTTCTTCCCCGCACACCAAAAAAAATCTTGAATTTAAAATCTATTAAAAACACCATTTTGAAGGACAAAATTCAACCCCGAATCTCATTCTGGTGTCTATTTATACATTTGGGTTGAAAAAAAATTTCACCTCCTGGGCACAAATATCGCCGGGACTTAAAAACCTGGTTGTTTGAATTGTCTGGCCTGGACTGAGGGATTTTAAATTAAATTAAATAAAATTAAAGAAATTTGAAATTTGAAATTTGAAATAATTTGAATTTGAAATTTGAAATTTGAAATTTGAAATTTGAAATTTGAAATTTGAAATTTGAAATTTGAAATTTGAAATTTGAAATTTGAAATTTGAAATTTGAAATTTGAAATTTGAAATTTGCCTTGCCTTGCTTTGCCTTGCCTTGCCTTGCCTTCGGCATTAGGAATTTTCTTCCCCGGACACCAAAAATTCTTAATTTTTAAAACCTATGAAAAACACCATTTTGAAGAATGAAATTCAACCCCGAATCTTATTCTAGTGTGCGTTTTTACATTTGGGTGGAAAAAAAATTCACCTCCTGGGCACAAAAGTCCCTGACTCCGGCATCAGGAATTTTCTTCCCCGGACACCAAAAAATTCTTGATTTTTAAAAGCTATGAAAAACATCATTTTTAAGAATGAAATTCAAGCCCGAATTTCATTCTGGTGTGCGTTTTTACATTTGGGTGGAAAATAATTTCACCTCCTGGGCACAAAAGTCCCTGACTCCGGCATCAGGAATTTTCTTCCCCGGACACCAAAAAAATCTTGAATTTAAAATCTATGAAAAACACCATTTTGAAGGACGAAATTCAACCCCGAATCTCATTCTGGTGTCTATTTATACATTTGGGTGGGGAAAAAAATTCACCTCCTGGGCACAAAAATCGCCGGGACTTAAAAACGTGGTTTTTTCAATTGTCTGGCCTGGACTTTGGGATTTTAAATTAAATTAAATAAAATTAAAGAAGTTTGAAATTTGAAATTTGAAATTTGAAATTTGAAATTTGATATTTGAAATAATTTGAAATAATTTGAAATAATTTGAAATTTGAAATTTGAAATTTGAAATTTGAAATTTGAAATTTGAAATTTGAAATTTGAAATTTAAAATTTGAAATTTGAAATTTGAAATTTGAAATTTGAAATTTGAAATTTGAAATTTGAAATTTGAAATTATTTGCCTTCCCTTGCCTTGCTTTGCCTTGCCTTGCCTTGCCTTTGGCATTAGGAATTTTCTTCCCCGGACACCAAAAAATTCTTAATTTTTAAAAGCTATGAAAAACACCATTTTGAAGAATGAAATTCAACCCCGAATCTCATTCTAGTGTGCGTTTTTACATTTGGGTGGAAAAAAATTTCACCTCCTGGGCACAAAAATCCCTGACTCCGGCATCAGGAATTTTCTTCCCCGGACACCAAAAAATTCTTGATTTTTAAAAGCTATGAAAAACATCATTTTTAAGAATGAAATTCAAGCCCGAATTTCATTCTGGTGTGCGTTTTTACATTTGGGTGGAAAATAATTTCACCTCCTGGGCACAAATGTCCCTGACTCCGGCATCAGGAATTTTCTTCCCCACACACCAAAAAAATCTTGAATTAAAAATCTATGAAAAACACCATTTTTAAACAGGAAATTCAACCCCGAATCTCATTCCGTTGTCCGTTTATAGATTTGGGTGGAAAAATTTTTTTCACCTCCTGGGCACAAAAATCCCTGACTCCGGCATCAGGCATTTTCTTCCCAACAAAATCTTGATTTTTAACAATTATGAAAAACACCATTTTTAAGGACGAAATTCAACCCTGAATCTATTCGGGTGTCCGTTTTTACATTTGGGTCAAAAAAAATATTCACCTCCTGGGCACAAAAATCCCTGACCCTGGCATAAGGAATTTTCTTCCCCGGACACCAAAAAAATCTTGATTTTTAAAAGCAATGAAAAACACCATTTTTGAGAATGAAATTCAACCCCGAATCTCATTCTGGTGTCCGTTTTTAGATTTGGGAGGGGAAAAAATTTCACCTCCTGGGCACAAAAATCCCTGACCCCGGCATCAGGAATTTTCTTCCCCGCACACCAAAAAAATCTTGATTTTTAAATGCTATGAAAAATGACATTTTTAAGGACAAAAAGCAACCCCGAATCTCATTCTGGTGTCCGTTTTTAGATTTGAGTCAGAAATTTTTTTTCACCTCCTGGGCACAAAAATCGGCATAAGGAATTTTCTTACCCAGACACCAAAAAAATCTTGATTTTTAAAAGCAATGAAAAACACCATTTTTGAGAATGAAATTCAACCCCGAATCTCATTCTGGTGTCCGTTTTTAGATTTGGGTGGGAAAAAAATTTCACCTCCTGGGCACAAAAATCCCTGACCCCGGCATCAGGAATTTTCTTCCCCGCACACCAAAAAAATCTTGATTTTTAAATGCTATGAAAAATGACATTTTTAAGGACAAAAAGCAACCCCGAATCTCATTCTGGTGTCCATTTTTAGATTTGAGTCAGAAATTTTTTTTCACCTCCTGGGCACAAAAATCGGCATAAGGAATTTTCTTACCCAGACACCAAAAAAATCTTGATTTTTAAAAGCTATGAAAACACCATTTTTAAGGACAAAATTCAACCCTGAATCTATTCGGGTGTCCGTTTTTACATTTGAGTAAAAAAAAAAATTCACCTCCTGGGCCCAAAAATCCCTGACTCCGGCATCAGGAATTTTCTTCCCCGGACACCAAAAAAATCTTGATTTTTATAAACTATGAAAAACACCATTTTTAAGGAACAAATTCAACCCCGAATCTCATTCTGGTGTCCGTTTTTACATTTGGGTGGAAAAAAAATTTCACCTCCTGGGCACAAAAATCCCTGACTCCGGCATCAGGAATTTTCTTCCCCGGACACCAAAAAATTCTTAATTTTTAAAAGCTATGAAAAACACCATTTTGGAGAATGAAATTCAACCCCGAATCTCATTCTAGTGTGCGTTTTTACATTTGGGTGGAAAAAAAATTCACCTCCTGGGCCCAAAAATCCCTGACTCCGGCATCAGGAATTATCTTCCCTGGACACCAAAAAAATCTTGATTTTTAAAAACTATGAAAAACACCATTTTGAAGGAGGAAATTCAACCCCAAATCTAATTCTGGCATCCGTTTTTACATTTGGGTCAAAAAAAATATTCACCTCCTGGGCACAAAAATCCCTGACCCTGGCATCAGGAATTTTCTTCCCCGGACACCAAAAAAATCTTGATTTTTATAAACTATGAAAAACACCATTTTTAAGGAACAAATTCAACCCCGAATCTCATTCTGGTGTCCGTTTTTACATTTGGGTGGAAAAAAAAATTTCACCTCCTGGGCACAAAAATCCCTGACTCCGGCATCAGTCATTTTCTTCCCAACAAAATCTTGATTTTTAAAAATTATGAAAAACACCATTTTTAAGGACAAAATTCAACCCTGAATCTATTCGGGTGTCCGTTTTTACATTTGAGTCAAAAAAAAAAATTCACCTCCTGGGCCCAAAAATCCCTGACTCCGGCATCAGGAATTATCTTCCCTGGACACCAAAAAAATCTTGATTTTTAAAAACTATGAAAAACACCATTTTGAAGGAGGAAATTCAACCCCAAATCTAATTCTGGCATCCGTTTTTACATTTGGGTCAAAAAAAATATTCACCTCCTGGGCACAAAAATCCCTGACCCTGGCATCAGGAATTTTCTTCCCCGGACACCAAAAAAATCTTGATTTTTATAAACTATGAAAAACACCATTTTTAAGGAACAAATTCAACCCCGAATCTCATTCTGGTGTCCGTTTTTACATTTGGGTGGAAAAAAAAATTCACCTCCTGGGCACAAAAATCCCTGACTCCGGCATCAGGAATTTTCTTCCCCGGACACCAAAAAATTCTTGATTTTTAAAAGCTATGAAAAACATCATTTTTAAGAATGAAATTCAAGCCCGAATTTCATTCTGGTGTGCGTTTTTACATTTCGTTGGAAAATAATTTCACCTCCTGGGCACAAAAGTCCCTGACTCCGGCATCAGGAATTTTCTTCCCCGGACACCAAAAAAATCTTGAATTTAAAATCTATGAAAAACACCATTTTGAAGGACGAAATTCAAGCCCGAATCTCATTCTGGTGTCCGTTTTTGGATTTGAGTAAAAAAAAACATTCACCTCCTGGGCACAAAAATCCCTGACTCCGGCATCAGGAATTTTCTTCCCCGCACACCAAAAAAATATTGAATTTAAAATCTATTAAAAACACCATTTTGAAGGACGAAATTCAACCCCGAATCTCATTCTGGTGTCTATTTATACATTTGGGTTGAAAAAAAAATTCACCTCCTGTGCACAAAAATCGCCGGGACTTAAAAACCTGGTTGTTTGAATTGTCTGGCCTGGACTGAGGGATTTTAAATTAAATTAAATAAAATTAAAGAAATTTGAAATTTGAAATTTGAAATTTGAAATAATTTGAAATTTGAAATTTGAAATTTGAAATTTGAAATTTGAAATTTGAAATTTGAAATTTGAAATTTGCCTTGCCTTGCTTTGCCTTGCCTTGCCTTGCCTTCGGCATTAGGAATTTTCTTCCCCGGACACCAAAAAATTCTTAATTTTTAAAAGCTATGAAAAACACCATTTTGAAGAATGAAATTCAACCCCGAATCTCATTCTAGTATGCGTTTTTACATTTGGGTGGAAAAAAATTTCACCTCCTGGGCACAAAAATCCCTTACTCGGGCATCAGGAAGTTTCTTCCCAACAAAATCTTGATTTTTAAAAATTATGATAAACACCATTTTTAAGGAAGAAATTCAACCCCGAATCTCATTCTGGTGTCCGTTTTTATATTTGGGTGGAAAAAAAATTTCACGTCCTGGGCACAAAAATCCCTGACTCCGGCATCAGGAATTTTCTTCCCCGGACACCAAAAAATTCTTGATTTTTAAAAGCTATGAAAAACATCATTTTTAAGAATGAAATTCAAGCCCGAATTTCATTCTGGTGTGCGTTTTTACATTTGGGTGGAAAAAAATTTCACCTCCTGGCCACAAAAGTCCCTGACTCCGGCATCAGGAATTTTCTTCCCCGCACACCAAAAAAATCTTGAATTTAAAATCTATGAAAAACACCATTTTGAAGGATGAAATTCAACCCCGAATCTCATTCTGGTGTCTATTTATACATTTTGGTGGAAAAAAAATTTCACCTCCTGGGCACAAAAATCGCCGGGACTTAAAAACCTGGTTTTTTGAATTGTCTGGCCTGGACTTTGGGATTTTAAATTAAATTAAATAAAATTAAAGAAATTTGAAATTTGAAATTTGAAATTTGAAATTTGATATTTGAAATAATTTGAAATAATTTGAAATAATTTGAAATTTGAAATTTGAAATTTGAAATTTGAAATTTGAAATTTGAAATTTGAAATTTGAAATTTGAAATTTGAAATTTGAAATTTGAAATTTGAAATTTGAAATTTGAAATTTGAAATTTGAAATTTGCCTTGCCTTGCCTTGCCTTCGGCATTAGGAATTTTCTTCCCCATACACCAAAAAATTCTTAATTTTTAAAAGCTACGAAAAACACTATTTTTAAGAATGAAATTCAACCCCGAATCTCATTCTAGTGTGCGTTTTTACATTTGGGTGGAAAAAAATTTCACCTCCTGGGCACAAAAATCCCTGACTCCGGCATCAGGAATTTTATTCCCAACAAAATCTTGATTTTTAAAAATTATGATTAACACCATTTTTAAGGAAGAAATTCAACCCCGAATCTCATTATGGTGTCTGTTTTTACATTTGGGTGGAGAAAAAAATTTCACCTCCTGGGCACAAAAATCCCTGACTCCGGCATCAGGAATTTTCTTTCCCGGACACCAAAAAAATCTTGATTTTTAAAAGCTATGAAAAACATCATTTTTAAGAATGAAATTCAAGCCCGAATTTCATTCTGGTGTGCGTTTTTACATTTGGGTGGAAAGTAATTTCACCTCCTGGGCACAAAAATCCCTGACCCTGGCATCAGGAATTTTCTTCCCCGGACACCAAAAAAATCTATTTTTATAAACTATGAAAAACACCATTTTTAAGGAAGAAATTCAACCCCGAATTTCATTCTGGTGTCAGTTTTTACATTTGAGTCAATAAAAAAATTTCACCTCCTGGGCACAAAAATCCCTGACCCCAGCATCAGGAATTTTCTTCCCCGGACATGAAATAAATCTTGATTTTTAAAAGCTATGAAAAACACCATTTTTGAGAATGAAATTCAACCCCGAATCTCATTCTGGCGTCTGTTTATAAATTTGGGTGGAAAAAAAAATTTCACCTCCTGGGCACAAAAATCCCTGACTCCGGCATAAGCATTTTCTTCCCAACAAATCTTGATTTTTAAAAATGATGAAAAACACCATTTTTGAGAATGAAATTCAACCCCGAATCTCATTCTGGTGTCCGTTTTTAGATTTGGGTGGGAAAAAAATTTCACCTCCTGGGCACAAAAATCCCTGACCCTGGCATCAGGAATTTTCTTCCCCGCACACCAAAAAAATCTTGATTTTTAAATGCTATGAAAAATGACATTTTTAAGGACAAAAAGCAACCCCGAATCTCATTCTGGTGTCCGTTTTTAGATTTGAGTCAGAAATTTTTTTTCACCTCCTGGGCACAAAAATCGGCATAAGGAATTTCCTTACCCAGACACCAAAAAAATCTTGATTTTTAAAAGCTATGAAAAATGACATTTTTAAGGACAAAGAGCAACCCCAAATCTAATTCTGGCATCCGTTTTTACATTTGGGTCAAAAAAAATATTCACCTCCTGGGCACAAAAATCCCTGACCCTGGCATCAGGAATTTTCTTCCCCGGACACCAAAAAAATCTTGATTTTTATAAACTATGAAAAACACCATTTTTAAGGAACAAATTCAACCCCGAATCTCATTCTGGTGTCCGTTTTTACATTTGGGTGGAAAAAAAATTTCACCTCCTGGGCACAAAAATCCCTGACTCCGGCATCAGGAATTTTCTTCCCCGCACACCAAAAAAATCTTGAATTTAAAATCTATGAAAAACACCATTTTGAAGGACGAAATTCAACCCCGAATCTCATTTTGGTGTCTATTTATACATTTGGGTTGAAAAAAAATTTAACCTCCTGGGCACAAAAATCGCCGGGAGTTAAAAACCTAGTTGTTTGAATTGTCAGGCCAGGACTGAGGGATTTTAAATTAAATTAAATTAAATTAAAGAAATTTGAAATTTGAAATTTGAAATAATTTGAAATTTGAAATTTGAAATTTGAAATTTGAAATTTGAAATTTGAAATTTGAAATTTGAAATTTGATATTTGAAATAATTTGAAATAATTTGAAATAATTTGAAATATGAAATTTGAAATTTGAAATTTGAAATTTGCCTTGCCTTGCCTTGCCTTCGGTATTAGGAATTTTCTTCCCCGGACACCAAAAAATTCTTAATTTTCAAAAGCTATGAAAAACACCATTTTGAAGAATGAAATTCAACCCCGAATCTCATTCTAGTGTGCGTTTTTACATTTGGGTGGAAAAAAAATTCACCTCCTGGGCACAAAAATCCCTGACTCCGGCATCAGGAATTTTCTTCCCCGGACACCAAAAAATTCTTGATTTTTAAAAGCTATGAAAAACATCATTTTTAAGAATGAAATTCAAGCCCGAATTTCATTTTGGTGTGCGTTTTTACATTTGGGTGGAAAATAATTTCACCTCCTGGGCACAAAAATCCCTGACTCCGGCATCAGGCATTTTCTTCCCAACAAAATCTTGATTTTTAAAAATTATGAAAAACACCATTTTTAAGGACAAAATTCAACCCTGAATCTATTCGGGTGTCTGTTTTTACATTTGGGTCAAAAAAAATATTCACCTCCTTGGCCCAAAAATCCCTGACTCCGGCATCAGGAATTATCTTCCCTGGACACCAAAAAAATCTTGATTTTTAAAAACTATGAAAAACACCATTTTGAAGGACAAAATTCAACCGCAAATCAAATTCTGGCATCCGTTTTTACATTTGGGTCAAAAAAAATATTCACCTCCTGGGCACAAAAATCCCTGACCCTGGCATCAGGAATTTTCTTCCCCGGACACCAAAAAAATCTTGATTTTTAAAAGCTATGAAAACACCATTTTTAAGGATGAAATTCAACCCCGAATCTCATTCTGGTATCCGTTTTTAGATTTTCGTAAAAAAAAACATTCACCTCCTGGGCACAAAAATCCCTGACTCCGGCATCAGGAATTTTCTTCCCCGCACACCAAAAAAAATCTTGAATTTAAAATCTATTAAAAACACCATTTTGAAGGACAAAATTCAACCCCGAATCTCATTCTGGTGTCTATTTATACATTTGGGTTGAAAAAAAATTTCACCTCCTGGGCACAAATATCGCCGGGACTTAAAAACCTGGTTGTTTGAATTGTCTGGCCTGGACTGAGGGATTTTAAATTAAATTAAATAAAATTAAAGAAATTTGAAATTTGAAATTTGAAATTTGAAATAATTTGAATTTGAAATTTGAAATTTGAAATTTGAAATTTGAAATTTGAAATTTGAAATTTGAAATTTGAAATTTGAAATTTGAAATTTGAAATTTGAAATTTGAAATTTGAAATTTGAAATTTGAAATTTGAAATTTGCCTTGCCTTGCTTTGCCTTGCCTTGCCTTGCCTTCGGCATTAGGAATTTTCTTCCCCGGACACCAAAAAAATCTTAATTTTTAAAACCTATGAAAAACACCATTTTGAAGAATGAAATTCAACCCCGAATCTCATTCTAGTGTGCGTTTTTACATTTGGGTGGAAAAAAATTTCACCTCCTGGGCACAAAAATCCCTGACTCCGGCATCAGGAATTTTCTTCCCCGGACACCAAAAAATTCTTGATTTTTAAAAGCTATGAAAAACATCATTTTTAAGAATGAAATTCAAGCCCGAATTTCATTCTGGTGTGCGTTTTTACATTTGGGTGGAAAATAATTTCACCTCCTGGGCACAAAAGTCCCTGACTCCGGCATCAGGAATTTTCTTCCCCGCACACCAAAAAAATCTTGAATTTAAAATCTATGAAAAACACCATTTTGAAGGACGAAATTCAACCCCGAATCTCATTCTGGTGTCTATTTATACATTTGGGTGGAAAAAAAATTTCATCTCCTGGGCACAAAAATCGCCGGGACTTAAAAACCTGGTTTTTTGAATTGTCTGGCCTGGACTTTGGGATTTTAAATTAAATTAAATAAAATTAAAGAAATTTGAAATTTGAAATTTGAAATTTGAAATTTGAAATTTGATATTTGAAATAATTTGAAATAATTTGAAATAATTTGAAATTTGAAATTTGAAATTTGAAATTTGAAATTTGAAATTTGAAATTTGAAATTTGAAATTTGCCTTGCCTTGCCTTGCTTTGCCTTGCCTTGCCTTCGGCATTAGGAATTTTCTTCCCCGGACACCAAAAAATTCTTAATTTTTAAAAGCTATGAAAACACCATTTTTAAGGATGAAATTCAACCCCGAATCTCATTCTGGTATCCGTTTTTAGATTTTCGTAAAAAAAAACATTCACCTCCTGGGCACAAAAGTCCCTGACTCCGGCATCAGGAATTTTCTTCCCCGCACACCAAAAAAAATCTTGAATTTAAAATCTATTAAAAACACCATTTTGAAGGACAAAATTCAACCCCGAATCTCATTCTGGTGTCTATTTATACATTTGGGTTGAAAAAAAATTTCACCTCCTGGGCACAAATATCGCCGGGACTTAAAAACCTGGTTGTTTGAATTGTCTGGCCTGGACTGAGGGATTTTAAATTAAATTAAATAAAATTAAAGAAATTTGAAATTTGAAATTTGAAATAATTTGAATTTGAAATTTGAAATTTGAAATTTGAAATTTGAAATTTGAAATTTGAAATTTGAAATTTGAAATTTGAAATTTGAAATTTGAAATTTGAAATTTGAAATTTGAAATTTGCCTTGCCTTGCTTTGCCTTGCCTTGCCTTGCCTTCGGCATTAGGAATTTTCTTCCCCGGACACCAAAAATTCTTAATTTTTAAAACCTATGAAAAACACCATTTTGAAGAATGAAATTCAACCCCGAATCTTATTCTAGTGTGCGTTTTTACATTTGGGTGGAAAAAAAATTCACCTCCTGGGCACAAAAGTCCCTGACTCCGGCATCAGGAATTTTCTTCCCCGGACACCAAAAAATTCTTGATTTTTAAAAGCTATGAAAAACATCATTTTTAAGAATGAAATTCAAGCCCGAATTTCATTCTGGTGTGCGTTTTTACATTTGGGTGGAAAATAATTTCACCTCCTGGGCACAAAAGTCCCTGACTCCGGCATCAGGAATTTTCTTCCCCGGACACCAAAAAAATCTTGAATTTAAAATCTATGAAAAACACCATTTTGAAGGACGAAATTCAACCCCGAATCTCATTCTGGTGTCTATTTATACATTTGGGTGGGGAAAAAAATTCACCTCCTGGGCACAAAAATCGCCGGGACTTAAAAACGTGGTTTTTTCAATTGTCTGGCCTGGACTTTGGGATTTTAAATTAAATTAAATAAAATTAAAGAAGTTTGAAATTTGAAATTTGAAATTTGAAATTTGAAATTTGATATTTGAAATAATTTGAAATAATTTGAAATAATTTGAAATTTGAAATTTGAAATTTGAAATTTGAAATTTGAAATTTGAAATTTGAAATTTAAAATTTGAAATTTGAAATTTGAAATTTGAAATTTGAAATTTGAAATTTGAAATTTGAAATTTGAAATTATTTGCCTTCCCTTGCCTTGCTTTGCCTTGCCTTGCCTTGCCTTTGGCATTAGGAATTTTCTTCCCCGGACACCAAAAAATTCTTAATTTTTAAAAGCTATGAAAAACACCATTTTGAAGAATGAAATTCAACCCCGAATCTCATTCTAGTGTGCGTTTTTACATTTGGGTGGAAAAAAATTTCACATCCTGGGCACAAAAATCCTTTACTCCGGCATCAGGAATTTTCTTCCCAACAAAATCTTGATTTTTAAAAATTATGATAAACACCATTTTTAAGGAACAAATTCAACCCCGAATCTCATTCTGGTGTCCGTTTTTACATTTGGGTGGAAAAAAAAATATTCACCTCCTGGGCCCAAAAATCCCTGACTCCGGCATCAGGAATTATCTTCCCTGGACACCAACAAAATCTTGATTTTTAAAAACTATGAAAAACACCATTTTGAAGGACGAAATTCAACCCCAAATCTAATTCTGGCATCCGTTTTTACATTTGGGTCAAAAAAAATATTCACCTCCTCGGCACAAAAATCCCTGACCCTGGCATCAGGAATTTTCTTCCCCGGACACCAAAAAAATCTTGATTTTTATAAACTATGAAAAACACCATTTTTAAGGAACAAATTCAACCCCGAATCTCATTCTGGTGTCCGTTTTTACATTTGGGTGGAAAAAAAATTTCACCTCCTGGGCACAAAAATCCCTGACTCCGGCATCAGGAATTTTCTTCCCCGGACACCAAAAAATTCTTAATTTTTAAAAGCTATGAAAAACACCATTTTGAAGAATGAAATTCAACCCCGAATCTCATTCTAGTGTGCATTTTTACATTTGGGTGGAAAAAAATTTCACATCCTGGGCACAAAAATCCCTTACTCCGGCATCAGGAATTTTCTTCCCAACAAAATCTTGATTTTTAAAAATTATGATAAAAACCATTTTTAAGGAACAAATTCAACCCCGAATCTCATTCTGGTGTCCGTTTTTACATTTGGGTGGAAAAAAAAATTTCACCTCCTGGGCACAAAAATCCCTGACTCCGGCATCAGTCATTTTCTTCCCAACAAAATCTTGATTTTTAAAAATTATGAAAAACACCATTTTTAAGGACAAAATTCAACCCTGAATCTATTCGGGTGTCCGTTTTTACATTTGAGTCAAAAAAAAAAAATTCACCTCCTGGGCCCAAAATTCCCTGACTCCAGCATCAGGAATTATCTTCCCTGGACACCAAAAAAATCTTGATTTTTAAAAACTATGAAAAACACCATTTTGAAGGACGATATTCAACCTCAAATCTAATTCTGGCATCCGTTTTTACATTTGGGTCAAAAAAAATATTCACCTCCTCGGCACAAAAATCCCTGACCCTGGCATCAGGAATTTTCTTCCCCGGACACCAAAAATATCTTGATTTTTATAAACTATGAAAAACACCATTTTTAAGGAACAAATTCAACCCCGAATCTCATTCTGGTGTCCGTTTTTACATTTGGGTGGAAAAAAAATTTCACCTACTGGGCACAAAAATCCCTGACTCCGGCATCAGGAATTTTCGTCCCCGGACACCAAAAAAATCTTGAATTTAAAATCTATGAAAAACACCATTTTGAAGGACGAAATTCAACCCCGAATCTCATTCTGGTGTCCGTTTTTGGATTTGAGTAAAAAAAAACATTCACCTCCTGGGCACAAAAATCCCTGACTCCGGCATCAGGAATTTTCTTCCCCGCACACCAAAAAAATCTTGAATTTAAAATCTATGAAAAACACCATTTTGAAGGACGAAATTCAACCCCGAATCTCATTCTGGTGTCTATTTATACATTTGGGTTGGAAAAAAATTTAACCTCCTGGGCACAAAAATCGCCGGGAGTTAAAAACCTGGTTGTTTGAATTGTCTGGCCAGGACTGAGGGATTTTAAATTAAATTAAATTAAATTAAAGAAATTTGAAATTTGAAATTTGAAATAATTTGAAATTTGAAATTTGAAATTTGAAATTTGAAATTTGAAATTTGAAATTTGAAATTTGAAATAATTTGAAATTTGAAATTTGAAATTTGAAATTTGAAATTTGAAATTTGAAATTTGAAATTTGAAATTTGAAATTTGAAATTTGAAATTTGAAATTTGAAATTTGAAATTTGAAATTTGAAATTTGAAATTTGAAATTTGAAATTTGAAATTTGAAATTTGAAATTTGAAATATGAAATTTGAAATTTGAAATTTGAAATTTGAAATTTGAAATTTGAAATTTGAAATTTGAAATTTGAAATTTGAAATTTGAAATTTGAAATTTGAAATTTGCCTTGCCTTGCCTTGCCTTGCCTTCGGCATTAGGAATTTTCTTCCCCATACACCAAAAAATTCTTAATTTTTAAAATTATGATAAACACCATTTTTAAGGAAGAAATCCAACCCCGAATCTCATTCTGGTTTCCATTTTTACATTTGGGTGGGGAAAAAATTTCACCTCCTGGGCACAAAAATCCCTGACTCCGGCATCAGGAATTTTCTTCCCCGGACACCAAAAAAATCTTGATTTTTAAAAGCTATGAAAAACATCATTTTTAAGAATGAAATTCAAGCCCGAATTTCATTCTGGTGTGCGTTTTTACATTTGGGTGGAAAGTAATTTCACGTCCTGGGCACAAAAATCCCTGACCCTGGAATCAGGAATTTTCTTCCCCGGACACCAAAAAATTCTTAATTTTTAAAAGCTATGAAAAACACCATTTTGAAGAATGAAATTCAACCCCGAATCTCATTCTAGTATGCGTTTTTACATTTGGGTGGAAAAAAATTTCACCTCCTGGGCACAAAAATCCCTGACTCCGGCATCAGGAATTTTCTTCCCAACAAAATCTTGATTTTTAAAAATTATGATAAACACCATTTTTAAGGAACAAATTCAACCCCGAATCTCATTCTGGTGTCCGTTTTTACATTTGGGTGGAAAAAAAAATTTCACCTCCTGGGCACAAAAATCCCTGACTCCGGCATCAGTCATTTTCTTCCCAACAAAATCTTGATTTTTAAAAATTATGAAAAACACCATTTTTAAGGACAAAATTCAACCCTGAATCTATTCGGGTGTCCGTTTTTACATTTGAGTCAAAAAAAAAATTCACCTCCTGGGCACAAAAATCCCTGACTCCGGCATCAGGAATTTTCGTCCCCGGACACCAAAAAAATCTTGAATTTAAAATCTATGAAAAACACCATTTTGAAGGACGAAATTCAACCCCGAATCTCATTCTGGTGTCCGTTTTTGGATTTGAGTAAAAAAAACCATTCACCTCCTGGGCACAAAAATCCCTGACTCCGGCATCAGGAATTTTCTTCCCCGCACACCAAAAAAATCTTGAATTTAAAATCTATGAAAAACACCATTTTGAAGGACGAAATTCAACCCCGAATCTCATTCTGGTGTCTATTTATACATTTGGGTTGAAAAAAAATTTAACCTCCTGGGCACAAAAATTGCCGGGAGTTAAAAACCTGGTTGTTTGAATTGTCTGGCCAGGACTGAGGGATTTTAAATTAAATTAAATTAAATTAAAGAAATTTGAAATTTGAAATTTGAAATAATTTGAAATTTGAAATTTGAAATTTGAAATTTGAAATTTGAAATTTGAAATTTGAAATTTGAAATTTGAAATTTGAAATTTGAAATTTGAAATAATTTGAAATTTGAAATTTGAAATTTGAAATTTGAAATTTGAAATTTGAAATTTGAAATTTGAAATTTGAAATTTGAAATTTGAAATTTGAAATTTGAAATTTGAAATTTGAAATTTGAAATTTGAAATTTGAAATTTGAAATTTAAAATTTGAAATTTGAAATTTGAAATTTGAAATTTGAAATTTGAAATTTGAAATTTGAAATTTGAAATTATTTGCCTTCCCTTGCCTTGCTTTGCCTTGCCTTGCCTTGCCTTTGGCATTAGGAATTTTCTTCCCCGGACACCAAAAAATTCTTAATTTTTAAAAGCTATGAAAAACACCATTTTGAAGAATGAAATTCAACCCCGAATCTCATTCTAGTGTGCGTTTTTACATTTGGGTGGAAAAAAATTTCACATCCTGGGCACAAAAATCCTTTACTCCGGCATCAGGAATTTTCTTCCCAACAAAATCTTGATTTTTAAAAATTATGATAAACACCATTTTTAAGGAACAAATTCAACCCCGAATCTCATTCTGGTGTCCGTTTTTACATTTGGGTGGAAAAAAAAATATTCACCTCCTGGGCCCAAAAATCCCTGACTCCGGCATCAGGAATTATCTTCCCTGGACACCAACAAAATCTTGATTTTTAAAAACTATGAAAAACACCATTTTGAAGGACGAAATTCAACCCCAAATCTAATTCTGGCATCCGTTTTTACATTTGGGTCAAAAAAAATATTCACCTCCTCGGCACAAAAATCCCTGACCCTGGCATCAGGAATTTTCTTCCCCGGACACCAAAAAAATCTTGATTTTTATAAACTATGAAAAACACCATTTTTAAGGAACAAATTCAACCCCGAATCTCATTCTGGTGTCCGTTTTTACATTTGGGTGGAAAAAAAATTTCACCTCCTGGGCACAAAAATCCCTGACTCCGGCATCAGGAATTTTCTTCCCCGGACACCAAAAAATTCTTAATTTTTAAAAGCTATGAAAAACACCATTTTGAAGAATGAAATTCAACCCCGAATCTCATTCTAGTGTGCATTTTTACATTTGGGTGGAAAAAAATTTCACATCCTGGGCACAAAAATCCCTTACTCCGGCATCAGGAATTTTCTTCCCAACAAAATCTTGATTTTTAAAAATTATGATAAAAACCATTTTTAAGGAACAAATTCAACCCCGAATCTCATTCTGGTGTCCGTTTTTACATTTGGGTGGAAAAAAAAATTTCACCTCCTGGGCACAAAAATCCCTGACTCCGGCATCAGTCATTTTCTTCCCAACAAAATCTTGATTTTTAAAAATTATGAAAAACACCATTTTTAAGGACAAAATTCAACCCTGAATCTATTCGGGTGTCCGTTTTTACATTTGAGTCAAAAAAAAAAAATTCACCTCCTGGGCCCAAAATTCCCTGACTCCAGCATCAGGAATTATCTTCCCTGGACACCAAAAAAATCTTGATTTTTAAAAACTATGAAAAACACCATTTTGAAGGACGATATTCAACCTCAAATCTAATTCTGGCATCCGTTTTTACATTTGGGTCAAAAAAAATATTCACCTCCTCGGCACAAAAATCCCTGACCCTGGCATCAGGAATTTTCTTCCCCGGACACCAAAAATATCTTGATTTTTATAAACTATGAAAAACACCATTTTTAAGGAACAAATTCAACCCCGAATCTCATTCTGGTGTCCGTTTTTACATTTGGGTGGAAAAAAAATTTCACCTACTGGGCACAAAAATCCCTGACTCCGGCATCAGGAATTTTCGTCCCCGGACACCAAAAAAATCTTGAATTTAAAATCTATGAAAAACACCATTTTGAAGGACGAAATTCAACCCCGAATCTCATTCTGGTGTCCGTTTTTGGATTTGAGTAAAAAAAAACATTCACCTCCTGGGCACAAAAATCCCTGACTCCGGCATCAGGAATTTTCTTCCCCGCACACCAAAAAAATCTTGAATTTAAAATCTATGAAAAACACCATTTTGAAGGACGAAATTCAACCCCGAATCTCATTCTGGTGTCTATTTATACATTTGGGTTGGAAAAAAATTTAACCTCCTGGGCACAAAAATCGCCGGGAGTTAAAAACCTGGTTGTTTGAATTGTCTGGCCAGGACTGAGGGATTTTAAATTAAATTAAATTAAATTAAAGAAATTTGAAATTTGAAATTTGAAATAATTTGAAATTTGAAATTTGAAATTTGAAATTTGAAATTTGAAATTTGAAATTTGAAATTTGAAATTTGAAATAATTTGAAATTTGAAATTTGAAATTTGAAATTTGAAATTTGAAATTTGAAATTTGAAATTTGAAATTTGAAATTTGAAATTTGAAATTTGAAATTTGAAATTTGAAATTTGAAATTTGAAATTTGAAATTTGAAATTTGAAATTTGAAATTTGAAATTTGAAATTTGAAATTTGAAATTTGAAATTTGAAATTTGAAATTTGAAATATGAAATTTGAAATTTGAAATTTGAAATTTGAAATTTGAAATTTGAAATTTGAAATTTGAAATTTGAAATTTGAAATTTGAAATTTGAAATTTGCCTTGCCTTGCTTTGCCTTGCCTTCGGCATTAGGAATTTTCTTCCCCATACACCAAAAAATTCTTAATTTTTAAAATTATGATAAACACCATTTTTAAGGAAGAAATCCAACCCCGAATCTCATTCTGGTTTCCATTTTTACATTTGGGTGGGGAAAAAATTTCACCTCCTGGGCACAAAAATCCCTGACTCCGGCATCAGGAATTTTCTTCCCCGGACACCAAAAAAATCTTGATTTTTAAAAGCTATGAAAAACATCATTTTTAAGAATGAAATTCAAGCCCGAATTTCATTCTGGTGTGCGTTTTTACATTTGGGTGGAAAGTAATTTCACGTCCTGGGCACAAAAATCCCTGACCCTGGAATCAGGAATTTTCTTCCCCGGACACCAAAAAATTCTTAATTTTTAAAAGCTATGAAAAACACCATTTTGAAGAATGAAATTCAACCCCGAATCTCATTCTAGTGTGCGTTTTTACATTTGGGTGGAAAAAAATTTCACCTCCTGGGCACAAAAATCCCTGACTCCGGCATCAGGAATTTTCTTCCCAACAAAATCTTGATTTTTAAAAATTATGATAAACACCATTTTTAAGGAACAAATTCAACCCCGAATCTCATTCTGGTGTCCGTTTTTACATTTGGGTGGAAAAAAAAATTTCACCTCCTGGGCACAAAAATCCCTGACTCCGGCATCAGTCATTTTCTTCCCAACAAAATCTTGATTTTTAAAAATTATGAAAAACACCATTTTTAAGGACAAAATTCAACCCTGAATCTATTCGGGTGTCCGTTTTTACATTTGAGTCAAAAAAAAAATTCACCTCCTGGGCACAAAAATCCCTGACTCCGGCATCAGGAATTTTCGTCCCCGGACACCAAAAAAATCTTGAATTTAAAATCTATGAAAAACACCATTTTGAAGGACGAAATTCAACCCCGAATCTCATTCTGGTGTCCGTTTTTGGATTTGAGTAAAAAAAACCATTCACCTCCTGGGCACAAAAATCCCTGACTCCGGCATCAGGAATTTTCTTCCCCGCACACCAAAAAAATCTTGAATTTAAAATCTATGAAAAACACCATTTTGAAGGACGAAATTCAACCCCGAATCTCATTCTGGTGTCTATTTATACATTTGGGTTGAAAAAAAATTTAACCTCCTGGGCACAAAAATTGCCGGGAGTTAAAAACCTGGTTGTTTGAATTGTCTGGCCAGGACTGAGGGATTTTAAATTAAATTAAATTAAATTAAAGAAATTTGAAATTTGAAATTTGAAATAATTTGAAATTTGAAATTTGAAATTTGAAATTTGAAATTTGAAATTTGAAATTTGAAATTTGAAATTTGAAATTTGAAATTTGAAATAATTTGAAATTTGAAATTTGAAATTTGAAATTTGAAATTTGAAATTTGAAATTTGAAATTTGAAATTTGAAATTTGAAATTTGAAATTTGAAATTTGAAATTTGAAATTTGAAATTTGAAATTTGAAATTTGAAATTTGAAATTTGAAATTTGAAATTTGAAATTTGAAATTTGAAATTTGAAATTTGAAATTTGAAATTTGAAATTTGAAATTTGCCTTGCCTTGCCTTGCTTTGCCTTGCCTTGCCTTGCCTTCGGCATTAGGAATTTTCTTCCCCATACACCAAAAAATTCTTAATTTTTAAAATTATGATAAACACCATTTTTAAGGAAGAAATTCAACCCCGAATCTCATTCTGGTTTCCGTTTTTACATTTGGGTGGGGAAAAAATTTCACCTCCTGGGCACAAAAATCCCTGACTCCGGCATCAGGAATTTTCTTCCCAACAAAATCTTGATTTTTAAAAATTATGATAAACACCATTTTTAAGGAACAAATTCAACCCCGAATCTCATTCTGGTGTCCGTTTTTACATTTGGGTGGAAAAAAAAATTTCACCTCCTGGGCACAAAAATCCCTGACTCCGGCATCAGTCATTTTCTTCCCAACAAAATCTTGATTTTTAAAAATTATGAAAAACACCATTTTTAAGGACGAAATTCAACCCTGAATCTATTTGGGTGTCCGTTTTTACATTTGAGTCAAAAAAAAAAAATTCACCTCCTGGGCCCAAAAATCCCTGACTCCGGCATCAGGAATTATCTTCCCTGGACACCAAAAAAATCTTGATTTTTAAAAACTATGAAAAACACCATTTTGAAGGACGAAATTCAACCCCAAATCTAATTCTGGCATCCGTTTTTACATTTGGGTCAAAAAAAATATTCACCTCCTGGGCACAAAAATCCCTGACCCTGGCATCAGGAATTTTCTTCCCCGGACACCAAAAAAATCTTGATTTTTAAAAGCTATGAAAACACCATTTTTAAGGATGAAATTCAACCCCGAATCTCATTCTGGTATCCGTTTTTAGATTTTCGTAAAAAAAAACATTCACCTCCTGGGCACAAAAATCCCTGACTCCGGCATCAGGAATTTTCTTCCCCGCACACCAAAAAAATCTTGAATTTAAAATCTATTAAAAACACCATTTTGAAGGACGAAATTCAACCCCGAATCTCATTCTGGTGTCTATTTATACATTTGGGTTGAAAAAAAAATTTCACCTCCTGGGCACAAATATCGCCGGGACTTAAAAACCTGGTTGTTTGAATTGTCTGGCCTGGACTTTGGGATTTTAAATTAAATTAAATAAAATTAAAGAAATTTGAAATTTGAAATTTGAAATTTGAAATAATTTGAATTTGAAATTTGAAATTTGAAATTTGAAATTTGAAATTTGAAATTTGAAATTTGAAATTTGAAATTTGAAATTTGAAATTTGAAATTTGAAATTTGAAATTTGAAATTTGAAATTTGAAATTTGAAATTTGAAATTTGAAATTTGAAATTTGAAATTTGAAATTTGAAATTTGAAATTTGAAATTTGAAATTTGAAATTTGAAATTTGAAATTTGAAATTTGAAATTTGAAATTTGAAATTTGAAATTTGAAATTTGAAATTTGAAATTTGAAATTTGCCTTGCCATGCTTTGCCTTGCCTTGCCTTCGGCATTAGGAATTTTCTTCCCCGGACACCAAAAAATTCTTAATTTTTAAAACCTATGAAAAACACCATTTTGAAGAATGAAATTCAACCCCGAATCTCATTCTAGTGTGCGTTTTTACATTTGGGTGGAAAAAAATTTCACCTCCTGGGCACAAAAATCCCTGACTCCGGCATCAGGAATTTTCTTCCCCGGACACCAAAAAATTCTTGATTTTTAAAAGCTATGAAAAACATCATTTTTAAGAATGAAATTCAAGCCCGAATTTCATTCTGGTGTGCGTTTTTACATTTGGGTGGAAAATAATTTCACCTCCTGGGCACAAAAGTCCCTGACTCCAGCATCAGGAATTTTCTTCCCCGCACACCAAAAAAATCTTGAATTTAAAATCTATGAAAAACACCATTTTGAAGGACGAAATTCAACCCCGAATCTCATTCTGGTGTCTATTTATACATTTGGGTGGAAAAAAAATTTCACCTCCTGGGCACAAAAATCGCCGGGACTTAAAAACCTGGTTTTTTGAATTGTCTGGCCTGGACTTTGGGATTTTAAATTAAATTAAATAAAATTAAAGAAATTTGAAATTTGAAATTTGAAATTTGAAATTTGAAATTTGAAATTTGAAATTTGAAATTTGAAATTTGAAATTTGCCTTGCCTTGCCTTGCTTTGCCTTGCCTTGCCTTGCCTTCGGTATTAGGAATTTTCTTCCCCGGACACAAAAAAATTCTTAATTTTCAAAAGCTATGAAAAACACCATTTTGAAGAATGAAATTCAACCCCGAATCTCATTCTAGTGTGCGTTTTTACATTTGGGTGGAAAAAAATTTCACCTCCTGGGCACAAAAATCCCTTACTCCGGCATCAGGAATTTTCTTCCCAACAAAATCTTGATTTTTAAAAATAATGATAAACACCATTTTTAAGGAAGAAATTCAACCCCGAATCTCATTCTGGTGTCCATTTTTACATTTGGGTGGAAAAAAAAATTTCACCTCCTGGGCACAAAAATCCCTGACTCCGGCATCAGGCATTTTCTTCCCAACAAATTCTTAATTTTTAAAACCTATGAAAAACACCATTTTGAAGAATGAAATTCAACCCCGAATCTCATTCTAGTGTGCGTTTTTACATTTGGGTGGAAAAAAATTTCACCTCCTGGGCACAAAAATCCCTGACTCCGGCATCAGGAATTTTCTTCCCCGGACACCAAAAAATTCTTGATTTTTAAAAGCTATGAAAAACATCATTTTTAAGAATGAAATTCAAGCCCGAATTTCATTCTGGTGTGCGTTTTTACATTTGGGTGGAAAATAATTTCACCTCCTGGGCACAAAAGTCCCTGACTCCAGCATCAGGAATTTTCTTCCCCGCACACCAAAAAAATCTTGAATTTAAAATCTATGAAAAACACCATTTTGAAGGACGAAATTCAACCCCGAATCTCATTCTGGTGTCTATTTATACATTTGGGTGGAAAAAAAATTTCACCTCCTGGGCACAAAAATCGCCGGGACTTAAAAACCTGGTTTTTTGAATTGTCTGGCCTGGACTTTGGGATTTTAAATTAAATTAAATAAAATTAAAGAAATTTGAAATTTGAAATTTGAAATTTGAAATTTGAAATTTGAAATTTGAAATTTGAAATTTGCCTTGCCTTGCCTTGCTTTGCCTTGCCTTGCCTTGCCTTCGGTATTAGGAATTTTCTTCCCCGGACACAAAAAAATTCTTAATTTTCAAAAGCTATGAAAAACACCATTTTGAAGAATGAAATTCAACCCCGAATCTCATTCTAGTGTGCGTTTTTACATTTGGGTGGAAAAAAATTTCACCTCCTGGGCACAAAAATCCCTTACTCCGGCATCAGGAATTTTCTTCCCAACAAAATCTTGATTTTTAAAAATAATGATAAACACCATTTTTAAGGAAGAAATTCAACCCCGAATCTCATTCTGGTGTCCATTTTTACATTTGGGTGGAAAAAAAAATTTCACCTCCTGGGCACAAAAATCCCTGACTCCGGCATCAGGCATTTTCTTCCCAACAAAATCTTGATTTTTAAAAATTATGAAAAACACCATTTTTAAGGACAAAATTCAACCCTGAATCTATTCGGGTGTCTGTTTTTACATTTGAGTCAAAAAAAAAAATTCACCTCCTGGGCCCAAAGATCCCTGACTCCGGCATCAGGAATTATCTTCCCTGGACACCAAAAAAATCTTGATTTTTAAAAACTATGAAAAACACCATTTTGAAGGACGAAATTAAACCGCAAATCTAATTCTGGCATCCGTTTTTACATTTGGGTCAAAAAAAATATTCACCTCCTGGGCACAAAAATCCCTGACCCTGGCAAAAGGAATTTTCTTCCCCGGACACCAAAAAAATCTTGATTTTTATAAACTATGAAAAACACCATTTTTAAGGAACAAATTCAACCCCGAATCTCATTCTGGTGTCCGTTTTTACATTTGGGTGGAAAAAAAATTTCACCTCCTGGGCACAAAAATCAGGAATTTTCTTCCCCGCACACCAAAAAAATCTTGAATTTAAAATCTATGAAAAACACCATTTTGAAGGACGAAATTCAACCCCGAATCTCATTCTGGTGTCTATTTATACATTTGGGTTGAAAAAAAATTTAACCTCCTGGGCACAAAAATCGCCGGGACTTAAAAACCTGGTTGTTTGAATTGTCTGGCCAGGACTGAGGGATTTTAAATTAAATTAAATAAAATTAAAGAAATTTGAAATTTGAAATTTGAAATTTGAAATAATTTGAAATTTGAAATTTGAAATTTGAAATTTGAAATTTGAAATTTGAAATTTGAAATTTGAAATTTGAAATTTGAAATTTGAAATTTGAAATTTGAAATTTGAAATTTGAAATTTGAAATTTGAAATTTGAAATTTGAAATTTGAAATTTGAAATTTGAAATTTGAAATTTGAAATTTGAAATTTGAAATTTGAAATTTGAAATTTGATATTTGCCTTGCCTTGCCTTGCTTTGCCTTGCCTTGCCTTGCCTTCGGCATTAGGAATTTTCTTTCCCGGACACCAAAAAAATCTTGATTTTTAAAAGCTATGAAAAACATCATTTTTAAGAATGAAATTCAAGCCCGAATTTCATTCTGGTGTGCGTTTTTACATTTGGGTGGAAAGTAATTTCACCTCCTGGGCACAAAAATCCCTGACCCTGGAATCAGGAATTTTCTTCCCCGGACACCAAAAAATTCTTAATTTTTAAAAGCTATGAAAAACACCATTTTGAAGAATGAAATTCAACCCCGAATCTCATTCTAGTGTGCGTTTTTACATTTGGGTGGAAAAAAATTTCACCTCCTGGGCACAAAAATCCCTGACTCCGGCATCAGGAATTTTCTTCCCAACAAAATCTTGATTTTTAAAAATTATGAAAAACACCATTTTTAAGGACAAAATTCAACCCTGAATCTATTCGGGTGTCCGTTTTTACATTTGAGTCAAAAAAAAAAATTCACCTCCTGGGCCCAAAAATCCCTGACTCCGGCATCAGGAATTATCTTCCCTGGACACCAAAAAAATCTTGATTTTTAAAAACTATGAAAAACACCATTTTGAAGGACGAAATTCAACCCCAAATCTAATTCTGGCATCCGTTTTTACATTTGGGTCAAAAAAAATATTCACCTCCTGGGCACAAAAATCCCTGACCCTGGCATCAGGAATTTTCTTCCCCGGACACCAAAAAAATCTTGATTTTTATAAACTATGAAAAACACCATTTTTAAGGAACAAATTGAACCCCGAATCTCATTCTGGTGTCCGTTTTTACATTTGGGTGGAAAAAAAATTTCACCTCCTGGGCACAAAAATCCCTGACTGCGGCATCAGGAATTTTCTTCCCAACAAAATCTTGATTTTTAAAAATTATGATAAAAACCATTTTTAAGGAACAAATTCAACCCCGAATCTCATTCTGGTGTCCGTTTTTACATTTGGGTGGAAAAAAAAATTTCACCTCCTGGGCACAAAAATCCCTGACTCCGGCATCAGTCATTTTCTTCCCAACAAAATCTTGATTTTTAAAAATTATGAAAAACACCATTTTTAAGGACAAAATTCAACCCTGAATCTATTCGGGTGTCCGTTTTTACATTTGAGTCAAAAAAAAAAAAATTCACCTCCTGGGCCCAAAAATCCCTGACTCCGGCATCAGGAATTATCTTCCCTGGACACCAAAAAAATCTTGATTTTTAAAAACTATGAAAAACACCATTTTGAAGGACGAAATTCAACCCCAAATCTAATTCTGGCATCCGTTTTTACATTTGGGTCAAAAAAAATATTCACCTCCTCGGCACAAAAATCCCTGACCCTGGCATCAGGAATTTTCTTCCCCGGACACCAAAAATATCTTGATTTTTATAAACTATGAAAAACACCATTTTTAAGGAACAAATTCAACCCCGAATCTCATTCTGGTGTCCGTTTTTACATTTGGGTGGAAAAAAAATTTCACCTCCTGGGCACAAAAATCCCTGACTCCGGCATCAGGAATTTTCTTCCCCGGACACCAAAAAATTCTTGATTTTTAAAAGCTATGAAAAACATCATTTTTAAGAATGAAATTCAAGCCCGAATTTCATTCTGGTGTGCGTTTTTACATTTCGTTGGAAAATAATTTCACCTCCTGGGCACAAAAGTCCCTGACTCCGGCATCAGGAATTTTCTTCCCCGGACACCAAAAAAATCTTGAATTTAAAATCTATGAAAAACACCATTTTGAAGGACGAAATTCAAGCCCGAATCTCATTCTGGTGTCCGTTTTTGGATTTGAGTAAAAAAAAACATTCACCTCCTGGGCACAAAAATCCCTGACTCCGGCATCAGGAATTTTCTTCCCCGCACACCAAAAAAATCTTGAATTTAAAATCTATTAAAAACACCATTTTGAAGGACGAAATTCAACCCCGAATCTCATTCTGGTGTCTATTTATACATTTGGGTTGAAAAAAATTTAACCTCCTGGGCACAAAAATCGCCGGGACTTAAAAACCTGGTTGTTTGAATTGTCTGGCCAGGACTGAGGGATTTTAAATTAAATTAAATAAAATTAAAGAAATTTGAAATTTGAAATTTGAAATTTGAAATTTGAAATTTGAAATTTGAAATTTGAAATTTGAAATTTGAAATAATTTGAAATTTGAAATTTGAAATTTGAAATTTGAAATTTGAAATTTGAAATTTGAAATTTGAAATTTGAAATTTGAAATTTGAAATTTGAAATTTGAAATTTGAAATTTGAAATTTGCCTTGCCTTGCTTTGCCTTGCCTTGCCTTGCCTTCGGCATTAGGAATTTTCTTCCCCGGACACCAAAAAATTCTTAATTTTTAAAAGCTATGAAAAACACCATTTTGAAGAATGAAATTCAACCCCGAATCTCATTCTAGTATGCGTTTTTACATTTGGGTGGAAAGTAATTTCACCCTGAATCTATTCGGGTGTCCGTTTTTACATTTGAGTAAAAAAAAAAATTCACCTCCTGGGCCCAAAAATCCCTGACTCCGGCATCAGGAATTTTCTTCCCCGGACACCAAAAAAATCTTGATTTTTATAAACTATGAAAAACACCATTTTTAAGGAACAAATTCAACCCCGAATCTCATTCTGGTGTCCGTTTTTACATTTGGGTGGAAAAAAAATTTCACCTCCTGGGCACAAAAATCCCTGACTCCGGCATCAGGAATTTTCTTCCCCGGACACCAAAATATTCTTAATTTTTAAAAGCTATGAAAAACACCATTTTGAAGAATGAAATTCAACCCCGAATCTCATTCTAGTGTGCGTTTTTACATTTGGGTGGAAAAAAATTTCACCTCCTGGGCACAAAAATCCCTTACTCCGGCATCAGGAATTTTCTTCCCAACAAAATCTTGATTTTTAAAAATTATGATAAACACCATTTTTAAGGAACAAATTCAACCCCGAATCTCATTCTGGTGTCCGTTTTTACATTTGGGTGGAAAAAAAATTTCACCATTTTTGAGAATGAAATTCAACCCCGAATCTCATTCTGGCGTCTGTTTATAAATTTGGGTGGAAAAAAAAATTTCACCTCCTGGGCACAAAAATCCCTGACCCCGGCATCAGGAATTTTCTTCCCCGCACACCAAAAAAATCTTCATTTTTAAAAACTATGAAAAACACCATTTTGAAGGACAAAATTCAACCGCAAATCTAATTCTGGCATCCGTTTTTACATTTGGGTCAAAAAAAATATTCACCTCCTGGGCACAAAAATTCCTGACCCTGGCATAAGGAATTTTCTTACCCGGACACCAAAAAAATCTTGATTTTTAAAAGCAATGAAAAACACCATTTTTGAGAATGAAATTCAACCCCGAATCTCATTCTGGTGTCCGTTTTTAGATTTGGGTGGGAAAAAAATTTCACCTCCTGGGCACAAAAATCCCTGACCCCGGCATCAGGAATTTTCTTCCCCGCACACCAAAAAAATCTTGATTTTTAAATGCTATGAAAAATGACATTTTTAAGGACAAAAAGCAACCCCGAATCTCATTCTGGTGTCCGTTTTTAGATTTGAGTCAGAAATTTTTTTTCACCTCCTGGGCACAAAAATCGGCATAAGGAATTTCCTTACCCAGACACCAAAAAAATCTTGATTTTTAAAAGCTATGAAAAATGACATTTTTAAGGACAAAGAGCAACCCCAAATCTAATTCTGGCATCCGTTTTTACATTTGGGTCAAAAAAAATATTCACCTCCTGGGCACAAAAATCCCTGACTCCGGCATCAGTCATTTTCTTCCCAACAAAATCTTGATTTTTAAAAATTATGAAAAACACCATTTTTAAGGACAAAATTCAACCCTGAATCTATTCGGGTGTCCGTTTTTACATTTGAGTCAAAAAAAAAAAATTCACCTCCTGGGCCCAAAAATCCCTGACTCCGGCATCAGGAATTATCTTCCCTGGACACCAAAAAAATCTTGATTTTTAAAAACTATGAAAAACACCATTTTGAAGGACGAAATTCAACCCCAAATCTAATTCTGGCATCCGTTTTTACATTTGGGTCAAAAAAAATATTCACCTCCTCGGCACAAAAATCCCTGACCCTGGCATCAGGAATTTTCTTCCCCGGACACCAAAAATATCTTGATTTTTATAAACTATGAAAAACACCATTTTTAAGGAACAAATTCAACCCCGAATCTCATTCTGGTGTCCGTTTTTACATTTGGGTGGAAAAAAAATTTCACCTCCTGGGCACAAAAATCCCTGACTCCGGCATCAGGAATTTTCTTCCCCGGACACCAAAAAATTCTTGATTTTTAAAAGCTATGAAAAACATCATTTTTAAGAATGAAATTCAAGCCCGAATTTCATTCTGGTGTGCGTTTTTACATTTCGTTGGAAAATAATTTCACCTCCTGGGCACAAAAGTCCCTGACTCCGGCATCAGGAATTTTCTTCCCCGGACACCAAAAAAATCTTGAATTTAAAATCTATGAAAAACACCATTTTGAAGGACGAAATTCAAGCCCGAATCTCATTCTGGTGTCCGTTTTTGGATTTGAGTAAAAAAAAACATTCACCTCCTGGGCACAAAAATCCCTGACTCCGGCATCAGGAATTTTCTTCCCCGCACACCAAAAAAATCTTGAATTTAAAATCTATTAAAAACACCATTTTGAAGGACGAAATTCAACCCCGAATCTCATTCTGGTGTCTATTTATACATTTGGGTTGAAAAAAAATTTAACCTCCTGGGCACAAAAATCGCCGGGACTTAAAAACCTGGTTGTTTGAATTGTCTGGCCAGGACTGAGGGATTTTAAATTAAATTAAATAAAATTAAAGAAATTTGAAATTTGAAATTTGAAATTTGAAATTTGAAATTTGAAATTTGAAATTTGAAATTTGAAATAATTTGAAATTTGAAATTTGAAATTTGAAATTTGAAATTTGAAATTTGAAATTTGAAATTTGAAATTTGAAATTTGAAATTTGAAATTTGAAATTTGAAATTTGCCTTTGCCTTGCCTTGCTTTGCCTTGCCTTGCCTTGCCTTCGGCATTAGGAATTTTCTTCCCCGGACACCAAAAAATTCTTAATTTTTAAAAGCTATGAAAAACACCATTTTGAAGAATGAAATTCAACCCCGAATCTCATTCTAGTATGCGTTTTTACATTTGGGTGGAAAGTAATTTCACCCTGAATCTATTCGGGTGTCCGTTTTTACATTTGAGTAAAAAAAAAAATTCACCTCCTGGGCCCAAAAATCCCTGACTCCGGCATCAGGAATTTTCTTCCCTGGACACCAAAAAAATCTTGATTTTTAAAAACTATGAAAAACACCATTTTTAAGGAACAAATTCAACCCTGAATCTATTCTGGTGTCCGTTTTTACATTTGGGTGGAAAAAAAATTTCACCTCCTGGGCACAAAAATCCCTGACTCCGGCATCAGGAATTTTCTTCCCCGGACACCAAAAAATTCTTGATTTTTAAAAGCTATGAAAAACACCATTTTGAAGAATGAAATTCAACCCCAAATCTCATTCTAGTGTGCGTTTTTACATTTGGGTGGAAAAAAATTTCACCTCCTGGGCACAAAAATCCCTTACTCCGGCATCAGGAATTTTCTTCCCAACAAAATCTTGATTTTTAAAAATTATGATAAACACCATTTTTAAGGAAGAAATTCAACCCCGAATCTCATTCTGGTGTCCGTTTTTACATTTGGGTGGAAAAAAAAATTTCACCTCCTGGGCACAAAAATCCCTGACTCCGGCATCAGGAATTTTCTTCCCCGGACACCAAAAAATTCTTGATTTTTAAAAGCTATGAAAAACATCATTTTTAAGAATGAAATTCAAGCCCAAATTTCATTCTGGTGTGCGTTTTTACATTTCGGTGGAAAATAATTTCACCTCCTGGGCACAAAAGTCCCTGACTCCGGCATCAGGAATTTTCTTCCCAACAAAATCTTGATTTTTAAAAATTATGAAAAACACCATTTTTAAGGACAAAATTCAACCCTGAATCTATTCGGGTGTCTGTTTTTACATTTGAGTCAAAAAAAAAAAATTCACCTCCTGGGCACAAAAATCCCTGACTCCGGCATCAGGAATTATCTTCCCTGGACACCAAAAAAATCTTGATTTTTAAAAACTATGAAAAACACCATTTTGAAGGACGAAATACAACCGCAAATCTAATTCTGGCATCCGTTTTTACATTTGGGTCAAAAAAAATATTCACCTCCTGGGCACAAAAATCCCTGACCCTGGTATCAGGAATTTTCTTCCCCAGACACCAAAAAAATCTTGATTTTTATAAACTATGAAAAACACCATTTTGAAGGACGAAATTCAACCCCGAATCTCATTCTGGTGTCTATTTATACATTTGGGTTGAAAAAAAATTTCACCTCCTGGGCACAAAAATCGCCGGGACTTAAAAACCTGGTTTTTTGAATTGTCTGGCCTGGACTTTGGGATTTTAAATTAAATTAAATAAAATTAAAAAAATTTGAAATTTGAAATTTGATATTTGAAATAATTTGAAATAATTTGAAATAATTTGAAATAATTTGAAATAATTTGAAATTTGAAATTTGAAATTTGAAATTTGAAATTTGAAATTTGAAATTTGAAATTTGAAATTTGAAATTTGAAATTTGAAATTTGAAATTTGCCTTGCCTTGCCTTGCTTTGCCTTGCCTTGCCTTGCCTTCGGCATTAGGAATTTTCTTCCCCGGACACCAAAAAATTCTTGATTTTTAAAAGCTATGAAAAACATCATTTTTAAGAATGAAATTCAAGCCCGAATTTCATTCTGGTGTGCGTTTTTACATTTCATTGGAAAATAATTTCACCTCCTGGGCACAAAAGTCCCTGACTCCGGCATCAGGAATTTTCTTCCCCGGACACCAAAAAAATCTTGATTTTTAAAAGCTATGAAAAACACCATTTTTAAGCAGGAAATTCAACCCCGAATCTCATTCCGTTGTCCGTTTATAGATTTGGGTGGAAAAAAAATTTTCACCTCCTGGGCACAAAAATCCCTGACTCCGGCATCAGGCATTTTCTTCCCAACAAAATCTTGATTTTTAAAAATTATGAAAAACACCATTTTTAAGGACGAAATTCAACCCTGAATCTATTCGGGTGTCCGTTTTTACATTTGAGTCAAAAAAAATTTTTCACCTCCTGGGCACAAAAATCCCTGACTCCGGCATCAGGAATTTTCTTCCCCGGACACCAAAAAAATCTTCATTTTTAAAAACTATGAAAAACACCATTTTTAAGAATGAAATTCAACCCCGAATCTCATTCTAGTGTGCGT